>NC_132817.1:13436847-14139347 GCF_048594095.1 Paramormyrops kingsleyae | reverse complement strand
CGCTGACCATGGAGGCTACGTAAAGTACTGGCAGTCCAACATGAACAACGTCAAGATGTTCCAGGCTCACAAGGAGGCGATTAGAGAGGCCAGGTTTATACACAATTTCACACTTTCTGTAGATCAGTATTTCCCTTCCCTGTCTTCAGGGACCCCCAGACTGTCTGTATTTTTGCTCCCTCCCAGCTCCCTGCCAGACAGTACACATTTTTGCTCCCTCTCAATTCTGTGTACTGCCTGGGGGTCCCCGAAGACCAGATTGGGAAACACTGCTGTAGACGGTTCAAGCCTGTCTCTGTTCCCAGATTGTGGCAGGACCTCAGAGAGGCTTGTGCGGGGTGCAGCTCAGTTTGCTGGACATGTGCCTCACCTGCAGATTGTCATGTGCTGTTTCTGCCACTTTGCCTTTGTCACTCTCCTGGTGTTGACCTTTGTACTCTGCTGTTCTATACGCCTAAATGTTTTGTACAGAAAGGTTTTGTTTAGTTTCTAAATAAAGTGTGTATTAACATGGAGAATAATAATTAGCAAAATTTGGCTGCGTGAACCTGACTGGAGGTGCTGGGTATCCAGTAACGTGGTATAGAGCTCTGTTCTACACAAACACACCTCTTCAGTAGGCCGTAGCAGAAACACTGCCCCTCCCCTACACTGTAATGTCTCCATGGTAGCCAAAAAAACACCATGTGTTTTCTCTGCTGTCACACATCCAACACCTGTTCTGTCCATTTAACTGACATTTCCCCCTTTACGGATTACGCTGTCTGTTTATTCCCCTGCGGGATCTTCATGCTTCTGTAAGGAAGTTCAGTACACGTGGGAGTCTATGGGGCTCATCCCCTGGCCTATGAACTCGCACAACTCCACTGGGATGTGGCCTCTGTTGCCATGACACCTGTGCGGTGCTTGTGGTGTAATCCAGGAGACCGTGTTGCTTTGCTGTGTTGATTTTCTTCCCGCTGTGTCTTCAGTTTTTCCCCCACGGATAATAAATTTGCCACTTGCTCCGACGATGGAACAGTTCGCATCTGGGACTTCTTACGATGTCATGAAGAAAGAATCCTTAGAGGTAAGACTTGCACACAGCTAGCCTCATTTGGGCATGATTGTATACCTGTTATCTTGCACTTCTCATTGTGTTCATGATTCCTACCCGCATACAAACAAAATCTAAACCTTGAACGTATATAGAACAAAAAGCTGACTAGATCTTGTGCCATATTGAGGAGTCCCTAGAAGATTCTTTTTTTTTTGTTTGTTGTCACAATTCTCCTTTTAGACCCCAGTCTTGTTGTGTACATCATACAGCACATTCTCACATACAAATTAATGCCGTAGGTTTTTTCATTCACGTCCAGTTGGTTTTATCTCTTCAGCTCTAAGAGGATTACAGTGTTATTTCACATGACTGTTGCCCTAAAACTAGGAAACTCAAATACTGTCTGGTTCACCACCCTTAAACCTTACACTGGAGTCTTTGAGCACAGCGGATGGACACCAAAATTGGTTACCATAAAAGCCCATCAGTGAGAATAATTTCATTACATGCTCTTACTATTCAATGTGCTGGACAAAATCTCAAAATTAAGCATACAGTTAAACATAAGCTCCGATGGATTTTTGCGTATGATTGCATAGGCCGACATGCAGTGTCTAAGACAAACTTCTGACCTGCACATCTGATGTGTCTTATGGTCTAACTCATAAGTCCTACACAGCCTGAGGTATATTCCACAAAACAGAATTTCCCAGTTAGCTGGATAACTAAAGCCTAATGTGAATACTCTCCAATAGGAAGAGAGGTAACATTCCTGTTGGACAATCCGTACATTTGGCTTAAGTTATCTGGCTAATGAAGTAATCCTGCTTTGTGGAATACCCTCCTAATCGTCCTAACAGGAGGGAAATGCACACATCTATTTATTAAGAGTGGAAGGAAACACTCAATAGGGATTTCTACTTTGGGAAGATGGGAATTTGCCGATATTAGCAGCCTTAAGCGTCTGCCCCAAAGGGGCTCTCATCATGGTTAAGTCCTACTCGGGTGTGATCCATCTGAAGAAGAGCATGCGTTCAACTGCCTTTGTGTGGCCTTCCAGGTTTAGCCCTTTACTTCCTTGGTGTCCTTCCCAAAACAGCTGCCCCAGAGTGCTTATTGAAGATCTAACAAGAACAGCATCATAGGTTGGCATGAGAGAATGTTGAAAAATGAGAAAAAATTCACTCCTCTAAGCTATGAATGGCGAAGGTTAGTTAGTAGTCCAACACCCCAAGGTCACACAGTACAGTATGCATGTGGTATAGAGTTAAATTTGAGTGCACTCTAGCTTGTGCTGTCACTGAATAATGACTGGCATGAGCTCATAGAATACTCTTCTAGGTTTCAATTAATGCAATTTCTTCATCACTGGACAAAACGTTTGCTTGTCCTAGCGGCACAAAGTGTGAGGCTGGCTTTTACTGACATGATTCACAAACGGGTCATTCTTTCATGTTAAATTGTTTTCCATGGAAACCTACTACCCAGATGTTACTGATTGTGGATATGTTTATGATTAATACTCCAATGTCCTGAGCTACAGCTGCATCAGATAGCCATCCATTTTTATGTCCACACACAACAGTGTGAACCTCAAGGGTGTGGTTCCATGGTCAAAGTTCTACTTCTTATTTAACCCATGATTTATTTCTATAGCAAAACGTTAAGCTGGTTAGCCCCAAGTCACATGTCACATCGCTAGCTTTGACACACGTCCTAACTGGCTTATACTTTTCAATCAAACGGGATGTGGTTATTTTACTGGTTGTTTATAAATGGAAATATCTTTAATTTCACACCCACAAGATTTCAACTTGATGGATATTTATTGGTAACACTGCATTTTTTTCACAAATTTCTGCAGCAATTTTACAACTCATCTCATGACCCTTCATCTGGGACTGAATGGCTTCACATGCAACTGCATGATTCTTAGGGAAATGTAACAATTCCACAGGTTTCTGGTGGTACAGCTACATGCCAATGTCTTCTAGTTGTGTTTTACTTCTGAACACTGAGATTCTAGTCTCCTCCCTTGTTTGCTGTATGCTTCCTTTACTCTGTAAAACAGGCCTTGAACTCCATTACCCAGAAAGCTGTTAGGCTGGGTCAGATTGTGCTGTTTGGTCAACCAATAAAAAAGAACGCTGCACGTTATGTCACGGTTTGTAGATGAAAATAGTAGGGTTACGTGGTGTAGTAACAAGATTGGCTGGCTTGTATGGTGGAGGGGGATAGGAATTCAGCTCCCCCAGCCAGTTCGTAGGCTGTTAAGAAGAAAAGGTTCACTATGTTTTAAAGCGTGTTTGTTAATGCCAAATACTTCTCGTGAACAAGGCCACAGAGATGCTGAAATAATTTAGCTTGATACCATGGGCTGCTGGATTGTTGACAAGGCCTTAATTTGACCTGGGAAGTAAATGTGTATTTGGTGAGGACAAGCAGGATTGTGTCCAAGGAGCTGAGAGTCCGAATCTGCATTTCTTGGCAGGTCATGGTGCAGATGTCAAGTGTGTAGACTGGCACCCAGCGAAGGGTCTGGTGGTATCGGGCAGCAAGGACAGCCAGCAGCCCATCAAGTTTTGGGACCCAAAGACGGGACAAAGTCTAGCCACGCTGTGAGTTGTCTGGTCTTTTGAGTTGATGTTCAGACCCACGGTGTTCGCTTCGGTAATGGTGTTAGTGGCTGTTCTAACACTGACTCCACTGCAGACACGCCCACAAGAACACTGTGATGGAAGTCAAGTGGAACCTCAATGGCAACTGGCTGCTGACCGCATCACGTGATCACCTCTGCAAGCTGTTCGATATCCGCAATCTGAAGGAAGAGCTGCAGGTCTTCAGAGGGCACAAGAAAGAGGCCACAGGTTGGTACAGATGCACCTCCAGCTACTTCTCAGCTGCATATAACTAATGGAGATTAAGCTTGAAGAGTCTGACATGTTCGTCTGTGCATGCAGCTGTAGCATGGCATCCTGTTCACGAGGGCCTCTTTGCCAGCGGGGGATCAGATGGGTCCCTCCTCTTCTGGAATGCAGGGTAAGATTGTTCAGCTTCCTCTACCTAGCCGTGCTTCTAAAGAATATTATGTTCACTGAGGTTCTCCGGCTTGCACAGCCCATATACTGAAGGTTTGGGAAGCTGACCGCTGCTCCTGTGTGTGCAGGGTAGAGAAGGAGGTAGGAGGCATGGAGATGGCTCATGAAGGGATGATCTGGAGTTTGGCTTGGCACCCTCTTGGACACATCCTATGCTCTGGATCCAACGATCATACCAGGTAAGCTGCAGGAGGATGTCACGCATCTCCCGTCCTGTGGTGAAATTCTCCAAAGCATCATGTACACTATCTCACTGGTGTGGCTTCTGGATTTCAGTAAATTTTGGACCAGAAATCGTCCTGGAGACAAGATGCGGGATCGGTACAACTTGAACCTGCTCCCAGGGGTGTCCGAGGATGGAGTGGAGTATGGTAAGCATGTGCAGCCCCCACCCCCCTGTTCCTCCCCATATACTCTTAACTGTGCACTAACGCAAGCGCTGTACCTTCAAGATGACATGGAACCCAACAGCATGGCAGCCATCCCTGGAATGGGCATCCCCGAGCAGCTGAAAGTGGCCATGGAGCAGGAGCAGAGTGGTGAGTCTGACACAGTCCGTCCTTTATGAGAACGCCGCTCTTTCACTGTTGGATCTTTCACTGCAGCACTTAGGCTTCAGCTGGGTACCGTAGCAGCTTCCTTCCTGAGTAATTGCTGGAATCCTTTTGATCGCAGATCCCTTTTCTCCAGACATTCTTGGTTTTGTAAGACCATGGGCTGAAGGGGGTGTTGGTTAGTGATGGACAAAATGAAGCTTATTCTGACCGCTGAAACTTAAATCATTCTGTATATGTTCCTGGTACCTTGACTTATTTCATGATGAATAAAGTTATCCTCCTGTAAACAGGATTACTCTGCCTGATATGGTTTGTCTTCCAGGAAAAGAAACCTCAGCTGAGGTGGAGATGACCATTCCTGGGCTGGACTGGGGCATGGAGGAGGTGATGCAGAAGGACCAGAAGAAAGTTCCACAGAAGAAGGTTCCTTATGCAAAGCCAATCCCTGCGCAGTTTCAGCAGGTACCTCTGGGGGTTTCCCTCTGCTGCTGGGCAGGCCTGCTTCTCTCAGCCTCTGACGCCACACGTGGCCTTGTCTCGTAGGCATGGGCGGAAAACAAGGTTCCTGCACTACAGCCTGGAGAGACGCCGAAGGAGAGGAAGGATGAGAAGAAGGTGGACGGCAAGAAGAAGACGCAGGCGGAGATCGAGCAGGAGATGGCAGCCTTGCAGTACACAAACCCATTGCTGTTGGAGGTGAGGTCTGCACCATCAGTGCCACACATCTCCATCGGGGGCATGAGGAGGCTTCCGGTGGGAATGCTCATTTATGATTGAATAGTTGTGTTTCCTTGACAGTGTTGCAAGCACACTTTCTGTTAGTAATACTGCAACACTAATACTTCTGTAATCCTCCTTTACTCCTCCAGAAACTCAAGATCGAACGTCTGGCTCAGAAGCAGTCAGAACAGGTGGCGTCAGCCCCTCAGGGCCAACCGGGGTCACTACAGCCCTTTCCTGGCCAGGGCCCCATGCCCCCCCCTCCTCAAGGATTCCCGCAGTCTCTCCCCCCTCAGCAGATGCCCCACAACATGCCTCACATGGGCCCTGGGAATCTCCAGGGACCATTCATGCCTCAGAGCCAGATGGGGCCCCCAGGCCCACAGCTTCATCAAGGACCTCCCCAGGGCTTCATGGGGCCCTCTGACATGCACGGGCCCCAAGGCCTTCAGCGACATCCAGGACCAGTTAGGCATATGGCACCTCAGGGGCCACAAGGGCCACATGGCATTTCCCCAGGGTCCCGAGGGATGACTGGACCTCCTCAGGGAGGAATGCAGGGCCCGCCAGGACCCCCGAACAACATGATGCCCCCCCCACCTCGGGGAATGGGGCCAAGAGACAATCAGGGGCCTGGACCACAAGGGAGCATGATGGCCCAGGACATACGGGGGCCCCCATCCCAGGGCAGTATGATGGGGCACCAGGGTCCTGCCATGCATGGCCAGGGTCAGCAGAATCCCCCTAGGACTCATGGCAACATGCACGGTCCTCCTGGTAACATGCATGGTCACCCAGGCAACATGCATGCCCCACCTGGGAACTTGCACGGTCCTCCGGGCAACATGCAGGGTCACCCTGCAAACATGCATGGTCTCCCTAGCAACATGCAGGGACATTCCCCTTTCATGCAACAAAGCAAATCACCACTGTTAGGTGAAGGATCCAGGGGGCAATTTAACCAGGTGAGTGAATTATATTTATAGAATGAAAATGTTTAGCACAGAGCAGTTTTACATGGAGATGCCAGGTATTCCAGGAAGGTTCATCAAGGGTACAAGCATCCCGGAATTGATGACGTTCACCAATGCTGGCCCTGGTCTTACAGGTGGGACAGAGTCCGCAGCCAATGATGTCTGGAATGGCACAGCAGGGACCCAATGGAAAAGGTGATGCATGCAAAGACACGCCCACCTGTCCTCAGGTTTGTGCACAGCGAATGCTTACCGACTGATTATTTTTCCGCAGGAGATGCCCGCGGACCCCCCAACCACCACATGGGGGCTCCACCCGATCGGCGGGGCCCCGAGGGTGTAGGGGTGCCAGACCAAGTCACTGAGAGGGGGGGGCCTTACTGGGGAGATTCTCGTGACGGACGCCGCGCCCCCCCTGAATACGAGGGGGCAGACGAACGCTTCCACGGACGGGGGGAGGACAATTGGCGGCCGAGGGGCCCCGGGCAAGAATATCCCGCTGACGGCAGAGGCCCCAGGGGGGCCGCGCCAGGGAAATGGGAGTCACACCGAGCTTCAGATGAGCGTTACGCTCGAGACGCCGAGGAGAGCCGCTTCCGTGGACGCCGGGAGGAGAGGTATGCTAGTCGCCACGCGCAGTCAGATAACCTTCCACGCTGGAGGTTTGTTCGTACAGCCAGGCACAGGCCTAACGCCGCTGCCGTTCACCTGTGTGCAGGTTTGACAATTACGAAGGTCCCGGGGACGATTTTGAGCAGCGTCAGAGGGAGACCAGACGGCCTTCACTGCCCCCTCGACATGACTCTGAAGAAGCGTAAGAGATGCGCACCCAGTCCGACCCCCATAAACACGCCGGCTGGAGTGTCGCTTACTTCACCATGTATTAAGTGTAAATTTTATGAAGGTTGGGGCAGTTGTAACTTTTCTCCTCCGGGTAGGTTTCGCAGGGGTGGCCCAGCTAGGTCGGACTCCAGGGGTGGTGCCCGGGGCTTTCCAGAGGAGTTTGGGGCAGAGGAGGGCTTCGATGCCGCGGAGGATGCCGGTCGAAATTGGGACAGTGGAGGCAGAGGGAGGAATCGTGCCGGGCCGTCCAGAGGAGGTCAGATGTCTACATACCCCCCCCCCCAACCCATTTTACTGCGACAGTGGCCTAACCCCTCTGTCCTTACTTTCTTTCCCAGGTGCACGCAAAGGACTGCTTCCAACACCAGAGGAGTTTCCCCCATGTTACGATGGAGGACGCAACTCGGAGAACTGGGAGGGCGGCCGAGATCAACGTAAGCTGTCTGGAAGAGGAGGGTGTGTGTGAGCATGTGTGTGTGTGTGAGCACGTGTGTGTGTGTGCCCTCACATTCACTGAGTTGCTGTGTTTCTCCAGCTCACGAGGCCTACAGGGATGGGCAGCGGCCGGACCACGGCCCTCGGGATAGTCCCTCACCTGCCGGGAGGGAACGTTCCTCCTCCCTGCAGGGCATGGACATGGCCTCTCTGCCTCCCCGCAAGCGACCCTGGCACGACGGGCCCGGTACTGGAGACCCCCGTGAGGCAGATGCTGGTGCCGGCCTGGAGGACAGGGGTGGGTAGAGGTTTGTGTGCTTAAGTACCCTTGCACTGGAGCTGGCACTCATAACTATCTGTTCCTCAGGTCGACCCCAGCAGAGGGATCCTCACAGAGACGAGGGGGGCTACGGAGGACCGTCCCGAGGCCGTGGGGGATGGGGAAGGGGCGGATCAGGTGCAGCTGGGGGTGCAGGGCCCAGCTCAGGGCCTGCCACACGACGGGGTGCCAGCCGGGGGCTCCCACGAGGTGGGAGGTCTCGGTAGGACTGTACGATTGGGAAAGGAGCTACAACTGTACCATCCACAGGCTCTGTATGGGGTGGGACCAAAGACATACCTCCATATGTGCACCTTGTGTGTGTGCGCATGCGCGCGTGTGCCTAGACGCCCATGCGGACCCTGCTCCACATCTGTGTGGGTGTTTTGGCCCTGCTCTCACTGTGGGTGTGACACTGGACAGGTCCTGAGAACGTGTCCTCCTTGTTGGATTATCTTGCCCAAACTGGTTGTGACTCCAGCCCCGAGCAGGGAGGCTCAGCCCCTCCCCACCTGCTGCTGCGTTATCCAGTCGTGGACCCGTCAGGGAGCCTCCCCCCGTACCAACAGAGGCGGCCAAGAAGACGGGACTGACTGCTTCATCACTGTCAAGCTGGCGTTCGTGTGGTTCCCCCACAGCAGCACTGGCACCCGGCTGTCTCAGCCCCACTGGCAGAGCAGCGAGTGCTGCTGCTCCAGTGCAGAAACCCAGTCGTTGCTAAATGTACAGTCGTTTTTCCCAAAAGCACATTCTCATAAAACGGGATCTGATTGTTTCCCTCAGTCTTTAACTCCTTTAATTTTTAATATAAAATGGAGGAAGGTAATCTAACATTGCCACGCCCCTTTATGTAGAGGGTGCATTCTTTGTTTCTAAATGTACAGTTTGTCAAGAGATTGTCATATTGTTTTGTCCATTTTTGTATGACTGCAATAGAACTTGTGCAAAATTTAACAGTATGAGTGTTTTATTTCAACTCGGTTAAGCTGGATAAATCAGTAAAATACAAAAGCAAAACTTTCTTGTACATTGTCCTGTTCCACAATAATGGCGGAAGAAAAGCTGTTAGTGGTCCCTGCGGCTTTCTTGTTCGCTAATGCTTAGTTACACACTTCCAGAAAGCCTGTATAGTGTCATAAACCTTACATTAAACTTGGTAAGATCCTGGGTGGCACAACAGCCACCATGTGTTTTAGGAACGCCAGGCTTTTCGATCGGCAAAATAGATTCCAGCAGCGTCCAGCTTCGTGTCAGATGGGCATGGTTTTGCCAGAAACGGTCCTTTTGATTGCCGATGTCGCAAGACTGCCAAGGAACCGCATCCCACTGCTTCCTCCCGGGAGCAGGGCGACAACGTACCCCAGAATGGCGGTGACCTGGAGGACGGCCCCCAGAGCAGTCAGGAGAGTGCTGTGGAGACCGAGGGCAGCGTACAGGGTCGCTGCCAAGGTACAGAGGTAGAAAATGGCACCAGGAGTCGGGGACATTAGTAACTTGCTGGGTCCGCGCAAGATCGCCGCGGCAAACAATGCAAAAAGCGACCCGAGGGACCAGAGAAGAGCGAACTTCCGGGCTTTGAAGAGCAAAAATGGGGCGTAAAGGCCGGCTAGTCCAAAACACAAGACGCAGAGTGCAGCGCATACCCCGAAAGCCATAAGTCTCTGTGATCTGCTCATCCCGGGCAAACACGGGTCCGGCTCCGATGTCCATGGCCACGAAAAGCTGGGTCCCGCTGCTGAGGCGCCGTTGGTAGCCGACCGCGTAAAGGGATTGGACCAGCTGCTGAACAAGTTCTGCTTCACCGGCGGAACGTCCTCAACGCTGACTACAGTACTCGCACCAGCGCCGTTTTTGGACTGTGCCAGGTATTCTTGAAGCTGTCTGTTTAATTCGGTCATGTTTCACCTGGCAGTTACAGACGTGATCGACAAATATTCCAAGAATCGGTGACCGGAAGTTACCGAAAGTACCGACGTCAGGTTAACGCGACGGAAATGGGAAACTTTAAAGACGTAGCTCCGTCATTCTACAGTTTGGCTTTAAACTCGTATAGTTGTGCGCTAAAGTAAAAGGAATCGCCAAGTAGTATGTATAGTATATTTATAGTGGTTAATCTAAAACGTCTGTAGGGATCATAATACAGCAATGGATTGGCTCAGTGTGGCTTCCTTAGAGTTTTTTTACAAGGGAGGGCAGCGTGGCTCACACGCTTGATGGGGAGACTGAGCTCACCTGTGCCAGTGGCAGGAATTGGCAATTTCTTTATCCGCTTGTAAGCCGGGGGGGGGGGGGGCGTGGTGTGTTATTTGCGGTTGTTTAGACCGACAATGAATACGGGCAGTAGTTTGTGAGATCAGAGAGGAGCCCTAGTTCCGGATGATGCGTGATAGTACTGTTGTACTTTTAAAGTTTGGAAGCGGAAGCCCCTTGCTGTTTCCGGTACCTCTTGGTGCAACATATATACAACATGGAGGAATAGGTCTTTCTGATGTTTACTCCAGTGGTGTGGCCTCCTCTTTATCATCGTCTTTACTGATACACGTGGACGTCTAAAGCAAAGTACACGATGCGTCGTTGGAGGACTTAATCATGTTAATATCCTTGCATTTTTATTATGACATTATGAGTTTTTGAAGTTTAAATGTAGCTTGTATTTATACGCATTCATTTTGTAATTGCAATAAAATGTCTTCGGTTTCTGTAGCAATGATGTGTCAGCAATATTTGTTCACGTACGATATAGACTATTTGTTGATAAATCCATTGTAAAACCTGTTATGCTACATTTGCTATTTGAAACAAAAGCTGTTTTAATTTTCTGATCTGGTCTCACCAATCAACATTACCTTCAAAATGCGGTAACTGATTTATCATACAGGTTCAGTACCACAGCTCGTAATGATCACGCATTCTCCACAGTTTCAGATTTTACAGTCTAGGTACCACTCCCATAAGCAAGACCTATCCTTGTCCCCTGTCATGGGAATGTCGGTATTTCTATAATTAACCTGCCGCTACATTGGCTAAGCAACGTGCTAGTGATGTCTATATATGGGGTTGCCTATAGTCACCACCATGAGGTGACTGATTTGAGAAAAGCAACCGGTCTGGAGCCGAGAGCTGGAACAGGTGATCTCGGATGGAAAATTACAGATTAATCAATGAAATCGACTATCTGGCAATTAATCCACAAAGCCGGGTCACTTTAATTAAACGGCAAAAATCAACCGTTTCACGATCCTAAAGGAAAAAGCGTAGACAAGCTTTCTGTAATTGGGACAAAATAGAAAAGGCGAGTACCACGTGTTACCGAGCATCTTCAGTATTATTCCATTTACTTGTGTGATGCTTGCAATATGTGCCATGAGTGTAACGCTATTTGCTTTTGATAACATTAAGGCAAAAATTCACGGTTATTAAATGTTTCGGAAATAGAGCAAAATGACAGTCTGTTTTGCATAACGTTTTCTACGCTATTATGGGATTATTTATCACTCAGTTTATACATCAGTGCTGTAATGTAATGTGTTTATGTAACGTCCCAAGCAAAAATTTACATTCCAACATATTAAATGGTCTTACCAGTAACTTACAGTAACAACAGTTCAGCTCACTGTTCCAGCTGAATATCCTATTGGGAAGCCCACTGCTTTTCTTTTTCAACCGAGTGAATACAAACTAACTGTCAGACTTGCCCCACTGGGTGACAGCTTGCACCAAAATCCTATGTGGGAGTAGGACAGTTCAGACCCATTCAGACTGACTGATGGCAGGTGGTGACTCTTCCCGCAGGTCCATGTCTGTGACGCAGATCACATCCAGTTTGTTCCTGGGCAGTGCGGAGTCCGCCATGGACCAGATGTTGGTCTCACGGAAGCACATCACGCTCATCATCAATGCTACAGTGACACACACCTGCCCTGCATACCGTGGTGTGGAGTGCATCCGCATTGCCGTTGCAGACCTCCCGCACGCCCGACTGGGGGACCACTTTGAGAGGGTCGCTGACCGTATCCATAACAACCGAGCAGGCAGCACACTTGTCCACTGTGCGGCTGGCATGAGTCGCTCACCTGCCCTAGTCATGGCCTATTTAATGAGATACAGGGGGGTCACCCTGAGGCAGGCCCACCACTGGGTCCGTGACCGACGCCCCCATATCTGCCTCAACGCTGGCTTCTGGCGTCAGCTGCTGCAATATGAAAAACAGCTGTACGGCAAAAACAGCGTGAGGGTGGCCACTTCACCCCGGCTGCAGGAGGCCAAGAACCTGCAGGGCGGCGCTAGAGCCCACTTGTGGCGCTGAGTTAGCAGGGTTTACCCCTCATGCCTGTTCAAGCTGTTCGGGTATGATTGTGAAATGCTCCTCCATGGAACAGCACCCCTGCCCTCTGACCTCCAAAGATTCACTTTTTTTTTTTTTTTTTTTTACATGACATGTTTCTCTGCGGGCACAAATTGATCAAATGATGTAAAGCACTTATAAACTATGTGAGCTACACTGTTTAATCTCTGCATGACTGAGATGCTTTAGTAACTGTCCGGAGTCCATAGGTGGCTTTATAGCCCACATTCAGTACAACAACCAAACACTGTGATAGTAAAACTACATATACAAAAGGCAATGGCTAACTTTACATTGAACAAATGATCGGAAGCAGTCCTTTGCACTGTGGGAGATTCTGGTCTCCCGAAGTCACCTGCGCATGAATAATAAGCGTGGTGGTCAGTGTCCATGAGGCAAGTGAGGGGGTGTGAACTGGCTCCACAGTCATCTCAATACTGGAAGCTTCTCTTGGTCTGAATGTCATCCAGAATCTGCTGAAGCTCCTCATCCTCAAAACGTCCCTCCAGACTATACAGAAAGGGAAGTCAGAAGGCACTCAAAAACTAACCATGAGGGGACACCTCAGATTTCACACAAAAAAATCTGACCTGGGGATAAGTGCTTTGGCCTCTTCTGCCGCCTCGGGACACAGATTAGCCAGACTGGCCAGCTCGAACTTGTGGAGTTTCTTCTGCAGGAGCAAACTGTAGGACAGAGAGCGAAGTAAGACCAGGCGTACTCAGGGTTTCTTTTCCAGGTGCCTGCAATAGGAGAAACAAGATCACCTGCGCACGCTAGCGATGGTTTCTCTGTTCTTGAATCGGCTGAAGCGGGCGGTGTAGTTCAGCGTCTTCATGAAGACCTCGGACAGCTCCTGCTCGTCCTCGGCGCTCTCGTTCTGCTGCTTGCGGTGCTCCAACAGCATGTGAACCTCGGAGTTCAGCAGCGTCTCCGCATTTTCAAACTCTGCCGAGGACACGGACAGGCTCGGAGGTCGCCCACGCAGCCCCTCAGCTCATTCCATCCGAAAGGCGTTTCCGAAGTACCGTACCTTTGGGGAAAAGCAGCTGCGACGCGTCTTCCTCCACATCGCCGATGCCCGCTGGCCCCGACACGCCTGCCGCCGCCATTTACTCTGTTAATCGCTCGCTACCGTTATATAACAAAGCACTCGACTTATTTACAAAAACCGTAAACTTCAAGTAAATCCGAGTAAAACCTTTAATATTATTAACAAAGGTACACCGGAGAAAACCCCACGACGCACCAGAGCCCGCCAGCAGCCCTTTTAGATACAAGAGCAGATAGCTGGAGAAGAGAGCGCTGGCAAAGAGCGCCCCCGTCCGTCTGGAGGTCGTCAGAGCGCCACATCCCCCCCGTCCGATTATTGGCAGACAGCGCCCCCTTCGGTCTGGAGGTCGTCAGAGCGCCAGATTCCCCTGTCCGATTATTGGCAGACAGCGCCCCCGATCGACAGGATGTCGACTTTCGCACATCTTTCCGGCGGCTTTCGTGTCCTTTCCACAAATATAATCTTCCAGTCATGCTTTTAATAAAGAGACGTATTGTGTGTCAATAAGTTCCCATCCCGTCCCGCATTAATTCTCTCATAGTGTCGAATGCAAGATAATTGCTTTGGTCGTTGTCAAAAAGTAGTAAAAAAAAAAATAAACGTTACATTTTCTAAACCTCCATCCGAATTAGCGCTGCCAAAACCCTTCAAGGGCTCGGATCACTAATTTCACACGAAAAATAAGACGGGACTGCTAAGTAAATGGGAGGGGAAGTGTGTGTGTGTGTGTGTGGGGGGGGTGTTTGGAGCTGCCGTACCAAGTGACATGTTCTAGAAATAAATGTCTAACAGCTCTGACGGCTAACTTGACAAAGCATGACAACGGGACTGTGCACATAACCCCTTACCCTTTAGAACAGCCCCCTCCCCCCACCCACATACCACTCACTGGCATTATTTCATTTTGGGGAACGCTGTCGATTCCCTGTGTTTATGTAAGGACTCAAAGCACTTCTCTCAGCGGGTATGGGGGAGTGGGAGGGGGACGTAAATGGCCCTGCCACTCTTAGGTCATTTTTCTTTCTTCACATAATTTGACACTCGCCTTTCCTTGTAAGGTAATGTTGCCGTTCCACAAATGGGTCTGTGGCTTTTGCTGGAGCAGTAGCACAGTGTTCTGGCCCTGTTTACATTCCAGGCTGGCTGTGTCTGCCTGCCAACCGGACGACAGGGCGCCACCGGGGGAGCAGTGACTTCACCCCACGAGAGACACCGTCTGTTGTTAGACATTAACAAAGGACACATTCACTCCCCAGAATGTAGCAGCTAACTGAAAGTTCACAGCTACCAAAAGAGGGCGCTCTTCAACTGTCATTACATGTTTTATTAACAAACAAACACCTTATAAGTCATAATTGTGTTGTATTTATTTATTCACCTGTATTTGTCAACACAGGAAAGAGAATCACTACACAGTGATACTGGCTTTTGAACTTTGGGCTCAAAGTCCAAGGTTTCTCATAAACAATCAACTCTTCCATATTGGTAAGCACTCATGGAAAAAAACATTTTAAAGCTCTGCATTACACACAACATAAAAATAAGTTCTTGGCTATTTCATGCATCACACCATGTACAATTTACACATAAAACTGTGAATTCTTTAAGTAAATAGTTCCACAATGGTATCTGAGTGTTTTCACCTATAAAAATGCCCCACTGCAAATAAACGTTTTCAGAGAAGGATATAATCCAGGCTGGGTGTCCTCAGCCTCAACCTGAGTTCTCCTAATCACTTTTTTTGGTACAAAGTGTTTAATAAAGACCTAACTTGTAAAACACAAGTGCACATCTTCACCTCTGCTGTTTTACATGTAAATAGTATAATGCACAAAGTTATCATCAATACCAAAAACCTAGTAAAAAAAAAAACAACAATTAAGCTCTAAAAGTATTTAAATAAAGACTTGAACTGACATGTTAAATGCTTGATTAATGAGAGAGATTTTAAAAAATACATTTCTATATACACCAATCATTAAAAGCACTTCACTGTGTATTTACAAAGGTTACTGGCAGACCTGTTGCCGGAGTAGAGTTTCCATGGTGATGTTATGTGGTGACCACAGTTAGCGCCTGGAGTTAGAAGCTTGTTTCCAGTCCAGACAGGTTTTCAGTTTGCAGCCTTTCTCAGTCTAGGTGCTTTCTCCTTTGTCTGGCTCTTATGTCTTTCTTGTGTGTCTAGGTTAATTCAGACTCCCAATAGGATCCCAGAAAACAAGGTCCCTTTTTGGACAATGAATGCAGAGCCTGTTCCATTGTCTACGAAGATGGAGACGTATTCACCTGCCTAGGAGAGAAAACAAGCCAAACTTAGCGGGCCAAGTATCATGATGACAGTCGGCAGTTGGGCTGCTTGAATCACAGATGAGTCACAGAAATGAGTCACAGTTGTAATTTAGTTTTTTTGGTGTTTTAAACAAAATGAGCATTCTTTGGTAATACTCTGGCTTTCTTGACCTGGCGGGAAAACTGTGTGCCTGTATTAGTGTTTCCTGCTGAATCCCATACCTGCAGGTAAAGGGTTCCTGTCAACAGGATACTGTAGACACCCCCAACTTGACTTGCACCTCCCATGGCCTCCAGGGACCTGGAAAACATCAATCCAATACATGCCGAACAAAGAGACCTGCGGCTGGATAATCAGTAAGGGCTGTTTATGAGGCTCGGATTGCAGGAATTATCTCTAATGATCAGTAAGGACTGTGTGAAGCTCAGATTGCAGGAATAATCTATAACGACAGGTAAGGATTGTCTGTGAGGCTCAGATTTCAGGAACGATCTCTGATGATCAGTAAGGATTGTGTGTGAGACTCACATTGCAGGAATGATCTATAAGAACCAGTAAGGACAGTGTGTGAAGCTGAGACTGCAGGAATGATTTATAATGATCAGGAAGTAGGTAGGATCTATAATCATCAGTACTTACAGGTTACTGTGACAGAGTGACTCTATGCAGATGGATGCCTTGATCCAGTCTTTCTGCCGCGGCTGAGTCTTACGCTGGTTCTCACTGGGCTCTGATGACAGAAGTATGCAGACAAGGGCACACGTAGAGACAAGTTTGTCTGGAGTACAGGCTGGGAGGCAGGGGCATCAGGAAGGAAACTGACACAAATACCCAATCATATTCGGGCCAATATGGAGTCAGCCGATCTGCATTTTCCGGTGTGGGGAAGACAGCTCTGCACATACGTTCATATAAACCCAGACCTGTGGAGCTTCTGTAATGGTCTCTGCATTGCACCAGCAGCTGGACAAGTTTCCAGAATTCTAAAGAAGCGATCCCACCCTGAAGCCCACCCAGTTCCTTAGAAGGCCTTATCTCTGACATATGTTGTCTTTGTAGACACTGACTGAGTACAGTTTTGTTGCTCTAGGCCAATAGTGCTCTGAGGAGCGGGCGACCCTGAACGGTGCTTTACCGATGAGCAGGCTTCCGGAAACGTGGTAAAACCCAGAGACGGGAGCGGTATAGCGCCCACTGCTGGAGTTGAAGCCCTGACCTCTCTGGAACTGGCTCTCCGCGTCTGGAGGCTGAAATACAGAAGACGGTGAGAGGGAATATTTGTGTGTATGTAGGAGATTACTGAAGCATGTATGTACAGGTAGGCGTGTGGAGCAAGGTCAGGCACTCAGACTCACGGCGCCGAACGGCTGCAGTTCCACAAGGCTTCTCCGTGGTACAGGCAAGTTGTGTAGCAACCGGCAATGGAAAGCCGTCCCTACTCGTGGGAGCTGGTCACAGAGCAGGCAGCCTCCACTGGTGTCCAGGGTCCCAGCAGTGACAGCCACCTCTGTGTGGGGAGGGAGAGAGCAGCCAATCAGTATGCTGTCACACAGCTGGAGGGAGAGAGCAGCCAATCAGTATGCTGTCACACAGCTGGAGGGAGAGAGCAGCCAATCGATACTCTGTCAAACAGCTGGAGGGAGAGAGCAGCCAATCAGTATGCTGTCAAACAGCTGGAGGGAGGGAACAGCCAATCAGTACACTGTCCCAAACAGCTAGCAGGAGAGAGGACACTCTTTGTGTGTGTGCGATGGCAAGGAGCCAGGGCGCCTGGCATCCCTCAGTCACACACACACACACACACACACACACACACACACATGCTCATGCTCCACAAAAGGTGGGTGAGGGGTTCTGAGAGAGGAATCTCAAGAATTCTCCATCCAAGCCAAGTCACATCCAATCCTGGAAAATTACCCTTATTACAGGATCAGGCTGCCAGCTTCAGCAGGGATTGAGCCATCACAAACACTCAGCAGAGGGTTTATTAAATACTCATCATTGTACATGTGACCTGTTCTAGCACATTCTATAGTATTTTCTGGGCCGTATCCTACACTGTGTGTAGCTTGTTCTGTGCACATGGTCACCTCTGCGGAGTCTGGAGGGACTGTCGCTAAGGTGCTGTCTGTGAGTTTAACGGCTCCGTCATCACCTCTCAGCCTGAGGCGTAACTCCTGCATCAGATCCTCCTGCTGTCCAGATTGGGGTGCAGGGGGTCCTGGGGGACCCTGTGGGCCAGGGGGGCCAGGAGGGCCAGGGAGCCCATGCTGCACCAAAACATATCCGTAATGCATTCATCTGTTTTCAATGGAACATCCTTTATACTAACAAACATTAAGTGGCTATATACACACCATAGACTGCCCTTATATCACACCACAGACTGCCCTTACACCTTACATATACAGCACAGACTGTCCTTATGTCCTATATACACATCACAGACTGTCCGTACACCCTATATACACACCATAGACTGACTTGCACACTAGATACAGACCACAGACTATCCTTACACCCTAGTTACACACCACAGACTGTTTTTATACTGTACATTGACACCATACACTGTCCTTACACCCTGCATACACACCACAGACTGTCCTTGCACACTAGATATAGACCATAGACAGTCCTTATACCCCAGATGTATACCATGGACTGTTCTAATACTGTACAGTGACACCATATTATATCCTACAATGACACCATAGACAGTCCTTATACCCTAGATGTATAACATAGACTGTCCTTATACTCTAGATACACCCCAAAGACTGTTCTTACACTCTAAGTACACACTGTAGACTGTCCTAATACTGCACAGTGACACCATGCACTGTCTTTATACTCTACAGTGACACAATAGACTGTCCTTACACCCTAGATACACATCATAGACTATCCTTACATCCTACACACACACACCATACACAGTCCTTACACCCTACACACACACCATAGACTGTCCTTACACTCTACATACACACCATAGACTGTTCATATGCCCTACATAGATACTGTAAACCACCCTATATACATGTAACAGATTGTCCTTACACCCTACAAACACCCCATAGACCATAAATTATTCAGCTCAAGAGCTGTGTAGTAATTAGCACAAGGAGTTGAATCAGGTGTGTTAAATGAGGGGAAACCCAAATATGTGCAGGGCTCTGGCCCTTCAGGACTGGAGTTGGGCACTCCTGCCCTACAGTAACATTATGGACTACTCAAATACCCTACCTGCACACCATAGACCATCCTTACACCCCACAGTGACACCATAGTCTGCTCTCACAGTCTACATGCACACATGTGCACACAGGCTGTCCATACACCCTGCAGGGACACCATAGACCACCCTTATTCTTTATTTACACACCGCAAACTGTCTACACTACAGTGTAGCCAAGCACAGCACCTAAACCTACATCCACACCACCAACTGTCCTTACACTCAGTCTTCACATATAGACCACCTCTGCATTCTATATGCACACCATAGACTGTCCTTACACCTAATAGTGACACTACAGACTACCCTTACATGCTATGCACATCCTACTCACACCTTACTCCTTACAGGAACACTACAGGCTACACATACTTTCTAGAGGTATACTAAATACCCATCACATGCTAGCTTGTTTACCTTGGAAGGTTTCTTTTGAGGTTTCGTTTTCCTGTTGTCTCCTTTGTTGGAGTTCAGTCTGAAGAGCAGCCACGAGATGCGAGGGTTGACCATGGCCGTGTCAGAGGATTCAGAATCCTGTGGAATTTCACACATCAGCCACCGCATGAAGTGTGTGAACAGATGCCAGTGCTGCATGTGGGCAGACTGCATGCACAGGGGTGTATGTGTGTGGAGTGTGGGTCATGTATATATTACATTGTGGGGACCATAGTGTCCTCACCAGGTGATAAAACCTGTTATCCTGACCTTGTGGGGACATGTTTTTGGTCCACACAAGGGGAAACTCAATTTTATAAAAAATTTGAATGCGATCAGAAAAACTAAAAATGCCATAAGTATTGTAGTTTGTTTGGTTATTTATGGTTATGGGCTGGATGGGGGTTAAGGCTGTCATTGTTAGGATTAGGGTTATGCTCATAGAAATGACCGTACAGTCCCCATAAAGAAACAGATACCTAATCTGTGTATGTGTGCGTGTATATGTGTGTGTGTGGCTGGTAAGCAGTGTTGGGCATTTCAAGTCCAAAAGCTACAAATCCAGACCAAGATTTTGTTTCTATAGACCAACTGAATACTCTGTGACTATGACTCTTCATGCTCAACACTGCTGGCCTGTGTGTTTGTTAGCACGCACTGTTTGTCGCGTGAGCAGACGGCTGCTGAGCATCTCTGAGTGAATGAGGCTGTGTGAGGACGTACCTGCTGGTTGATGCTGGTGCTGCTGTTCCTGCTACAGGGCTCCAGCAGACATAGCTCCCCCAGGCAGGGGACCAGCATGAGGCCCATGAGCACCGCCAATGTCCCCCAGCAGCCCACGGCCGTCGAGCTGTGAGACATGCTGCGGCTGAGTGCACACTTCTGCTATTCTCCGCACTCTTCCTCTCTCTTCCTCTTCCTCTCACAGGCTTTCTTCCATCCCCTCACTGGGCAACTCTGACTCTGTTCTCCTCTTACTTCAGCTCTTCTGCCGCAGGCTTTTGATCATGACTTCGTTTGCGTCGCGTTCTTTTAACGTTTTAGCGTGTTAGTTCTGCAGGACGAATGTCCAGATTGGCTGATGTCCCCCCCCTCCCCCTCAGATCACTTGTTCCTGTGGACTGGAGGTCTTCGCGTCCTGCACAGCATAGCTTCAGAGTCGATTAGAGCTTCATAAAAGTTCAGCTCCCCAACTTTGAGCACTCAGCTTCTCCTGTCTTTTTATTTCAGGTCTCCCCTAAAGGCTCCACCTCTTCCCCGCCCCCCCCCCTGCTCTGTATTCCTCCCCCTCCTCCTCCTGTTTCTTGGTCTCGGCTGTCACTCAACTGCCCTTGGGCGTCTCTTGCTATGCCTGCGTCTGTTTCCTTCTGGGTCTCTCTGTCTACCTCACATTCTGCGCCAAAACTTTAAGTATCCGAACACATGATTTTAATGGATAGTTTGTCTAATAAATCATTTTATATATAGGTCAATCAACCAGAAATGTAACACTGAAAATCATAAAATGCCTGTAAATAAATATAACTCATAAGTAAATATTTATACTGAACAGGCCCATTTCAAATTCCAACACCAGAACCAGAACCAGATGTTATTAAATGGAACCCTCTGTGTGGTTCGGACAGCTACAACTCAATACATATAACTGAGTGACTAAAGCAAATTTTGTCGATTTTGTGCTCAACTGTTTTCTTTGAAAGGTGCTTATCGGGTGTCGCCTCCTATTTGGAGCCAAGCGAGTGACTACGAAGCCAACGTGTTTCCAGAGAAAAACGGGCCTGGGGCATTTTCTAGAAAACCACATCGAGATGGTGGGTTAAGCATGATGCAATTTCCACACGTCGGCGCCAACACGAGACCCCGCAGCCTCTCTGCGGATGCCGAGCGCAAGTGACAGAGCAGAATATGGTATATCCCACCTACCCCCTTATCGCTCACTGTGTGAGCCCCGCCCTGGTGGCTGTTAGCGATCAAACAACTGCACAGAGATTAATGTTATCCGCTGTCCTCCCACAGCACTTTGCAATACTGCTGCAATACTCAACGTTCTCCGCAATACTCTGCAATATTCTGCAATACTCTACTTACAGTTACACGTTTTAGCCATGCGTCTTCCACACGACACATCTATGAGCCTCATATCCTGTTCAAAAAATGCCCGAAAAAAACCAAGCCTGTTATCTGTTCATAGGGTTGCCAACTCTCACATACCTGGCGTGACACTCGTGCTTTCTGACTTTCATGCTCACGCAAAAAAAATCTTACAGCAAATCTATATTATTCCACTATAAACCTAAAATTAGCTACATAAAAAGCGTTGGGGTGCTTTGCAAACCCTATACATTGTTTACAAGGTAATGAAACTGTTACATCCATGTAAATGTGTGTGCATGTGTGTGCAGACTTATGTCGAACTGAAAATCTCACTCCAGCCAGCTGATGTTCATATTCCAGGCTGCTAATCCAGTAAAGGATCATAACGATCATGGTATCTGTTCCAGGAAGCAGAGGACACAAGGCAGGGGACAGTCTGCACAGAGGACACAAGGCAGGGGACAGTCTGCACAGAGGACACAAGGCAGGGGACAGTCTGCACAGAGGACACAAGGCAGGGGACAGTCTGCGCAGAGCACACAAGGCAGGGGACAGTCTGCGCAGAGGACACAAGGCAGGGGACAGTCTGCGCAGAGGACACAAGGCAGGGGACAGTCTGCGCAGAGGACACAAGGCAGGGGACAGTCTGCACAGAGCACACAAGGCAGGGGACAGTCTGCACAGAGCACACAAGGCAGGGGACAGTCTGCACAGAGGACACAAGGCAGGGGACAGTCTGCACAGAGGACACACTCACATACTATGGGCAGTTTAGAAAATTTGAGTCACATGGCTTGGCCTCTCACTTAGTGGGAAAGGCAACCTTAGGTATGATTCCTTTCGAGTTCTGTGTGGAGTGTGTGGTAATGTTTGGGGTGGAGAGAGGGTTTATATGTTCATGCTTTGTGCTAAAGAATACATTGTTTACGTTTCAGACACACTGCGTATCATAAAAGGAGGATTACCGCAGTTTGCAGCTGCCTGATCTACCACTTGAAGAGCAGATTTCCAGAACTCACTCAATTCATTTTTGGTTGTTGTTGAGATGAGACCAACTATTACCTAAAGTCAGGCTTCCTCATCATATGTGACAGTATTGGGAAACATAACTTACTCAGTCCTCATGTAATCCGACAGAGAACTTTTGTTAAATTTCTGAAACTCACAAAGTCCACAGAAATGTTCTTGAAAACGTAGCCCTTGGTCTGAGTGAGTTTAGGAAATTTGCATCTCAATTGCATGACACAATCACATTTTTATGTAATGTTCTTATGCAATTTTATTGATGAATTGGGAAGTTAATGAAGCATTTCTCACAAAGTCAGTCCCCGGCTTGCTCAACCCTCAGGTCACAATCCGACCTGCCAACAAAGGGCTGCCCTTGTCCTCTTCCCTAAATGGAAGGCCATTCGATTCCTGTCTCAATGTTTCATAGCATATATGGGAAAAAATATGGTCAGTTGAGAAACGGAGGCTGCAGTTTATTTTAGCAGTACACATACATGAATCTTGTGATTTTAGGACATCTCTGTTTGCAGAGCTAAGGCTTTTTTCTGGTCTGCTGGATGCTCTCGATCCAGTCCAGGTAGTTGGCCACCTTAGTGTAAATGCCCAGCCTGTCTTTCTGTCCACAGCGGTCGCCCAGGGACACCAGGCCAATGAGGAACCACGTGTCGTGATACTTGGTGACCATGGGGCCACCGCTGTCACCGTTGCAGGCGTCCTGCTCCTGGCCCAGGATCCCTCCGCACAGCATGTTCTCGGTGATCTCGTTCGGCATGACGTCCGAGCACAGCTCGTGCCCCACCACTGGAATGTTGATGTAGCGAAGGGCCAAGCTCATCGGGCCTTGGTAGGTTTTCCTGCCCCAGCCTGTGACGATGGTGCTGGTGCCGTTACGGTGCAGAATGTTCTCTGCCAGCTTGTGGCTGGGAAGGCACACTGGGGCGATGAAGGTGGTGTAGCTGACCGGCGAGGCCAAGCGCAACAGGGCGATATCGTTGTCCACAGACTCCGTGTTGTAGTCGGGATGGGAGATGGACTCTGCCACAGGCAGCGTTACCTCACTTCCCTCTTTGATGGTCCGGTCGTACTCTCCTGTTGAGGCATGTGCAGACAGAATGAAACTCAGAGTCTTCTGAAGACACATGCAGAGCTCTGGTCATCCGTTCCTCCGGTGACACACACTCATACATAGAAACGGTCATAGTTTCCTAGAGAGACACAGATACAGTGAAGCTCACGGCGTCTTGGAAACAAGGGCACACACACTGATGCTGGAGCGACACTGTTTCCAGGAAACCAGCTCACACACATGGTGATGCTTGTTAGAGGCACACAGACACATAACACTGTCCACGGGCTGCTGGAATTAGTGCCTTTCTAGAAAAAGCATTACGGACCCAGTCTGACACTGAGGTGTGGCTCTCCTTCCAGACAGTGAGCAGCGGTAAGGACCCAGGACTCAGAGATGAGAACACCACCGCAGTGCAGGTTACCTTTCTCGTTCAGGAGCATCGCCTACGAAAGACACATGCTTGCACGTTAACTGCTCCACGTCAGCCTTGGGGGAGGGGTGGGGTCATGTGACACCTCAGAGGATCATACCTGCCAGGGGCTTTCACCTTTCTTCCCTCTCTCCCCACTCACCACCCACGGCATCAGGCCTTTGTGGTTTTTAACATCTGAAGAACTTCTGGGGATGTGCACTCGGCCACATGCGAATTTGGCTGCCAAGATGGGAGAGACATACTGGCTGAAAGGCCGCAGGAGATGCTGAGATGCTCGGCACTCCGTCACCGAGGCGGCCTACCAGTGGGGATGCAGCTCCTGGAGTTCAGGTCGAGACTGTAGCCACGGACACAGCTGCACGCGCGGCTCGTGCCGTTGGCGCTCTCCGCGCACACCTGCTCGCAGTCTCCGTTGTCTTTCCTGCAGCTTGTAGCTGTGACATCTGAGGACAGTGCAGAAACACTACGCTGCAGATGAATGCCGAACACGCACCATTAGGCGGGCTTCCAGCCAAAGACTACAGATACAGACATGCAGGTCCTACTCAACTGTGGTCGCATAATTTCCCTTCAAACCCTTGGTTGCACTTGCAGGTGAAGGACTTGAATTGGTCCACGCAACTTCCATTCACACAGGGATTGGACTCACACTGATTACCATCTGAAAAATATTCCAGATCAGACCAGTGGATATCACCCCGTAGGACTGGTGGATTTGTTGTGCCCAGCTTGATTCATGCACTTACCTGTATACACAACCCAGAATTCTATCTGTAAACACATGAGGTAGACAAAGGTATCAGTTTTGGTGCTAGATACTCTGCACACACCAGGCATTCACAACTGCTGCTTACAGTGGCCTCCCGAGTCTGGAAGATCTCACGGGCCTCCTCGAAGTTGCACACCTCTTCCACACACTCACGCTCCTTGGATGGGGGCTTGATCTCCTCTAGAAAACTATTGGCCCGCTTATGTCGCAAGAGCATGTGGGCTTGGGGCCTGTCTTGGAACACTTTGGCAGGTAGGAATGGAACACAGATCTGGAATGAGTGCTCACGACTGATAAACAGTGTACTGGTCTACTCTGTATGCTGTCCAGAAAGTGCAGATACAAAGGGATGGCCTGCTAGATAATGTGGCCGCCCACCCTCCCATGTGCAAAACTGAGAGGTGGAACAGTATACAGTTAATTCAGGAATATTTAAAGCTGGCGGTCTACCTGATTGGCCAATTGCACCTGATGACCACAGAGCAACGAGCACAATGACACCTCGGTGGACCATCCTGAAGATTTTCTGTAACGCTGTAAACATAGACAATGCTAATGATACTCTGTGACCACAGACACTATAGGCAATACTCTTTTATCATGATTACTTCTAGTGACACTCTGTAATAAGAATAAACATAAACAATACTCTTTAATTGTGGACACTGAAAGTAAAAATATAGTTAGGCAAACCATTTTTAGCTGATATAAATACTGCATCTGCATGCTTTCTTGGCTACATGACAATGATTGTGTCTAATAATGAAAAAGTAGAATTAAAAAGTACCACTTGTGAGACAGAAACCTTCGAGGATGAGTTCAGCCCTGCTCATCTCCATGACTATAAGGTGTGTTCTTTCCCAAGTTTTTTTTTTCCAGAAAACATTTTTCTCATCATTGCAACATTTTCCCGAACACAATTTTTGTTAATTTGCTAGGGCGTACATGTGGATTAATTTACAATCCTGAGGGTAACTGGAATATTATATAATCACCCACCCTAGCCATTTTTTTTTTAAAGTTAGAAGAATATTGTACCCGACCGCCAATTCCAGAATAAAAATGTCTACATGTGGAACTGCTGAATTTCTATAGATTAATGTTGTTAATCTGCTTAGTTTTGCAGACATCTCAAATCTCAGTTGAGCTACATTATATATACTTAAGCCATCAGCCTTGGGGCTTGAAACTGCATATTAAATGGAATCAGTAAATCAGTCATTTACTGATTCCATTTCGTGGTTTAAAACAAGGCAAAACACAAGCAATAAGACAGAGAAGAGTTATTTAAAGGTAAAAAAGGTCTATAAATGCAGTTTTACTTACATCTAAGAGAAGAAGTTGAAGGAATGGGATATCCTGTGTTTAAACTGTGTTAATGACTAACTGTCATGTTTACTGTGAGTCCACAGTCTGAATGCCCACAAATTGTCCAACTGGACAGTGTACGATCTGTCTACACCCACATAGACATGCAAAACAGATAAATAAGGCAGTGCGAGATATTGTGCAAAATCTCTTGTGCAGATTGCAGTGCTACAACATGATGGGGAAAAACTCAAGGTGTTGTGCATTTTACTACAAAGCTAGTCACAGAAGGAAAAAAGCAGGAAGACATCGCCACCTACAGGCCACACATTGAGTGGCAGATTGACATAAAGCTGTGAGTGTTTCATGAAATTTCTACATCCATTATCCTCTGTGGTAATGAAAATACATAATTAGCATATGGGCAAATAAAAGGAAAGATTATCACACTATTCTTTAGTGGAACAAAACACAGGCAAATGCAAACTGTTTTTTTTAAAAGCACCTAATTCCCAAAAACTATGCATTTTGGAGTGCAAAAGAAAACCGGGCATAAAAATATGGAGATTTATGCTACAAAGACGAATAAACAGATGAAATATTTCACATTCACACATGCCACTGTATTGTTTGTCTGACTTTGTGGAAATGAGGGCACTTGTTAGGTGTTGGCTTTAGGTGAGGATCAAGTCTATAACTGCTTTGTGCTGGGGCCTTGTTTCTGCATATCAAGTTTCATGTGCTGGAGACTAATGAATGGAATGGTATTCTATTCCACCAGCAAGAGGGAGACAGGGTTGGGGCCACGGGCCCCTGAGACGGAGCCGTTTTTTGGGCGGGTCACAGATGGTTACACTATGGCTTGCAGTGCTACAAGTCACCCAGCAAGTCAGGGCAGGATCTAGGGTTAACTTTGGCCGGGTTCGAGCCTAAGCTCAGGACAGAGAGATAAGGCATGACATCGCTGGGGAAAGACTAAGAGGGTACAGGATGCAACCTGGATGGAACATTGGGTCGTCATGACACCCTACGCCACTTCAGGAAGGCGCTCAATTGATGTTGGTACATGTGTTGCCTGCTGTATAATGGCCTTTTCGTAAGAGACTGGATGTGTATAGATGCTGATCAGAAGCCTTTCTGGTGAACCTGAGCCAGATACCAGGTATGGGGTCACTTCCATAATGCTGTGTCAAATCTGGACTGGCCAAATCCGGTTTGATCAATGGCAGATGGGCCACCCACGAGTAAGAGGGGCATCGACAGCTGCCTCGAGTGGGTATAGACTCGGAATTAGGCCAGGCCAGATCTACTTCCGTGGGACTCATACCGGTATCCACATTCCCCCAAGGATCCCCTTTCACTATCTCCAGATCGGCTCTGTAGTTTTATAGCCCGAAACAGGAGAATGATACATTATTATTATTATTATTTTCTGGACTATGATGTGACATAGTAATGAGGTCATCTTACAGGGTTTAATGGAGCAGGAGCAGAAGCAGAGGCAGAAGCCCTAGATCTGCATCTGCTCTACAATAAGATATCGCTTACCTGCTCCCTCTGCTTTGTTTTGAGGGGCAAGAGGGCGTCAGTTGAGTAGCTGCAATGCATTTTGGGTCAGGCCTATATATTGACCAATGCTTCAGCCCGGCTGCTTATTCCAAAGAGAGACGGCCTTGTAAGAGATGGCACAAAGCTCAGCCGGCCCGGTGAGTGTGTTAGTCTTCACTGGTTAGCCTTCCACTGCTGGATACACATGCCAATCAGTGTCAGGGACCGCAAGAACTCACCTCAGCAGGTAGAACTCCTGGGAAGGTGAGTGTAGACAGCTCTGATTCCCAGATATAGGTAACAATGTAACTGTATAACAGTTCGCTTGTGAGATTTAAATGAGGATTAAACTGCAATGAGGAATGGTTAAGTATATGTGTGGATGACTAAGTTACAGGTTGTGTCACTTTGCTACTTCGTTCAGGCTAATAAGAGTGTGCAGATTGACAGAATGCAGCTTCCTGATTCTTGTATCAGTTATAATAAGTTATAGTCGACGTTGGTTTAATATGGTGCTGATTAGAGTTACCTTGAAACGCAGTGTTTAGACCAGGGGTAGGCGAACTTGATTCTGGAGTGCCAGAATCCAGCAGGTTTTCTATCCTACCTCTCAGGAAGACATTAACTCATCAGGTAGGACAGAAAGCCTGGCGAATACTGGCACTGCAGGATCAGGGTTGCCTATCCCTGGTCTAGACTGACACTTTGCTGATTACATTGAATAAATACTGTCAACATGGGCTTACTACTGCAGTTGAGGCTCAGAGTGATGAATGTGGTTTATACTCATGGGGGAGGCGTGTCTGCAGGGTGGTGTATTTCTGACCAGATGGCTGTGTCCTGCTTCTCAGCACTCAGATTTGCGCTGCCCTCTGTGCCCAGTGTTGATGTCACTGTCCTGCTCTTCACCCCTTTCCAGGTATCTGGGACCCCGTGTCCTCTTCTGGGAGTCGTACTCTGGTTCTCTGTGTCTTTAGCCATGATAATGCCTGAACCTCCAGGGCACCCGGGCTTCTCCCCTCCCCCTCCCCCAGGCTCGGAGGACTCGTACTTTCCCACGGATGACGATCACCTTGCAGCGCCATCTGGTGGCAGTTTCTCCCTCCCTGGCAACATGAGCCGCACCTCTCGCTTTTTTGACATGGGGATGGAGGATGGCATGATGCCGAACCTCGGACCGGACATGTCGCACTGTCAGATGCTGCTGGAGGCTCCAGAAGCCCCGCCCCTGCAAACCGTGCCCTGGTTCTGCCTGTGTGCGCACTGTAAGGGCACCTCCGGATCCAAGGGGGACCGTGGAAGCAGGGGCTTGTCAGGTTAGCCGCGGCACTGCAGGCCTTTCTCATGCAGGACCCCAGTGCTGTTCCCAGAAAAATGGAAGGACTCCTCTGTTTCCCTCTCGCTCTCTACAGGCAGTCCTGGGAGTCCAGGACCACGAGGATTCACTGGGTTCAGGGGGCGACCAGGCTTCATGGGACGCTTGGGGCTGAAGGGTAAATACAGTCCATTACCCTGCACTAACTTTCATCGATTCTGTGTGCAGTCATCCATGTACTGTAATACAGGTCATCAGATACCCTCTCCACCTTCAACTAAGGCCTCAAGACCCATCTGTTCCAGGAATACCTCTACTAGCCTGATACCACTCTGTGTCGCCTCAAGGTTCTTAATGTTGCACTTTCTGCCCATTGAATAGCTGTGTTATTAGGTACTTGCTTTGCTTGGAAGATGTTGTGTGACTTTTGCCCCAGTACTGCTTGCCTATCTAGCTGGGTGTTCACTGGACGGTCGGCACTGCAGCACTGGATCCTGGGAGCCAGTGCAGGGCTAAAGTGTCTGCTAAATAAAAGTAAATTTAAATGTAATGCTGTGGCAGATTTTATGCTTGAACTACATCAGTGTTTTCCCAACCCAGTTCTTTAGGACCCTCCAGACAATCCATGTTTTTGCTCACATCCAGCTCCCTACCAGGCCTCTAGTGTCCACATCTTACCAAGAGCTGGGTGGGAGCTAAAACGTGGACTGTCTGGAGGGGTCCTCAAGGATTGGGTAGGGAAACACTGAACTAGACAAACGCCACCGTAGGTAATGGTTGCAGTGCTCCAGTGTTGTGTGACTTCCTACTGTCCTTTCTGTCCCACCCCAGGGCAGAAGGGCGATGAAGGAGAGAAGGGCAACCAAGGACCGCTGGGATTCACCGGCCCCAAGGGAGAGCGTGGTTTCAAGGGTGAGTGGGATGCAACATAGAAGTCGGCTCATCGCAGGCCAAGAAACGCGGCATTCACCTCTATTGCTCCTTGTTTACAGGAGACAAGGGGGACCCAGGTGTCGAGGGACCCCCAGGTGAACAGGGCCCTCAGGGTGATGCGGGCCAATGCCCTGAGACTTGCGAAAGTATCTCGGGTCCCCCAGGAGACCCAGGACTCCCTGGACCTGTGGGTGTTCGGGGGCTACCGGGGATAGCAGGGTCTACAGGCACCCCAGGACAGAAGGGAGAAAAGGGGGATATAGGTCTCCAGGGAACCCCAGGGAAGGAGGGGCAGAAAGGTGAGGAGGGGCCAGAAGGGGAGTGCAACTGCCATGATGGACTCAATGGGATAGACGGGCAGGATGGTCCCCCTGGGTCCAAGGGGGACCAGGGCTCTCCGGGGGCTCCAGGGGAAGATGGGCAGAAGGGAGAGTTGGGTGAGCAAGGCTTCCCAGGGCCATGCAGCCCAGCCATCCAGTCGGCCTTCTCGGCCCTTCTGGACAACGTGTACCCTATGCCGGGCTCCCCGGTGGCCTTCACACGCGTGCTCTACAATATGCAGGGCAACTACAACCCTGACATGGGAATCTACACGGCTCCCATCAACGGCACCTATGTCTTCAGCTACAGCGTGGTCGCTTTCAGTCGGCTGCTCAAAGTTGGGATGTTCCTCAACTTCCGGCCCGTGATCAAGTCTACCGAGCCCACAGACCTGGCCACCGCCTCCCAGCTGGTGGTGCTGCACCTGTCCATGGGAGACCGGGTATGGATTCAGGTGAAGGACACTTTCACCAACGGCATGTACGCCAGCTCCGAGAGCAGCAGCAGCTTCAGTGGCTTCCTGCTCCATCCCGACAGCTGTGACCTGCCCCTGTTCCGAGACTTCACTCCACCGATGGAGGGAGAGTATAGGTGGGATGACGAAGAGACCCCAACAACACCTGAACCTACAGTCTCCGTCCCACCTGAGTAGAACGAGCCTCCCAGCACCTGCCTGATGACAGCCTCTCCCAGTAACCTTATGTAAATCCTCTTCCTCTAGGCAAACTTACCTCGGAAATGAAGCTGTTTCTCCTACCGTTTATCCTAGCCTAATTATTTTTGCAAAGCTCTGTGAAGTAGAAATGCCACTAGCATCCGAAATTCCTCCTGATTGGTTCTTTGAAGCCCAGCCCTGTTAGCTGCTTAATGGTTGTGTTCTTTTGACATTCATTAACATGGACTGATAAAAGAGCGTGGTTCTCAATGTACACTATACTAGTTAAGCAAATATATTAGTATATTAACTTTGAGTAGCAAAATAACTTATATTTGCATTCAAAAATAAACAGTATATTTCTGTTTAAAAACCAATTGCTACTTATATGCTTTGTGAGCCTGACTGTTATAAATGTTTGACTGTGTTCATTAGTAGTTCAGTCAGTGAAAAAGAACAGGCGGTTTAGAGACAGAATTAGGTGCCATTTGAACAGTAGGGGCAGGAAAACAGCACAAATCCTGATAGTGACCCAAACTCTAACCTCATGCTTTCTCCATCTTCAATTCCTTCATGATATCTTAGAGCGTTTACAAAAGAAACAGGCACTTTTGGCTTTTTCCACTTAAAAAATATTTTATTTTATTAAAATAGGACTGGCTTTAACCACACAGGACCTTTTTAAATTGATCTTTGGAACAGTTTCAGACCAGGAATGTTTTCGAAGAAAGTGCTGTGTGGTCAATATATAAATGTGAGGTTGCTGGGACGGTACAGATGTGCCCCTGAAGACAGATTGAGGTTTTAGGTGTGAACAGGGGAATCTGTTTGTATCGATATCATCTACAGACATATATGACTGTAGAGATGCACGTCCGGAATGGAACCAGCTAGAATGACTTAGATTGTGCAGGTCACTCCCAGCACAGTGAAGGCGTTAGCAGCATTATAAAGGTGTGTGTCTGCAGTGGTACTGTAATTCTTTTCATAGGTCAGAGGTGGATCTCCAACATCATAGCTGTGCACATGGAAACAGGGACTGAGTGATGCGCTCGATCTGACTGAACAAATGAATTTCACTCGAGGAGTTACGTTTTCTCCATTTATTTCATGTTGCATCTTTGCTCTGTGTTGTTCATACGTTCTAAAATAAAGTATGTAAGGATATGTTTTAACTGTTTGTGTTTGTGACATGTTAATATGTGAGAAGCTTGCGGGCCATGGTCACGGCCTCAAAACTCAGTTCCCCAGTCCTGAAATTCAATCCTGGACCCACTCTGGGTCCATATTCTCTGGTCCTAAGTTTCATGCACCGTTTTATTGGATTTAATGAGCATAGTAATTCTTTAACTACTTTCAATAATAGGGCTGTAAGTCTACCTGCACAAAATGGCCACCACTCACTGGGAAGAAGAAGAAGACTCACGGGTCATATTAAAGTCTCAATTTATGGATAAGGGGACAGCAGCTGTGAGCTATAGGATTAGCGACCTAATCCTACCCCTACCTGCCTAACCCTCTGCGAAGCCACTGAAGCGCTGGCATTTATCTTGAGGGGACATTCCTCAAGGTGACAGCACACCCAGGGCCCCTCATTCCCCGACAGGCGGCACATCTTCTTCCTCATCATTGACCATCTCTTTGGAGTCCTGGCGCTTGAAGTCCTGGAAGTCCACCTCCTCCTGGTCACTGTCCCAGGGCAGACGAACACAGTTGCCATGGAGACTTCATCAGTCTAACATCCGACATCGGGCAAAGTTTTGAAAGGCTGATAAAACTTTCAGGATTAGCTGTACCCTGACCACCAGGGCTAGAGGCATTCTTACCTTTCTTTCTCTACTGGGTGCATATCAGAAGAACACAGATAGAAAGGGAACATGGGTTATTATTGGAGGGAGAGAATACCTTCCAGCATAAACACACAGCACTGACTCTGTAGGGGCACTCTACCTAGGTCAGGTCTGGGGTGCATCAGCTGGAAAGGCAGCTCCACTTGGACGTCACTGAAACAGACGCAGCAGCTCAGAGATCTCAGACAGAGGAGCACAGCCACCAAACATTTAAACATAAAGAACTTGGCCTGTTGAGTTTGCCCAGGTGAGAAATTATGCTGTCACTGCCCCGGTGCTATTAGGTGTTAATCCTGATGTGCGCAGATCCTTCAGAACTGCTCCAGGAAGAGACGGCACGGCTTTTTATAGATTTATGACGCACGGGAAATAGGCAATTCCTCTTTCTCTTTGAAACAAACTCACCTGGTGAGCTTAGGGACAGTGGGGGATGGAAAATGTCAATGAATGGATGCTACTCTTACAGTTATGTAGCAGAAGCTATTGGTCGATTTCACATGCAGATGGGACTCACTTCGCTAAAAGACAACTGACTACTACAAGGTGAAACTGTCCTATCACAGTGTTTCACCGGTCTGCATACTCTGCCCTTCACTCTTCAAGGGCAAATATTCAAGAATGATATGCCAGTTTGGGATTGCAGAAATCTCCTCCTACCTGGTTCCAAATAACCTATAAAGCAAAAAGGACATCTGGTTAGTTTCAGATATCAGAATCCTGTAAACTGATTAGCACCCAAACAGACACATACTGACCCGCCAACGATGAGCTTGACCACCAGCCTATAGGACACCAAGATTCCCAGAACCTCTTTCAGGACTTCATCTTTAATACTGCAAGACAGAGATCAGCACCCTACGTTACACACACTGTACAACACCCGGGGGTGCTCTTCAAGTGCATCCTGAGACACACCTCACCTTACACGTGCTTTACTACACCTTTAAACGCAGACTACTACACTCAGCAAGCGGGGTACAGTTGTGGGAAAAAGATTGTGAACCCTTTGGAATTGTCTGCATCAACTGTGCTCTAATCTTTTATGAAGGAATAGTAAAAAAAAGCTTTAAACAATAGTCTTTAAACAACGCACAAACAATTATACTTTGTTACATTTGTTTTGTTGAAGCATTCATGTGTGAAAAAGGGTACCACTTTTTTAATATGACTACCCTTATAAAGGGTTTATGAATGGTTTTTAATCAGGTTAATAATTAGGGTGTAACACTTTGGAAATCATTAATAGACAATGGTAAGTTCTAATACAAGTCTTTTTTTTAATTAATGAGTTACTACCATTAATAAGTGACAAAAGGGAGCTGTATTGATAAGATGAAAAAGTATGTGAAATTGCAGGCTGTTGACGTCTGTGGAGTGAGTGATTGGAGTCAGGAGGGGAGGTGGTTTTTGAGGTGCCTATATAAAAGCCTTCAAAGGCTGGTCATGAAATAAATGCTGCCTTTCACAGCTGAGAGCTGGTGATATAATTCATGATTAGAGTGAAGAGATTTCAGGGGGTCTCAGAAGAAGATGTGCTGAGATTCATTAGGCAGGATTGAAATGATTGGGTCTCTGTCAATCCACTGTCATGATCCAGAACCATCTGCTATGTCCTGTTCCCGTTTGGCCAGCAGAGGTCACTGCTGGCCATTCTGAACTCTCCTCTCCTTCACCCACAGCTGATTCCCATTACTGGTGGTTCCTTGTGTCTGATTAATTGTTATTGTCTCCACCTGTCACTAGTTGGTGTCTCGTTATCCATGTATATATGTGTCTGCCCTCGCTTAATGTCCCCTCAGTCATTGTCACCTGTCATAGCGGCATAGTCTGTTCCAGTGAGACACTCCCTAAATAAAACATGTCTATGTACTTTGTAGCTCTTCCCTGAGTTCCTGTTGTGACATCCACAGGCATATTGAAAAGGTTTTCTCTCTAATTTTATGTGTATGACCCCTGTTTCAAAGGTCATTTTGTGATGTTACCAAATGCTTGACTTTCTTTGTTTTCAAGGTCCCCATAAATGTTTGATGAGTTTGAACATTAGATCAAGTTTCAGGAGCTGTTAAGGGAGAAATAAAAATAATTCCAAAGGGTTCACAAATGTGTTTTTTTTCCTCACAAGTGTAAACACTGAAGGTATCACTGTGGCCTCACACCTGAATCAAGGGGTGGATCCTGCCTTTGCTCTGTGTATTTGGTGTTTGCATGTTATTCCCACACTGAGTGGGGAGAGCATGCAAATTATTAGTTAGGCTCATTTGCATCTCAAAATTCCCTATAGTGCATAAGCGTGTATGTCCTGCAATGGACTGTCCAGGGTGTTCCATAGTTCTGTATGCCTAGGATGTACTGCAGGTGCTCCCTGGCCAAGATAAGTGGTTCGAAGACGGATGGATGTAGATCCTGAATCTCCAAAGCACGTTCACACTGGGCCATGCTTTTGCTACATCCTATTTCTGAGGCACCCAATCTTTCTCCTGTTGAAGAGCTAGAGCACAGAACAAGTTTTGAGATAGATGACTCTTCCTACTACCCCACACGTCCTGGTGCTGCTGTCAGCTTTTCACGTCCCTCTTGGCGGCCGTTCACTTACATGCTTGAAGAGGCAAGGTTGGTGTCTTCCTGTTTCAGCTTCCCATCCAGAACTATACCCCTCTTATGGCGGTTATTAGCCAGGAGGGGCAGGATGGAATATTCCTTGTCCAGGCTGTCACCAGGATCCACTGTGTCCCTGGACCAGGATACTGATGTGTGTTAGATATGGCCAATATGACAGAGGATTTAGTGTGGAGAACCGTTCCTAAGTGATTTAGAAGTCGTGGACCTTCACCAAAACACAAACAATGTCCACTCCATCTAATTCTCACTTGTTATCTTTTAGCTCTCATGATGTCTGAACTATTGCTCATTAAGACTGAAACGTCATCAACGGTGCATGTCGACCACCTAACACTCACAAAGGCTCCTCTGTGGCCACAATTTCCATGTAGCTGTCATTAGAATACAGCACCACATTAGCCACCTGCTCCACTGCAAAGAAAGAAGATCATGAAGAGATTGGTCAGAGTCATAAGTGAACCGCTGATGCTCCCTACATCACCGCCGAACAGCCCCATCTACTGGCAAAAATGGGAATGTGTGCAGTAAACAGCTACCTCACCTGTAATTATGATGATTTTCACTGTTTTGTTGGAGTTGTTGTTGATGTTCAATTGCACTTTAATTGGCTCCCCATGATAGTAAGTCTGAACAGAAAGCAGAAGGTACCAGGATGTCATAAGTAATAGGAGAATCTCAAGTAAACAAGGGATTTTGTGAGGAACAGAAGCAGCTCAAAGGGAACAGGGTCATGTCATATGGGAGGCAATGTCATGAAGTGAAACTGGATGCTCTCATGAACAATGGGCCCAGCTCCAGAGTAGCAGAAGTTTTAGATGGAAGAGGATCTAAGCATAAAGAGCTCTACTTCTCTTGAGTAACAGCACTTCATGACGGATGAAATGTGATTTCGGTTTAATGTATTGTGACGTAAAATTAAAAAACACTTGATGTAATGAAATATTGTATAATATGGTGGGTTATCATGTTTTAGGAGCAAAGCCCACCTGCTTCTCCAAGCTGGCTTTCAGATAGAGAGGCTTGTCAGGTGTAGAAAAGTCATGAATGGTCTCCACTGAGGGAGGGGCACCACCCTGGTCTGGAGCATATTGCACCTTGCGTATTGCCAAGCTCACACAGTTCCTGGAAGGAGGGAGGAGAAAGGTCAACACCTCTAGACACACATTTTAAAGAAGGGACTGCTTCTGCAGTGGCTGTACCGTTTTTGGACTTGATCTTCCTTATCCTTTGCAGCAAAAGCCTTGACTTCAAATTCCACAGCACAGTACTGCCAGGGAAAAATAAACAGAAGATGGATGAGAAATAAAAACCATTTATTTTGGTATATGCATACAATCGAGCAGATGGCTATGTAAAGAAGTGAGGCTTATTAAATTACCGCACATAAACAGTGAAGAAATTAATACATCACCCTTACCTTCCCAACATCTGTAGGAGCTGGCTGTAGACACACAGAGCACGGCAGGTTGTCTGGTAACTGAAACACACAGAACACGCTCACTGTATACCTCACACATGGAGAACACGCTCACAGGACAAGCTCACTGTATATACCTCATACACAGAGAATACGCTCACTGTATACCTCACACATGGAGAACACGCTCACAGGACACGCTCACTGTATATACCTCATACACAGAGAATACGCTCACTGTATACCTCACACATGGAGAACACGCTCACAGGACAAGCTCACTGTATATACCTCATACACAGAGAATACGCTCACTGTATACCTCACACATGGAGAACACGCTCACAGGACAAGCTCACTGTATATACCTCATACACAGAGAATACGCTCACTGTATACCTCACACATGGAGAACACGCTCACAGGACAAGCTCACTGTATATACCTCATACACAGAGAATACGCTCACTGTATACCTCACACATGGAGAACATGCTCACAGGACATGCTCACTGTATACCTCATACACACAGAACACGCTCACTGTATACCTTGAACAGAGAACACACTGACAGATCACATTCACTGTGTGCCTCACGCACAGAGAACACAATCACACAACACAATCACTGTATAACTCATGCACAGAGAACACACTCAGAGATCACACTCACTGTATACCTCACACACAGAGAACACACTCACAGATCACATTCACTGTATACATCACGCACAGAGAACACACTCAGAGATCACATTCACTGTATACATCACGCACAGAGAACACACTCAGAGATCACATTCACTGTATACATCACGCACAGAGAACACACTCACAGATCACATTCACTGTATACATCACGCACAGAGAACACACTCAGAGATCACACTCACTGTATACCTCACACAGCTTTGTCTGACTGTCCTCACCTCGAAGAAGAATGGGTGAGCATTCTGCCCAAGCTTATGCAGCAGTCTCTCCTGCGTCCTGGTGTGGATGCCCTTGTCTCTGTCCAGCAAGGGAGGGTACACCTGATGGGTGCACATGTAGATGTCCCTGCAAAACTTTATACCGATGACCTCCTGGTCGTCTGGGCCGTAGCGGAAGGTACAGGATATGCTGACATACACTGGAAGAGGAGAGATATCAGGCACTTTGTATCTGCAGGTTGTGAGTCAGCACTTTCATTCTAATGTGCTTATTGTATTTACAGGGATGTAGGGACAAGGGGATGTTTATTTGATTGTCCCTACAAACAAATAAATATTTACATTTTAATTATCAAGTTGTGTTTGTGTTCCCCATTTGTTTTCTATGCCATTGTGTATTTAACACATAAAGGTTATAGAATAATAAACTCAACTGAATTAATTCAGAATAAATGTGATGATCGGGGCTCCGATACTCATGCTGACGATGATGACGTCATACCTTTTTTCCCTTTGAGTAGTACAGGGTCAACGACGACAACGCCATCTGGTGTACAATTAGAGGAATGAAGATTAATGACTGTCAGGCATTTGATGCCTTCTGGGGAGCAGAAGTGGTATAACTGTTTCATCTGTGACTCACCTATGGGTTCCACAAAATCACAGTAATCCACAAAGTCCCTCTTCCCCATGTACACACCAATCTGTCACAGAAAAATACAGATTTTACTTGCGTGCTCTTCAGTCAAGGGGTACTAATGCACCAGGGCAATAAGGCCCCAGATTCCATCTGTTAATCAACTCCCTGCCTGAGCTGGACAGTATTAGTGTTACATCTGCAATTCTAGGTTCGATGCAGAAGGCATGCAGATCACAAGCAGGTCAACTGGAATATGTACAGAATAAGGTAGCAGAATGCAGACCAGCTTAGCCTGTTTAAAACCAGCTAGGAACTAGTTTTAAACAGCTGTATATCTTGTTTTAAATAATGTAACTAATGGAATCCACTATTCTATGTTGGCTAATTTGTTTTAACATATCATACTACTATGAGGTTCTAAATATGACAAGAAAGTGTGTTTATTTTCCAGAGATACATTTTATTTCATTTTTTAAGTTTAATGTTATGAGTGCATTATATATGCAAATTGAGGCAGTAATTATTTAAGAAACATTTCATAAATATTCTGTACATTTAGTTTTTCTCAGATTGGTGATCCCAAAACTGCTTTTTAAATGTGATTAATATTATGCTGTTTAATGTCTGTATTTATTCTTTCTATATATTTCTTTAAAAACTTATTTAATAATGGTTTTGTAAAGCATTTGTAAGACCGGCGCTCACCGATTTGTCTCGCAAAAACTTCTTGAAGACGACGTGTTTTGGGCTCATTTTCTGGTTCAAGACGAGAATCAGATGAAATCCTGAAAGAGAAACGCCGAACAGACCCAACCAGCACTACCCAGGCTAAAGGTGGGGACCCTCGACCCTCGGGGAACAGACACAAACACACTGGCGTGCAGAGCGTCAGGCTGACACTGGGGACTCAGTATTTGTATGGTTCGTGCCACTTTGCGGCCCGGCCAATCAGGTGATCGCACAGTGTGCACACACTCACCTGGCACTCTGCATTAGACGAGTTCCCCTTCGTCAGCAGAGGGATGGATTTGTCAATGACAGACAAAGAATAGAGGTCAGGGGTGCTGGGTTTAGCTGAGGACCTCTTATGGCTTGTCACATGACTCCCCCCATATCACACATTAGGGCAGGGGGCACCTCAGTGTTAACCCTATAAGACCCAGGACCATGCCAATGTGGCCGATGCTTAAACCTGTGCATGGCTTCGTTTATAGATCACGTTTCCTTGCAAAGCCGTCAGCTATATAAATAGCTGTATATGTGTAAACAGATGTAATTAATTACAGGATGACCGGAGCACTGTGACTGACATCCAGAGCAGCGAATGGTGAGCCCTCCCTGCCGGAGGGGACAGGGACCCAGAAGCCAGCATCAGCGGAGTCTGACCCTGAGGCTTAAGCCCGTCTTACCTTTGTCAGCAGACTGTGTGTTTAAGGGGATCACCTTCAGAGCCGCTAATCTCGAAACAAGAGGCTCACACATGGAACGCTGTTGGCTTAGGAAACAAACATGGGGCTGAGCACCCTCTCCGTTTTCATCCGGAGACGCAGGCCTGCAGTCTGGTTTATAGGTCACTGCTCTTCAAAAATATCTACCCATAGAGGCTTTAAGACAATTGAGAGATTTCAGACATTGCAGGCAAATTGCCATTCGGTAGAACAATAAAGTCAGCTTGTTCTTAAGCAGAATCTCACCTAGTTTAATTTAAAATCGATATACAAGTTTACAGAATAATGGGAGGTTACATTTGGTTTCTTGTTTAAACCCACTGGTGTCCAACAGTCATAAACCGAACCCATATTAATAAATGCAAGTGGACAACACGGTAAAACAGGAAAGCACACATTGGTGGGAGTATCATTTATTATTGTTATTTCAATATTTACAGTTAAATAAGCGGAGATTCTTCTGGATTAAACCATGGAGAAGAGCAGCCCCATCTGGACACAGACAGACACACACCCTTGGCACTCCGCCACAGTCAATTTCATATCCCACAATGCACCTCAGGCAGGGGCTGTCCTTAGCGCCAACACTTGCCTTCCAGTACAAACAGGACAGCAGGGCAGCAAGGCCTGGCTCACTGTGGCTATGTCTGCATGCATCGCAACACTGTAAGGATTTGAATATGGATACACTCAAGAGACCGGAGACACAGACACGCACTCTCACGCTTACACATAAACACACACACAAACACACACACAAACACACACACACACACACACACACACAGGACAGGACTGTGGCTCCTGGAGTTTACTAGGGCTTATATCCTTTCACACCGGGAGCAGACTGATGGCTCCCACTCGTCACTTTCTCTGCTGCTGGATCTGGCTCCGCCCCCTTTTCGGGCCAATGAGGACACAGCAGAGCGATCACATGTCCGACCAAAGCACCACCCTGCTGCCTTTCTCGACGCTGACCACGTGAGTTCCCGACGGTGACCAGGACACGGCGTTGATGGCAGTGCTGCGGGAGAGAAGCGGCCGGTGGGAGGTGAAGCAGGAGAGTCTGGGTACCAGACAGGATGAGAGAAGGGGCAACCGGAAGCGGAGGGGGGGGGGGGGTACCTGTGCTGCCTCTCCAGGGTCCGCTCTACCTTGCCTGTCAGCACATTCCACGCGTAGAGGGTGCCGTCTGCCGAGCCGCCCGCGACGTACGCACCGTCGGGGCTAAGGGAGCAGGTGAGTCAGTACAGACACTGGCAGAGACACTGGCAGAGACACTGGCAGAGACACTGGCAGAGACACTGGCACAGACACTGGCAGAGACACTGGCAGAGACACTGGCAGAGACACTGGCAGAGACACTGGCACAGACACTGGCACAGACACTGGCACAGACACTCACAGCATGCCTTACCTGAATGCTACTCTAGTCCAATCTGAGCCACACTTGAACCCCTGAGAACTAAAAAGAGAGAGAGAAAAGGGTGAGATGCCTCAAATGAGGAAATCAGCCCGTGACCTCTGGACCTCACTGACACGATCTTACCTGAAGGTCTGCCGGACAGCGTTGCAGCGCAGGTCGATGATCTTCACCAGGTCGTCACGGGAGCAGGTGAGAAGCTCGGTCCTGTCGTGATTCAGGTCCAGGGAAGTGACCCGGCCCATGAGCTCCAACTCTCTCACAATGCTCTCTGACCTGACACAGCATAGGGTACACAGGGCCGTCAGGCAGGCCCAGACCAATGCAGAGCCATCAGGCAGGCCCAGACCAATGCAGAGCCATCAGGCATGACCAGACGCACGCAGAGCCATCAGGCATGATGAAACGCACCGGATGTCCCAGAAGCGCACTTTCTTGTCAAAATGGCCACTCATGACACACTGCTCAGTACAGACAATGTCGTTGCAGCTAGAGCCCGCAAACACTGTCTTCATACCTGAGAGACAATCAAACAAAAAACTATGGTCACATGATATGTGTGCAAATTTGCAAATACTATAATAATCACACCTATGTTACAAACAGGCAATATTATTTTTCGCTGTTTTTCATTATTACTACAAGTCCACGTATCTTAATCATTGTACCATACTGCATGACTGATTCAAACTGGAGAAATTTCACTTGCTGTATGCATATGTTTCTAAGTGCTACCTGATGCAGCATTTTTAATAGCCTAATTAAGAGCTAATCAAGACCGTGGAGCAGAGATCGAGGCTGTGCGGATCATTGGGGCTTGAGGGTGGAGCAGAGGGCGGGGCTGCAGGGATCACTGGGGCTTGAGGGTGGAGCAGAGGGCGGGGCTGCAGTAATCACCGAGGTTGTGGCTAGAGTGTCAGAAACCAGAGCGCTTAAGGGTGGAGCAGAGGGTGGGCTGCAGGAATCATGGCAGTGAGGGTGGAGAGGAGGGCGGGGTCACAGGTTCTTACAGACTTTACTGCGTAGGTCCCACAACTTGAGCGTGCGGTCGTAGCTCCCCGACACGATGCGCGCATTGTCCAGCAGGAAACGGGCGGAGAGCACCTTCCCACTGTGTCCCGTCAGCGTGTGCTGGGGGGGCGACAACACCGAGCTGAAAGGAAGCCCCCTACCCACTGAGCGGCACCTGCCCCTCACACCTGAGAGTGACGGCCACCTGAGCGAGCTGGCGGCCGACAACATACCCGCAATCGGTAGTCATCCACCGTCCAGATGCGGCTGGCAAAGTCATTGGATGAGGCGAGCAGGAATGAGCCCTGAAAAGGGACACTCAGCTGAGACTTGCAGAGCCGTCACCGGCCAGGGGACAAGCAAGGGACGCTATAAAGGACAGCATTGAAGGGACACATACACAGAAGGTCCATAAGAGGCGCAGTGAACCGAGAGACTTACTGCACTGTCAAACTCGATACAGGTGATCCCTGCGTTGCTGCCAGTGAGGGCTCCCTTCAGCTCACAGCGACCTGCAGTGGGAGGGCAGGGTGTGACGTGGCCGTTAGCACCTCCCCCAAGTCCACTGCAGACCCCAGGCTGTCACTCCTACCTGAGATCACTTCCCAAAGCTTGACCCTGCGGTCCATGCCGCCTGTTGCTAGGAGACGAGATCCCGGACTGAAGCGGACCGCATTAACTTCACCGTCATGGGCGTCCTGCAGACACACACGTGTTTCCGGGAGTCTAAACGGACGGGCACACCGAGGCGCTGGGTTAAGGACACCGAGGGGGGGGGGGGCGACTTACGAAGACGTGCTGGGCCGTCGATGGGACGCGCACCTCCGCGCAGACCCCCACGTGCGTGTCTGTGCTCTCGGGGGAAGTGTTCACGGAGCGGCGTCTGCTGTGGAGGAGGGAACACAGGGATCAGAGCAGACGCAGGAGGGATGCAGAGACACAGACGGGGTTGGGGGTCGTACCCAAACATGCTGGAGATGGAGTCCAGGAGTCCAGCTTGGGGAGGAGCCTGGGATTGCCGCTTGCTGCGGAAGGGAGAATAGAACAGAATGAAGAAGAGACTCAAAGCCAATACTGTCCTGCCCACAGGCCCTACGGCGTCGCCCACCTGGGGGTCCGGGATACCATGCGGCTGGGTGAGCCCTCTGCTGGCACCTCTGCAGCCTCCTCTGACAGAACCTCAATGTCATCGTCCCTGGGTAGCACACACGGACATGTCCTGCTGTGCACATCCACAAGCACACACACACTGATACGCTTAAGTGTGCACACGCGGCAACACTCACGGGTCGAGGGGCAGCGGCTCCTTTGCGGCGTCCGCGAGCTCCTTCTGCAGTTTGGCCTGCCTACGTCTGTAACGAAAGCCGTAACTTCACCATAATGGTCTCCGTACCTGGAATTTTCCCCCCAGCGTTACGCTAAACTGGGAAACTGTTTCGGCGGGACCGGCAGGCCGAGAGTGTGCGTGTATGTGCACCTGCAGTCCTTCTCATTCTCCGCGTTTAGCCGGTTGGCCTCCTGCGCTTTCTCAGCCATCCAGCGGGACACGAGTTCCTGGTTGTCCTCGGTGGTGCGACGCAGCTTGTCCTCCAGGGCGCTGAACGTGATCTGCAGGGCGTCGTACTCGTCTTTCAGTGTCTGATTGGCTCGCTCCAGTTCCTGCAGGGATGTGCGCAGGTCTCTGCACTCTCCCTCCAGCTCTTCAATCCTCTGTTGGTACTCCTGCATCCTGGGTTGCAGTTCAAAGGTCAGAGGGAACACGCACACGAACAGAAACACACGCGAACAGAAACGCATGCGTGCAGCACTGGAGGTACGTACTTGACCTGATTGCTCTGAATCTCTTTATCCTTCTGTTGCATCTGGTTATTAAGCTGGATCACATTCTGAGCAAGCTGTGAAAAAAACAAATGAGAACCACACGAGTGATTTCATGTGTAAATGGATAAAAGTTCTGCTCAGACAAGTTGCCGACACACAATGTTCAGACAGACCTCCCCTCGTTTCTTGTGAAGCTCCGTCAGTTCTTCCTGGTGTCGAATTCGAATCTGTTGAATTTCCTGTAAGAGGGCATCACTGCGGCTCGAATCAGAACCAGGGCTGTGGGACGAAATCAAAAAACCGTGAAGCAGAGTGGCCAGATCGGGGGCTGCAGACAGCACACACATGCCCAACCCACCTGAGGTCCTGCTTGTTCTGGAGATCGAATTTGTCTGTTTGTAGTCTTTCTGACAGAACAGCTTGTAAGTCAGACTTCTCCAGCAGGCGATTATCTATCAAAAGAACAGCTCTTGAGAACACGCCCCCTTTTTCCCTCAGTTCTTCTCCATGAGAAACACTACAAGTCAGATTCATTTGCAATGGGTAATAAAAGATTCATGTGACTGCAAATGAAACAACACAATGACAGGTATGACAGAGCCATAAGCAAGCACAGCACTAGGTAAGGGGGTTGGCTCTCACATTGGTGGATGATCTCTTCAAAGGCCTGCCTCTGCACACGATCCCTCAGCTTCAGCTGTTCCGCAATGTGTCGTTTCCACATGCATTCTGTTCTGCCCCCGGCCCCCGACATCATCTGTCGGTAGGAAATCAGCCATGCGTCAGCAACTTTACGAAATTCATATTTACAGAAGCTGTTCCTAAAGCGGGACAGTTCCTAAAGCGACTAATAATCAAGCCCGCTATCCGGTTTACGAATATGAAATACCGTGATCTTGGGTTGGGTGCGGGTGTCAACAGGTAGACTCTGAAGTATTGGCGTGTGTGCCTGTGTCAGTCCTGTGCCATCGAGACACACGATTCACCCAATGATGCATCAAACGGTTCAGTTGAAGTGCCCTCCGCAGCAGTCAGCAGATCCCCAAATCAGCACCGAGAAAAGCCGCAATCACGTCGAGCCCTACCGATTCACAGCGACGTGACGTGAAAACCACCTTTTACAATCTTAAGGAAACTGGTTTATCATTTACCCGGTGAGCTCGGAACGTTCACATGCTAGTAACCAATGACCATAGCAGTAAACTACCATGACAGCTAAGATTCTTAGCTAAAGTAAGACACTCCTACGTAACCGCAATATATTACACGTACACTGGGCATGAAGTGACTCACGGCGACAGTTAATTAATCCCTCCAGCGACAGACTCTTTCAGTCCAGTCAAACTAGGTGATATTTAGATTAGTTCTGTTCTGTAGTGATGGCTAAGTGGCTAACAGGCTTCCGCGTATCTGAGTTCCCTATATTAACTGAACCGTAAACAAAACATGACAGCCACCTACGACAGGTAAACAAATCTCCTGGCTCCCGGAAATCACGTTGGATATAAACAAGTTTGTTGCTGTCGTATTGTTGGTGAGATAGATGCAATTTTCCGACGCTGATTTATTTACTCCTATGGTAAACCAGTCCCCTTTCAGCCATTTTGGCTCCTGGTGACGTCACACACCCAGCAGTCGCGTTATGAATACGTCTAAGCGCATCGATTTCTCGAACTAGGAAGCCATTAGGATTAAAAAAAAAAAAAAAAAAAAAAAAAGGAAGCCATTAGGTGCACAGATGGAGGAGCGGTGTAGTTCTGCGCTGTAAGTCACACTTCTCCTGTGTTATAGGGACGAACAAAGATCTTTCTCAAGACGAAAAGCGTGAAATAGTGCGGTGCAAGATTCATGAAAATGTCATATTTCGCGAAAACTGAAGATAGTCGAATTGTGAAAAGATTCGTGAGTTATTCACAGCACAGATAAATTCTGTCAGATAAAAGCTGGTATTTGGGGCTGCTGGTGTCTCTGGTGTCCCAAGAACTTCTCAGTGCAGGCTCCACCGTAAAGCTGTATTTTGGCCAGCCTTACTCAACGTTCACAAAGAGCACCATTAGCAGCTGACACAGAAATATGTGAAGACTAATTTTCAGTTTTTACAGTTGTATTCACTGACGAATAGTGTGCTGCACTGGATGCTCCAGATGGATTCATTCATTCATTCATTCATTCATTCATTCATTCATTCATAATTCATTGACCTTTATTTTACTAGGCAAAGCATTAAGAACAGTTTCTTATTTATAAGCCTGACAAGTGCAAGAAAGCTCTTGTAAAGCTCTTGTGGGCAGTGGTGGCTTGATGGTTAGGGTAGCGCACTTGTAATTGAAAGATTCGAATCCCCCACCAGCAAGTCACCACTGAGATACCCTGAGCAAGGTACCGTCCCCAAGCACTGCTCCCCGGGCGCTTAATTAGCTGCCCCCTGCTATGTCACGAAAGTCACATATGGGTCAAATGCAGAGGTCACATTTCGTTGTTGCACACTGTGTGCTGTGGTGTGTTGACAATGACCACTGATCACTAAATTCTAAACTAAATTCTAAAACAAAACTAAAACTGAGTAAATAAATAATGAAAATAAATAAATAATAAAACCCATAACAGAATGATTAAACAGAATTAGAACATTTACAAGTGTCATTAAAAATGTCCATAAGAAAGATAAATGTAGTTGTAGTTGGTCAATGCCCAGTGTTACAATAAGCCCGTGATGTCAGAAGGGAGATGGCAGAGTGATGCTTTGGGCAGGAATATTGAGAGGTGAGGTGGTGTGTTCCTTTAGGGACCGTGAGGGTGTCAAAATATCCTCTGCAAGATATGTGGAGTTCGTAACCGACCATTTCCTACCATGGTATAAAAAGAATCCTGCCTTCCAAAATAAAAAATTCATGCAGGATAATGCACCACCCCTTCCTGCAAAAAAAAAACGCCATTGATTCCTTGGTTGCTATTAGCATAAATGGAGAAAAATATCATGACGTGGCCACCATCATCCCCTGACCACAACCTTGTTGAGAACCTGGGGAGCTTCCTTAGAAAGATCTGTGTGGGTGAGCGGCAGTGTGCCTTGAAATAGCATCTCTGGGAGACCATGCTGGCGTCCTCAAACGAAATACAGGCAGAAGGTACACATGGATTTACAAGCTGAATGGATGAGACAGTTGTTAAAATGATTTTAAAGAACGGCTCATATACTAATATGTAACTTTATCTGTAAATATGTAAATATTTTTTGAAAAATGATCTGTCCATGCAGCAAATACAACAGATTTCTGTTTGGAGTTCACTATAATCTATTGAATGTTTTCAAAGTGAATTCTACATTTTAGTTTGGACTCCATCTCCATTTTAACTTGCATTTTGTCTTCTTTTCAAAGCTTAACGTCATCGTCATTATGGGTTTTGCTTGTAATATCCACATTGCAAGAAAATTAATGTGTTATATCAACTTAAACCAGTTCATTTGTAGACCCCAGCGAATAATAAAAATATCCATCATAATTTTGACAGATAAACTAATTATTGATTATTCAATATTTACATATTGAATCTTTCAGACGTTAAAACTTTAATAACTAAAGGTCTTAGAACTATATTTAATGCATTACTAAAATAGCACAATTTTCACTATATGATTATATTAAAAGTAAAATGAAGCTGGCAGTAATCAGGCTCCGGCTGCTGTGGTATGAGTATCAGTAGTGTAGCTTTTGCATGGTTATGTCGCAATTTGTGCACTTTCTAAGATGCTGCTCTTAATTTGATTTTAAATCCCCAACATTTTAATATTTATTATTCTGAATTTGAATTATTTGGAAAAAAACAATACAATTGTACTAAATTCGATTTTATTAATAACCATTAATATTCAAAAACACACAGTACACAACTGATTTATAACTAGTACCTTAAATTGTTAGGTTTCACTGAATGGTTTATGGTAATTGAAAGGTTAGATAATAAATTGAAAGAGATATGAAATCAAAAGAAAGAGCATCAAAAACAACCAAAATGAAAAATGCTACTTCTTATGAAACAGTATAGCAAAAGTTTAGTTGCAGTTTATACAAAGGCTTTTGCAGTCCCCGTTTCTGAGGTTGGTGCTCCTCTGTAGATGTTCTGACCCTGACCAGACTTTGCATAGTATTTCCTGTGACACACACAATATGGGAATGGGTTAAATATCTGTTTGCACACAATCACACACAAGGGCTTAAAGGCAGGCAGACCAACTTGATGTTTAGCATGGTACTAGAATCCAGTAAAATGGTTTTATAAATAGGCAGAGTGCAACGGAACAGCAGCTGTAGATGTACAGTTAGATATGCAATCTGCTCACCAGGGGGACAAGACTCACCCTTTTCCTGACCCCTTGAATCCTGCTCTGCAGGAACAACATAGGAGAGCTCCACCGAGTATGGCCACACTGGCTCCAGCCCAGGCCATGTAGAGGCCCACACCGAGCTCGAACCTGTGGACAGGTAGAGCCATCGTCAAGGAAAAAAGAACAGATCATATGTTGGTGTTCCTTATGTGAACTGTGTTTTTCAGCCATTTTTGTATGCAAAAGAAACCTGGCACCACTATGGCAGTAGGTCTTGGAGTTGAAAGGTGCCTGCCCTCTAGTGGGTGAGGGTCTCTCAACAGATTGGACATATGTGTGTCATGTACAGATGCTCCCTGGGTTACGGTGGGGTTATGTTCCGATAAACATATTGTAAAGTGAAAATGCATTTTAACACATTACACCTACCTGAACAAACATCCTAGCATAGCCTACTCTACCTTGAACATGCTAGGAACACATTAGCCTACAGTTGCGCAAAACCATTAACACAAAGCCCACTTTATAATAAATTGTTGAATATGTCATGTAATTTATTGAATAATGTACTGAAAGTGAAAATCAAAATGTAATTGGAATACTTATAGTAAAGTTGAAATATCGTAACATGGACCATCGTAACCCGGGTAACGTCTGTATTGTGTTTATATGCATAAGTAGGCACAATAGGGAAGAGTATGAGGATTGTCTGTGACAGTCTGTTTTCCCAGGGCAATTAACTTACTTAATGCCTCCATATAAGGGGTTGTAGAACTCCTGTACAACACGAGAGGCGTACCAGGACGCGGCCGTGATGCTGGTGAAGCCTGAGGTCGAGGGGCAGAGAGACAATTATTATCTTATCTAAAGGGAATAGTGTTGAGAGCGATGCTCTTCCCTTTTACAAAGAGACCTCTGCTGTGAGGAGTCTGGTAATTCACCTCTTCTATGACGAAGTAGCAGAACAAACAGCAGCCCCAACAAGGTCAATCAGTAACTTTATCATGTGGTTGAGTTTTAACATCAGTAGCATTAGCATTACTGCTAGCACAGTAACATTCTCACTTTTAGTCACCTTCGTTAGCATTATCTTTTAGGATAGAGACATTATTACTCCTCTTATTACTCTGGAGATGCTCATGCTAGCATTATAGTAAGGGTGGATAATACAGGCTTCTGCTGGCCTTACCTGACAGGATGAACATTACTCCACCGGTGCTGGCAATCTTACTCTTGGTTGGATCTGATGCACTGCCAATCTTAATGCACTTGAGACCCATCATCGAAATAAAGACCGATATCAGGCCCAGGACCAGGGCTATGATCATCAGGGCACGGCATGCCTGCAAATAACCTGAATACAGAGCGACACTCTTACACAACGGATGGCAGGGATGGGTAAAGGAGGCTTAAGCCAACCACGCTGGCCTGACGACTCGGGGAAACTTCACTCCCAACAAATTTAATTCAAACAATAACAAGACAAAAGGCGTTTATCTCAAATGTACCTTCACTTTTATCATGTATCTAAGAGCTGAGAAATCATTTCTAAGAAGTTTTAAATGTGTTTGCCTTCAGGTTTTCATATTTGTTCAGTTCCTTCAACCAAGGCAAATGAGGAGCTCAGTTGCAGCAATGACCAACATGCACAGCTGGTCCCTGGTCATCCCTGGTATAATATACGAGATAAACCATAGAGTCTATGGAATGGTAACACATGCTAGTTTATTGTAACTATTAAACTTTTGAGAGTAAACACCAATCCAGCAGTACTCCACTGTGAAAGGCTCAAATGTTCATCGTACCCAAGAACTTAAGCCTTTGATTGATTTGATTTTAACTGAACCAATTTATCTTCCTCTGTTATGACTGGAAAATCATTCAGTTGATGGATCGGTATGAAAGTCCAGTAGAACTTTACAGCTGCTCAGCACATGCTATGGGTATTACTGCAGAGCCCAACATGGCTGATGAGTTACTAAGTGTGATAAAGAAATGATGGTGTGGTGCGATTTCTGTTGTTCGGTACACACGGGTATTGTCGCTAGAGATAAACGTGGATTAAAATGTCTCCGATAAGCTGTCTCTGAAACTACTTTCTTTCCAAGTGTTTTATGTGCCTCTCCGTATGAGAGTCTTACCAAATACTGATCAAGTTCTGCTTTATACCTGCAAGAGCAATATTCGGATCTAATGAAGCTTCTGATCAGTGTTTGATGCTGATTTCTGGATCTTTCTGAGCAGTGAGTAAAGCGATGGTATCGGCCGAGTAGTTCACCTGGCAGGGCGAGCATGGACTCGAAGTCTCTGCAGTTGCTGACGCCGCTGCTGTCCTCGGCGCACGAGTGCCACAGGTTCTCGTACTGGCGGTTGGACACGATGACGCTGCCGGAGTAAGTGGACACCTTCCAGTAATCGTTACCCAGAGCAGCGCCTGTCAGCAGCCAGCTAGCCGCACCCAGCATGAAGCCTGCTACTTCTAGCCCGGTGGACATGGTCACTTCTGAAAAGCAGAATCCACGCGCAAAGAGATGGAAGGACTGTGAACAGAGTCAGTCCCCTTGCAGGTGAGAGGCAGAGTCTTAGTCAATGGCCTGCAGGAAGGATCTTTACTCTTTGCCCAGGGGCTATAAACTCATCATGGATACGCCCTCTTTCAGACGAGGACGGAGGGAGCGGCTCACGCCTGCCCTACCTTTCTGTGAGAGAATCTCATCACAGATGGTGTGTTTCTTTCGGTTTGTTTGTTGTGTTGATGGTTGTAATCTGTTTGTCTTGTAGCAAGGCTCTTGTATTCCCTTCATAAATAATATGAAAACTGTTGAGCAATGCTTCAGAGAAACTTTGTGCCACTCCTGGCTAATCACTAAGGTGTGTCTAAAGTTTTAGGCCCTCCAAATCTTTTGACCGTTTCCTCACTAAGTCTCCTAGAAGCTACCTTAGTGTTAGAATTTATAAGTAGTAACAGACGTGTATTGGTATTCATAACTTTTTCAGCCACCATACACATTCTTGTTGGAGTCCTGGTCATTATAGCACACAGATTAAATGCCTTCTGCTGGACAAGGAAGATACATCCAGGCGGAAGAGCCGAGAATCAAAGCCAAGCTATGTGGAGCAACTAGGCGGTCAGAGGTGGATAGTTCAGGTTCAGAAAATAAAAATTCACACCAAGACTTTGTTCCAACCAACCAGTTGAGTACTCTGTGTCTGTGACTCTTTATACTCAACCGGTTGATTAAAACAAAATCCTGGATTTTTTTTCTGGGTCTGAACCAGGGTGGTACAGTGGTGCAGTGGTTGGCACTGTTGCCTGGGACCTGGGTTTGAGTCTCCCCCATGGCTCCATGTGTGTAGAGTTTGCAGGTTCTCCCCATGTCGTTGTGGGGTTTCCTCTGGGTACTCTGGTTTCCCACCACAGTCCAAAAACATGCTGAGCTTAACTGGAGTTACCATATTCTCTGTAGGTGTGCATATGTGAGTGAATGGCATGTGTTCATGCCCTGTGACAGGTTGGCACCCCATCTTGGATTGTTTCCTACCTTGTGTCTATAGACACCAGGATAGACTCTTGGACCCCCTGCAACCCTAAATCAGACAAGTGGGTACAGAAAATAGATGGATGGACTTGAACCCTCCACCTCTGTATGTGGTGTAAGGAAGATGCTTGTTTACTTTTCCTTTCTGTAGCTCGGCAAATTTTAATTTGAATAGAATCAGCTTCCTGTTAACCAATGGTTGACTCACTGGGCACATGAGACCGAAACATTGATAAAGTTTTTATGATCCATCTGACCCTGCTACTATGACATAGTTACTGTGTTGAACTGAATGAGTCAGTTATGGAGCAGAAAGGACAACCACGAAGGCCTGTTTCTATGTAATGAGCAAGTGTGCATCTTGGTGTCAAAACACCGCCCAACCAGTATAGGGTCATAGTGACTACGTAGACGGCCATATACACCATGAGCAATTCAGTGAGATCAGTTCACTTACCTGGGGGGGGGGGGGGGGGGGAAGCAGAGCAGTAGGATGAAATAAGAACAAACATAGGAAGAACCTGCAGGATTTACACACAAAATCAGGGGCAACATCTAAAAGCCCAACCAGGGAGGTGTGAAGCTACTATGCTACCTTCTGTACCTCTGCTCCATCCTCACACCATAACATTTTGCATGCAGGGATGGCTCCATCAAGTTAGTTGCTAGAGTCTGAGGACCTAGAACTGAAAGACTTTGGTTTAAGAGGTGAAAGGTTGACAGGCAGCAAGTATGTGAAGTCAACTACAGGGCTAAAACCCAACTGTACAGCATTAAGGTGATTTCCATCTCTCCACAGCTCAGCCCCACACACGGATGACCCGGGAAAATTATTGTACATTATTTTCTGTACTTAACCCAACAAAGGACAGTTTGTCTTTGAATCATGAAGGCATTTGAAATGCAGTTCAAGGCTTTATGGCTTTATGGCTTTATAACCATGTTAATGGTTGCCCAGTATCAGGGAGCAAAGTCTGCCCAGTCGGTTTCTACCAGAAGAAGTTTCTCCACATCTACATGTTGTTTTGAAATGAGCCACAGTGTAATGTGCCAATTACCACCCACATCTACTTACTCACATGTTAAAAAATATCCCTAAGCTGAAGCCATGGAGAATGAAATGAAAGTAAAATTCAAAGTGTTACTGGTGTTTTTCAGAGTGTGGAAGATTAGTTTTTCCCTTTCCTGCTTCCTCCAGGCTCACTGTGACTGTTAAGCATTATGGAAGATTCATGAAAGTGTAAATGAAGCCCAAGAGGGACACAAGCTAAAGCATACAACCAACACAATGGTGGTGAAGACTTCCTGTCCTGGCTAGTTTCAGTACTGTGATTCTTGTCCTCTGCTTACATATAGACAATAACAGCTTGTTTACATAAAGAACGTGTAATCATTCAGTATGGTGAGAAAGTTCTAGAGGAATGTGAGGAGAAATATGATGAGTTAGCCACCGAAACGTGGACAGATACAGAGGAACATGATGCATTCATCACAGAGGAACAGGAACAATTCATCACAGAGGAAGATAATAAAGTCACAGTACAGTACAATGAATTCATTGCAGGGGAACGTGGGACAGCTGTCCTGAAGAATGACCTTTTCCACAACAGATGTATTTTTTGTATATTGTATACACTGAACAGCCGTAACACCAAGACCGCTGACAGGCAAAGTGGATAACATTGATTAATCTTGTTACAATTACCATTATATATTAGGCAAGTGAACAGTCAGTTCTTGAAGTTGATAGCTGGAAGCAGGAAAAATGGGCAAGCGTAAGGATCTGAGCGACTTTGCCAAGGGCCAAACTGTGATGGCTAGGCGAGAGGGTCAGAGCATCTCCAAAACAGCAGGCCTTGTGGGGTGTTCCTGGTACGCAGTGGTCAGGATCTACCAAAAGTGGAAGGCCAACCGGTGAACGGCATGGCACCAGGATCTGAATGAGTTATGGAGCAGGAAGGACAGCCACGAAGGCCTGTTTCTATGTAATGAGCAACACAAGCTTAAGCATACAACCAACACAGAGTAAATACTCTGTCTGATACACACATGCATAGTGAATACTCTCTGATACACGCATAGTGAATACTCTGTCTGATACAGACACGCATGGTGAATACTCTCTGATACACACACTCACAGTGAGAAGAAGGCAAGCCGGTGGTTGCAGTTTGATGCTTTGGGCAATGTTCTGCTGGGAAACCTTGGGTCCTGGCATTCATGTGGATGTTACTTTGACACATACCACCTACCTAAGCTTTGTTGCATACCAAGTATACCCTTTCATGGCAACAGTATTCCCCAATTGCAGTGGCCTCTTCCAGCAGGATAATGCACCCTGGCCACACTGCAAAAATTGTTCAAGAATGGTTTGAGGAACATGACAAAGATGTTGACTTGGCCTCCAAATTCCCCGGGTCTCAATCTGACGAGCATCTGTGGGATGTCCAATCCATGGAGGCCCCACTTTGCAACCTAAAGGACTTAAGGGATCTGCTGCTAATGTCTTGGTGCCAGATACCACAGGTAACATTCAGAGGTCTTGTGGAGTCCATGCCTCGATGGGTCAGAGCTGTTTTGGTGGCAAAAGGGGGACCTATACAATAGGAAGCAAGTGCTTTTAATGTTACGGCTGTTTTTGTAGATGCCAGTATAATTATTGTTTGTTGTTATTGAATTGTCACTTTAAATATTTGGTTAATGATTCTGTTATTTCTTGGCTGTTTTGGATAAGTGGTAATAGAATGGACTGATGGGTAAGTTCTTTTAATTTTTTTATTCTACATACATCAGAATTTTTCTGTTTAATGGTAAAATAACCCGTGTAAAAATGACAGTAAACATCTCTTGACATAAATAAGAAAAACAGGTTAATTGAAGGCAACCTGACCTGGAAAAGTTGAAACATGAAATTGGGATCAGCAACCAGGTTGGCGGGTTCCTGTTATACAGGTCTGACCGCCCCAGTAACACAACGGCAAACAGCGGTAGAGCGGCTCCCAGGTGGCTCACTCCTCATGCCCAGAGCTGCAGAAGCAGGCAGAGGATACGCAACAGAAGAGGGACTGCAGGAGAAGACGAGCGTCCGGGGAAGAGGAATCAGAGGGCGCACGGGTGTCAGGAAGGTGATGCAGCAGACCAGGTGCTGCCTGGTGCTGCTGACAAGCGGCTGTTTCATAGTACAGGGTGAGTGCCCTCGAACACACACACACACACGCACGCATAGTGAATACTCTGTCTGATACACACACGCATGGTGAATACTCTCTGATACACACACACACATAGTGAATACTCTCTGATACACACACACACATAGTGAATACTCTCTGATACACACATGTATAGTGAATACTCTGTCTGATACACACACGCATGGTGAATACTCTCTGATACACACACACACACATAGTGAATACTCTCTGATACACACACACACATAGTGAATACTCTCTGATACACACATGTATAGTGAATACTCTGTCTGATACACACACGCATGGTGAATACTCTCTGATACACACACACACACATAGTGAATACTCTCTGATACACACACACACATAGTGAATACTCTCTGATACACACATGTATAGTGAATACTCTGTCTGATACACACACGCATGGTGAATACTCTCTGATACACACACACACATAGTGAATACTCTCTGATACACACATGTATAGTGAATATTCTGTCTGATACACAGGCTCATAGTGAATAATTTCTCCAATACTCTCTCTGATATACACACTCATAGATTATCTCTCAAACACAGTTATAATGAATATTCTCCGATACACACACTTATAGTGAATACTTTCTGATACACACACTCATTGTGAATGTCTGATATACACATGCATAGTGAATACTTTCTCTGATAGACACACTCATAGTGAACGCACTGTCTGATACACACACTTAATGTATATTCCCGCTGATACACGCTCACACACTCATACATACTGTCATAGTGAATATTCTTTCTCTGTCTCTCTCTTGCACACACACACACACACACACACACGGTATCTATATCTTTATTAGGACTCTATTCAGTTCTATGGGCATAACCCTAATCTTAGCTATGACAAACTTAACCGCTACTTGACCCTAAACTTAAACATAAGTAACCAAACAAAATAAAAAAAGTATTTTGGCATTTTTGGTTCTTTGATTGCAGTCATGGATTTTTATAAAATTGAGATTCCTTGAGTGGGAACTGAAAAAAATGGTCCCCACAATGTAGAAATAACAGGTTTTTATCACATTGTGGGGACATTTGATCATCACAGTTTGATCTATACATGACCACACACTCTCTCTCCCTCTCTCTCTCTTTGTAAATACTCTCTCTGCACACAGAGCACATAAACAGCAGTAACTGTAGATGCATTCCTGGGTGTGGTTCAGGTGACTCTGCTCTGGTGATTCTGCCCTGAGCAGCCGTATGATTTCTCATGCTACACCTATACCGGTCGCACAAATCGATCAGTTATTCGCCTAGACTTTACATGTCCATTTCTCACCGACGTGCACACACACTCACACACACAACAGCCGGTCACCACAGCCGGTGACGCTGGCTGTCCTTCTGCCAGTCCTAGGTGCCGCGCTGCTATCCCATCCGCGGGATGTGCTTATGGAATCAGTCAACATGAGGCACGTGCTCAGGTGGAGCCCCCCTGTGGTCGCATGCAGCACTGTCAGATACTCGGTGCAGTTCCAGGGGTGAGTGTGATGAGCATGTCGTGTTTGGTCATTCGTGAATGTAAAGAAAGTTGTGGAGGGCAGACGATAAGGACGACACTCTTGTATTGCAGGGAGTTTGAGCTCCACATCTTGAATGGAAGTTGGGAGAATTCTCAGGCTTGTTGGCTGACCACCCTTAACGAGTGTGACCTGACTGCTGACCTTGCCTCCGACTCGGACTACAACCTCCGCGTGCAGGCCCGGTGCGGCGAGGCAGCTTCCCGCTGGACCAATCTCCCCAGGCCTTTCAACAGGGAACAGAGTGAGGCCCGACCGGGAAACCCACCAAGAAAGCGCACGTGTTCACATCATTGTAGTAGCTTAATGGTTAGATTGAAAGATTGAAAAGATTGAAAGATTGAAAGAAGTTAATTGAAAGATTGCAGGTTTGAATCACTGACAAGCAAGACACCACTGAGGTTCCCTGAGCAAGGTAGCACCCCCAAGCACTGCTCCCTGGGTGCTGAATTAGCTGCCCCCTGCTATGTCATATATGGGTGAAACGCAGAGGACACATTTTGTTGTTGTGTGCTTTGGTGTGTCAACAATGACAATTAATCTCTAAATTCATTGGTCAATGGAGCCTCAGTAGTCAGCCTCAAGACCTGTATCTGTGATTTGGCCACATTAGCTGATGAGGGGCTGGCCCGATTTGTGATTTTGAGGGGAGTAAATGGTCCATGTTATTTACAGCGAGGCTCACCATACCCATCGTCGGCGTGCGGGTGTCCGGGACGTCCGCACAAGTCGACCTGCCTGACCTACCCTCCACCCTGGAGCTGTTCCTCACATACTGGAGAAAAGGCCAGAAGATAAAGGTGGAAGACCCCCCCCCACCCCCACCCCCCATACTGTCCCATGTGTCACTCGCCCCCCTGCAGCTCACATGCTGCAACTCTGTTATTACCAAACATCCAGACTACATCCCTTTCCCTCGAGCGCACACAGCTTGCCAGGTGACTCCGTGTTTGTCACTTCCAGGTGTCCCCGCTGAAGGTCCCTCAGAAGTGGCGTCCCTTTCACATGAGCGGCCTGCAGGAGGGAGCCACCTACTGCTTATTCGCCCAGGTCTACTTTCCTAGCAGCAACAGAAGCACCAGCTCAGAAGATCAATGTTTCCATGTGCCAGGTGTGTCAGAAGGACCCCTGGGGCAGCCTGTGCTAACGCCTGCACAAAATTCCTCAGGATAATACACCATTAGGCAGCTTGTCTGTTCCTGTGTTCCCAGACTCCTCACTCTGCTTGCTGGGGCCAGTCACCGTGTTTTTCGCCTTGGTGCTGCTTGTGGTCCTGGTCCCCGTCCTGCTGTGGACTGCGAGACACTTCTTCTTCATCCTCTTACATAACTGCTGGCACCAGGAGCCGCTGCCAGCTGCCCTAATTCATGATGTTGAGGTACGAGTTGCGAGTGTCATGACGAGCTTTTGGCTCGTTGGCACTCTGAGGCATAGACAGACCTCCCTCTGTTGTCTGCAGGATGAAATGATCTACCTGATAAAACTGGACCATGGTGAAGAGCACCACACCATCCTAGTGTTAGAGCCTAGCCACACGGGCACGCAGATGTCATCCATATGATCAGGTACGGCTCATTCCGGGTCCCATTACACAGCAGCGATGTATGGTACCAGTCAACAGTCTGGACACACCTACCCATTCTCTATATTTTAGAATAAATACATCAAAACTATAAAATAACACATATGGAATTATGTACTAACCAAAAAAGTATTAAGCTAAAATAGATGAATTTGCTGGGGGGGGGGGCAGCTTGGTGGGTTGGAACTCAAGCCTAGTTCATGCTTCACTTTTCGTGTGCACTATTGGGTTGGGGACGGTCGTCTGCGTGACAGCTTGTGTTCACACTACATTTGGCTCCGGATGCGGAAGGTTGCGGTCGGTGTGTGTATACAGCAGTGATATTCCACCAGAACAGGAGGGGGCAGATGCATTGCAACAACCAGAAATACATGAGGCGTAGTGAAACAGCTAAAGTTCTCTGAAGTTTTAAAGTTATTAGTCAAGGCTTGGGTGGTATTATGGTAATAAGGCATACCACAGTATTTTGAAATTCTTATGACAAAATTAGCTGGGACCCCTCCCTCTGTCTGGTGAATTTTTATCGCCAATATTTCAAAATGGCCAAATAGTGTTGCATTTTAAAATACCATATACCTCGGTATAATTTCTGGACAGAAAGAAAAATTAAATCTCTTCCTATCTCTAACCCTCCTCGTACAGCTGCTCACCATAACTACTACAATAACTGTTCTTCCTCCAGTCTTTTGTCATTCACCGCTGATCCACACTGAAAGTCCACACTGCCACCTACTGGAAACACCTAATCAATAACCTGGCACAAGCGTGGTCAATGCACACGGACATGCATGTTTTCCGCTAGACATAAAAATCTCGGCTGCACGTGCCCTGATCACAGCCGTCTGCAGCCAAACCCCGATGACCAAATTTACATCACGTTCCCTGCTCCACATGCGGAAAAGTGAAGTATGAACTGGCTTTCAGGAGGATCCTGGTTCAAAAGCCTGGGTCGGTAGAGTGATCCCACCTTTGGGCCCTTGAACAAGGCCCTTAACTCCAACTGCCCCAGGCTGACCCTACGGACTCCTCTACGCCAGTTCATGAGGTGGCCAACTGGGATGCTCTTCCAGCTGTCCTGAACGAGGTCCCACAAATGCTGAGCACTCATTGGCTGCTTGTCCTTCACTTTCTGGTCAAACTCCCCCAAAACCATTTCTACTGTGTTTAGGCCAGGTCATGTGATGCGACACTCTCACTCTCCGTTGTGGGCGGCTCGGCGCGTCTAAACGTTTGTGGTACTGTACAAAAACACACATCCCCCCCCTGCTGGCTGTGTAGTGTAGGTGCGGCTGATATAAGGATCCACTGCAGACTGAGAACACAAGGGAAGCTTTTATTATGACAGTGCGCACAGAAGGTCGCCCCTCATTCACCCACTTCCCGAGGCACCCATCAGTCCTCAAAAACAGGAAACTGACAACTGGGAGTAAGGAATAGGAGCACCCCAGCCCAGTTCCAAAAGCAGACTCTTCCCACTGAAATAGTACAAAACATCCAAACAGTATCCATGTACTGCACAGCACCTTCTTGACTGGGAGACAAGATCAGAACTCACCTCCCACCCCCTCACCCCTGAAATGAAAGATGAGGGGGAGGGGAAGGCGGGAGAGGAACTCTAAGCCGGGGCCGGGCCTGGATCCTGCTCCTGCTCTGGCCTTATGGGTCATGCTGTACAGGCCAGACCAGCAGGGGTGAAGGACATGAGCTTGGCTGCTCCTGCCAAACCTGGGCATCAGTCTTCCTGCAGCCACATCCAGAGGACTCGGCCTCTACTGCCACCACTAGCCTTCCAGTGGCTATTGCAGCTTGACCACTGGACAGAGCCGTGGTCCCGCCCCTCTAGAGCGAGCCCGTACCTCCGCCTGGTCCCCTCGTCCGTAAGTTGTGCCAAATCTTGACCAGAGGCTCACGGTTCTTCCAGATCAGCTCATGGCCTTGGAGGATGTACCAGCTGAAAGACAGCCCAGGAGATGATGGATAGGGACGTGATGGGGGAACTAATTTTCCAATTTTAATGGGAAACCAAACGGGATGATGGGCGAGAGGGCAGGGGACTCACATTCCAAACAGCGCCCCTCCGAGGTGTGCTGCGTGGTCGAAGAACCTCCATCCGAGGATGAGGCCGGCCGCGTCCATGGCAACGATAGCTTTTAATGCCTGCGAGGAGATGCACGGTTACGCGGAAGCCGGGACGCGCACACAAACACGACGAATCCCGACGAGGCTGGAGCGTCTCGCTATTCCACTCACGTTGCCCGCCGTGAAGGTGAACATGGGCAGGAAGATGATGGCCAGCTTCGCCTCGGGCATCTTGGTGCAGACTGCAGCCAGGACGGCCATGATAGCTCCTGACTGCAGGGAACAGACGAGAGAGAGAGAGAGAGAGCGAGAGAGCGAGAGAGAGAGAATGAGCTTCCCGGACAGATTTCAGCAAAAACCCGAGTAAAACACTACACAGCCCTGAGATCCCTTCACCTCCCCTATATTTTAACCCATTTTCTCATTTTCCCTCACAGTCTTCACTGACGCATCGTGTCACCATGGCAACCAGTAACCAATCATTTTGTTTTTTCCCCCTACAGCAACCCACTGAATGTGAACCCTGCCAATAGGAAGAGCCAGCCTCACTCTAAGCAACCATCTTGCACAGTTGTCTGTCTCTGGGGGGGGGGGGGGGGGGGAATCCACTGTTTCTCACCACCACGGAACTACATCTAGCATCAAAACAACTAGCAAATGGATGACTGCTGGTTCAAAGCCCTGAAGGTCACCCGCACAAGTGTGGCAGGACTCACCGCCCCCAGAGAAGGTCCCAGTCGGCCCGTGGCAGTCTTGCTGACATAACTAACAAACGTAGAGATGGCACCTAGGGTGAGGGACACAGGTGTCAGCTGCAGAGGTCCCTGCGGAGGATGGCGGGACTCACACACCTACAGCTACCTGCAGACATGTAGACGGCCATGAACTGCTCCCGGCCGAGCAGGGACACGATGCTGGAGGAGAAGCTCCACAAGACGTACATGTTGGCCGCCATGTGGAAGAAGGAGTAATGGCTGAATGTGGAGAGAATCATGGGAGAGCACAGGGTCCCTGCAGGACGGCAGACGCAGACAGTTAGCACACAGGCGGAGAACATAAGAACATAAGAAATTTACAAATGAGAGGAGGCCATTCGGCCCATCAAGCTCGTTTGGGGAGAACTTAACTAATAGCTCAGAGTTGTTAAAATCTTATTTAAAGGAACCCAGGGTTTTAGCTTCCACTACACTAGCAGGAAGACTATTCCATACTCTAACTACACGCTGTGTAAAGAAGTGTTTTCTCAAATTCAGTTTAAAATGTTCTCCCGCTAATTTCCACCTATGGCCACGAGTTCTAGTATTTAAACTAATATTAAAGTAGCCATTTGGCTGAACAGCATCCAGACCTGTTAGAATCTTATATACCTGGATCATGTCCCCCCTTAGTCTCCTTTGCTCGAGGCTAAACAGATTCAGCTCAGCTAAGCTCTCCTCATGAGGCTCTAGGGGGCGCCAGCGAGGATGCACGGCTGCTTACGAGAGGCCGGGTTGGAGGTGAAGTACTTCAACATGCTGCGCTGTAGAGAAGGAATCCTCCAACAGCAGAACACCAGCGCATTGGCAGCAATGATACCTGGAAGAGGGGACAGAGTGACGAGCGACGCCACACCCACGGCCCCCTGTCCCAGGCGTGTCGGATGACTGACCTGTCACCGTCCGCTGCCCTTCACTCAGACCGCTCCACCACTGGTTCACCTGAAATTCAGCAAGCAGCTCATGGTTTTGGATGTCCACTAGGTGGCGCCCTCACAACAGGAAGTGACCTTTCACCTTTACGACCTGAACACCAGTTTTCCCCGCTCTGACGAATCGGACAAGAGATTCATCCCCCTGGCTCCTCCATCTCTTCAGTGTCCATTAATTAATTACTCCATTAAGTCCCCACTTTGTAACATTAAGGAGTTTTAAAGTAGTTAATGAAACACAAGCCCTGAGTAATAACAGAGCCTGTTATCTACCTGCTTGCGGATGTCTCCCTGCTTCTGCGGACGCAGTTTCTCCAGCCAGTCGGCTCGGACTTCATCGAAGTAGGTCTGTACGCGCGACTTCAGGGATTCGTACTGCCAGATGGCAGCTGCACCGAAGGAGCAGCCTGTAAACTGATATGGAGTCAGTGTCCCCTGCCGCTCACAGCTCTCAGCAAAGGTACCGGCAGGTAAGCACACTGACTGGAGGAAAGAGTCAGAACTGGTCTGAAAAGCTCCAGGTCCAACTTATTTGTCTGTCTAGGAATGTCACATTTCATTTTTTATATCAGTAAAATAAACTTCTTTTTTTACTCTATATGCCACGTTCTGTCATTATTTCCTTCAGGATCCACACTGGATTCTGCCAGTTTCACTACCCACAATTTTCTCAGACACCTACAACACCCCCCCCCCCCCCAAAACTAGGTACCCAAATAAAGCTTGAAAAGCAAAGTTTTACAGGAGCTTCATAGCGAACTCCCACAATAAATTGGTGGAATCGGCAGTGGAAATCAAAATGAGGATGTCAGGAGGGTTTCCCCAATAGCCATAATCTCGAAAGCCATTAAAAAACGACAACTTGGCATTTTTGTGTCTTTCCTTGGTATCAAAACAATCAGACTTATTAAATCTAACCTGTCAATTTTCAATTTTCACCCACTGGTACCTACTCCAAGGTGCTACAGTCCCAGCATCATTGTCCGTTAGGGTTTGACTTAAGGGCTGCCAAGTCCCGCTTATTAAGAGGGAAAGACATCAAAATACATCTAACAGATGGAGAGGACTTACCCCTACAGTGAACAGCAGGGGCTTCACCAGTCTGCCGAAGGACACACTGGGCACCGGGGGGGCTGGACACTCCACGGCCGGTGCAATGCTCTTCTTTCGGACTGCCCCGTCAATGTCCGCTTCTTCCACCTCCACCTTCTTCGCTTCAGTCTTCCTGGGGGCCTTGCGGAAACCCCTCTGGTGCAAAAAAACTGTCCACCTGCATAACAGAAGAACCCCTGACCTTCACTTGTATCGTACCGGGTTTCCTGATGCATACAACTGAGAAGTAGATAAACCAATGAAATCACCTATGAAACGATTGGAAGTTATACCATGCAAGCCTTGCTAAAGCTTCGGGCTGCGCTCTCCCAACTTACGCGGGTCAGCCGGACACACAGCCCCCCTAGGATCGACCTTACGGTCCAGATCGGTCCTGCCTCAACACTAATCGCAACACTTACGCTGTGGAGGTTACTTACAGGCGCTTCAAAAACAGCACTTCCCTCACGCATGTACATGTACAAGCCAACGAGTCGTGTTTCCCACTGTGCCGATGCATCACTCGTTGATCTAATCTCCATTAAAACCAGATCGGCTCGCTGGTTTAATGGGCGCAGCGGAACAGACACTAGTGAAATCATCCCAGCACAACTCACCTTTTTCCACCGGTGCCGTTCAGTATAGCACCCCTCCACGCCATTTTCCCCGAATGACGCAGCCCCCCCTACCCCTGACAATGCACTACCGGGTCACAGAAACCCGACGGTGGAAGCAGCGACACCTAGAGGATCGGATGGGGCAACGTCGCATTTTAAGGGCGACTGGGGGGTGGGAGCATTCGTTGTAATTATTCAGTTCATTTTAATGGTCATTATGATAATATCCTTCATAGTTTATCGTCTTGTTATTATTCTCTTTTAACTTCTCGCACAGAAAATCAACCATAACATCCAGAACGGATTATCTAATTTACTCACCCCTGATACATTACACATATTTAACTCACACACATAGGCTACTCATAGTTATCCAATGAATTGGAATCTGGTCTGCGATCCTTGTGCTTCTACGCTCGTTTTACCTTATACACAGAAAGCTGACTTTACAGAAAGCTCCTAATAAACACCCGGGCTTATAAATCTGAAATCTCAAATCTAGGGAGCTACATAATATGAAAACCACATTCCGACTTGTTTAAATAAACGGGGCTGACAGTGTTAGTGTTAGAGCTGCCAACTCTTTCTAACACTTTCAGACTCTCACGCAAGAAAGCAGCAAATTTATATTATTCCACTATAACCCAAAATCAGCTACATTAAAAAGCGCTAGGGCAGTTTGCAGACCCTGCAGACCATTTACAAGGTAATAAAACTGTTACATACATGTAAATGCGTTTGCATGTGTGCAGACTTAACTCGAATTGAAAATCTCAAATAAATGTCTGGTCTGTGCTGCTTAGGGTAGGTATTAAAGTAATAATAATAAAAAAAACGAGCCAGTGCTGCCTGGCATATTAAAATTAAAGGCTGATCTATGCGGCCTTGTGTATTAAAATAAAAGTCTGCTTTGTCCTGCCAGGTGTATTAATATATAAGGCTGTTCTGTGCTATATTGTGTATTAAAATAAAATAGCCGATCTGCGCTGCCAGGTGCATTACAATAAATGGCAGCTCTGTGCTACCTGGTGTTTCATCAAAAAAAGGCTACTCTGTGATAGCTCTTGTATTAAAATAAAAAGGCTGCTCTGTGCTACACGGCATGTTAGATTTCGCTGGGGGGAGGCCGAAGCGCTTCCGCTCTCGGAGCGCTCGGAGCTCTCAGGGGCGGTCTCTGCATTATATCCTCGCGAAGATGGCGGCGCCAGTACTAGGCAGCCGGGCTGGATCGGTCAGCAGCCTCGGGAACAGCCCCACCGCGACACCGAGCAGCACCAACAACAACAACAGGATCGTGCCCAACTGCCCGGAGCTTGACTTTAGGTCCGGGGCCAGGATAGAAGAACTGAACAAGCTAATCCAGGAATTCAGCAAGCACGACCAGAGGGAGTATGACGATCAGCGGGCGCTGGAGATTCACACCGCCAAGGACTTCATCTTCTCCATGCTCGGTAAGGAGCAGCCCAGGCGTTGTGGGTTTCAAATAGAGCTTGGTGTGGAGGATCACATCGGTGGGGTGCAGGTAGGGCGTGTGTGACTCAGTGTCAGGTAAGATGCTAGATGTTTGCTACCTTGGTCTGTTGGACCAGATGCTCCACAGCACAGATGCACGTATCGATGACTGTCACCAGCCGACGGCGTGGAGCAAAAACTGAGACTTTCAGCGGCTATTTCTGGGAAATCAGTCTGGATTTCCTTACGGGCGTGCAAATGCACGGTCCGTAGTGCAGCCTCGGGAGTGCTGATGTATTTCGTGGTCATCTGTACGGCAAACAGCTGTGTGTTATTTCATCATGACCTCCACGTTAACACATTGAGTTACTGTAAAATACGTCAAAATAACCATGCAAGCGCAGAGGGAAACGCTGTGATTTCCTGGAAGAGAACCCAGCATGATATCTGAGGAATCGGGCGCACTCTCAGCTTACTCGCAGCGTCCCTGCCTGCACACCGTCACTGCATCGTAGGGCGACACGGCGGTGTGATCCACTAGAGGGCGCTGCTGCCTGGAGATGTGCTGACGGTGTTAAAAGACGATGCGTTTAAAATGTACTGAAGCCTTTGGCGTCTGCTCGCATGGACACATGACAGATGATACACCAGCAGAACCTGTGATGTCATCGGCGTCCTCGCTCCTTGTTGGATTGAGTCTGTGAATGCGCGCGCCACTCCTAGAAAACTGTGGTTTCTGCAGGATTAGTCACAGCAGGAGAGTCATAAAGGTTAATTATGCCCTGTGATAAAGCGAGGACTTTACACCACGTTTATAAACACCAGCCGGTATCAGGGGACTTCTAAGGGCTAGGGGTGAAAGGTCGTAGGGCTTTATGTACAAAGGAAGGGCTGAGTTCAGACTGCCCATTCCCATCCGAGGCACGACCCAGAGTGACTTTCGCCTGTTGCCCCAACTTGTAGGAGAGAGCAGCATTTGTCACTTTTAGTTTCTTGTCCAGGGTGGCACATTCACACAGATTTCCTATCAAAACCATCATAGCTTCTGGACCGTATCAGTTTCTGTCTATGGGTCAGAACCTGCAGATTTTGCTCTCTCGCGTCTGTGGAGTGACCCCTAAATGCACAAATGGGGAAAATCAATACTGGTTGAAAGTTTCAGCTCAGTGTCACCAGCCAGGTTCTGAAGGAGACTGTGAGAGACATTGGATGCAACCGTTTCTTGTGGTAAACAAAAACCCAGGTATGGTGGAGCCAAAATGGCACATGACCTCAGGAGCGGTAATGGCTGCCGTCCAATCCGGCGCGAGCGTCGCACCGAGGCAAATAAGATTCAGCTGTCTAACGTTTTAACTACCTGCTGATGCTGACTGTGTCGGGCCGGGGTAGCATGCTTGTGGTTTACGGCTCTGTGCTTGAGGTGTTAAGTGTCACCTGGCGAGACCTTGCGGGGACTGCAGCAGTGCATGCTGGGTAGAGGGTGAGAGTGTAGCCGTTCGGCCCTGTTGTAAGGTGGCATCCTTGAGCTCCTTTTTTCAGATTTATAAATGGCTCCTTGAGAATTAGAAATGCAGCAGAGCTTCGCCTGACCTTGAGGACTGTGGCCCCCGGCATGCCGGCTCCGGTGTCTTCTTTCAGATATTCTCATTGATCCGCCGGAAACCGACGCCAGTCCTCTGCAGAGGGGTGGCGGCTGAAGGCACTTAGAGTCACATGGGCGAGTGCGAGGTGACATGAACAAGGACGGGGTCAGCTGGGTAGGGTGTGGTCAGCCGGTTTGGGTGAGGCCAACATAACTGTGCCAGAACCTGCAGCTTTAATCATGTGTGTGAGCATATTAATATATATATGTGTGAGTGTGTGTTTGTGGATGTGTGTGTGTGTTTGTCATATCCCTTTTCCCATTTTCTCTTTGTTCCCACACTTTCTCATTCTGTTTCGTCTTTCTTCCACCCCTCTGTTCCTTTCCTCCATTCTCCCACTCTCTCTTCTCCCCTGTTCTCCACCATCCCTCTGTTCCTGCCCTTTTCTTGCATCCCTGCACTGTGCGTCTGCTCCCGCTTTGCATTCCCAAACTCTCCTCCTGATCTGTCTTCCAGGGATGGTGCAGAAGCTGGACCAGAAGCTTCCGGTTGCCAACGAGTACCTGCTGTTGTCGGGCGGGGTGCGTGAGGGCGTGGTGGACATGGACCTGGACGAGCTGAGCCTCTACGCCCGTGGCACGGACTACGACATGGACTTCACCCTGTTGGTACCGGCCCTGAAGCTGCACGACCGCAACCAGCCCGTGACCCTGGATATGCGGCACTCGGCGCTCTGCCACTCCTGGCTGAGCCTGCGGCTCTTCGATGAGGCCACCATCAACCGCTGGAAGGACTGCTGCACTATCGTCGACCACATCAACGGAGCCACAAACTACTTCTTCTCCCCCACGCTGGTGGCGGACTGGTTCTACGAGTCGATCAGCGTGGTGCTGGACGAGGTCCAGAAGAAGCCGCAGCGGGGCATGCCGCGCGTGGAGAAGGTGGAGAAGAACGGGACGGTAATCTCCATCATCCTGGGCGTGGGCAGTAGCCGCATGCTGTATGACGTGGTGCCTGTGGTCTCCTTCAAGGGCTGGCCCGCTGTGGCTCAGAGTTGGCTGATGGAGAACCACTTCTGGGACGGAAAGATCACAGAGGAGGAGGTGATCAGCGGCTTCTATCTGGTGCCCGCCTGCTCCTTCAAGGGCCGCAAGGAGAACGAGTGGCGCCTGTCTTTCGCTCGTAGTGAGGTGCAGCTCAAAAAGTGCCTCTCCACCAGCCTTATCCAGGCATACCAGGCCTGCAAGGCTATCATCATCAAGCTGCTGTCTCGACCCAAGGCCATCAGCCCCTACCACCTGCGTAGCGTTATGCTCTGGTCATGTGACCGCCTGCCCGCCAGCTACCTGTCCCAGGATGACTTCTCAGCCCACTTCCTGCTGGGCCTCATTGATGACCTATTGCACTGCCTGGTCAACAAGACGTGCCCCAACTACTTCATCCCGCAGTGCAACATGCTGGAGCACCTGTCGGACGAGACGGCTGTGCTGCACGCGCGCAAGCTGTCTTCGGTGCGCTCGGACCCCGCCGAGCACCTGCGTACGGCCATCGAGCACGCCAAGGCCGCCGGCCGCCTCACTCTGGAGCTGCAGCGGCGCAGCAGCGGCTCCGGGCTGCCATCACCACAGGCGGACCCCGCTGACGCTCCGCCCGACGACCGGCTGGCCAAGAAGCTGCAGCAGCTGGTGACAGAAAACCCTGGCAAGTCCATCTCGGTCTTCATCAACCCCGACGACGTCACGCGGCCACACTTTCGCATCGACGACAAGTTCTTCTGAGCCCCCGCCTGCAATCCTGCCCCCTTTCGTCCGTGTCCTTAGCCTCGCCCCCTCCCCCGGTGACGTCCGCCGTGAAGCGTTGTGAAGTACAGTACGTTGTCCTGTGGTGTCCATTCGTGTCGCTCTCTCTCTCCTGGAGACTCCACCTCTCCATGCCCTCCTTGCGCACCGAGCCGCGATTCCGGCGTGCCTGGCGACGGGGGAATTCCGCACGAGATTCCGGAGACGGCTTCTTTCCATTGGAAAGCGGAGATGCGGGAATCTCGTGCCACCCTTGGAGAGACGTGTGTCCAGAGCGGACTCTCTGCTCCGTACTCTTGTGCAGAATGTAAAGGGAAGCGTGTTGCTCCGGCCTGGCCATGGCTGGCGGGATTATGACGTCTGGCAGAGGAGCCAAAGATCCCGGCTCCTTCCTGTTTCCTTTCTTATTGGTTCTTGGCTGTAAGATTTTATGAGGGGAATGTGTGTAATGGGACCTGTAGGTGATGCCCCGTGGTCTTTGTCCAAGACTACGGCCGGCTCCCCTGCAAGACCCCCGTTTCCATTTCTCAGTGTGGGAACAGCTCCAGTTACCGAACGCTGCAGGACTCTACCCGATGGAGCCATGCACCTTGGCAGCCCAGGGCTCAATCTCCAAGTGCAATTAGTTAGAACACGCGTGCACGTACCCCCGTGAACTCACACACACACACTGGCACACACGCGAGGAAGATGGTCTATAAAGCCGTTACTTTGGTCTTGTGATGATCTGCTCAGTGATACGACACTGCTTGAAATGCTGTCTTATTTATTTCCGGGAGCGTTTAAGCGCCCTGCTCTTCGTCATGCACTCACGATGTCTTGTTCAGTTTCTTTGCTGCTATCCTGAACTGGTTGGATGAAGTGGTCAGACACATTTTTGATTATGCAACTTAAGTTTAACACTACGTGTACCTGTTGAGCGGATGTGGATGTGCTCATCTTTGCTGTATGTATGTTATTGCATAAAGTCACCTCACTGGCCGAAAGGGACCTGTCACGAGCCTTCGGAGAAGGGAAGTGTCCAACCGTGTGCATTGTGCTGAGAAGACGACCCAATCAGGTGTCTCCTGTTCCAGGAATGGCCCAGTCTCAAGTCTCGTGGCTTAACCCTCCTCTGAGGCCAGTGGAGCAGCAGTTTTGTTCCTATACATCCTTGTATATATCAAACCAATCCAGTAATAAAGGCACTCATATCAGACGGCTGTGCTGAGATCAGTTTCTTTGAGGGGACACTGGGTTTCTGCGCCACTGTGCAGCACCACACTACAGCTGTCAGGACAGACATGGTTAGTCTGACTGACTCCAAACCTGCTCATTTGTATGACTCTACGACCTGGGGGCAGGTCTGACTCAGGCGAATCCAGGGCATCCTGTTTACAGGCCCATCCAGCGTCTCCCAGCCCTGATGCATGCTGGGATTTGATCCAGGTGAGATCCTCCTTAATGGGCTTTGGCTGAGCTGTTGTCTTCACCAATCACTTCATTCCCTAAAGCAGTGTTTCTCGACCCGGTCCTCGGGGACCCTCAGACAGTCCACGTTTTTGCTCCCTCCCAGCACTGAATCTGTGCCACGCCTTTGGTGTTCTTGATTGTTTAGGGTCTGCTGGGAGAAAGGAAACTCATGGACGGCGTGGGGGTCGACGAGGACTGGGCTGAGAAATAATCAATTCGCCAAATTTCCATTAACCCAAATATTATCCTTTGGCTGAAGACATACTTTAAGAAACTAAACATGTTTGGTTAACCCACCTTGTAATGAATAATTGTAATGGCGGTACAGCATCCAGCTGTCTGTTCAAGTTCAATTAATCAACGGTGAACCAACCATTTAAGTCATGAACGATTGACTGAATCGCTATTGGTTTAGGAGGCCCACTGATCCTGCAACTGCTGTCATATGGATCCCTGTTTTTGCATGGCCTCTCTCTGCCCCTGAGATGAGGACACGTTATGAAGCGGTGATGGGGAATCCCGCAGTTACACCTGAAGTATTTGGGGGGGGGGGGGCTCTGATTGACCTGACCAGGTGTACTGCTAGAGATTCTGTGCTCCACCAAAACATACCAGATTGTTCCCACAACCTAGATCAGTTGTTCCAAGTTTTTAAGCCCCCTGTCACTTACGATGTCTCCGGACCCACAGAGGGCGCGGGAAGGCCGGATGTCAGGCCTGTTTGGCCCTGGCCTGTGTCTGCTGTCCCAGGATCACCTGGGCTCCTTCTTAGATTATCGCTGACCTTGCTGTGTCCGCCTCTACTTGGGTTACACTGCGTCAGCAGTGTTGGGTAAAATATTGATTTGTGCTTTTATTCCGGGCAAAGAAGCTGGGCTTTGTGAGCCAGCTGCTTTCCCTGGCCTCCCTCAGCCCCCCCCCCCCCCGCTGGAGCTGCCTACCAGGCCTTTGGGACTGTTCACACTATGGTCCACCTCTACCTGTTCACCGTAGTCTACCTGTACCTACATACAGGGGTGTCAGAGGAGAATGGAGACCAGGCAGATTCAGGGGCTCAGTATTTTAAAGGGGCCACGCTCAGCAAAATCTGCCGGGGGAGCGCAAGGTGACATTTTGTCTGCGGGCCCAGAATGCCTAGCTACGCCCCTGCCTACCCACACTTGGTACTTATTGACTAGTCTGCCAGAATAACTTCAGCCATAATTCACCTCACCGCTTACTTCCTCCTGTCCGCCCTGACAATCCTGCTGCTGGGACGGTTTACTGGGTAGACGGCATGGCAGGTAAATGGATGTGAGGTTATGTCAAGTCATGTAATCAGCAAACGAGAAGCCCATCCCACAGAGCTCATTCTGACACAGGCTGCTGGATGTGACGACCTGACTGCTTGGCCGTACATGGTCTCTCTCTCAGAGGTGTGATCTCTGCCCTGCTCTGCTCACCCACACGGTCTCTCTCTCTGGGGTGTGATCTCTGCCCTGCTCTGCTCACCCACACGGTCTCTCTCTCTGGGGTGTCATCTCTGCCCTGCTCTGCTCACCTACACGGTCTCTCTCTCTTCGGGGGAGTGATCTCTGCCCGGCTCTGCTCATGCACACGGTCCATCTCTCTTGGGGGAGTGATCTCTGCTCTGCTCTGCTCACCTAAACAGTCTCTCACTCTTTCTGGGGTGTGATCTGTGCCCGGCTCTGCTCATGCACACGGTCCATCTCTCTTGGGGGAGTGGTCTCTGCTCTGCTCTGCTCTGCTCACCTACACAGTCTGTCTCTCTTGGGGGAGTGATCTCTTCTCTGCTCTGCTCTGCTCACCCACACGGTCCATCTCTCTTGGGGGAGTGATCTCTGCTCTGCTCTGCTCACCTACACAGTCTCTCACTCTCTCTGGGGTGTGATCTCTGCCCGGCTCTGCTCATGCACACGGTCCATCTCTCTTGGGGGAGTGGTCTCTGCTCTGCTCACCTACACAGTCTGTCTCTCTTGGGGGAGTGATCTCTTCTCTTCTCTGCTCTGCTCACCCACATGTTCCTTCTAGTTTTAAATCATCTTTATTGTCTAACTGCCTTGGCCTTTTACAGCCCTGGCCAGTAGCAGTGATCTTGGGGACCTTGGACATTGGTTGGGCTGACCAAAATGTGAGAGGTGTGCCCTCTATTTAACGAAACCATATAAACAATCTACTTACTTGTGATACCAGAAGTGCCAAATGACCTGGCCTGTTCATTGGAGTATGCATATGTGTTATATTCCACTGGGTTCTGTAACCCTGTTTTCCCGAGAGAGAAATGTGTACTGCTGTGAACATTTTTCCCTAATCACAATAAATACATGCAAGGTGCCCTCAAACCCCTCGATGTGCTCTTGTGTCATTGTTAGTCCCCATCCTACCTTGGGACATTAAGCAGACTGAACTCCGCGTTTTATCGCATCAAGCATTTCTGTTTATAGCACAGAGGAAACGTGAGTACTGCTTTATTTCCGTGTCCTGTGTTATGCTGACTGCCTATTCCATCAGCTAATGGATAGGTTAGAAATATTATATCATCTCTGATTTTTCACTGCATTTGATTTGTGCTCCTTGACAATCCTTCATGTTAAAAGGGCCATATAAATAAAATTGAAGTGATTTTATTGAGAGCCTTTTATTTCCCATACAGGTGAACATACACATATTACATTTATCCACTTAAATCCCGAGTGAATTATTTTAATACGAACTTTCCTACATGTTGTACTTAAAAGAAGTTCTAATGTTGAATGTCGCTTTAAATGGGACCGTTTTTCTAGTAAACAGAAAGTAAATGTTTGTTTTTGTCAAGTTATTGGTTTAGATTTGTGTTCGTTCTTTTATGTATTCGTGGGTTAAAGGAAGTTTTTAAATAGCACAGTTTTCGCCGGCAGCCTTGTAGGAAGAGGTACTGGCTCGTGATGTATGGCAACATCCGATGCGTCGCTGCTGGTTCGCCGGCAGAGCTCACAGGCGTCAAAGGCGCAGGAGGGTGTAAACACGCCGATCACACAGTGACGCCGCGGGTGATAACGGGAGACAAGCGCACATGGAGATGTATCACCCCTGCCCCTGCACTTTCGTTAATCTGTCACCTTAACCCTGAGCCACGGCTCCTGACGTCACCCCAGCGGTTCGGGGGAGCTGCAGTACTACTGGGGGAGTAGAGCTCCGACCTGAGCTTGCGAACACAGGTAAGGAGCGATTCCTCACTCACAGACACGCAATCCTATCCGGACCGAACCCATCCCCACCCCAGCGCCCCTTTAAAAAGTGCTCTGAACGCACTCCTAACGTGACCCACTGGCCGGTTCCTTGCAGCTCTGCAGGACAACTGGATCTGGATCCGTATCTGAAGAGGAGGCGCACGTCCCGATCGGACAGAGCGCATCTATCCAGATCTTTTCCCGTCTCCACTGAGCAAAGCGGGGGCAGATGGACGCCAAAGGCGTTGGTAAGGAAGTTGCGTCCCCAAATCAGGGGTGTGGGACCACGGCAGGGTGCGCTGCTGCGGGGGACTGCGCGGCGCCCTTCTTGGTGACTGCGGTAGTGCGGGCTGTTTCAGGAGACGCGTGTTTTGCTGTATTTCATATGCGTTGCAGCAAGGTTCGCTAAAGTACGACTCAGCTCTCTGTATGGCACTTCTGGCTGCTGCGGGGGAGTTCCCCGGCAGTTTCGGATACTGTATATCCGCGGGCAGTGAGCCGCACACAAGCCCCGCACGGTCTCTGTGTATCACTGTTCTCGAAAGCGCTGAGCGTGTTTCAATATTTCCTTTTTTTACAACTAAATTTTTATGCTGGAGAATTGATTTAACGCTCTTAAAGTACTGATTCATCTGTTGGAATAACTGTCTACGTGTGTGTTTTTCATCGATTATTGAAATAAATCAAGCTTCTTCGGCGTAGTGAGGCTATTTAAAAACGCTGCCCATCCACTTTTCTACCGAGGCGGCGCGGTGCTTCGCTGCGGAACAGCATGCAGGCACTGGCCGCGTTAGGAGCAGCGCTTTCTGCGCCAATAGACGGCAATGCGCAGCCTGGGTTCGGGCTGGGTTCGAGCCCGCGGGAATCCTCCTCCATCAGTCCGAGGAAAGATCTTAAATTCCCGTGTATCGCTGGGCTTGAGGACGTATCGAAGCGCTGTGTCCCAAAGTAAAACAGGCTATCAGGTCCGCCTGTTGTCAAACAAATACGCGGACTTCAATTATAAATAACTTCAATATAACGCTATATCAGGTGTGTTTACATGCAAAAATTCCCCTTTGAGAATAAATAGAAGAATCACTAGTGCACCACAGAATTGATTTCTAAGTTAGAAATGATCGCTTTGCCTCCATTGACCATAAACAGGTGAATGTCTATATAACTTTATTTCATATAGACCTATTTATTATAAGTTTATTCACAGTGTTTACATACGGTTTCAAACAACAGCAGGAGATTGTTAGCGGACATTTGGACAATGAAATTGCAGCTAAATTTACTGTGCACGTAATAATTAAATCGTTTTTGCTAAAGGCGTTATTAGAGGCTACTGTACCTCTTATATGTTTATAACATTAAATAACTAAACAATGTAAAAGACTTCACATTTATATAAACAGCGAGGCTATGGTATGAACCTGAACTTGGGGGTGTGGATGGCGGTCATACGTGTTATTAATCTGCTTTTTAGATGCGATGCAGTGCGGTTTTGCACTACGGGTGTGCTGGTTGATTGGGAGGATAGTGTCTTTTAACCGCACTGTTTCCTTATGGTATCCTGATTTTACGGCGTGTCCAGAGTCAGCTGCGAATTGTCTTTTATAATGTGTTATATTTGTCCCTGGCCACTGCTGTAGTGCTGTTATGTAGGTCTGCAGTTCTCATTACTGCTCTAAATATGATTCATTTTCCGTATAATATTTCTATATTGTATAAACTCCAAAGAACTGGTCACAAGTTGACAGTAGTAATCAAGGGCAATACTGCCTTGTGTGATTATTCTCTCAGAATATGTTGATTATTCTGTGTACTACTAACTATAGTATGTTACTGGTTTTTAGGACTGGTCATTCGGATGTATCAGCGGTTTGGAGTATATTGTGCTTCTCGACTGACTTTGGGCTCTATGGCTGTGCGTGTTCCCTGCGTGACTGTCTAGTAATGACACTCTGAATGACTTTGTATGCCTGTGCTGTGCGACTGCTAGGCTGAAACAGGCCCCGGTAAGTGCAACTGAACTGCGTGTAACTAATACCGGGACCCTGCCGAACGTCTGCTTGTACTGTGCTTATTATATCTGTGACTTGCGCTTTGGATGGCCGTGAAACGACACGGAGCCCGCTGAGCGTAATGGACCTAGGAGAGAGACCCTGCTGAGTGAGTGAGCTTTTACTCCTCATCACTGTGCCGAGGCTACTGTCGTCCACAGGAGCCTGTGAATTATTTACTATGCCATTAATGGCGGATCCAAAGCAGACAGTAAGAGGGTTCAGTGTGTTAATGGCCCAGACATTCACTGGGATATGTGTACTAATGAAACTCAATTAAAGGAGAGGTTTGCTACATAAATGCCCGATTCTGGGTGGGGTTTACTGGGTTAGCGTGTTACATAATTATCAGAAGGATTAGCTGCGTAAACGCCACACCCGTTGCAGGGTTTATTTTTTATGGGAATGTGTTACATGATCAGAGGGCACTAAACATATTAATCACACCTTTCTAGAATCAAGTGTCTTTAGATATGGAGACCTGGGACAGTTTTAGAAAGACACTTTATTGTATTTCAAAAGGGTTTTATGGTTTATGGGGTTATTAAAAGTGTTACATTTTGGTTTAGTGCCACAAAAAGGAAATATCACTGAAGCCTGTGAATATCTCCAAGACGTAACAGCGTGTTTTGATGTAAATGTGGACAGGGACAGGGTCAGCACTGGGCTTTTTACCGGGAGCGGATGGAAGTCAGAGTGACCCTGTAAGGTCACAACTGGCAGCACCTGAAGGTTCTGTCTGCTGCTCGCAGAAGGTACAGCTGCTTAACTGGGTTACGCGCGGCACAGCTCTGTGTCCCGTGCTGATTTGCTCGCCGTGTTTCATTGTGCTGAGGCAGGCAGCTTTGGGAGGGGTGGGGGGGACAATGGTCTTTGTGCTTCCCGCCTTTGTTACCTGGGTTTTGAGCCGTGGCGCTTATGCCTGAAAGTCACACCACCGGTAACAGCCAACTTGTTATGGAACATTGTGGCTGCCTGCAGTGAGAACAGACAGTCATGTGCCACTTTAACGATGGGGATGCGTTCTGAGAGATGCGGCATCAGGCGATTTGTGTCATCGTGCGAATATCATACACTCTCAGAAAAAAGCATAAAAATGTGTTCCTTTGCTTGTCACTGGGGCTGTACCCTTGTACCTTTGAAGGTACAGAAATAGTAAATGGACTAAATGGACTGCATTTATATAGCGCTTTTCTACTCCTACGAGTACTCAAAGCGCTTTACAATTTATGCCTCACATTCACCATCCACACACACATTCATACACCAGTGGCGGAGGCTGCCATGCAAGGAACCAACCTGCACACCGGGAGCAATTTGGGGTTCAGTGTCTTGCTCAAGGACACTTTGATGGGGTCAGGAAGAACCGGGGCTCGCACCTGCAACCTTCCAGTTGCCGAACGATAGCACTACCTCCTGTGCCACCATCTCTGTAGAACATCCCAAAGGTACAAACAGCATTAATGTACCATCAAAGGTACAGGATTGTTCCCCAGGGTCCATTTCTGTACCTTCAAAGGTACATTTACCTACATCTAAGAGTACAATTGGCAGATCCTTGAGTGTACAGCCCCAGTGACAAGCAAAGGTACGAACTTTTACCCTTTTTAGTGTAGATTGTACTTACATAAATAGATGGTATAGCGTACTACACACCTGAGCGATATGTTTTAGCCTAAATAACGATAAAAAGTACAGTATAGCAAATACATACCTAGTAGCATAGTTGTTTATTATCATTATCCAGTATTATATATTCTACGTAATTGTACGTGCTATACTTTTATACAACTGGCAGCACAGTAGGGTGTTTACAACAACAGCATCACAAACATACAACACATGTTACCCTATGACATTACGTGGCTACAAAGTCACTAGGCGATAGCAATTTTTCAGCTCCATTAGAGTATAATATTATGGGTCCACTGTCGTATATGCGGTCCGTTGTTAATCGAAATGTGGTTATGTGGCGCATGACTGTATTCACACCTGTTTCGTTCTCATAGGTGGGCGCTGATTCTTATAGACTGATGTTGGCCGATATCATGTTAAGTCAAGTGGGCTTTACGGTCATTCCATCCACATAGAGATATGCAGTGGCTTGGAGCCCAGAGTGGCTGCTGTGTGTAAATGCCGCCATCTTGGATCACACAATACAGTTCAGTGCCGCTAAGTTCTAGCACCTACACACCATCCAAGCCCTCACAAACCGCCTAATCCATCAGGGCATTTGCTCCTTCCAGCTCTTTCACTTCCTCTCTTCTTCGCCTTTCATGCGGTCGCCCAGTCAAATGCATTTGTTGAAGACGGACTTCCAGGTGCGGGCTGAAAGGGAAAGCAGACTTAAATGTTCGCTATTTGAGAATGAGCTGTCTGCCTTATTATGCCTATGGAAATATCAGAGGAGCTAAGTCCGTGAATGGAAACCGGAGAGAATGGCTTAGCAAAGTTACTGTGCACCCCAGTTTGTACCGGACAAATTTCCTGACCAAAATGGTGCTTTTTCAGCCTTGACATGTGTGCCTACACAGCAGAACCATCTCGTGATTATATTTAGAAAAACCAAGTCCTTGAGGAAAAGCCAGCATAGCCTGAGGACAAACCACGTGACACGAGGGATTTGGAAAGGGACCCGGGGGGGGGGGGCATAAACTAGAGTCATAAACTAGAGTCCAGGGTTACTGAGAACCAAAGTGACACAAACTCGTCCTGCAGTAAGCAGTCTTGAGCTTATGGTAAACTGGGTGGTAACCTGATTCACTCTCTCGAGATGGGTTGGGCGCCTGTCCTACAGCCCAGTTTCACTAATACACAGGTATGTGTTGCTTAACGTCCAAATTACATTCTGTCCAATAGGATGTTAGGTGACTTGGACACCATGGGATACATTAGTATACACTGTATACTAATGTATATGGTATATTGAGTCTATACCGTTCCTGTATTCCCTTAAAAAGCTAAGATACTTTATACAAGAGAGGGAATTAACATTAAAATAACATAAAAACTAAAATAAAGTTAATAAATAATTGTGTAACACGTTATGAATGAACATGTTTATTATCTCTGTCAAGCATTATAGGTATAATAACTTAGATATGAACTGTGGCAGGGTGGTCACTTTGCACCAGCGACACGTGGTGCATTATGGGTATTATAACTTAGATATGTACTGTGCCATTACACAGCTGGCAGGGTGGTCACTTTGCACCAGCTACACGTGGTGCATTATGGGTATTATAACTTAGATATGTACTGTGCCATTACACAGCTGGCAGGGTGGTCACTTTGCACCAGCTACACGTGGTGCATTATGGGTATTATAACTTAGATATGAACTGTGCCATTACACAGCTGGCAGGGTGGTCACTTTGCACCAGCTACACGTGGTGCATTATGGGTATTATAACTTAGATATGTACTGTGCCATTACACAGCTGGCAGGGTGGTCACTTTGCACCAGCTACACGTGGTGCATTATGGGTATTATAACTTAGATATGTACTGTGCCATTACACAGCTGGCAGGGTGGTCACTTTGCACCAGCTACACGTGGTGCATTATGGGTATTATAACTTAGATATGTACTGTGCCATTACACAGCTGGCAGGGTGGTCACTTTGCACCAGCTACACGTGGTGCATTATGGGTATTATAACTTAGATATGTACTGTGCCATTACACAGCTGGCAGGGTGGTCACTTTGCACCAGCTACACGTGGTGCATTATGGGTATTATAACTTAGATATGTACTGTGCCATTACACAGCTGGCAGGGTGGTCACTTTGCACATGGTGCATTATGGGTATTATAACTTAGATATGTACTGTGCCATTACACAGCTGGCAGGGTGGTCACTTTGCACCAGCTACACGTGGTGCATTATGGGTATTATAACTTAGATATGTACTGTGCCATTACACAGCTGGCAGGGTGGTCACTTTGCACCAGCTACACGTGGTGCATTATGGGTATTATAACTTAGATATGTACTGTGCCATTACACAGCTGGCAGGGTGGTCACTTTGCACCAGCTACACATGGTGCACTGTGGCCGCTTACGTCTGCTGTATTCCGTTAGCTGACTCTATTTTTCAGGTCTATTTTGACCTTATGTGACCTTGGATGTGCTAGCAGTCAGACGTCGTACAGAAGGATGTTCAGCGACTCGTAACTGTACTGCATTAAATAGTTTACAATGTATCGTATGATTATTTATAATAGTCTCACAATTCATAACCATGTGCTCCAATGTAAGTTAAATGTAAATGTCTGTTGATTTGCTGTTACACAACTCACACAACTGGTGATTAATGCATGTCAATAAAAAATTCAATGCTAGTGTCCCTGTGCAGGTTTAACTGTGAATTCTGCAGTGCTGAGTATGAGACAGGCTATGTGCTCACTATAGGGTGTATGTTAGATGTGTACAGGCTGTGTGCTGACTACAGGATGTGTGTTGGATGTGTACAGGCATTGTGCTGACTATAGGGTGTATGTTAGATGTGTAAAGGCTGTGTGCTGACTACAGTTTGTGTTTGATATGCACAGTGTTTGTGCTGACTACAGGGTGTGTTAGATGTGGACAGGCTGTGTTCTGAGTACAGGGTGTGTGTTAGATGTGTACAGGCTGTGTGCTGACTACAGGGTGTGTGTTAGACATATAGAGGCTGTGTGCTGACTACAGGGTGTGTGTTAGACATATAGAGGCTGTGTGCTGACTACAGGGTGTGTGTTAGACATATAGAGGCTGTGTGCTGACTACAGTTTGTGTTTGATATGCACAGTGTTTGTGCTGACTACAGGGTGTGTTAGATGTGGACAGGCTGTGTTCTGAGTACAGGGTGTGTGTTAGATGTGTACAGGCTGTGTGCTGACTACAGGGCGTGTGTTAGACATATAGAGGCTGTGTGCTGACTACAGGGTGTGTGTTAGACATATAGAGGCTGTGTGCTGACTACAGGGTGTGTGTTAGATGTGTACAGGCTGTGTGCTTACTACAGGGTGTGTGTTAGATGTGTACAGGCTGTGTGCTGACTACAGGGTGTGTGTTAGATGTGTACAGGCTGTGTGCTGACTACAGGGTGTGTGTTAGATGTGTACAGGCTTTGTGCTGACTACAGGGTGTGTGTTAGACGTGCACAGGCTGTGTGCTGACTGTTTACTGACTGTCTACAAAATCCCAAGATCCCACACCCACACCGGCCCTCCATGGAACAGGTAACCCCACCCCTGGTCTAGAGTGTGTGTGTTAGACATGTTCAGCCTGTGTGCTGATTGCACTTGTGACATTATTTTCAAGCTCATTTTCGTGTATTGTTTAACAAATTAAAATGTATATTACTGGGCAAAAAAGGACCCAAACCCACAACTGCAGTAAGTTGAGAACATTAACGTTCAATAACTTTCACTACAGCAACGAGCAGTGACGAGCAAACGGTGGCACAGGTCTCGGGAATGCACTTTTAATGTTCTTAATTATGTGATCAATGATTTGTTGTTACAATCATTGAAACCTTAATATTTTGCATTTTTGGCGTTTTCTTTTGCCCAGGAGTGTGTATAATAAACTACACAAACTTCTGCAGAAGCCGACACCGATAACATCAGAACATGTAAAATTGCATACTCGTAGCTGAAATCACAAAGCAGCTGTAATTTCCACAAAAGCAGAAACAGCAAACTCCGATGACTTACCTGCAAAAGTGAGGCCAAAGTTAGTCTCACTGCCCCCTCTAGTGGCTGATGTTGGCATTTCGCTAGTGACTGCTAGTGAAGCGTTCTGAATTGCTCGCAAGAAGTAGTTACCGCCTATAATACACATATTCTTTCTATTTTTGTACTTTGGAAGGACGTGTCTTATATATAAATGTATCTGTTACTTCAAACTATAATGGTATAATCGAGTGACATATTGGCTACTTCTTTCATGGGATTATAGGTTGTTCTGTGAGTTGAGTACCTAAAAAAGACTCGATAAATGCACCGTAACACATCCACACAATACAACATAAGTGGGAAAATAATATACTCTTGAATTATATGACCAAAAGTCACAATGGCTGCAGAAATAAGTGCTTTCATCGTTTCCTCCTATAGGGCAGTTTTACTGAGAGTGCTTCTCTGCGCATGTGACTGTCCATTTGTAAATCCGCTGCAGTATTTTTATGATATATAGATCGAGTATTGTATTAATTTATGAAATGCTGAGAGGCAGAATATAGAAACCGGTGAGGTTTTTTTTTTGTTTAAACTAACGCACATAGCAGAACAACCTCTTTTTGTCCTTGTGTATCGGGCCTGCTGTGTATCAAAGTAAGATCAACTGACGATGAATCAGACATACTCGCATGCAGTTCGCTAACGCTAAGTAGACACCGGCGATAAAGTAAAAGTAAAGTGCGATAGCAGATTTGTTTAAATTACTTTCAAAAACATGCAGAATGAACTATACAAAAGCACTATCGACTGCACTCCTTGTAGGAACCTCTGCTGATCCGGAAGTTCCAGGTGGGTTGTGATCGTCTACGAGGAAGGCTGCCTTGAGTGGGAATCTATCCAAACGCAGACTGCTTCTGATTTTTATCAAGCTGCAGTGATCTCCTGGGTGGGAGGAGCCACATACATTTTTACTCTAGAGTGGCGCGAGTTCTGTGTGGGGGAGTGGCTGACTAATGACCTTTCTGAAGGTTTGGTAATGTATAACAGTTTGGTCTTGGGAACAGGCGGACGTTGTGTACAGGGGCGTCAGAAGCATTTTCAATGTGGGGGGACACACTGGCATAAAACTAATATTTTATGTTAAATGTGGGGGGGGGGTCCAAACGAATAATTATGAAATGAGAGGGGGGGACGTCCCCTTCAGATTTAATGGCTGCGACGCCCATGGTTGTGTAAAGCAGACACTGATGGAGGAGGTGATGATGCTAATGGAGGAGGTGATGATGCTTATGACTGTCCAGAATTGTACAAGAAGGAGTCGAGATGATCAGTTCTGTAGCTGCTGTGGGTCACACATCCACTGCTTTCTTTTTGTGGTGTTCTCTTTCCTTTTGTGTGAACTGAAGATGTTGATCCCCAGGAATTTGAAGCTACATTGTTCATTTCTAAGGTAAGAGGTGTGTGTGTGGGGGGGGGGGGGGGGGGGGGGGGGGGGGGGGGGGGGCTGTTGTGATGGTATTCAGCTCTGCACGACACATTTTGGGAGAGCCTGTCTTTTGTGTGTGATCTTGTCAGTGTTTGTGATTAGGTCCACGTGGGCAGTGGACACACTAACCTCTGGGTGTCTTCATCATTGTGCACATTTGGATAGAGGCAGATTACACAGCAGGGTTTCATGGTTTGAACATCTGTGGTGTCATATGCTTAACCCCTTGCACTCCCTCCCAAGGTGTAGATTTCAGTATGGATGGTAGGAGCGTATCCCAACCAATATTGTAGGACTATCGTGTGTGTTTAGGGGGACTGGGATTTTTGGGGTTGATTTGGTCCATACAGTGTCAGGAATGAAGAACCAATTTGTACCTTGAAGGTACAATTACTTGTCACTGGGGCCAGTTGCACCCCAGCTATATGGAAATGTACCTTTTAAGGAACAATTTTGGACCATTGCAGGAACATTAAAGTTGTTTGTACCTTGGGGAACAAACCAGTACCAGGACTGTACCATTTTTTTCTGACGCTATACCAGTAGTGAAACCAAACCTATGTCCTTTAATCCTCCTTTCCGCCAGGAAGGTGGACATCGAAGGATATGAGTGAGCCATGTTCAATTGGGACGGGCTACTCTGTTCAGGGTCAAAGGTGGCGAATGCAAGAAATGAGCTCCACAAAGAGGACCTAAGGGTGCAGTGTAGGGATCACAGGAGTTAGAGGTAATACAGGACTTAGTGCCAATAAGAGGAGTTACAACTGGGTGTTTCTGCGTGAGTGACCACTGTGAACATGCAAGCTGACAGACGCACCAAAGACACAAGTGAGGAAATACAGGCATGATGTGAAAGCTAACGGCTGAAAGCTCCAACACATTAATCACTTTCCGAATTGGCTGGAACCGCGGCTTGTCAGTGTTACAGCTGCTTTCAGGCTCGTGCACTTGGAAAGACTAGCGTCTGCAGTATTTCATTACAAATAATAAATACATGTCTGCCCTGGACAGTCTGAAGCCTGATAATGTATTGCAGAAGTACAAAGGGCAGTTTGTTCTGTTTAAGCTGAACACTTGTCAAACTTAAGCTGTATCTAGAAACATTTAGGAAAAATAAGTGTCTGAGCTTCTGTGTCTTGGAAAATGCATCCATTCACCTGCCCATCTTCTAACCACTTATCATGGTCGCAGGGGTCCTGGAGAATATTCTTCTTAACAATTTGTGGTTGCTGCACTTTAGATGTAACACCAGAGCTATTTTTTTAATCTCCTCGTCAGTTTTTAAATTATACGAAGTTCTCTTCACTTGCAGTTCCTTCATGAGGCCATAATTTTAAGCTACCTGGAACAAAGTAAAAGCTCCTAGTCAAAACTCACTAAATTTTTTGCACTACGCATTTACATCTTCAAATACTTGTTTTAAATAATTATTTTTGACAGAAGCGGTCAGCTAGAGTATTACCGTACTTAAAGTTCTCGACAGAAGTATAATAGAAATTTTATACGCAAGTTATCCGATATCATTGGTAAAGAATTAAACAATAATAAAGACCATCACCTCCTGCCTAATTACAGTGTCAGATAGAAAGTGTTGCTGGACAGCCTAGGGATTTCTATAAAAACCCCTTTGTCTTTAAATGTAGGCAGCCTCTGACGTACGCTATACGTTTTCTTCGTTCTCCCCATGGATGCTAAATAACTGGCGTTTTCCAGCAGCATCCGTGTCCAGCGCTCCACGTTTCGGCTCTGTGTCTCTGAGGATGAACAGCCCGCATTGCCTCATACTGATCATTCCGTCACTCAGCCCTGCAGTTTACCTACAAGCATTATTCCACCCGCTCCGCTCTTACCGGTGCATAAGCTGCAAAAATAGAAAAATACTCTGACGTCCTTGCGCAACTGGGGACTGGGGCACAGCCTGTTTTGGCACATTGCCTTCATTGAGAAAGTCTCAAGATGTCTCCTTCAAGCGTATCCAGTCTTGCTGCCGATGCTCTTTCGATGTTTTACGTGGAGTGAGCGCTGCGCTCCGAGAGCACAGCAGTAGAGCCGAGCTGGCTGTGTCCGTAACCTCCGTCTTATACAGTGCTAGATTGCGTGGACTGGCAGAGCACCACACCAACCGAAATCAATGAGGATCCTGAAGCTTTTCCTTAGGAAAGGAGCGCACATGCTGCAGTGTCTCTGTGGAAAACGAGCCAAGCAGACCCCGGAACCCAGCGGTGAGACATCTTGCATGCTTTCTTTTGAACGATGCACAGGATCGCGTCGGCCGCGTCTGCTGCAATGTGCCTCTCGGAGACGTTGTTTCATGCGGAGTGACCGGTGGAGTGAAGTACCCTGCTCCTTTTCTCCTTGCAGCGTAGGCAGCCGGACTCCTCAAAGCTCTAGCACAAACCCTTGGACTTTGTGTTTAATGACAAGAGCTGAATAGTTCAGTTCAGTAGTTTCTTACCCTTCAGACTTGCCATGAGTAAATCCCCCGAGTTTAAATTGTACTACTTTTCCTGCTGTGTGATTGCATCGTCCTCAGTGTACAGCCTCACGTCAAGATTTTTTTTGTCTGATTCCAGCTGGTCGTTACACACACGTCAGCAATTTGAGACCAAACTGTTCACTGGCTATGAGGCTGTCTTAATTCAGTGGTAGAAACCATAAGTTATATTACAATTTAGTGTTATTCAAGTAAGGGTCGCAGTGACCTAGATCCTGGAAATCATGGAGGGGGTGGGGGGGGGGGGGGGGGGGGGGGTAACACGAGTTACATTCACACAGTCACTCATTAAAAGCAGTTTATAGACACCAGTTTAACTGACCTACGTGCTTTCGGACTCTGGGATACACTCCACAGTAACACGGCAAACTTACAAACTTTACACACCAGTGGATTTGTGAGGAAGAAGTGGTACCTGGTGAGCTGCCATGCAAACGATATAGCAACATATGTTATTTACTATAATAAAAATAATAATAATAATAAATAATAATAATAATAATCATCATCATCATCATCATCATCAATTATTATTATTATAACAGCAACAACAGCATCATCAAAAATATCTTAAACTTCCATTCAAGGAATGTTACATGATTTTCAGCTTTCCATACATGTATGGTAGACCCATAACCTGAATCAATATGCCCCCTACAGGCCTCATGAAGCATGACAGGCATCCCTTGTGACTGGGCTCCAGTAGTAGCATGCTATTAGGACACATTACTGGAGCAGACACCCCAAGCCTTTCTAAATGGGTAACTATGGCAGAAGAGCGTTAAAATGTGGATTCCGAGCTTTGGAGAGCAGCTATGATGAAATACTACAGTGTAATGAAATCCAGCTCATATCCAGCTGCTTTCATAGCACTGTGACATTCACTGCTGTGTATCAGACTTTATGAAGAGGGGTGCATGTTGGTGTTTGTCCACGGCAGAATGCCATTGTGCTGAGATTGCACAGGAGGCCGTCCTTCAAAACCCAAAGGACAATTATTCAGGGCTGCAGATCTTCAGTTGACTGTGAGCAGCCTGTGTTCTGTACCCACAGTGCTTGTCACCTACTGGATACTTAGTATTTCTGCTGATCTTTGTACCCTTGCCATACTGGATACTTTTTTCCACACTGCAATACTACCTCACTGTATTCTTTATACATGGTGCACTGCATTGTGTACCTCCCCTGCAGGGTTCTTTATCCACACTGCACTGCTTTCTTTACCCACATTGCACTGCATTCTGTACTTCACCTACAGGGTTCTTTACCCACACTGCACTGCATTCTTTACATATGGTGCACTGAAATTGTATATTTTATATTATACACTGCACTATTTACCTCACATACAGGGTTCTTTACCCATATTGCACCACTTTTTTTTACACACAGTGCACTGCCTTGTGTGCTTTACCTATATAGATCTCTACCTACATTGCACTGCATTCTTTACACATGGTGCACTGCATTATATACTTCACTTACACGGCATTGTGTACTTTACCTTCACTGCAATCCTTACAGTGCACTGTATTATGTACCTTCACCTAGAGATCTTTACCCACACTGCAGTTCATTCTTTACATGCAGTGCATGGCACTGTGTACATTACCTACACTGCACTCCTTATGGCACATTGCACTGCATACTTTACCAGCATTGCACTCCTTACAGTGCACTGCATTGTGTACTTTCACCTACAGACTTCTTTATCCACACTGCAGTGCATTCTTTCACACGGTGCACTGCACTGTGTACTTCACATGCACTGCACTCCTTACACTGCACTGCATTGCACTCTTTGCCTACACTGCACTCCTTACAGTGTACTGCATCATGTACTTTACCTACAGGGTTCTTTACCCATAATGTACTACAGTCTTTACCCAGACACCATAGGCAGTTCCAGAACAAATTTAGGGGGCTTCAGCCACCTTGTTTTTTGTCTTGGCTCCCCTGGAAAACTGCTATTTTAAATCCATTTGGCATTTTCATTGCATATGTCTTGGGGACTGAGCTCTGCCCTAATGGTCAAATCCTAGAATCACCCCTGCCAGATACAGCCTTTAACCCATGGTACACCTTGTCTAGGCAGGGCATCTACTGCTTCTGTTAGTGACGTACTTTATTTGCTTGAACCCTTTCAGTGCCTGTGTTCTTGTCCTGTAGCAAACACGTATGCATGTTCTGCTCTGAAAGAACAGGCAGGTAAGCAGGTAAATGACAGTCAGCTTTAACCACTTCTCGATCCAGTTTGCAATAAACAGTTAACTTTCACTTGGTTGTTGTGTGAAATCTCTGAAGGGGGTTTTTGATATTTTCTAAAGTTAAAATCAGATACATTTTGCCATAAACTTGAAGCTAAACATTATGTATGGACCATACCTGTGAAATTCTCACCCTTTTATAGAAATCCTTAAAATTACCATTTTGCTGACCTCATTTTTAGGGTCAGCTCTTCAGTGGAGGGGGACAAACACTTTAAATAGGTAGCTGGTAGGAATTTGGTTCAAGATGATTACAACTTACAGGTTATCTAAAAATAACTGAACACTCGAGTTTGAATTTTTTATCGGTATTCTCCGCGGTTTACTGCATATCTTTAGAAAGTGCACTTCTGCACAAATTCCACTAGATGGCAATATATTTCAAGCTGAGCGATGGCAATTACAAGCGCAGAAGTCATTTCATGGGTCAGTGTAAGCCTTAAATCCATTCACTGAATATTTAAAAATATACTAGTAAGATAAATATTAAGCATGTAAGGGTTCTTTTTTTTGTACTGAAAACTAGTGTGCTGTAACATTTCCGGATTTAACAGCATGGACTTTTTTTTTCATACTGCGGGGGAGCCTTGGGTTTTGCTAACCCAAATCCATTTGTTTTAAAAAAGTAAAACACATGATGGATCTTTTTAAAAATCTGATCTTATATACTTGCGTTGCCCGTTGTTCAGAAATTCACGTTTTAGTTTCTTTATGTATCCGATGTCATGTCAAGAGTATATGGAATGTATAACAAAAAACAGGAAACACATTTTTTAAATGTGCATTTTTCAATACATTGTTCCTTTTAAGGGAAGTATTCGTTGAGCCAGCATGAGGTGCAGCTGCTTATGTTTCAGATGTTTTTAATACATGAGTGTATGATCGTACTATGCTTTGAAGGTACTAACAACTTAGTACTATGCAAGGCTAACTGGAAACCATTAAATTTTTAATTTTCTACATTTCATTCAGAATAGTTTGCTTTCAGGCCTTAGACCTTTTGTTTTTCCTGCTAATATTTGTTTTATATTTTAATCCAGTTGAAAGTTCGGCTAGTCCGAGAAATGACCTCCATTATCTGCTGTGTTGGACAAAGGCGTCTGCTAGATAAATGGAAATGTAAATGTACGGAGGTGTGTGTGTGTGTGTGTGTGGCTCCTGAAGTTACAGTTTTCAAAAGCAGCACATCGCTGTGACCTCCCAGGAAGCAGCCGTCTGTACGACACACCTGGGTCGTTGGCTTTTTAAAAAGTGTGTGGCCCCGTGTCTGTGTGTGTGTGTGTGTGCTGGGAGAATCTATAAATTACACCTAGTGGTCACTTTATGAGGTAAACCTGCCCTTTAATGCTAACAGCCTGACCTCCAAACAGTGAATCATGTGGCTGCACCCGGACACAATCACACAGACGGGGTCAGGAGGTTTACTTGCCGCTTGGCTAAGCGTCAGGATGGCCGAGACGCCTGTGATTTGTCAGTGTGATTGTTGGTGCCAGACGTGGCCGTTCTAGAATCTCAGAGACAGCCACCCAACTGGGATTTTCACACACTAAAGTGTCTCGAGCATACAGAGAATGGTTTTATCCATCTTGTCCATGGCAGTTCTGTGGCCTGAAAACACCATGTTAATGAGAGAGGTCCGAGGGGAATAGCCAGACTTTTTAAAGCCAACAGGAAGGCGGCAAGTGCAGAAGTAACAGTTCAGTACACTGTCAGGAAAAAAAAAGCATCAATTTGTACCTTTGAGGGTATGATTACTTGGGCTGTGCCCTCAAGGGTCTCAGAGTGGTATCATAGCTGTAGGTAAATGTACCTTTTTATGGTACAGAAATGGACTCTGAGGAACACTCTCGAACCATTGAGGGTACACAAATGTTGTTTGAACCTCAGGTAACAAAACTGTGCCAGTACTGTACCCTTTTTCCAGACGGTGTATAAATGGTGTGTAGAAAGGCATTGACCCTCAAAGTGGGTCTGGAACTACATAGCGGTACCTAATAAAGTGGCCATAGTGTGTGTGTGTGTGTGTGTGTGTGTGTCTATATATACATATTTATATAGTGAATACATCTTCACATTATTTTACTCATGTCTGAGTGTTCTATGAGTATCTCTTAACACCAAGATATTAAGAATTGTATCCCAGAGATATATAGGGCACATTTGAGATACTCTAACTGGGTCACAGTATATGTTAGCTTTTCTAATTCGGCTCCTAATGAAGTAGCCTTGATTTTACTGTTTATTGCATCTCCGTTAGGGGTGGCCTGCCGGTCTCACACATCCAGGGTTTGGGGTCTCTGAATCCGGTTATGATGTGAGTGATGTCACCGTGTTTATGACCCTTTCTGTTGGCGACTCCAGTTTCCCCCTGCAGTCAAAAAAGACACGTGGTCAGAGGAGTTAGTGTTTCTAAATTTCCCACTGTGTGCGTGTGTGTGTGTGTTTTTCCTGGGACGCTCTCCAGACCTAATGTAATCCTGTACTTTATAGGTGAATATCAGTGGAAGGATTCACTTTAATCATTGTAAAAGCGAAATAATGGACCAGAATTACTGTTCTATTTAATGAAGTCCTCAACAACTAACTGAAATAATGCGTGATGGAAGTTGATATTCATTGAAAGGGAGGAAATTATTCGATTCTTTACTAACATTTTCATAGCACTTAGAAGTGCTCCTCGGTTCACACGTCCAACAGAAAGTTAGGCTACAGCAACGCATCAATGACACGTCATTTTACCGTGATTTGTATTCCGCCTTCCACCCAAAAGGTTCAGCCAAGAGTGAGTGAGAGCTCACCGGAAGAGGCCCAGCATTTAGACGGACCGCCAGCAGCCGGATTAAGACGTCGCTTCAAAGATTAAACCGTTTAAAGACATCCCGAAACCAATCTCTATAGTTTAAAGATATCGCCCCCAAAGGCTACATTTTAGCGATTTCATGCTTTAGATGAGAACATTTAGAGTTAATATCTAAAATGAATATGTCCCATTCAAATGTAAATGTATTCAAAATATTTTGAACTGTGTATGAATCTCTTTAAATCGGTTAGAGAGGTCGTCGTATGGCAGTTTGATTCGCTTTAAAGCACATCCTGTAAGTGTGGACCCTCTGAGTACAACCGCGTTAGTGAAATACCCATCATAGGAAGATATTTATTGACATGGACACTTGGAGTGCCCAGTGCATCTTTTCATTAGAAGCGTCCCGAATGGCAAACATGTGAGGTGTAAATGTTCAGTATATCTGCATAAAGCCTTTATGTTTTACATACCTGGCTCCAGTGCGTAATCAGTATCCATACGACTGCTGTGCCATTTATTTATGCACATGTCGAAATGCTGTAATAGCTGTTCAGGTGTAGCATGTGATTAGTGAGTATCAGTATTTGTGCGCGACTAAGAGGAGAATACCATGTGAACACGGACGCGCTATAGCTTGTCACGAAAGCTGAACGTGTGACAGAAACCCAGTGACATGGGACCCACAACAATGCAGGTACCCACGCGCCACCAGCGCCTATTTGCGAGGGGGCGATGCTCTCAAGTCCTGTGCGGCGAGTCTTCAATCCTGATGTCATATATTTATTAGGGTTAGACATCCCTGCAGCTTCCACTAAGCGACCCATTCACTTCTGAACAAATAAGGCAATTCATCACTATCTGTTACATGGTCCCCGATTGTTTGGATTATAACTGGTCTGGTGTTACTGGTGCCTGACTGTCTCTGGACAGTGGTCCCGATAAATGACGGGGCGCCCAGGGCGCTGACATCCGTATGGCTGAGGTACGATGAGGGACAGCTGTGAGCTGCAGTCCTTAAGACTCTCCCTCTTGGTAGCTCCCGCCCCTGTCTCCGCCGGCCAAACTCCGTATTTCTCTGTCCCCCCCCTCCTCTCGCTCTCTCTCTCTCTTTTTTCTCCCGGCTTGGGAGATCTCCTCATCCAAACCTCAATCACGTATGATTGCGTAAGGGAGAGAAGGAGCTGCAAGCCTTTCATCGGCTTCCCTTTCAGGGAGGTGTAACGGCGCATCCGGTCGCCCCGCAAATGCTTAACTGTAATTTTGTAGCGCTTCTTCACATCCGTGGGCGTAATTTACCTGTTTTACCAGCAAATGCGTTATCATCGGTTGCGTGCCGAGGCGCTTGGAAAACAGCATGCCGCTGCACTCGCATGAAATGTGAGATCGTTTCCCCGGCGGGGTTTCGGTGGCACAGACTGGCGGCTCGCACGATGCCCGTTATCCCGGGGGGCACGGTGCCTGCCCGCCGCTTCTTTCCGACGCGCTTCGCCACTGTGTCGCACCGCCGGCGAAATGCAGTAGAAAGTTTCGCGCTGTGAAGCGACGAATAGCTGCGAAATATTAATTGAAAAGTTCGAGGCTCCCCGGGTGCCTATAGCGGGAGACACGTTTGCGTCTGCATTGGCTGCCATCGGGCTGTGAAAACGCACCGTCGCGTTCTCATCGTCCCAGGATGGCACAGTAGGCTGCCCATGGCACAGTAGGCTGGCATAGTTTTTTTTGCGCCGCTCTCGCTATTGCATTGACTTTAAGTTTTGATTCGGCTAGTACATGATTCGTGAGGCGTGCGGACGGTTCCGTCAGTGTGTCGAAACCCAGACCTACGTGGATCTCGCTTTTTAAAGCCCGTCGTGATTCATGGGGTTCCGTGGATTTCCGACAAGATCAGGATGACACTTGGTTAGACCGGCGCAGCGCTACATGTTACGCGCCATATACTCGTGTTTGCAATTTATTGCGCCAAGCAGCTGCGCCACTGAAGCTCTACCTTCCGACTGGGCTCATTGGGCTGGGAGATGGCCGCGATCGCTAGCTCCCTAATCCGTCAGAAACGCCAGGCGAGGGAGTCCAACAGCGACCGGGTTTCAACCTCCAAACGCCGCCCCAGTCCCAGCAAAGACCCCCGATCTCTATGCGAGAGACATTTCTTAGGGGTTTTCAGCAAGGTCCGTTTCTGCAGCGGCAAGAAAAGACCGGTTCGGCGGCGACCAGGTTAGTGCCTTGGCTTTTCGAATGAAGCCCCCATCCCGCCCCCACTCCTATAATTAAGCGATTACGTTCCCGCAGTCGAAATGTTAATAGAAACGGTCAGAGAGCGATTCTCTACGGTGTAGACATGCGATGGCGAAAATCCACCTGTTCCACCCTTTACGTGTGGTTTTCTATCAGAAACGACAGAAAAGCACCGATTACAGCCATCGGGATGTACGGGGATGCCCTTTATGTTGTGATGTTATTTATGTTTTTGTTATTTTGTCGTTAAATCGGTGTTCCCGCGCTAACAATGACTAATATGATCGCTTGTCACCGTTGACAGGACTGTGCTTTTAAGAGCCTTGTCTACTTTCCATAATTAAACTCCAAACTTTAAAACAGTAAGGCAGGTCCACAGAGGAAAAGCTACACTGCAATGCACCAAGGGGCATTTAGGCAAAATGTTTACCGGTAAATCTTTATCACAGCTGTGGTGCAGCACTGGTACAAAGTACCGACTGGCGCTGGTCCGCTCAGACGCTGTGATGATGGCGGGCAGGATAAAGAGCCACGCTTTTGGTATAGTGTAGCACTAGTGGATTGTGGGGTGTGTTTCGAGCCTGGAGGAATGGGGCGTCTTGAGGGGCACTGGCTATTCTCGCTGTGAGTACCGCCGCCGGGGCTGGGAGCCCCAGCCGTGCCCCAGAGGGTCTGATGGCTCTTGTCTCTCCTTCTCCCTGTAAGATGCACCTTCCAACCCCCAGCAGGTGTCCCGTAGGGCCATCAGGCTAGGTCAGTAGCTCTGCCTCCATCCCCATGCCGTGTGATCTGTCTATCCATCTTGTCCACCTCTCCATCACTGCCCCAGGCCCGGCGTGGGGGGGGGGGCGGGGGGTCAGCGGGGATCCGTCGCCCAGTCTCTGCCTCTCCTCCCCCATCTTGCTCTATTTGCCTGTCTGTCGGCCTGTGAGCCCACTGGGTGGAATGGAGTGAGGTTGGCGCGATGCTCTTGTTTCCTGTGTGTTGAGCCGTGTCGTGTTGTGGTCCTGCTCCTGGCCTGTTGGTGATCGGTGTTAGAGGCGGCCATGTACCCATCCCATGCCCATGCCCCATGTGCCAGCATACCCGTCAAATCTTTCAGCGTCCTCTTTGGCATCGTTCTACACCGGTACTCTTTGTGTAAATATTTGTGTTGTTGAAATGCACACAAACATGCACAAAGTTAAGCATTGTCAAGCACACAAGCTCAAAAACAGCCTCACGCCCACACATGTTGGCACACTAACATACCCTCCTACAGATGTATTTGCCAAAACTCACAGAAACCCGAGCCACGAGCTGACTCAAGCTTGGCCACATCTGCGTCGTTTCTCTCAGATGTTTGTTGGAACGGCAGTCGTGGTGTGGTGTGGAGGAGGTGGACTGTCCCAGCATCCTGTTCTCCCCGTGGCTCCTCTACCCTGCCCCTCTCTGGGACAGAAATAATACGACCTGCATATGCATGAAAGTGCCCTGGAGGCAAGGCTCCCTTGAGGAGATGGTTCTCCTCTGATTGACCAGCCTTGTCTCTGATTTACAGCCCCTATGGCTGATGGGGCGTGCCATTAATCCCAAGTGGTTGACCGAGGGGGGAGTGTACAAGGCATACCAATGGGTAGGAGGGCAGTTGTAGAGGTCAGGGATCGGCCACTTGGAGACATCGCTCATGTTGGGGGTGGTCTGTCTCCTCAGGGTCCAAAGGTCCACCCCCTACCTGGCTAGCTCACACTGCGGAGCGGCACAGGTAGAGAGAGACCCGGACTGTCATTTAATTAACGAGTGGCAGGCCCCTGACATGAACACATGCACTCCAGAGTGTTTATACCGCCTTAGAGGGGGGACCAGAGTGTATCTGTGTGATGTCATCGCAGGGTGGAGCCTAATGTGGCCCTGGTGGGTATTTCCTGTGTTGCAGAACCACAGCTGAAAGGCATTGTGACACGACTGTTCAGCCAGCAGGGCTTTTACCTGCAGATGCAGCCAGATGGCACCATCAGTGGGACCAAGGACGAGAACAGTGACTACAGTAAGTCTCTGTACTACAAATCCCATAATTCCTAAGCTGCCGAATTGCAATTGTGCTGCCTTTTACTGTTACAACAATGCTCATCCCAGAATAAAGGACTTTTAAATGGAATGTGCTGTTCTAATAGTTGGTAACCCAAGACATATAAGTACCCAACAGATAAATCTTTCCTTGACAAATTCAGTATCTTGTGATGGTGCTTGAAGACGCCATCTTGAGTGATGTTCTAGAATCTCTGGTTATGGAACTCGTTCTCTGCATATAGGAACATTCCAGTGCCACTGGGTCAATGTGCCACGTGTCTCACTATGCAGGTGCACAGAAATCGGTCACTTGTCTTTCAACCTGGCCACTCAGTGGGTCACTGTTCTTTGTGCCATTTTTCTCACGAAGGTGCGTTTCTAAGTCTAACGAGGACTTCGTGCGGCCTGTGGCCTCCGCGTTGTGGATTTCTTCATAGATTCCACTTGCTCACACTCTGCTTGTTGTTTGCCGCCATTTGCATAAACGCGTCTCTCTTTTATTTTCTGCCTTGCACCTGAGTAGGTTATTTCCTCCACAGCAGTTCTTGCATTAAATGTTAATCGTTTAACGGAAGGACACCCACATGGAGAATTCGGCTCTTGTTAAATGCTGCTTTTGTGGGGGGCGGTGTGTGGTTCAGTAAGTTAGAATGCTTCGCCTGCGATCAGAAGGTCGCTGGTTTAAATCCCATGGTCGGCAGAGAGTTTTCACCGTTGTGCCCCTGAACAAGGCCCTTAACCCCTGGTTGCTCTAGGGATTGTCTAAACCTGCTTTCTCAGGTGTACGTTGTTTTGGATGAAAGCCTGCCCTAAATAAATACAAGTTAATGTTCGTTAAATATTCTCTATCTCACATTGACTCAGGTGTTTTTTTCAGTAGTTATCTCTCGACAATGAAAAATGTTTTAGAGAATGTGTTATATGCGTGTTTTTTTTCGCAAAGAGCTTTTTTGCGTTGAATAACACCGATATATTGCCTTCAGTAGGAAGTCAGGGCTTAAGTGATGCACATTAATGTGTAGATTTCATGCACATTTATAGCGTCTTGGTTTGCGTTGTTGAGATAAGGGAGTAAATGTTGTAGTATGAGGCTCAAAGCCGTTAGATTTAATTGGATCTAGATGCTTGGTACCAGGATTTGGGGTTTTGCATTCTGCGCTCGGCACTTTCAGCTGCTTTTTCGGAGGTTTGATGGAGCAATAGATGAGGAACAGTGAAAAACAAACAACTTAGCCAACACAACTAAAAATATCTGCACCCATGTGAAGAAAGATCCCTCTGAGGAAGCAGAGTGCTTTGTGGGAAATGTGAGGGAACCGGCCGAGCAGAACACGCTGCTCAGGTCCCGCGTTTGGCTTTCGATTTCCAGAATGTAATATTAGAAGATTCTCTTTAAAAAGACGACACCCTCCGCTCAAGTCTTTCCTGGGCTTTATCTGCAGCTTCATTTCAGTTAGGACTGCAGTGTAAATCACGCACACTGAAGGTAAATGTGTTCGGTGGAAGAACGTTCTGTGTGGTAACAGGCTGTTGCTGCTGCAGGCTCTTTCCAGGAGATGAGGCACACCTACTCACACTGGGGTATTTTTGCCTGGATCTTGCAGACACGTCGTCCTCATGAGTTGCATCAGCTGTACCTCAGCCTTAGCACTTTAGTTCTGTAACGAGCCGCTGCTCATTGGTTACAAGGTTGAAAGCGAACCATGTGACGTGGCTGGGGGACAGTGGCAGGTGTGGCCCCACGATCCTGACTAGCTTCCGCTTTCCAGTGTTTGCCCTTGATCTGCTGTTTTGATCATGCCTGCCAGCTCCTATGAACGCTCACTGTCTGATCACTGCAGTGGTCTGGAATGTTCTTGATACTGCTCTGCTGGAAAGCTGTTTTCTGAGACATTGAAAATGTGGCTTGTAACGCCTTGGCTTTCTGTCCTCTACCAGCTCATCGCCAAGCTGTCGAATGGCCCAATGAAATCCTTATTTAGATTTAAGAAGAAGGGGACACTGTATGCAGGAGTGACAGCGAGGCGGTAACGATGAGGACCGTTAGGGCTTTAAGGCTGCTGCCCGTCCTTTCCGACTGACTTGCTGTTTCTAAGACCTCGTTTCGGCAGCGTCGTCAAACCCACAAAATGTTTTTGTTCAAAGCCTATGAGTCCATATCCAATTACGGAGAGTCACACGGAGTCTGAGGTAGATGCAGAGCTTGCACCTCACCCCCCCAAGTGACCCTCCCCAAGCCATGCAGAGACGCATCGGGAACTCCAAGATTTATATCTCCCTCGCATATTCTGAATAATCTGTCCACCTTCTAATTTTTGCTGTAAAAATACAAAGGTCTTCAGTTATGACTAATGGAGAATGCGGGGGCTGTGGACGCATCCGGCCTCTGAAGGACACTGATGGGTTGCTTCTTGTGTCCCCAGCCCTATTCAACCTCATTCCAGTGGGACTACGCGTCGTGGCCATCCAGGGAGTGAAGGCCAACTTCTACATAGGCATGAACGGCGAAGGCTTACTCTACGGCTCAGTAAGACCATACTTCCGCTCCTATTGTGTGTGTGTGTGTGTCGTCTCTCCATCTGTGTGTCTTCCAGATGCACCATGTCTGTGTGGGGGTGTTGGCAACAGCCCCCCCCCCCCCCCAGCTCCAGTTTATCCTGTGTCAGCTGCTGGTGTATAAGGGCCTTCACCATTCATCAGTATCACCATTACGAGTCTCCGACAAACATGACGTTTTCATCTGGGAATCTGTTTAAAATGAGAGCCGAACTCTTAGGCTGCAGATCTGGAGACTAGCCATGATAATGGTGTGCTGTATCTCCTTAATCGCCCCCGTACACACCGACTGAGTGCACTCCTGGTGTAAAGAGTGAGACATGCTTCCATTGCAGAAACGTGTCGCTTCACGAACACCCGGCATGTTTTTAATAGACGACGACAAGTTAAAGAGAGGTGTTCTCGCTCATAGGAGTGAGTCTCATATCGCTAACTATTTTAGCTCACGTTCGTGGTGAAAATGAAAGTTATTAAAGGCTTCCCAAAGTCATGATTAATTTTCCTCTGTTCTTATTTTAAGCATCTGATAACTGTCTTTTGGGTTCCAGCAAATGCAGTCACGTCAGTCGCGATCACGGTCGTCGCGGAAAACGTTATTTACATCAAGGTTACTCTTGCTGAAGTGTTGATAAGCAAAAGGGATCGGGGTGATAAGCCTCATACCGAGGAGTATGGCTGATGTCTCCATGCCGTGAGTTATTCTACTGGTGATACCTGGCTTTGATCCAGGATATTTAGCATAACTTCTACTGTCCCTCAGCGCACACACACATCTGAACACGTGTGTGTGAAGCTGTGGCAGCTGATTCAGGAGCACCTGAAGCGCATTTCTCAGACACGCGGTGAGACTGCAGCAATGCAACAGGGCCGATGGGGCTGCCAGCTCTGGATTACGTGAGCCGAGCCGAAATGATTTTTCAACTATAGCAGCCAGGCTATAACTTCACAATAATTGGTATTCTTGCCGTTGAACTTATTGACAAAATGATACGCATAAACTGAATTGCTTTAGCAGTCATATGTCAGGGCATTTCTTAGGAAGACACAGAAGAGTGCTCGCTGTAGTAAAGTCACTCGAGTAGCTATGGTAAATATTTGCATTTACCCAGCATGCACCTGGGTGTTCCTCTCAATTTTCCCTCCTCCACTTCTCTTGTCTCTGCAGAAGGGGTTCTGGGTCCAGTGTGCTGCCTGGCCTTGTTTTTTGTGCAGGGCTGAGGCTCATTCAGAGCCGCCCTCCAGGGATATATTCATGCAGCCCTATTTCTGCGCTTCGGATTCACCTGATGCTATTGCTGTCTAGAGGGTCCTGTTGCTGGACCATGGCTGTGTAAAACAGCCTTGGTTCACTGGGGTGATGTTGGGTTTTGGGTTAGCGTGCTGGGGTTAGCGGTTTATTGTTAGCTTGCTCCGGTTAGCAGGTGGTTGTTAGTTTGCTGGGGTTTGTGAGTGGTAATGTGTCAGGGTGAGTGGGTTGGGGTTACTGGAAGTGTGCTAACATGCTGGGGTAGAAAAGTGGGTGTTGGCTGTCTGGCATTTTGCCGTGTTTAGGGAGTTAGTGTGAGCATGCTTGGGTTAGGAGTAGGGCTTAGCGTACTATGATTAGGTCCTAGGAACCCTTAAACTCGTCTGGATTCCCCCTCTCACCTGCCGGCTGTGATCTGTCATGCGGCGTAAGAACACCTGTCCTGAGCAGTGGGGGTGACATCACCCCGCTAGGCGAAGCTCGTTGGCCCATTTCCTGCGGATTGATGGCCCCGTGTCAGACACTCTCAGAATGAAGGCCTCATAATGATCCTCTGTCACGTCACTGCGGCCCGTTGAGCCCCTTCTGATCTGTTTCCCTGACAGTGATACGGGGCCCTTTCAGCAAGTATTTATGACTCTTATATTGCTCTCCGCTCCCATCATGCACTGGGCAGGGACGTCGGAAGTTGATTTACTGGGATTCAATCTGCTAAAGTAGCTGCTGATCCTGCAGCTGCCGGGGGGACTGGCACAGATCGTCTATTTCTGAGCTAAGGAAGCGGGTTCAGGGCATCCAGGCAGCCTTCATTCCTGGTCGGCCGGCTTCAGATCGCACCCTTCTCCTCCTCGTGTCGCGTCAGCGCGCTAGCTTCGTCCAGGTACGTTGTACTGGCCAGCTTCCCCCCCCCCCCCGAAGCTGAAGATGGTTACACAGCAGTAGCTACCAGCAGTCGATACGTGCACCGATGTGAATCAGCGACACCAATGGCCTGGTATCACGGTTCTGTGCTCTTCTGGTCAGCTTTACACATCGCCAAATGTGTTGTTATTTCATAGATGCAACTTCCCCGTAGTGTTTTTTTTTTTTTTTTAAGGGTTTTTCAGCTGGAGGGGGCTGAATAAGCTCACCGTGCCAGGCCCCCCCCTCCCCCATCTCAGGCTCCTCCATTATGCATCACAGGCTCTTTCTGACCTACTTTACCGTTCAGCGGTACCCACCGCTCTCGCCGCACACTTCATAAATGCATGCGGCTTTAAGTAAGAGCCATTTGCCAGTTTGCTAATGGTGAGCTCAAGATGGCAGGTGGCTTGCTGGGCTTCTTGCGCCCCCCCCCCCCCCCCCGCCCCCCACCTAACCTGACCTTCTCCTCGCGTCCTCAAGCAGAGGATCGCATATAGAGGATGTCACCGTGACGGGGGAGCTGTCACACCAAGACCCGGGGTTTGCTGTGACATCAAAAACGCTTTTTCAATAGCTCGTCATTGCTGTCTAGTAGAGGGATTATGTCGGCTCTGACAGCCGTGATCCTAAGGAGAAACGGCAGCTCAAAGGGGCAGTGGGATGATCTGTCCTGTGGTGCAGCAAGATGGGCTCTCTTGAATGTAACAAAAAGGTTGCTTTTTTTCCATCCAGCAACACCTGTTTTCCCCTTAAGCTGGAGAGCTCTCTGTTTCCGCGATGCAGCACAGACTCCCCCCCCCCCCTTTAAGCACGAGGATGGTTCCTCGGTAATTGCTGCAGGACGGTCCTCCCTTCCCCGATGCAGTGTGGCTCTCTCCCTCGACAGGAGCATGGTCTCTCCTCCAGTGAAATGCTAGGTGAGCTTGTACCTCCGGGAGCCTGTGGAGCAGGTCGGTGGGCTCTCGTTCGGGAGGTATCCGGTGTGGCACGCGGCTTATAGGGAGGCTTAGTTTCTTGGCGTGCCTCATTCGCACCCCCAGGGAGGCTAAGCGCTTTAACCGAGTGCCACCCATTCCTGCGGCGAAGCTGTGCTGGACTCACTTTGTGCGACTGTCGTGAGGAAGTGTCGAGAGGAGCATCTGCTGGGAGTCTGCTTGCGGTTGGAGAGCAGGGAATCCTACCAGTGGGCGTCAGTGCTGCGGCGGCGCGGGCGTCAGTGCTGCGGCGGCGCGGGCGTCAGTGCTGCGGCGGTGTGGGCGTCAGAGCGCTTGAGCGTCAGGGAAAGTGAGAGAAACACTGGAAGGAGAGCAGCTCCAATCAACTAGCTCTCACACTGACACCAGACTGTCATTCCTCTTGATGGAAGTCTATCATTCGCCACGGTGCCAGCCTGTCATTAGTCATTATGCCAGGCTGTTATTTGTTATGATGCCAGTCTGTCATTCATTATGGTGCCAGCCGGTCATTCACCAGGGTGCCAGTCTGTTGTTTGTCATCATGCCAGTTTGTCATTGGTCATGGTGCCAGACTGTCATTGATTATGGTGTTAGCCTGTCACTCGTCATGGTACCAGCCTGTCAGTCGTCATGGTACCAGCCTGCCACTCATCATGTTACCAGGCTGTCACTCGTCATGATGCCATCTGTCACTCGTCATGGTACCAGGCTATCATTCGTCATGGTGCCAGTCTGTCACTGGTCATGGTGCCAGTCTGACCCTTGTTCTGATGCCAGTCTGGCATTCATTACGACGCCAATCTACCGTCACTGATGCTTGACCTTGCGGTCGTATGGTAATGAGGAACCCGTTTCCACGGTAAACATGCAGTCAGTAATGTAGAACGAAGGAGACGACCTACATTTGTTGGTGCTTAAGCTCCATCAAAGTCGCTGTAAAGGCCCAAATCAGAAATGAGAGACGTGACGGAGAGCTTAAGCGGAATGGCCACATCACTCAGCATCCGCTCTCGGGCTGCAGCTCGTGTCAGACGTGATGGATTGACGCCAAGCGGAGCGTGAAGGCCGCACCGTCGGGCCGCGGATGCCTGTCCCGCCCTTGGACCAGCCCTTGGACCAGCTGTGCAGCTGCCTGAGTAGCCGCTGGCAGGGTGTGAGCTCTCCCTGAGCCTCGTCCTCATGTCCTTCCCACATTCCCAAAGTGAGCGGAGTGGCCGTGCAGACGGGAGCGGCTGGAGCGGAGCCGGACTCCCGACCGGCAAGCGAGGTCGGCTGCGTGATAATCCCAGCAAGAAGATCTATGCAGACAGAGGTCTCCTTCAGCACAGCAAGCGCTCTGACAGTGAATGAGCACATTGGTGACCTCGAGCAGGGCTTTTCAACCTGTCATCCTCTGAAAATGGAAAGAGACCTGAGCCTGTGACACCTACTGACACTGTGGTGTGTTTGTGTGTGTGTGTATAACAGGCAGTACTGAGGCTGTAGTGTGTGTGTGTGTGTGTGTATAACAGGCAGTACTGAGGCTGTAGTGTGTGTGTGTTTATAACAGGCAGTACTGAGGCTGTAGTGTGTGTGTGTGTGTGTGTGTGTGTGTATATATATAACAGGTAGTACTGAGGCTGTAGTGTGTGTGTGTGTGTGTGTATAACAGGCAGTACTGAGGCTGTAGTGTGTGTGTGTATAACAGGCAGTAGTGAGGCTGTAGTGTGTGTGTGTGTGTGAGTGACTGAGTGAGTGAGAATGAGTGAGTAAGTAAATGTTGATTAGTACTGGGACTGCAGAGTAAGTGTATCACAGTACTGAGGCTGTAGTGCCTGTGTGTCTGAGTGAGTGAGTGAATGAATGATGGTCAGTCCTGGGGCTTTCGTGGGGTTGGGTGTAACGTGGGGTTGGGTGTAACGAGGGGTTGGGTGTAACGTGGGGTTGGGTGTAACGTGGGGTTGGGTGTAACGAGGGGTTGGGTGTAACGTGGGGTTGGGTGTAACGTGGGGTTGGGTGTAACGAGGGGTTGGGTCTAACGTGGGGTTGGGTGTAAAGTGGGGTTGGGTGTAACGAGGGGTTGGGTGTAACGTGGGGTTGGGTGTAACGTGGGGTTGGGTGTAACAGGGAGTGCCGCCAACCCTCAGACGCTGATAGTCTGAAGCATGCTGTATTCCCCCTCTCTGGGCGGGGTTTGTCATAGTCGAGTGTATCGGAGTGCGTGTTAATGCTACTTTTCTAACACCAGGCACCCGCACCACGGTCGCTATGGCAGCAGCAGCCGGGGCGCCGTGCTCCTCCACGCCCGTCATCTTTCCGGAGCCGGTTCTTGCCGCGTCCCTTAATTGCCAGCGCCTCTGCGGGGTTCTCTCTCCAAGCAGCCTGATGTCGCTGTAGCTCATTATGCTGATAATTTATCTGTCGAGCGGGTTCTTTACCGCGGGCAGCTCCGACGGACACGCTGTTGTTTATTAGGGTTAGGCGGCTCGGCCCTCACTGAAGCAGCTTCATCGAGCTGCGGAGGCTCCCAGCTGGGCTTCGGAAAACCTCTCCCAGCCTGTAGGTTTATTTCTTCATTGTAAAACAAATCAGCTTCTCCTGCTTCCCATTGTCAGTCCAGCCTGGGAATCCTGCCTGTACCTTTTGTACGTTTTCTGCTGTTTTGCCTGTACAGTTTGGTTTCTCTTAGTGACTGACATGGTCGCTCGTTATCCTGCCTCTTGCCGTGGGGCAACCCTGCATCCGGTTGGCCTGTTTTGTAGCTCCATCAAAACCTTTATATTTTACAGTGGAGGTGTTGCAGCCTGACTCTACAGTGTGCCCTCTTTGAGACAACTTTAGTATGTTGAGTGTTCGTGTGTGTGTGTGTGGGTTATGTATCCATTACATTGGTCCCATAGAAATGAATGGAGAATCCCCACAAAAGCATGGGTACAAATGTGTGTTTTAGATATTAATGAGAGATGAGTGGTAAGTTTTTCACATCTTTTCCCAATATTTCTGCTACATCTTGCATATGCAGCTCAGATTAGTCATATTACGGTTGTGCATTTACTTATGTTCCGCTGCGGCTGCGTGTCGTGGTCTCATTTTGAACATTTCTTGTTGTGTTTATGTGTTTGTGTTTAGCAGTAGTAGCAACTGTAGTAACACTTGAAATGCCCCTGTGTCTGAGCAATGGAGAGAGAGAGAGAGAATCTCACTCATCGTTTGTCCTGTCGTCCTTCAGGAGATGTTCACACCAGAGTGTAAGTTCAAGGAGTCAGTCTTTGAGAACTACTACGTCATCTACTCCTCCATCATGTACCGGCAGCAGGAGTCCGGCCGGGCGTGGTTCCTAGGGCTCACCAAGGATGGCCAGGCTATGAAGGGGAATCGCGTGAAGAAGACTAAACCATCCTCACATTTCCTACCCAGGCCCATCGAAGGCAAGCCGAGTTTCCCCTTAGTGACGGGGCATCTTTCCCTGTCCATGAGCTGATCGTTGCTAATGTCTAAAAGCTCAGTTCCTTTAAAGCTAGGCGCTAACTGCTAACCTGCTAACTGCTAACCTCAGTGCGCGTTTCCTCACTTGTGGCATCTTTTTGGGATGTGTTTTTGAGAGTGAGCTCTCTCTTCCCTCCCCCTCCTCCCGCCCCTTGCCCCCCCCCCCCCCCCCCACAGTCTGCATGTACAGGGAGCCGTCGCTGCACGAGATCGAGGAGAAGCAGCGCTCCAGGAAAAGTTCAGGGACCCCCACCATGAACGGCGGCAAGGCCGTGAAGCAGGACTCCACATAGCAGGAGCGCGTCGCCGTCTCCCTCCCGTTGTCAGCGGCAGCCGACTCCACGCGACAGACAAACTGAGCTCCTGCCTGTGAAGTATTTTAGACTTAAAGGGAAAAAAAATATATTTTAAATCAGGACATGAATTTACACTTTATGCAAAGCCTGTGACACAGGGAAGCTAACGTCTTCATTCCGGTATTTACTTTCTAATCGATGCTTGGGAATGTACGCTTTAAGCCATGCTGCAGTTTCACGCGTTATTTTCTGGATGCTCGGTTCACTCGCTTTCTCTGTTGCTCTGGTTATGAATACTGATGCCGTTGTCAGGTTTGCTGCCAGTGTGGGAGCCGGTGGATCGCCGTCGGCGACTCGCTGTGTCGCCCTGGGGTATTAAGAAAGTCGTCCAATAGGAAGTGATATTTACTGCGGAGCACATGTGACATCGTCCCCGAGTGTAAGGTGGGGGGCAGCAGAGTGGGTTTGGCTGCTAATTGCACCCTGGGTCAGCAGGTGGAACCCCTGAGCACAGCTTCTCTCCAGGGTGGGGTTTAACGGCACAGGTGTGTAAAAAGGCATCACCATTCTTTATCCGCTTGAACGGCGAGCCACTTCACCTCATTGATTGCAACCTCTTTCCGTTCGACTTCACCGACGTTTCCGCCGCACGCTTGCCCTCCGTTTACCGGCGGCACCGCTGACCCGTCAGGCCTCGCGGCGACGGACGCGGCTCTCACAGCGTTTCGCGATGCAGGATGATTGACAGATCAGAGGATCCTGTCCGTAGAGTAGACCTTCAGAGTCCGCCCGAGAACCCCTGGACCTGTGAAAACTCAGGAAGACATGGTGAACCCCGAGGCTCGAGAACCACAACCTTGATATAGCTACAAAGCCAACTGCACAATCGCTGGGCAATAATATAGAGCAGGGACCTCGAAACAGATTCCCTCCAGTTTGTTCTTGAAGAGACCCAGCCCATTTGAAGTTTTGTGTTCCGTTCGCAAAACACCGTAGTGTCTGTCTCAAGTCTTCCACTGGGGGGCGACAGTGAGGGCTGGGGGGAAAAGGAAGTGTATTGTGGAGGGTTAGGGGAAGACAGGCTGAGGGAGACCCCACGAAGGTAAGATGGGATTTTCGCCTGGGTGAACTCAGATTTCTGTTTGTGTTTGCTGAATGTTTGCACTTAAAACACTGTCATATAGGCATTATGAAACAAAAAATGAACGTTGAAAATACGCATCAGAATGAAAAGTGATCATTTAAAATAAAAAAAAATGAAACCACAAATGCATATTTAATTGCTGTGCCGTTCTGCATTCTGTCACACACTCCCTCTGGCAGCCTGAATGTGTTGGCTGCAGTGGTAATACTCAAACAAGGCGACCGAATGGCTGCAGTGGTAATACTCAAACAAGGCGACTGAATGGCTGCAGTGGTAATACTCAAACAAGGCGACTGAATGGCTGCAGTGGTAATACTCAAACAAGGCGACCGAATGGCTGCAGTGGTAATACTCAAACAAGGCGACCGAATGGCTGCAGTGGTAATACTCAAACAAGGCGACTGAATGGCTGCAGTGGTAATACTCAAACAAGGCGACCGAATGGCTGCAGTGGTAATACTCAAACAAGGCGACTGAATGGCTGCAGTGGTAATACTCAAACAAGGCGACCGAATGGCTGCAGTGGTAATACTCAAACAAGGTGACCGAATGGCTGCAGTGGTAATACTCAAACAAGGCGACCGAATGGCTGCAGTGGTAATACTCAAACAAGGCGACTGAATGGCTGCAGTGGTAATACTCAAACAAGGCGACCGAATGGCTGCAGTGGTAATACTCAAACAAGGCGACCGAATGGCTGCAGTGGTAATACTCAAACAAGGCGACTGAAAACCTCACGTGCTGTACCTCCAGCATCTAGTATACCTGCTTCTTTGTGAGTCCGCTGACCTGTTCCACCACCAGGCTTCTGCTGCTCCGCACACATGATCACATGACCACTCCCCCCCCCCCCCCCCCCATCTGGCCTCCAGCCCTCATGCCCTGTTTACGTCCTGGCTTCCCTTTGTACCTTTCAGTTGCTGGTGTATCTCGGTTGTCGTGGAAACTGCAGTGAAGAAGGCTGTGAAACCTTTCTGTCCCTTAAAATTCTGTTTGCAGGGTGATTGGTTAGGGAGGGACACTGAGTAGCATCACACTTGCTGTCATCTTCATTCTGTCACCCCCCAAACATACACGCTGTCATCTTCATTCTGTCACCCCCCCAAACATACACGCTGTCATCTTCACTCTGTCACCCCCCAAACATACACGCTGTCATCTTCATTCTGTCACCCCCCCAAACATACACGCTGTCATCTTCATTCTGTCACCCCCCAAACATACACGCTGTCATCTTCATTCTGTCACCCCCAAACATACACGCTGTCATCTTCACTCTGTCACCCCCAAACATACACACTCATCTTCACTCTGTCACCCCCCAAACATACACGCTGTCATCTTCACTCTCACCCCCCAAACATACACGCTGTCATCTTCATTCTGTCACCCCCCAAACATACACGCTGTCATCTTCATTCTGTCACCACCCAAACATACACGCTGTCATCTTCATTCTGTCACCCTCCAAACATACACGCTGTCATCTTCATTCTGTCACCCCTCAAACATACACGCTGTCATCTTCACTCTGTCACCCCCCAAACATACATGCTGTCATCTTCATTCTGTCACCCCCCAAACATACACGCTGTCATCTTCATTCTGTCACCCCCCAAACATACATGCTGTCATCTTCATTCTGTCACCCCCCAAACATACACGCTGTCATCTTAACTCTGTCACCCCCCAAACATACACGCTGTCATCTTCATTCTGTCACCCCCCAAACATACACGCTGTCATCTTAACTCTGTCACCCCCCAAACATACACGCTGTCATCTTCATTCTGTCACCCCCCAAACATACACGCTGTCATCTTAACTCTGTCACCCCCCAAACATACACGCTGTTATCTTCACTCTGTCACCCTCCAAACATACACGCTGTCATCTTCATTCTGTCACCCCCCAAACATACACGCTGTCATCTTAACTCTGTCACCCCCCAAACATACACGCTGTCATCTTCATTCTGTCACCCTCCAAACATACACGCTGTCATCTTCATTCTGTCACCCCCCAAACATACACGCTGTCATCTTAACTCTGTCACCCCCCAAACATACACGCTGTCATCTTCATTCTGTCACCCCCCAAACATATACGCTGTCATCTTCATTCTGTCACCCCCCCAAACATACACGCTGTCATCTTCATTCTGTCACCCCCCCAAACATACACGCTGTCATCTTCATTCTGTCACCCCCCAAACATACACGCTGTCATCTTCACTCTGTCACCCACCCGTGCCCATGCATAGTCTCACACACATTATCTCATTTGTCCTTTCTTTTCTTTAGTCCAGAACATTCTCTTGCATTTACTGGCTTCCTAAGTGCAGCTGGTTTGTAAAAGTTTAATTGTGTGACAGAACAAGTGAAGTATACGCCCATCAGAGTGCTGGAGCTCAGTCTCCTCTGTGTCGCACTGGGATCCTATAGCTGCCACGTTTCCATCCGAACCAAGTGCATTTTGTGCAGTTTTTGGGTGACTTGAGGGGGCCAGAGTATCTGTATGGATCTGAAGGTAAGTTTGCAATAACATTGTGGTAATATGGGCGCCCCATCTCTCGCCATCGCATCTCCCATCACATCGGGCATCGCGCTACATCAGAACATAAACAGACTTGCTGTGCCTTTGATGAATTCTATTGTCCTCTTTTGTAGATGTACCTGATTTTCTATGCCCTCTGCACGTTGGCTTCCGCAGTGGAGATACCAGGCTGCACAAGCTGTCTGTCGCTTGATATTATTTTATCTTGTTGCTTCGTCGACACATTTATGGAAACCTTCACCACAGCTTGCAGTGTTACATTCTTATCTCGCTTGTGTTGCTGATATTTCCCCTTCTCCCCTGTAGCGTCTAGCTGGGTCACTAGTTTGACAGGATAGTTTATCTGTAGCGTCTAACTGGGAGGCTATTTTCTACCGGGTTGACTTTGCTGTAATCTTGGCCCTGACTGTTAGCACAGTGCTGTAGCTCTCCAGCTCAGTGCGCTCCGCGGCTGACCCTGGCTCTAAAGATGAATGCTGGATCTGGTCCCAGCGCTGCCTGAGATAAGGCTCATTTCATGTTTTAGCAGGAGATTTATGCAGCAAGTGGGAGCCGATTGAGTCCTCGTGTTTTACTGTGATAGGAGACAGACGGAGTTTGGAGAAAATGTCAGCTAACACCTGGAACTTAGAAAATTGGAGAGAGAGAGAAACAGGTGTAATTCTATCATTAAACCACAAGGGGCACCATCCGTAGGCTTGAGTCTATACCTTGGGGTTGCAGATCCATGAAGGATTTTACTGTTGCAGTTGTCTAGGCTCCTTTTGTTGTATTTCAACTATATTTACTTCAACTACCTTGTATTAATGCTAGTAATTATTTCATTGTTCATTAGTGCTGTATTGTTCCTACCAGCATAACATTTTTAAATTTGGACCATACTGAAGGGTTCTTAATGTCCTTTTACCCTTGTTGCTATCAGACTCTCAGCAAGAAGCCTCCAGCACGCTGGTTTTTTTTCTCATCTAATTTACTGAAACACAGCACATAAACTCAATAATCTCTGGAACATTCAACAGACGTCCTTCAAACACTTCGTTATGCAAACTTGTTTTCTATATTTTTTCTTGTTCCGTTTTTCATGAGTAACGATTGAATGTTTAAAGAACACATAATTAAGGACATTTACTCATAATTCGTATACGGTGAGCATGTTGCAGGCGGGGGTCTTTCTGCCTGTCTTCTAGCGGGGGTCACGCGAACACCTACGATTCCACTGTCTTATCCTCTGACATCGTCAGCCTGCGATAACACCAGGTATCCATTGGAGGATTTAAGTTCCTGAAACAGACGCATTGGAAGTCTTCCCAACAATCAGGGTCACACTGTTCCAGGAAGGATGTGGCATGCAGCCCTGAGCAGAATGCCAGGCCATAGCAGGGCACACAAATGTACACTTTCTGCTTTAAAACCAACTGCTGTCAGCTAAGCTCAAAAAATGAAATGGTGGATATTCTATATGTGTACCACCTCCCTCTGTTTCTGCCTCCGGTTCTATACACATACCACCTCCCTCTGTTTCTGCCTCCGGTTCTATACACATACCACCTCCCTCTGTTTCTGCCTCCGGTTCTATACACATACCACCTCCCTCTGTTTCTGCCTCTGGTTCTATACACATACCACCACCTTCTGTTTCTGTCCCTGGTTTTGTATGGGTACCTCCTCCCTCTGTTTCTCTCCCTGGTTTTGTATGGGTACCTCCTCCCTCTGTTTCTCTCCCTGGTTTTGTATTAGTAGCTCCTCCTCCCTCTGTTTCTCTCCCTGGTTCTATGCGTGCGTCTCCCCCCTTCGTTTCTCTCCCCGGTTCTTAGTGTGTGCCACCTGTCATCTGTGTGGACCGACTCACTGCCTGCACCACATGGTACTAATGGCAGGTGCTGCCTCTTATCTGTTCCCATGACGTGCCCCGCAGGCCTTTTCCAGCTGTGACCTCTGAGCTCTGACCCAGTCAAATGGAGCATGGGGGAGAGCAGTCTCAATCTGCTTTCCCTGTTCACCCCCCCCCCCCAGGTAATGTGTGAATGCACCAATCCAAACACAAGCAGCCTCTGAAAGGTGCCCTGACTCTGTGTGTGCTGAAGAAGGGAATGTTTGAGTGTGGATGTGCATTTTGACCGAGGCGCCTTTGCACAGTGAATATAAAATTGTACTCAGCATATCATTAAGTGAGCCAACAGTTATGATTTTTCTCATTTTTGAACATACGTGCATAATAAACAGATCACTCACGGATACTCAGACTCACCCCTGCGCTTCGTCAAGAAGCTGTATTTGCCTGAGGTCTGTTCTCCCCCCAGTAAGGGTCATATGGTGGACAGTAATCGCTCCACTGCAGGTAAGCTGGTGGCAGGGAGCATGCCCAGTGCCTTTAAACCAGGCTGCATAACCAGGGTCCGCATAGCTACCATTACTATGTAGAAGTGTAATGTCAAAATGGTGGAAAACGAGTTACAAGGAATCCTGTCTTGATACCTGTGTATGTGTGTGCCATACTGTATACCGCAGGAATGGTTAGCCTGATCCAGGGGAGCTGTGGGTGCCGGTGTTTGGGATGACCTCTGAATGACCTTGAGAGGTCATCCCAAAAACCCTCACTGGCCTTGCATGGGTCAGCACCCCCCCACTTGAAATATAACTAACACATGACAGTATTTTGGTCCAAAAAAAAAACCAAACAGGCTTCAGTTCTCCACAAGGCTAGTTTTATTCTTTATATTTATTTAAATATAAAGATTTAAATTAAAATATCAACATTTAGAGGTCACTTCATTTGACTGTTTTTTTGTCATCAGAACTAAATAGCAGACAACTGTCCTACACTTGTAGGTCTAAAACTTTATCGCTGTCTTTGAAGGAGCTGGAAAATTCTTGTGATGGTGAATGAGCAGTCAAAGAAGAAACTGTTCCTGCTTCTCGCGATAAGGCTCGACTAATTACAGCACGTCGGGTCCACGTGGTCTTCTTTTGGATAACTGATTGGTTGGCTTTCCTATCAACCAGTGTTCTGGGTCTTAAACTAAATGAAAACACATTTGTTCGATGATTCCTTTATTAAAGTAGCACACTGTTAGTGCTATGTGCATCTGCTTGTCACTTGTGAAGTTTTCAGCACTTCATATAGCCAATCTTCATATAGCCAATCTTCATATAGCCAATCTTCATATAGCCAATCTTCATATAGCCACTTCCAAAGATTTCTGTATAGATCATGTATGAACTAGAAATAGTACCATGTTCTCCATTTCATAATTCTTTTTATTGATTGCGAAGCACTTAGCCAGTTAAGAACCCAGAGCAAGAGTATGTACGTAATAACAATACAAACAAAATGTACAGAATGGAGCAATTTCTAAATGCTTCATAATCAGAAATTGCACAGGTAGGCAAGATATCCCTAATGGACCAGAATAAGCCTTACGGAGAAGTGATTCTACAATCGTCATCTCTTTGCCTTGGTTTGTGGACCACCCTAGCGTGGTATGTTAATGAGGAGGGAGATCTCAACATGCTTTCGAGAAGGAGAGAGGAAATGGTTGTATTAGGAGGCAGCAGCACAGGGGGATCAGCAGGCCGTGGGGCCTTTCCAGTAGACGTTCCTGCAGCCGGGTTTTCTCTGGCGGCTGCCCGGGGTGCTGGAGTTGCTGGCCGACCGCCGCGTGTCCGGATGCACGGATTCACCGAACTGCGCCGGCCATAGGAGTTCCCCGACGAGCCGTCTGCCCCAATCCTGCAGCGTGAGGATGTCAGATGGGCTGCGTCACATGCGCAGACACAGACACATATACGCGGTGCCTTCCCATTGGCTGAATGATTTTTAACTCCTCCCACACATATACACTGATACCGAAGTGTCTGAGGCACAAAAAATAACATGCCTTTTTTTTTTGCGATGTTTATGAAATAGTAACGATTGCTAAACCTGCACATATTAAGTGAAGTAGCGACATTGTTGACACACCACAACAAAATGTGTCCTCTGTATTTAACACATATGTGACATCATAGCAAGCAGCTATTATTTAGCACCTGGGGAAGCATGGCCTTGATCAGGGTACCTTGTTGGTCAGGGATCTGAACCAGCAACCTTCTGATCATAAGCAGACTTCCCTAACTATTAGGACACCACAGCTAAATGGTTGAATTACATGAAGGTACGTGTACACACGGTCACGCACGGCCATCCACGGCGATGCTGCCCTACCTGTGGAGCCCTCGCGGCGGTCTGGGCTTCGGGGAAGATGTCCTGGGGCGGCAAGCCTGGCTGGCTGGCAGAGCCGCAGATGCAGAGGGTCAGGAGCAGGAGGGGCCCCAGGAGGCAGGTGGCACGCTGGAGCTGCATTCTGGAAAGCGGAGCTCAGAGGAGGCGACGGCTCAGTGGTGGGGGTCCCTTAGTGGAGACGGGAACTACAGCCCTTTTAACTTCACCATGGGGCCCCCCGCGCTGATGTCATACTGCACTTAGAGACCTGGGGACGTCATGCTCCCTCGCAGCCATCCAAAGGCCAAGCACACGGTTTACTGACTTTAAACGCAGTAAATTAATTAACCTGTTTAGATATGATCCCTAATGACATGCAACTGAAAAATGTGTGCACCTCAACACCGGTTACTCAGAGGGAAGATCCAGAGACAGCCAGGGGAGACCAGGCGAGGAAGTTACTCTAGTGTGTTACTTCATTATTTATTCTCCTAATGGATTCCCCAAAATAGAAATGGTTTCATGATGGACTAGATGTGGGGGGCAGATAACATGGAAACTGACGGTCATTTAGTGGGGTCTTGTGCTATGGTGTTGCCAAATGCGACATCAGCTGACGTCAAACGTAGAGCAGCGCTGGCTTGTTCTGTGCTCTGATGGCTGGATGCTAATATGTTTGCTGGCTCTGTGGCCTGATGTTTGGGGGCAGTGAGGCTGGATCTGGGGGGGGGGGGGTTGGGGGGGGGGGGGTATGTCCCCTACTTGGCCGTTCATGCCAGTGCCCGTCTGTCTGTCATGGGGAAAACAGCTTATTATTGTGAAATTAAGTCATAGGTTACAAAACCGCTAACAGCATTCAGTTTAACCGCTTTATTTTGAATATCAAAATAAAGTTTTCAATATGAATAAATCAATAAATCATAAATGTTTTCAGTAGTGACTAGCATAAAATGACTAAAGTGAAAATTAATAGTAAAATCATATTTTTAATTCATTCAGGTAGGCCATCAGTATCTATCAGCGCGGTAGGATCTTCTCTGTGATTGGCTTGTTCAGTGGTTCAGTCTCTTCATGTGACAAGGTGATGAACAGGCTGTTTCCTGCAGACATTACAGCGGCTAATGATGTTCTTCAGGAAGGGCTCCTTAAGTGTCTGAGACTCTGGTTTTCTGTAGAAGGATACACAGTGCTGTTTTGGTATCTGTCTGTGAGCGCTACCAGCTAACATGCCTCCATGATATGCCACATAAATGAAAGCAACATCAAGTATAATTACCTGGGATATTTGGTTGAAAATTGACTTTACTCATTTACTGTACAGTACCTTGCAAAAAATCTTATGCTGCCAAAGAAAGTGATGTTTAAATAATCTTCATGTTGGTGTAAAACTATGCTTTTACACCTGTCAAAGTGTAATAGCTTACCCATTTCAAAACTTCTGCTAAAATCACCCCAGTATTTGCAGCAACCATCCAATACAGCCGTGTGTTTTTTGACTCAACAACCAGCACAGCTCGCATAGCTAATCAATATCTCATTTTTTAACTTTCTAACTAATTAAATTAATGAATTGAACTGGAGGTGAAGCTGAATAGATACATGGAATGGCTGCGGTGCCCCTGAGGAACTGAAGCGATGTTCATCTAGCCATCCAACAAGATATCAGTAACTTTTTGGAGAACAGAAGAAATTCTTACTAGTCTTTATAGTGTTATTTTCAATTTGCATATCTTGTTCTGAGCAAAAGTACATGTAGTACCCAGATAAATGGCTTCAAATATTTCTTTTGACTGCCTAAGACTTTTGCACAGGTCTGTATATGCAGGCTATTACCTAAAATCAGTTTAACATAAAATGAAGCCATAGATACCAAGACAGAAAAATAGATACAAAAGCAGTCATCTTGGCAGCATAGAGGGAAGCTCCAGACAACACTGAAGACAATCAGCAATTATATTTACTTGAACATGTGGGAGGGGCCAAGAGAGGCCAGCCAATAGCTGGAGGAGTCGGTATCGTAGTCACAGGTCCCGCGTCCATGGCATTCGATGAAGGGGACCCTACGAAATTGCTCCAGACAGGACCCAGCGGAGCCAAGAGGCTGGCCAGAACCTTCTGCGCCTGCAGCAGTTTGCTGTGGGCATGATGAGGAGAAAGGCAGGTGAACCACATTCACATGGTGTTAGTTCCTACTAAGCAGCCCATCTAAATGGTCTCATTTCCTACCATGGCGAAGGAGTACCCAGTCCACAGGGAGAGCCAGCCGGGTGGACAATCTGGGACGTAAGTGTTTTGGCTGTGGACGGTCATGACATATGTGCTGGATTCACAAACTGAGCACCTGAAAGGCAAACAACACAACTAGCCCAGGTAATACCTGTACAAGCCATCCCACACCATCCAGTGTGCTGAGACTGCGAGGTCTTCATCAGGGGCGTTGTGCAAAGCAAATTTGTGAGTAGGCACCATTTCAAAACCACTCAAAAGACAGGAATAGGATGGGGGAGGGGATTAAGAGATGTGATCTGATGGAGGAAACTCGCTTATTGGCCAGATTATCCTGACTGCAAGTTTATTGCAAGTTTAATGATGTGTTGTCCACAGTCAATATAGGCACATTATTGGTTGACTGAATAATATGTTACATTTTTACAAAATATTGGCACGTGTCTACCTAAATTTATTGGCACAACGCCACTGGTCTTCATGGTGGCCAGAAGCTCTGTGAGGGCAGTGTTTGCCTTTACCTGCTAATGAATCTGGTCAGTAGGTCGCCTGAAATGGGCTCCCTGTTTTTGGGCGTGACCTCATCGGTGGACAGCCAATAGGAGTAGTCATTGCGGGAGGCATACTGACAGGTCTTGTTTATGTCACAGAAGAGGAAGGGCATGGGGGAGAAACGAGGAAGGCAGCTTCCCATGGTTCCTGAAGGTCAGCAGCATATAGAGACGTCATGAGTTTGAGACTCTTGAGTTAAGGATTCTTTTGTTGAACTCTTGTATGTCTTAATGAGTGTTTAAGACGTGTCTGCATTCGTGTGTGAGCCATACCCAGATCTTGGCCGTGGCCTTGCTCATTGGCGTTGATGAAGAGCAGGGAGTACCCAGAACTGAGGGCTGTGGTGCCTGAGGGGCAGCTTGGTATCTGCAGCCCCTGGCTATGCCTTGTGAAGAGGAAGCTGTTACCAGTAGCACTGAAACTGCCACCCCCAGGGGGGCCTGGCCTGCCCTTATGTCCTGGGGGCCCTGGATACCCTTGTGGCCCTGTGGTGAGGGGGGGGGAGGGAGATGAGAGGGTAGTAACACCATTGGTTGGAGTCTGATTAGGTCAGGGGCCTCATAGGTCAGACGTATGTAGGTGTGACTTTGTTTCCACCCCACCTGGTGGTCCAGGAAGCCCCTCTTCTCCTTTACGCCCAGCAAAGCCTGGCAGACCTGGGTCCCCGAAACCACGGGGGCCTTCGGGGCCAGGATGACCTAGGAATTCAAGTAACATCCCAAGTCAAATTCTCATGTTTCCAAGTTTTACTGTCATTTGTACATACAGTACCTTGAGCTTTCTGCCTGTCTGCTGTCTTCAGACTATTTCCAATAAATACCAAAGAATAATAACAAGATCTAACGATAAGAAAATCCAAAATAACAGCGCTGCAGGCAAGCTCCCCTCATCTGAATGTAGGGGTAGGATCGGGGAATAAAGTATCAAAGTGCATTACACTTGTTGAGGAGTCTAATTTTCTATAAAAACTATTCCTGAATTGTGCTCTTAGTGCTGAACACCTTATACCATCTTCCAGATGGGAGGGGGGAGGAAAGCGACTGCAGTCCTGCCTGATGATAACAGTACCAAGGGAGAAGTTAAAGATGCCATCAAAAGCAAGACTTCCTCTACCTGGAGGTCCAGGTGGTCCCGGTGAGCCTGGGAGACCAAGAGGTCCTGGATCTCCAGGGCGTCCCAATGGCCCTGGATCCCCTCTGATCCCATTGTGGCACGGACCTGAGCCTATCAGAGGATACAGTCTGGTTAATGTTCAGTGGATACAGTCTGGTTAATGTTCAGAGGATACAGTCTGGTTAATGTTCAGTGCATAGTCATTCTGGCACAGTTGCTCCATAGCTACACACCAGTTTTCTGTAAGATGGAGTCTGCATTTCCATTAGGATTGTTTTAGATGTGATACTGGTAAAATACGATGGCAAATATTCCTGTTTAAAAAATGATGCATTTTAATTGTTTACTACAGGAATTCTTTACTTAAGGGGATGCAAATATTAATATACATGAAAATAACTAACCACTATTTGACCACTTTTTAAATTAATCACCATTAAAGGTATTAAATTATTATTAAATTAAGCACTATTACAATTAACATAGATACTGATGGTGAAATAACTTGGACTGATTATGACTTGACATGACTTGCTTGAATAACGTCTCTGACTTGCCTTGATTTGCTTACTCTAAAAAAGCATGACTTGAGACTTGAGTCTTGACTGGAAGCTTAAAGAATGGGTAGGACTTTTTTGTAACTTGTGTACATGTGACTTATGGCCATGTCTGCTTCACCCCCTACATCACCGTAGTGTTCAGTGCACTACAGTGTTCAGTTCTGGATGTTATGTACTAATGACTGGTCCTACCTGGCGGTCCTGGTGGACCCTTTGTCCCTGGCTCTCCTTTTGGACCAGGATAAGTTCCTGTCTCTCCATCGTCACCTGAAGCAGTGCAATATTTTTTATGTTATGTTTTGCTATTGACTGCGACTGCAATAACCTACAACATCATATGTTTTCACCATGATATTATAACAACAGCCAAACCAAAGTGCCCAGCGGTGAAGGTGTTCAGCATGTTCTTGTACCGGCTGGTCCGCGGGCGCCAGGAAATCCTTGATCACCTCTTGAACCCTTTTCCCCGGGGAATCCCGGAGGTCCCTGAGGGCCCGCACCTTCATTAACGTGATGAGCCGACAAGCCAAAACATAATGACCACTATCCCGTAAAAACGGTGCATGTCAAAGGCAGAGACAGTAAGCTTACATTCGCTACTTGTAGTTTACATGTTGGTAGCAGAAGAAATGGGCAGGGATAAAGATCTGGGTGACTTTGACAAGGACCAAATCATTGTGGCCAGACTGGGTTTCAGAATCTCTGAAACAGCAAGGCTTGTGGGGAGGTCATGGTCGGCCGTGGCGATCATAATGTTTCGACTCATCAGTATATATAGAGTATATATATTATGTGCATAAACACACTAAACATTTACGCATGATTATTACAATACTGTATATGTATATGAAGATGCCCCACAGTGTTCGGTCGTGTCACTCACCAGTCTGCCTGGATGACCTGCATCTCCCTGACTCCCAGGAAGCCCCTTAGAACCCAGAAGTCCTGGGTCCCCTTTGTCTCCTTTATTTCCAGGAAATGGTGGACCTGGGGGCCCCCGAGGACCTGAGGGACCTGTAGCCCGAGAGATATACATTACCAGTCAAAAGTTTGGACACGCCAAGCTGCCTACAAAGGAGAGTGATAGCGTGTCGCATCACATGACCTGGTCACCTGACCTAAAAAGAGTAGAAATGGTTTTGGAGGTGTTAAAGGAAGAGCGACCAATGAGTGCTCAGCATATATGGGACCTCCTTCAGGAGAGCAGGAAAAGCATCCCAGGAGGTGACCTCGCAAGACGGGCGTAGAGGAGACAGTAGGGTCAGCCTGTCCCTGGAGCAGTCAAGGTTAAGGGCTTTGCTCAAGGTCCCAATAATGGGATCACTTTGGCGACCCAGGGATTTGAACTGGCAACCTTCTCAGACCCAACCAACAGAGCACCCCCCCCAACAAATAATAATTTTTTTGTTTAATATTTTTTTTTCGTAAATGTCATATAGTTTTGAAATCTTTATTCAGAAATGTAGATGATACTACAAATAAACTTTTCTAGGTGTCCAAACTTTTGACTGGTACTGTAGGTAAATACAAAAACAGGTGGAAATTTACACAAGCGAGTACTAGACAGGTAAGGAATCGGCTGAGTGTATCTTACCTGGCCTTCCAGGACTGCCATTTTGACCTGGTTCTCCTTTCCCTCCAGGGATGCAGATACTATCAGGCCCAGGGGAACCTGGTGGCCCACGTAGTCCATTTGGACCCGGGGGCCCAGGATCCCCAGGGCAGCCTGGAGATCCAAAGCTCGGAGGACCAGGTGGTCCTGGTTCTCCTGGTTCACCTGGAGAGGAAAGTTACAACCAGTCAGCCAGGGAAGCTCACAGACCGTCTGCCTCTTACCAGTGCACCTCATACAGGAGTCAGATTGGAGACCGAAAGTGAGGACTGAATTGACTCTGAGAACATTGGAAAGTCCAATTAGCTGGAGCAGAAGCCTGGACTCCATAGAACTGCACCTCCTACCCCACAAGCACTGCCACTCTGATTTATACATTGGTTACCTCCCACATTGATCATTGTAATTCTTTCCTATCTTGTCTTCCACATAAGCTTCTTCACAAACTTAAGCTTTTGCAGAATTCAGCTGCTTGTTTTGTAAAGTCCCGTCCACACAACACATAACTCCCATTCTTCAATGGCTTCACTGTTAAATTTCATATTGATTTCAAAATTCTTCTCCTCACCTCCAAAGCTCTTCAGAACCTCGCTCCACCCTATCTCTCAGATCTCATACCTCCCTACACCTCCTCTCGCACTCTTAGGTCTTCAGTATCTGTTTTTTTGTCACACCCCCTGCCTGCTTGGTCACCATGGGTTCCAGGGATTTTAGTCGTGTTGCTCAACGTCTCTGGAAACTCTCTACCAAAAGATATCTAGAACATTGATTCTCTATACATATTCAAATCCCGGTTAATAACTCACTTATTTAGAACTGCACGTTCCATGTGATTTTGGGCTGCACTCCAATCAAGTACAACTGTATAGCCTTTAAAACGCTCCATTATGCAGGCTGTGTTATCTATTTGTGGTTTTATTTTTTGTCGTCTACTATCTGCCTGTAACTACTAAAAATTTTGGGCCCCATGAAAGCATATTATTTTGGGCCCCCAACCCAGATGAATCGGATTATGTTCCAAATTTTTTAGGGCCACAGTCACTCAGGGGCCCCTGGAATGACCCTAACTTTCCCCCGTTTACGGCACCCCTGCTGCTACTTATTGCTATTGTACAGTGACCTTGATTAACCTGAAAGGCACCTATAAATAAAATGCATTATTATTATTATAATAGAAATCCACCTTTACCATCTGCTTGCATGAGCTGCTACTTGCCTGGCTTTCCCGGTGGCCCCGGCCTCCGTATACCGTAGAAACCTCTGCCTGTGGGGAGAGCACAGAGTAAGACAGAGGCTTTGAGCTCCACAGACTGGAGCTTCAGCGGTGCTGGGGGTGGCACAGGCTTGCCTTCACCGCTTTTGGCTTCTCTTTTGACTGACGCAGCACCACAGCATGTTTGATGGAAAAATTCAGTTTGCTCTCGAGGTAAAGTTTCAACATAGCATTCGATTGTCTATTCAGTCACATTCGTTGCTCACAGAGCACATCGACGTTCACTTGAGCTACTTAAAATTTGAAACTAAAGGAACCTTGATGATAGTCCTGCCCTGGATGGCTGCTATTACCACTTTTCCATAGATCTCAGGAAAGGAATTAAAGTAGATGACCTGTGTCTCCTTTTGGTCCCGGTGGCCCTGGTACCCCATCACGTCCCTGACTTCCCTTCATTCCAGGAGGGCCTGGGACTCCAGGAATGCCAGGTTGTCCTTGATCATGATGCAGAGTTTAGACAGACTGTCAGCCTGCTATACTTTACCTCATTCCTCCAGATCCCATTATTGAAATGCACCTTAATGATGCATCAGAAAGCCTTATATATTGCTTGATATTAAAAATTGATATTAATGATTTCATCGCCTATATTTAGTGATACAAAATAACACAGTTGGAAGTTTCCGGTCCAGAAAATAAAAATCCAGACCAAGATTTTGTTTCAACTCATCAGTTGAGTATAATGAATCACAGTCACCGAGTACTCAATTGGTTGATTGGAACAAAATCTTAGTTTGGATTTTTATTTTCCACGTTTGTTTAATAACATGTTATTTATACAAAGAAGCAGATATTGTTCAGCTTGGCTGTAAATGCGTTTTTAAGTGTATGAACTGTAAGGATGAGTTTCCCAACCTGAAGATTCATATTGCCCTGTAGGGCCTGGAAGACCAGTAGGACCAGTAGGACCATCTGAGCCATTTTGTCCAGGGAGGCCTGGCAATCCTGCACAGAGGGTGGGATTTAGGGAGGACCTTAAGTGATCCTGACAACTACTCTCATGGTGTTTGTTATATGCAGGATAATAGGATTTTGACCATTATTAGAACTTTGTCTCAGCAGTAAACAAAGAGGAAGGAGGGGAAACCTTTATCTCCAGCTGGTCCCACATTCCCTGCATCTCCAGGTCTCCCTGGAACTCCAGGAGGTCCCAGGCTCCCAGCATTTCCCTTGGACCCCTTGGTTCCTGAGGTACTGGGGAGTCCCGGCTCTCCCTTTCCAGCAAAAGTGGGGTGTGTTGGGGGAGGGGGGGAACCACGTCATTCTCATCAGCATCAATACTGTTATCATTACAAACATTGTCACTAGGCTCATTAACATCATCTCCACTATCAGTATCATTACCACCACAACGATGATGAAGATTGAGGGTGCTGATTATACATCATAATTATAAATAGCATAATCATCATGGCTAATATTGTTACTATCATCATCATCACCACGATCATGGTGGCTGTCACAGATCACAGTCAAATTCTGAAAAGGGTTTGGAGTTTCTCAGACAAATTCGTTCTTGCTGTTGTTGATGAATATGTTTAGTGCCTGTGTTTTCAATATGACCTTAATGTTTATAGCCTTGGCAATCAGTCTTGAAGGTCGGCGTACCTTTGGTCCACGTGGTCCTGCTGGACCAGGTCTTGCATAGCCAGGTTCTCCTCTGTCTCCTTTTGCACCTGATGTGCCAGGTTCCCCCGATGGACCAGGATATCCAGGGTTCCCCGTCCCCCCCTTCATGCCTGGTGGACCTGGGAGATGGGGTTCCTGTAAGCCTGAGGTATATGTTTGTGTGTGGGTGTGTGTGTGACACTCACCTGGTACGCCCATATAGCCTGGAGCTCCAGAGAGACCAACACTGCCTGGACTTCCCGGAACACCTTTGGCACCTGGATCACCTCTGAGTCCTGAATACATGCATCCCCAATACAGTCAACATTTATCCACACACAGGTTTCAATATCATTGTCGGGACTTGACACTGACTCTTAGTTCCAAAGAAATCACGAGCATGTCCATGTGACTCTTTACTGTAGAAGCAATACGCCCATTATTCTCTGTTTAATGATAGGAGTAGTCATCTAATTGAACAATGAGAAGTCAGAAAAAGGTTTGCATCAGATACGGCTGTCAAGCTAAATTACAGTGTTTTTGTTTGCACAAGTTAAAACTTGCATTCATGATGGTCGCTTATAGGGATAACTTTACATCATGTACTATCAGCTTGACGCTGATAGCCAGTAAAACAGTAAGACAAAGTTTTGATTATATCCATACATTTAAACTAGCTGTCGATAACCTACCAAGTTCTTTGAATATAGCGAACAGGGAGATTGGAAAACATTGGAAAACATGTTAAGAAAATCACGTAATTCCACGTTCCCTGATAACAAACCTCATAAATCCATTGAAAACATTAAACCGTTCACTGATGGCTGTGTAAGGATGTTTTCTAATAATGGATGTGCAACGACGTTGATGTTTTAGAAGACTAACACAGACACACACACACACACACACACACAGTCTCACAAACACACATGCATTCAGATAATAGTATCTGTTTATGTGTGTACTTTGGGGGGAGGGGGCCATACCTTGAGACACTCTTCCTGGGGCCCCATCCTTTCCTTTGGGCCCTTGGATCCCTGGTATTCCTGGATCCCCCTTTGGTCCAGTAGCATCCACGGGTCCTATCAGAAATCCAAAACTCAGCATACAACACATCACCCAAAGGCAGCATCCTACCCGTGGTCTTTACATTCTGACCTGGAGGTCCAGCGTCCCCTGGGGGCCCAGTGGATGGACGACCTGGGGGTCCAGGAGAACCAGGATCCCCATCTGGGCCAACTGCACCGTTGGAACCTTTATGACCACTAAAGCCTGAAGATCCTGTCAGGAATAACAAACTTCATAATCATCATTATTTTCTGTGTATAAATGAATATACAGTAAAGGTCTTAGGGAGCCACAGAAAATGATGTTTAAATGATCTTCAAGACTGGGATACTATGTATGTCCAAGCATGGCAGCTTAGCCATTTCAAAACCTCTATAAAAGTTACTCCAGTATTTGCAGCAAGTGTCTTTTGACTCAAGCTTTCAAGCACCACACTATGCTTGGCTTATAAATATCTCATTGAGTTATTTAACTGATTAAGTTGATTAATTAAGAGAACTGGTGGAAAAACTGGACAAATATACTGAACGGCTGAAATGCCCCTGAAGACAGCTTTAGGAACTAAAGCGGTGTTCATCTAGCTATCCAACCAGGATTCAGTAACCACAAAACATCCCCCCAAAAAACTAAACAATTAACATTAAAAGACTGAGTAACAGTCAAAAATAATACAGTTATTTCGAAAATGTGATTTTTTTTATTATACTGTACATAATTTTTATATGGCAAAATTTTTTATGTACATTTCGTGATGCCACGTGTTGTATGGCGATGAACTTCTTTGTACTGTAAACACAACTGTTTGCTGTACTGTTGCTACTATGTGTGAATGGAGAATATAAGACTTAAATAGGAGTTACTTTATAATTTATGTTATTAATTAAGTACTGTAATTTTATGTGTGACCGGTAGTATGTTGAGGCGAGTTGCCGCTCCCCTGGTGGTCGCATGCAAACTTAAATCGCTGGGGTGTGGCTCTCTACCGGTGCAGTTTTTTTAGTTTAATTAAAAGACATCCGGGTCTTTAGACATCCGGCTATTAAAACACATGGTTATGCGGTTAGTTGGTGTACCGTTCGTTGTCGTAAGGGTTATGCCCAGACTGGCATAGGCAAGTGTTTCGGTGCCAACTTGTGTTAACTAAAGCGGAGGTATTTGCGAGGTTTGCGGGTGAAAGGTAGGAGACAAATGGTTTCGTTTGTTGTTATTTTATATGAAGCAGTCCCTTAATTCCTGCATGTTTTGTAGGTATTAATTGAGTACGGGCGTTCGAGTATGGAGCGTCATGGGGGGAGAGCGAATCTTGATCGTCCGGATTGGGTAAAGTAAACATAATTTGCGGTAACGTAGGATGGTCTTTTGTGACCTCCGAGGTAATGTGATTAGCTGTAAATGTGCTGATGGGGTTTATTCTTACTTTTAGGCTGTTTTGCTTTACCGCTGTGCCCTGTGGCTCTGCCCTGCCGTTTGGCCGCTGCTCAGTTGCCACTTTGCCCTGCTCTGCTACCACGCTTTGCCTGGCTGCCTTGTTCACTCCTGGATGTGTTTGTGTTCCCCCCACAGTTAGAGCCTCCGCCCCGCCCGGGTGCTATGCGGGGAATCCAGATCCAGCAGTGGTCCCTGGTTTTTACCTGTGTTACTTTTTCATGGTTAATAGCTTGTCCACCTATATAGTGGTATTATAATAAACGTCCCTCGTTTCTTTTGTAAATCATGTTTCTGCATTAATTACTGGTAGAACCATTGGGTGGGGGGTACACGTGTGGTTATATCCTTGGGTGAGAGGCCCAAGGTGGTGTAGTTGTGTTCTTTGCCAAAGTAGTCGTGCGCCCTCGGGCAAGAGGTTGGGGGGGGGGGGGGGGGGCTACATATGTGTAGATGTGTGACTGTTAAAAACCATCACAAACATGTTTATCAATCACTGAAAGGTACCGCTATAACGGAACGTTCTCTCTATTTGTTCCTTTTTTCAGATATTCGACCTCTGAAGAGATATAGTTCTTGGGCATAATGTACACTTCTTCGTGTTTCGGGTGGTTCTTTGGGGTGCTTTCAATGGACCCTTTTGGGAGATGTTTGTGTGTTTGCAGCCTGAAACACGGTTCGTGAACCGGTACAAATTTTTTTTTTTGAATATCTGGTTCGTAACCTGATTTGTTTGTGAACAGGACTGTTTGTGGGTCAAGATACCATTGTATACCATGATTTTCATGTGCATAGATATGGTAAAGTTTATTTGATAAATTACACGCAGTAAGAGATTATCAACATTAAATGCAGTAATTATAGAGTATGTTGTACATTATTTTACAGTACTGTGCTCTCTCCATTGAAAGAGATTCCAAGGTTTTACCTCAATTCTCAAGAGATGATAAAGCGAAAAATGAAAAACTATCATGTATAAAGGGATGACGGAGCAATTAAAATAATGTTTTAATAACTCTCAAAGGACAAAGGAACAATGAAAAAACATACTGTAACACTTAATTTTTTTTTTTTCTGGACTGCAGTAAATTGTGGATAACAGACACCACAGACATGGGGGGGGGGGGGACTACTGTGTGTGTATATAGAGAGACTGCTACAGAAGGAGGGACTGGTGTGATACTTGTGATACTGGGGTGGGAATAGAGCCATACCTTTTGGCCCATGTGCTCCTTTAGACCCAGGTTGACCATCTGGCCCATAGCTTGGTGTCCCCGCTGGACCCGGTTCTCCACTGCAGCCTGTGGATCCAGGTTCAGTCCCCCAGGATTACAAATTAAACACAGCCTTCACTATCCCCTGGAATCCAGGCTAGGTATTGAGTAACATGTTGTACTAATCTGGTGTTTCTGACTGAAAGTTACCTGCAGTCCCAGGTAGACCGTCAAGCCCTCTGGACCCATTCAAGCCTGGGGTTCCTGGGTTCCCGGGTATGGAGGGGCCTGGAGGTCCAGCAGGCCCTGAGGGACCTGGCTGTGTAGTGCTAGAAGGACCTGGATCTCCTTTCAACCCCTTCAACCCTTTCTGACCTTCATCAGAGACAGACGGAGCATAGCTACCTTCACTGTTATAATGGCTAAATTATGTACTTCATGCCGGATGACAATAACCCTGCAAACCTGACCTGGGGCCTGTTTCAGAAAGCATGATTTTTTTGGCTTAGCTGGATGACTTAGATTTAAGGTAGTGAATGAAGATAAGTGAACAAAGATAAAGTTCATTTAATCTGGGGTACCTTAAATTCAACAAGCTATCCAGATAAAAAAGAAATCCTGCTTTCTGAAACTGGCCCCAGGAATAGACATGATTAGAAGTTAGAGGATGACTTAACTTAATCACAAAAATTAAAAATTTTCTCGATGACAGCAACATATAGATAAGTCAAGTTTATTTATATAGCACAATATAGATGCACAACATTTCAAAGTGCTTTACCCAAGCACAGGGATATATTAAAGTAGAAGACATAAAAATCGCATTAAAAGAATAATGAAGACAAAAATCTAACAGCCAAGAGAAAAAAAACAGTTAGATACTGTAGGTAAAAAGAAGTTACAGTGGCAATGTAAGAATAAACTCCTGCTGATTTAATTTATTGAAAAACTGCAGCAAACAGTAATATATAACTGCAACTTTATTGTATAGATTATATATGTAAATGAGTTTGAGAGAGATCATAGGTATAGTGTGTTTATCATGTCATCAAGCAAAATGCCACGTGTTGGATGCAGTGGTGTATAGCACACTGCCACTGGATTCTGGAGCAGTGGAAACATGTTCTTCTGAGTGATGAATCATAGTTCTCTGATTGGCATCATGGGTGTGTCTGGATTTGACAGATGCCAAGAGAGCGTGACCTATCTGATTGCATTGTGCCAACTTAAGTTTCGTGGAGGAGGGCTAATGGTATGGGACTGTTTTTCATGGGTTCGGTGCCTTAGTTCCAGTAAAGGGAACTCAATGCTTGAGCGTACCAAGACATTTTGGATAATTCTACGTTTCCAACTTTGTGGGAATAGTTTGGGGAAGGCCCTTTTCTGTTCCAGCATGACTGCGCCCCAGTGCACAAAGCAAGGTCCATAAAGACACAGTTGGGCAAGTTTGATGTGGAAGAACTTGACTGGCTTGCACAGAACCCGGACCTCAACCCCATGGAATACCCTTGGGATGAACTACAATGGAGATAGTGAGCCAGGCCTTCATGTCCAACATCAGTGCCTGACCTCACAAATGTTCTGGAAGAAAGGCCAAAAATCCCCACAGACACTCCAAAAATCTTGTGGAAAGCCTTCCCCGAAGCTGTTATAGCTGCACAGGGCATACTAACTCCATATTTAGGCCTATGGATTTAGAATGGGATGTCATGTAGATATAATGGCCAGGTGTCACAACAGTTTTTCATTGTTCACTGTTATGGCAGCCAGTTCTTATCTAATAATTGCATAAAAGATGCTTCATGGCTAGATGCTTAGCATGCTATTGGCATGTGGAGTATGCACTTACAGGTATAGTTCACATACCTGGGTGGCCAGGCACTCCCATCAGTCCTGAAGAACCATCCTTCCCTTGTAGACAACCTTGCTCTGGAGGCCCTGGTACACCCTGTAGCCCAACTGAGCCTTTCACCCCTGGAGAGTCATAGAAAAACAGAAAGTCATCACGTATGTGTGTGTGCGGTCCAGGTATACATTACATTGTGGGGACCAAATGTCCCCAAAATGTGATTGTGAATCTGCTATTTTGACATTATGGCGACCAATATTTTTGGTCCCAGAGGGGGAAATTCAATTTACTAAAAATCTGTAACTGCAATCAAAAAACTGAAAATGCCAAAAGATGTATGTGTATTTCGTTTGGTTACTCATGGTTAAGGTTCGGGCTGGGTAGGGATTAAGGTCATCATGTTGGCACTAGAGTGTGTGTGAGTGTGAAAATTGGTATATGAGTGAACATTACCTTTCACCCCCTGTGATCTTGCATGTCCTGGGGCTCCAGCAGGTCCAGTCAAGCCCTGAAGGCCCATATCACCTGGGGGCCCTATATCCCCATTGCTGCCAGCTGGTCCCTGGGGGCCTGGCCTACCTGGGAGTCCATACCCTATATCACCCTAGGGAGAGATCCCATGCATGGTTAACCCTACGTCATCCTGGGGAGAAATCCCACCCATGGTTAACCCTAAATCACAAAATGGAATAACTTTTGAGGGATTCATGCAAACCTTTGACCCTGGAGGCCCTTGAAAACCAGCAGCTCCTGGTTGTCCCAGTAAGCCAATTCCTGGAATGCCTGCCTTCCCAGGTGTGCCTTCCTCACCTGCATGTAGAAACAGGAGGTTAGTGAGTCAGTCCACAGACATCAACCCAACGATGATGAGATTAGGTGCTAGACTATTTGTGAATTACTGCAATATGTGTGATGTCTTTCTTACCTTTTACTCCTGGGACCCCAGGATATTGTACTGATAACATTCTTCCCTTTTCCCCCTTAGTGCCAGGTAGCCCTGGATCTCCAGGGGGACCCCAGTGCCCTTGGGCTCCTGTGATGTCATGGACAATTCAATCCAGTTTTTGCGTGTCTTTTTAAGAAATCATGCACTACAACAGTTATACTGCCATTCCCTCATTCACCTGGTAAACCAGGTATTCCAGGTAGACCTTTGAAGCCTGGAGGACCTGGATATCCTTGGCTGATGTTAATTCTGTTTGGTTCCCCTCTCACTCCTAAACAGAAAGTGGTATTAGCACCAGGGTCATGTGACATATGCACTGGTGCCTAATTGAGGTGGAGGTGTGACTGACTTACTATACTCATTGCTCACATGTGGAGGTGTGTGTGTTTCATATATTTTTCTTTCTTTTTTGCATATGTACTGTCTCAGTTGGGCTGTTGTTAGGTTGGAGATGTTCACAGGTGGAGCTGATGGTCATTCTTACCTGGCACTCCAGGTAGTCCTGGAGGACCATCTACCCCTGAACTTCCAATCTGCCCTGGATAACCTTGCGGTCCAACCCCTGGGGGACCCAAATCCCCTTCTTTTCCCATTGGTCCATGAGTGCCAGGCCTTCCTGGAAGGCCCTGTTGCCCCTTTGGACCCGGCCATGTGACCTGCAAACACACAACTATATCATGCTGCTTTGTAATTACTGTATGGTTTTATACAACAATATTATGTTGGGAGACATTTGTATGTTGGATCATACAGAATCACTTTTTGAATATTTATAGGGAGAACTGGGGGTATTTACCAAGTTACCCTTGGGCCCTGGCAGACCCTTGCCCCCCGGTTGACCTGGTACCCCCTGTTTGCCATGTAGCCCACATGTTCCTGGGGGTCCTGGAAGTCCTCTGTCCCCTTTCAGTCCAAATCCAGGTTCAATGTCATCATCTCCCTTACATCCCTGCGGGCCTGGATAACCCATAATCCCCTGCGGGCCCTGAGATGAGTACAGAGATAATGGCAGAGAAGCCATGACTGACCTGCTTTCTTGTTCTTGACATGAATGCTAAGTGTTAAATGCTAGATGGATGTGTGCTTGAGGGCTCCAGAAAGAACACTGTTTAAGGAAGAAGCTGTCTGGCAGAAGAACCATGGACCATCTCAGGTGAGTTTACCTGCAGTCCATGGGACCCTGGGAGTCCCTTAACTCCTTTATCTCCCTTTAGTCCTAGATGACCGTTCATTCCTGGAGAAACATAGACAGTGCTGGGTCCAGAACTCAATCACTAAATGTGCAGTTGGAATCAGTGTTATTTTTGCCTTATTTTGCTGGAAATTGAATGTAAGAGTAGTTAAATGTAAAAAAAAAAAAAAAAAAAACAGTTACCTGGAAGTCCAGCAGGGCCAGGATTTCCCTGAAGGCCAAATATCGTTGTCTTTAAATCACATCTGCATGGTTCACCGACCTGTCCTATACAGCAAAATGGAACCATCTAGTTGTACTCTTATTAGTGACATAGTAAAACATCATACATAAGACAAACCTGGTGATCCTGAGTCTCCTGGCATTCCTGGGAAGCCGATCAAACCCTTGATCCCTGGGGGTCCTTCTTGGCCGTTCCGGAAGCCTTTGCAATAGAAGGGTCCACCATTAAGATGAGTTGTTACAAGCAAAGAGAACTGTTTGACTATCCCTAATGACCAGGTTGCCAATTATGATTGCCTGTGATATGGGTAATAGGTTGTTCATTGATGAGTAAGACACCATCATCCACTTATGTATATAATGGCAGAGAGTATTAGCTGAATGGCTACCAATACATTCAACAAGGCCTGGTTGGCCGGGATCTCCTGGTTCTCCAGGTGCTCCTGGATCTCCATCTCTCCCTGGAGTGCCTTGAATGGGGACACCAGGTTCACCCTTATCTCCATTGGGGCCCAGCCTGCCTGGAGGCCCAGGTGGACCTGGAGGGCCTGGAACAGAACGCAGGCCTGCAAAAAGAGATGGAGAAAACATTGGTGTACACCTTTCTCTCTGAAAACCCCCAAAGACATATATCAAATATTATCTTGGATCACAAATTTGTTTCATTTTTACTTTTCAAAATACAGGGCCTTTGACTTGAATGCCTCTCAGGGCACAGATGGGTTGATACTTTATTGGTTCATACATATGTGTTTATGTGAACGTACGAGAGTGCTATTTGTAAAAGTGAGTGCATATTTCTTTGATCTAGCAGATTTGTGATCACAGCACCTGGGAGTCCTGGAGATCCAGGTGGGCCAGTGCAACCTGAAACATAAGGCAAAGTTCTCATGCCCAAGTTCTTCAGGTGTGGCTGACAGGCATGGAGAGGAGTCCGGTAATAATACCTGGGCGGCCAGGAAGGCCTTGCTGACCTGGTGCACCAGGCAATCCAGGCTGTCCTTTGAGGGCTCTGTCAAGTACTACCTTCTGTTTAAGAAGATTGAAGGGTAAAGCTTTTAATTAACTGTAACTTAAAATGCCTTTATAATGCATTCATAGAACATTCAGTGCACCTTCATAATGCATTGACAGAGCATTCATAAACGGCATGTAACATCTTAACATAGCTTAATAGCTTTAATATACATTAATAGGAAACATTACATGATTATATGATTATACTGTTGAGGTGGCATAGTGATGAGCACTGTTGCCTCACACCTCTGCGATCTGGGTTCAGGGTTCCGTGTTGCATGATCTCCCCATCATGTCATGGGGTTTCCTCCCCCACACTCAAATTGCCAAAATTGCTCATGGATGTGCGTGTGTGCGTGCCCCGTGATAGGTTAGAGCCCCATCCTGGGTTGTTCCTTGCCCTGTGTCCGTAGCCCCTGGGATAGGCTCTGGACGATACTTGCAGATGATGTGGTCCTGTTGGCATCATTGGGCTGTGGCCTTCAGCATACACTGGTGCGGTTTGCAGCCGAGTGAGGCGACCGAGTCTGAGACAATGCTTCTCGACCGGCAAATGGTGGATTGCCCTCTTCTGGTGGGGGATGTGGTACTGCTTCAAGCAGAGGAGTTTAATTTCTCATGGTCTTGTTCACATGTGAGGGAAAAAGGGAGCGGGAGATCGACAGACGGATTGGTGCAGCGTCAGCAGTAATAAGGACATAGTATCATTCTGTTTTGGTGAAGAGGGAGCTGAGCCAGGAGGCGAAGCTCTCAATTTACCGGTCCATCTACGTTCCTACCCTCACATATGGTCATGAGCTCTCGGTAATGACCGAAAGAATGAGATCGCGGATACAAGCGGCCGAAATGAGTTTCCTCTGCAGGGTGCCTGGGCTCAGCTTTAGAGATAGGGGGAGGAGCTCGGACATTCAGGAGGGGCTCAAAGGAGAGCCCCTGCTTCTCCACATTGAAAGGAGCCAGTTGAGGTGGTTCAGGCATCTATCTAGGTTGCGTCCTGGATGGCTCCCTGGGGAGGTGTTTGGGGCATGTCCAACCGGGAGGAGGCCCCAGGACAGACCAAGTCACGCTGGAGAGATTATATATCTCGGCTGGCCTGCACCGCCTTGGTATTCCCCCTGGAGGAGCTGGAGGAGGTGGCTGGTGAGAGGGAGGTCTGGGCAGACTGCTGACCCAGTGACTCGATCCCAGATACGCAGCAGAAAATGGATGGATGGATGGATGAGGAGAGGTAAAGAGAATGTACTCATTTCAGCATGTTGCTGCATCCACCACATGACAAACCACCTCAGGCATGAGAACCTATGTGCAGCCATGCGGCAGACGATACCTCAGCACCACACCAGTCCAAATGGACCAGTGTGAGTTTTTTCCAGAGGATGGCGTACCAATCCTGCCACCAACCCCCAAGTTCTTCCTTCCTTACAGGGCTGGATGTAGATTAACGTCATACCCAGGATGGATGGATGGATAAATCATGAATACCGCTTGAACAGTAAATAAGCATCTCTTTGGGTTTATGTCGCTGTTGCTCTCCAAACCTGGCAACACCGAGGTGACCCTTCTGCATTACAAAACTGAAGTGAGTCAGGTATGGCTCAGTTTCTGAATGCCAGTGGAAAAGTGCCATTACGGTAGTGCAATTGCAGTGGTACTACTCACATCTCCAGGGTCACCTCTTGGGCCCTGATTGCCTTTCTGTCCCTGTAGGCTCACAGAGGGACAGTGTTATACACAAAATCAAACACACATACATATGCACAGAGTGTGAGGACAAGGCAACCTTGCATCAGACACATCAAAGCGAATAAGGCACAGCGACCCCTGACCTTCAGGCCTGATTCCCCTGGGAATCCTTGAAAGCCACAATCTCCTCTGCTTCCCTACAGGACCACAATGAATACAATCAGTTCTATTTCAATGGAAAACTGAAACACCTCAGTGATGGGCAGCTGACAGGACTGTTAGTTCAGTGAGGTTACTGACAGGGCTGAGAGCTCTGTGTGCTGACTGGCAATTCTGTGTAGTGACTGACAGCTCTGTGTAGTGACTGACAGCTCTGTGTAGTGACTGACAGCTCTGTGTAGTGACTGACAGCTCTGTGTGCTGACTGACAGCTCTGTGTGCTGACTGACAGTTCTGTGTGCTGACTGGCAGCTCTGTGTGCTGACTGACAGCTCTGTGTGCTGACTGACAGCTCTGTGTGCTGACTGGCAGCTCTGTGTGCTGACTGGCAGCTCTGTGTGCTGACTGGCAGCTCTGTGTGCTGACTGGCAGCTCTGTGCTGACTGACAGTTCTGTGTGCTGACTGACAGCTCTGTGTGCTGACTGACAGCTCTGTGTAGTGACTGGCAGCTCTGTGTGCTGACTGACAGCTCTGTGTGCTGACTGACAGCTCTGTGTGCTGACTGACAGCTCTGTGTAGTGACTGACAGCTCTGTGTAGTGACTGGCAGCTCTGTGTGCTGACTGGCAGCTCTGTGCTGACTGACAGCTCTGTGTGCTGACTGGCAGCTCTGTGTGCTGACTGGCAGCTCTGTGTGCTGACTGGCAGCTCTGTGTGCTGACTGGCAGCTCTGTGTGCTGACTGGCAGCTCTCTCTTGTGACTGGCAGCTCTCTCTTGTGACTGGCAGCTCTCTCTTGTGACTGAGAGTCATGTGAGGTGACTGACAGCTCTATGAGGAGACCATTATAGGTTAATGAATCTTGTCTCCTCCTAATCCATATTTAATCTTGTAATGGTTGTAGGCCAAACATCACCAAGTATGCATTACCAGATTGCCAACGTCTCCAAGGCTGCCATCCTTCCCAGGTTTTCCCTGTAGAAGAAATTGCACTTCAAGCATGAAGTTCTCTACCGTGCTCTGCAAGCTCATGGTGACATACTGAGTGGCTCATTCCCACACCTCACTCAGCCTAGAGCCTCAGTTGATGTGTAACTAAGCAGGTTGGGCCTTTGTGTCTGTGTGCGTCTTTCTCCCGCCCAAAATGGTTCCGGGGTACTGAATTAATGGCTGACTCTGTGCTCTGACCTAAAGTTTCTCTCTCACTTGTACACAGTACTATGCAAAAATCTTAGGCAGTCAAAGTAAATGATCTTCAAAGTGTGGCTGCTTAGCCATTTTGAAACCTCTCCTAAAGCCTTGGATGTGCACCAACCATCCAAAATGTATTTTTTGACTCAACCATTACTCAACCTTGTTTGGCTAATCGATACGTCACTGAGACATTTAACTAATTAAATTAACTAATTGAACTGGTGGTAAAATTTAACGAACACATGGAATGGCTACAGTGCCCCTGAGGAGAGGTTTGGGAACCGAAGTGCTGTTGTTCTAGCCGTCCAACAAGACATGAGAAGCTTTTTGGAGAACATAAGAATCTCTTGTTAGGTTTTTATTGTGTTACTGTTAATTTGCTGTCCTAATGTTAAATTGTATTTTTACATATATTTTACATATAATTGCGTAAATATTTTGTTTTTAAATAATTTGAGGTAATACACAAATACTACCCAGATAAATAGCTTTAAACATTTTGACTGAGACCTAAGCACAGTACTGTTTATGTGTATATGTCTCAAAACAGAGCAAGATGGCATCAGATAGAAGACGTATACCAATGTGCCTATACTTGCAAATGGAAAATAAAGCACTACTTAATTTTGCATACTTTTACATGCATGCATCTCATCCTGTTCATAGGCGAATGTACCTCAGGTCCCGGTTCCCCCTCGTCCCCCTTTGTGCCCTTATGTCCTGCGTTTCCCGGACGACCCTATGAAAGTGAAGCACGCCGCACTTCAAAAGTTAAACATACATACCGTCATGCAGCATGTTCACGTTGGCGAATTACAGCACACTTGCTGAAGTCTTGTGTGACGATTATCATAATTTAAGCAGTTTATTCCAGTTTATAAACACTTTATACAGAACTGCGTTACATATGTACTTTTTGTATACCTTTCAAAAAATGTTTGCAGATACTATGATTTGTCATGTCGGGGATATAAAAAGATTAAGCACTGAAGCACAAGTAATTCATTATTCATAGCTTGGCTCTGGAATATTCTGCAGCTTTAATGTTCCAAATGTACTTACAGGTGACCCTGGATCGCCCTTTTCACCTATATCACCCGGGTCCCCCTGCGATGACAGAGGTCAGTGAAGGTCAGTCTGCAGAAACCACTCCCACTATGAATTAACTCCACCCACACTAATCTAATCATTCCCACTCTCCCTGTGTTTCACCTGGCCTTGCAGCCATAGGTCTTCATACCTGTAGGTCTTTGAAGCCTGTTGCATACAGTTTCATTCCTTTCCTCCCAGGAATTCCTGGAGGTCCTGGTTTCCCCTGTACAACGGAATCATAGGAAGTGATGCGTAGCGCTGTCCAGCCTGGTCCATGACCAAGGTGGTACAGGACTGGGCAGGGACTCCAATTGCCTCTCTGACTCAAATCTCAGCTGTCATTTCCCACCTTTTGGCCTGGAGGTCCTGCGATACCCGAGCTTCTCCCTTCCAGACCCTGAACAGAGACATAGAGGTTAGACACATCTCACAGACTGTCACCTCCACACATCAGCCGAGTCAGTGGTAGTAAGCTTACCTTTACTCCTGGGGCACCGGGCAGCCCCCCTGCTCCCTGGAATATAGGAGCAGAGATAGCATCAAGCATGCCTTCACCTTCTGTCACACTGACAGTTAATCTAAGGCTGGCACTGTAGGGTGCATGTTTTGTGTTGCATGGCATGAATTACTGTGTCTGATCAGCACTCACGGGTGTGCCCATCAGCCCTGACGGTCCAGGGGGTCCAGGAGCCCCCGGTGGTCCTGTTTGGCCCTGAAAACCAGGCCAGAGGGTTTGACAGTACCAGGAGGGACGTCTTGGATGACAGGAGTTAAAGCTGTCCTCACCTTAGCACCATAACTACCTGGAGCACCACGCTGACCTTTCTCTTCGACGGAGGATAAGTTGGAGTCCCCCTGTAGGGACATCCGGCGAGAGAATGCACACTTATGCACACCTGTATCTGTGGGAAGCCTACTGGCTCCCATTGTTGTTCAATTTTGAAACTCCAAACCTCAAAAGCGTAAAAAAAACGGACAAGTATCCATGAAAACTGATCAAAAATATCCAGCCTAAATACATCCAAATGCACAGTCACAAAGACATGGTCACAATGGTCATGGTCACAAATGCACAGTTCATGTCACATGGAAAAAAGACATGAAACACGGAGTTGAAAGATGGATGGATGGATGGATGGATGGTATATTGTTTTCATAAACTCACCTTGGGACCCGGTTGCCCTGGACGACCCTTAAAAAACACAATGGTGAGAATTAACGTGGTAAACATTTCAACATTATGTACTGTAATGCAGTTAATATACCCTCTATTCTTAGCAACAAGGTTATGTTTTCTGAATGAACATGTTTACTTGTACCTCCATCTACACCAAAGAGGAATACAAAGAACAATGACAGATGGATAGAAAGGTCCAGTATAAGTCTTACAGGCACTCCGTCACGCCCAGGATCCCCATGAGGTCCTGGATGGCCTCTTTCCCCCTGGAGACAAATATCTATTACTGCATGAATGCATATATTCCCAGTTCTCTTATTGTGTATATATGAATGCCTTTGAGGTAGTTCACACAGGCTATCAGGTGCCTCTGAGGTAGTTCACGCAGGCTATCAGGTGCCTCTGAGGTAGTTCACGCAGGCTATCAGGTGCCTCTGAGGTAGTTCACGCAGGCTATCAGGTGCCTCTGAGGTAGTTCACGCAGGCTATCAGGTGCCTCTGAGGTAGTTCTCGCAGGCTATCAGGTGCCTCTGAGGTAGTTCACGCAGGCTATCAGGTGCCTCTGAGGTAGTTCACGCAGGCTATCAGGTGCCTCTGAGGTAGTTCACGCAGGCTATCAGGTGCCTCTGAGGTAGTTCACACAGGCTATGAGGTGCCTTTGAGGTAGTTCACGCAGGCTATCAGGATAGCGCACAAAGCACGATGCACCGTTCCTACCTTCATGCCGTCACATCCGGGATGGCCTGGTTCTCCAGGGGCACCCTGTACTCCTGGCAAACCCTACAAACAAATGTATTGCCACTATGTAAAATCATAATAATAATAATAAGAAGAAGAGGAATGGCACAAGAACAAAATCAAATGCAAGTTTGCATCAATGACATGAAGAACGTAGAAAAGCAAGGAAATTAAAAAATTCTTGTTTCTTTGAATTAATCATCTTAATGAAAATGGGGGATGCTGGTTGCAAAATAAATGTCTTGGATGAATTTAAGGTAAATCTTAAATGAGAATAGAAGAAATTAAATCACCATAAAACTGACAAATTTTTATAACAGTAAAGAAAAAGGTGACAAGCTAGTGCTGCTCTGTGAGCACCTGTGAGTATGTATATATATATATATATATGTTGGTGTTAACATTCTTTAAAGGCATGAGGGCTGGAGCTCTTGGGATGCCGTGTCTTCTCAGCACCCCCTAGTGTTCAGCCACAGGTACATTCATTGAATGACAGCAACGTTAAAGCTTCTAGGAAGTGCACATTATGTAAAGAAATCACAGGAGGTTCTTACCGGCAGTCCTGGAGTCCCCATATGTCCTGGATCTCCATTAATTCCCTGGGACAGAACAATAACTTCATAATAAATGGTGGCAAACAGGAGGACATTTCCCCAAGATGCACACTGGGAACTTCATATCTCTTTATCTGGTACCAGGAACAGTCACAGGCCACAAAATAACCAAATGTACTAGTCATCAAACTGCTGTTATGTATGCTGTTATGACAGGTTTTATTTGGTTCTCCATCCATCCATCCATCCATCAATGGATGCAGGGTATTTGGTTGTTTTGGTTGTTGGTCTGTATTGCTATTCATCTGCTTAAGGCATTGATTACTACACACTGTATACACTGGCGATAAATATTAAACAAAGTATATTAACTGAATAACCAGGCTACATCTCACCCTGCTGCCTTTGGGTCCTTGATCTCCAGGCTGACCGATGTGGCCCTAGAGGAGAAGCCAACAACCAAGTGGGCTGTAGATTCCGGGATTTGTATCACATCATACACCAAAGCTGTAGACATGTACATTGTAGACAGTGCTCACAGGAGATGGTTTAATACCTTTAGGCCGGGTGGCCCTGGGTGGCCTTCTTTACCTGGAAAACCAACCAAACCAGGAGGGCCGTCGATACCAGGGTATCCCTTCTCACCCTACGCGGACAGAGACAGGTCAGCACCCCTTTCATTCTCTGAAGATCTCAGAAGGGTATTTCTCCAAAAGGGGAGACATTTGTGAATCGATGTAAACCTTACAAATCAGAATCAGAAAACTGGCTCGATGGTGGCATGAAATAAGATGATTCTGACCCCAGTTAATGAAACATTGAGCCCTATTCATTCTAACTGGTATTTGAGACCCAATTAAGTCCACATTTTTCAGTATTTCTGTAACCTGCAGTTATTGCTAAACAGCACAATCTCACCCTACCTTGTTGCCTTTGACTTGGTCACAGTGACATCTGGGCTTCCCATTACACACGCAAACCTAGAAACACGTCAATACAATATTTCAGAATAGCAGACGGTCTCCACCCACGTGAGACCTTTGGTTATAGATAAAGCAGTTTGTTTTGAGAAGTGCTGTGGGAATGAACACCGGGAGTCAAGCCTTTCCCTTTTCCCAAACATACTTGATAAAGACTGAGAGAACAGCCTGCCTCAGCTGAGCCGCTGGGAGCATTTCCGAATGCAGCGTAGAACTGGTTAGGAGAGAAATGTACTGAACAGTCCCATAAACCATTTAGAACCACCACAACTATCCCCAATGCAGGTTGAGACAGTAGAATCACTCAAGGAACCAGTCTAGACCACGTCCTGAATTTACCCCAGCAATAGTTCAAAACAAAAGAATTGTTTGATCTTCTTCACAGTGATGAGACACTCTATTATTACATCTGTGCTTCACTGTAGTAAGTCTGAAGGTGTACGTGGAATATATTAGATCAGAAAAAGTCAATCTGTGCATGTGGCAACAGCCTTAGCTAGTCAAAGAAAATGTTTAAGACTATTGCAAATTAACAGTAACGCAAAAAAAAAAAAAAAAAAAAATCAATCAGAATTTCTTCTGTTCTCCAAATAGTTGCTGACACCTCATTGGACAGCTAGAGGAACCTGATTCAGTTCCCAAACCTCTCCTCAGAGGGACCTCAGCTGTTCCATGTATTTGTTAGATTTCACTACCGGCTCATGAATGAACCTAATTAGTTAAATAACTCGATGAGGTATTGATTAGAAATGCAAGGTGGGGTGGTGCTCGAGTCAAAAAATACTTCAGTGTATTGGATGGTTGCTAGAAACACTGGGATGACTTTACAAGAGGTTTTGAAATTATTAAGCTGACACACTTGACAAACATATTATCACTGACTTTTTCACAGTAATGCGTTACATGCTGGATCAGTGTTGTCAGCTTTGTAGAAATGTGGAAGAACTCTGAAGACGAGGATTTTTTTGCCTGTTCAAACAGTGGAGCTATAGCGTTCGGGACTGAATCCGGGTCACATGATTTCTTGCCTTTCAAACAGATATTGCTTCGGAGTGCAAAATCCTTAGCATTGTTCCTTGTACTGTTTATATGAATATCTGTTAACACAAAATTGCCTGTCATGGAGTGGAATTTCCCTCTTATATTGATGTGCAGTACTGTGCAAGAGTCTTGAGCTGCCAAAGAAAATGATGTTCAAAAGATCTTCATGTTGGTGTAGAGCCATAAAATGATGTCCGTCAAAGCATCAAAGCCAGCTTAGTCATATCAAAACCTCTTCTAAAAGCGCCAGTGTATTTACATCAACCATGCAATACACCCATGTATTTTTCGACTTGCCCACTAACACACCTCATATGGATGGATAATCAATACCTCATTGACTTTTGTTGACTTAATTAAATTAATGAATTAACTGAGCTGGTGTGAAATTTAACTAGTACATGGAATGGCTGAGTTGCCCCTGAGGAGAGGTTTGGGAACTGAAGCGGTGTTCATATAGTCTCCAACCTTTTGGAGAACAGAAGAAATTCTTTTTATTGTTTTACTTTTACTTTGCATATGTTCTAATGTTAAATTGTTTTTCTGAGCAAATATATTTACCACCCAGATAAACAGCATTAAACATTTTCTTTGACGGCCCAGGACTTTTGCACAGTACTTTACTTTTATAGTACTTTTATTTGACAGGCTGCTTCCAGGCTCAAAATTTCTAAGACCGCAGTAAACAAGAGCAATGTTAAACAGGAGACAGTGGGAACGACCAGAAACCAGCCAGGTAGAGGGCAGAAGCGACTTTCTAATGCCAGAGATGGCCGTCAACTTATCCGACAGTGCCTCATGAATCAGAGCATGACATCTACTGTAGTGATCTTCAAAAGGAATGGGAAACATTAAGTGGTGTGAAGTGCACTGCTAGGACAGTTCGTATCAGGCTCCTAGAAGCAGGACTGAAGACCCATAAAGCAAGGAAGAAGCCCTTCATTAATGAGAAACAGGGAAGAGCAAAAATGGAGTTTGCAAATAAAAAATTATATTTTACACAGAAGCATACCCATAAATTGAGAAATGAGTGAAAGTAAAAATTTAGCTGTGGTCTCTTGTTTTTTTCCTGATCTGTAGGTATTCCTTTGTATGTTGACATACTATTATATTGAAGTATCCCCTTGTATACTGATGCACCCTGTAAACAGTCATCTTAGCACCACATGGTGTGAGGAATAAAAAATCAGCATGTTTGCATGCATGTCTAGGTGGCTTCCCCAGACTTGTCCCTAGGTGCATTTTCCTCCTAAGGCCAGTCTGAGTGGCAGCAGCAGTTTTAATGCAGTGTTGGTGCCCTCAGAACACAGCACAGAACAGACTGACACACATGCAGCTTGCATGACTGAAGATGATGTAAACTAGGGTTCTTCAAATCTAGACCTCGATTCCAAATCCAGGCCTTGTTTTCAGTTCTCCCAGGTAGTTAGTTTAATAATTACTGATTCTGATTGGTCAGAGCCTTCACACCTGACTGACAGGTAAATGAAGGCTGGAAAACCAACAGTGCTCAGACATCGAGGACCGTGATTTGAATAACCCTGATGTAAACAGTTTACTGGGCAGTCGAGGGAACATAAGCACACATCTGTAAAATGTAAGTGCATGTCCAGTGTCTGTCTACGCACATCTGTATGCTTTAAGCTAAAAGCAGACTATTTCTGTACCTAAAGGTCTGAGATTTTCTAAATAACCTTATATGCAAATGTTTTGTTAGACAAACCAACATTTATAAAAACGACAGTCTATGAATTAATGTCTAGCACCCCACCCTGTGTTGCCTAAAAGATAAAAAGAAACCAATCAGGACCTAGAGCTCAAGGTCTTGTCACAGGTTGCATAAGTGGTGTCAGAATAAATCATCTCTTATTTGTTTGCTTAACATTTGTTTGATTGGACTATTTGCCATATCTACTGATGCTGGATAAACAACTGAAGTGACGTACTATCACTTCATGAGCTAATCTTTCCTGCCGGTGCCTAGTCCTCAATGAAGCTGACAGACACAGCAAATTCAAGTCACATTCACGCGACATCATGGTCTTTAGTATGGGCTACAAAGCAGTAAGTGAATCTCATCAGTTTACAAGCAGTGAGCAGCACATGCATTCTTTGCAGGGCAGTTGCTGGAGATTCTGGACCCCATAAAAGCATATCATATTGGGCCCCCCAATCCAGACTAATCCAGTTATGTTCCAAATTTTTTAGGGCCCCCCACACTCAGGGGTCCTTCAAGTCAACCTAATGTTCCCCACTTCTATGTCACCCCTGATTCTGTGTAGATATGACATGGAACTGGCTGCTGTGTAATTTGCGTATAAGTAAATAAATAATTTTAAACATTTTTTTTTTAAATCTATTATTTAAAAATATAATATAACAGTTGACCCGGAATGGTTTTACTCATCTGCATTTATAGACTTAGTATTTTAATAGTAGGCTTATAACCACTTACGGAAATCCCCAGCCTTACAACCCATACTACAGTGATTGCAGAAACATGACACGAGCAGATGAAAAAGAAGCCCAACGAATTCTTTCACCAAAATCTGCACTTCTCATGCCGGCTTGTGAGGTAATTCAGATAAAATCATTTCAATGTCAATATTTTCCTAATTTACGATTGAACGTGATCTGTGCCGAAAGCATTGTCAACTGAACCATGATGCTTACATCCTTCGCCGTAACGTCCCATAAAACCCCCAGGATCAGCAGAAGCGTCGCCCTCCGGGTCGCTGTCATGGACCGGATCCAGCGGGTCATCGCTGCTCCGTAACCGGGCTCTGACCTGCGAACCTAAGTAACTTTTAAGAGTAAACTGACGGCAGCAGGTGCGGAGATGCTCTCCCAGATCTGTGCGCACAAACCGCCCACTGTGCGTTTAGTGGGAATCTGGGAAGCTGCACAAGAAATATATGGGATTAATGGCAATGGAGGTGAAGCGAGAGCCGGGAAATGAAGCCGCAATGTGGGCGTATCTAACTTTATCCTATATTCAGTATCCAGCGGAGATGCTGATTTCATCTCAAAAGCACTGCTCAGAAAATTGTCCAGACACAGGTGTAACCTCTGCATTTCACAGTATATATGATGACACTGTCAGTTCCCTGGGAGTCCTTTATGCAACAGCGCTTCTTTCTCATTTCTCCCTGAATCTGTGGGCGAGCGACATTTTATAAAGGTGAGGGATTGTGTACAGTAGTGAAAGTCGATCGACAAAATAATCGTTTTTCAGACAAAAAAAAAGAAATTCTCATTCTGAGTGTTGCGTTAATTTTAGATAGTGATTATAATTTCATGTGACTTTACTTATTGCAATATCCACCTCTACCTCTACCTCACCTTTAAATGTATTTTTTACAAATGTTTTGCATTTGCCGTAGGCGCTAAGTAGAATTATTTATTTTGCTATTATTTATTATTAAATGATTGCTATTATTATTAACTTTATTATTTATTTAATCTGTTCCAGTTTTAATATTAAAATACTTTATGCAGTGACAGATAAGTACTTTTCCAAAATATCTGCTTGTCATTATTTTACAGTAATTAAGTCTTGATTGCTTATATTGAAACTGTTTATTTGTACAGCATGAATTCAATCAACGGGGAAGTAAAAATGAAAGAGATCAGTACGCAATCGTTATAAATTAATTTTATATTAATATGGTTGATAAATAATTTTTATCAGCAAGTTTGTCTAAGACCATTATCATTGTTATCATTGTTCTTTGTTGCACTAGAAGTAACGTCTGTAGTCGGAACTTCATCAGTATATAAATTAAGATTATCCGTTAGGATTTTAATTGCAGTAGATGGTCCTAATGCTATGTAATGGTGAAAGTTTGACGATATCTATAGTATATCGGACTATGTGTAAATTTTATAAGGGTTTAAAATCCTTAGACTAGAATCCCTTCTCCTACTATACTTATCACAAGCATTCGCTTAAGAGGCGGCTGAATTAAATCTCATCAATATTTTCTCATCTTAAATATTTATATATCTACTAGTGCAGCCCGCTGATCTTCTTTGATAAAAATAAGAGCGATGAGATGAGCGGGGAATCAGGAACCCTGCCTCGCTAACATTTAGTGCCCTAATTAGAGCTCTTCATCCAGTCTGCATGCAGTTTTTCATTAAATATCCTGCTTCCCGTTTCCCAGCTGTGTCCCTCCCATAGTCTAGTCCTTGTTATGCAGCTCCCTGAAGCTCTAATGCTATGATTATTTGTTAGGACAGGGACCAGGCATCCACCATGAAGTCAAATTATTAATGCATAGTTGTTCTTCAGCACCACAGACTGCTGTGTTGAGTATTGCTGAGCTGTGGGGATCCCAGATGAAGACCTCAATCATCTGCATCACCTGCTCTTCCCTCTTTTTCTGGTAATTCTTTATGACACAGGGCTAGACACACAAAGCTTGCTTAAAAAAAGATAAACTAATTCAGTTGAGAGTGGTGGTGAGGTTGTGAGTGTGACTGAAGTTAGATATAAGTAGTGGGATTGAAGCAGGCAGTTGCCTAAATATGCATGCACACATAAATAGTCATCCATCCATCCATCCAGGGGAGAATCTAGCTATCAAAAAGATCAGGGGCTAAGTGAAGTTTACCTGGGGCTAACTTTCTTTTGCTTTTGAAGGAAGATTGGCATTGGGGCTAAAATACTCCAGGCTATAGCCCCGAGTGATCGGACCTAACAATGCCCATGCATGCGTGCATCCATCCTTTTGTCCTGGTTAGGTTTGCAGGGTAGTGGAGCCTAACCCGGGCAGAAAACTGGGGTTCACCTTGGGTGTAATGCCATTCCTCCACAGGGTGCATCTACTACAGGAAATGAGTTAGTGTGATTGCATGTCTTTGCACTGTGTGAGGACGCCTACGTAACATGGGAAGCACATGCAAGCTTGACACGCACAGAGCAGAGATGGGATATGCACTCCCAAGCCTAGAGGTGTCAGGCCACACACTAGGCCACCGGGACATTAATGTACATTAAACAAAAAGCACCACAAAGACATGATGGCCCCATAGACAGCACTCAAGTCTCCTGCTTCCTGAGCTGGGCAGTTGAATCCTGCTCTGCCTCTTCCGTCTTTCTGGAGTGAGTTTGTTTGCCCTATTTTGCATGGATTACCTCCAGTTCCCTACAGCAGTCCAAAGACATGCAGCTAGGCTGACTGATGTATTGCATTTCTGCAGTGGGCTGGCATGCATATATATGTACAAACAGTACAGGTGCATATACATATGTGAGTATGGATAAACAGGGGTTACAAAAACGAGGAGGTGCAGATTTCCCCAGGTCACATGAGGTAATGCGTAATTGAGCTTACTGTCCTGATCTACATTCCAGTATAACCTTTGAATTAGTCTTCCTTTTTGTTGTTGTAAAGCACTCTGAAGTGTCCTTCAATTTGGTTGTAGAGACCTCTCTCTGTAAATTGTTTATATACATTGTATTGTGTATATTGTGAAGACAGAGACCTCTCTCTGTAAATTGTTTGTATACATTGTATTGTATATATTGTGAAGACTTGGGAAGTAGGGTCATTTGCTTGGATTTGTTTTCTCACTTTCTTGATTACTTGGGAGGTAGGGAAGTTTTGTTTCTCACACTCGCTTTGTTAAGAAGCTAATAGTTTGTGCCGTTTTGTTTGATATTTGGCCTGGGGGGTTTTCCGAAGCCTTCTTAATGCTATGTTGTGTTAAAAAGCGTTCTGAGAACTCACCTCTGGTCAGCTACTGAAGCTGATATTCCCCTACTTCACAAATTCACAAAAGAGTCAAGTAGATTAGTCTAATCATAACGATGCTTCACAAATAAATCAAAGACAAAGTAAGAGGCGGTCTCACTCTAGCTTTTTGTTGTGCCTGTCCATGGATCAGGATGTAACATTAGATGGGATGACAAAGTCACACACAGCATGCATGTATTTTCTTTGTATAAATATCAATTTTATAATTGTTCTTGCCATCACAATATATATGCATTATTGAAAGTTAAAGAACAATGTGTCTTCCAAACCATGGGACATATATTGTATATAGGAATGGAGATAAAAATTACTACAGGGCCAACCAAAATAGTGAATAGGGTCATTGTATGTAACAGTGTTGAAGCCACACTGTAGATCACGCCACACCATTCGGAGACTAGCGAGATTTGAGTCGTAGAATTATCATTAAAATAAATTTCAATATATTTCATATCAATCATTCTTCTTTTCAGGTGGAACATGCCACTTCTGATGGTCCGTGCAGTAAGTACCCAGTGCCTTTTTCTCAAACTAATAAAACCTGAAACAAATGCAGTTCATTATTGCTTGTACACTCTTTATTTGGGGGAGTGGTTTGGCAATATGCTGGTGAGGAATAAAAATTAATGACAGTCGTTTTTGGTAAACCGAAGTCAAAAATGAATGAGGCTGAATGAGGATTTAGGAAGGGCTGCGGTTGCATAACTTCCTTCGCACTGCAGGAACGGGTCTCCAGCAGTTCTCCAAAAAAAAAGATGGATGAAGAAATTAGGTAGGAATTAGGTTCGTATCTGAGGCTGCTGGTGCGAGCTGGCAAGAGCTAGGGAGTGTCTGCAGTAGCCAAAACAGGGCTGCAAACAGAAGCTGCGCTGCTTATCCAGAGAAGCTGTGGGAATTCATGCAGCCTAACTGGAGTAAACATCCATTAGTCACCTGGGGGAGTCTGTGCCATGATGATGATACACGAATCTCAGGAAAATCGGCAGAACATTAAATTCACGGTCCTGTGCGTGCTTCTGATTGTGGGACCAGAATCCTCAGCTGCTCTCTGCTGCGATCTAGACTTTTTTTTTTTACTTAAAAACACCCCTAACAAAGGTTATCATTCTCAATTCATCTCATAATGGTTTTTGGTTTCTCAGTTTTCTGACTCTCTGATTAAAGTCAAAGTTCAATGGGGAAACTTGCCTTCATCTGAATTTGCCTTAATGACATTAGTGAGACAAGACTGGTGTACTGTGTGTCCTGTTGGAATGTTGCTTTGGATGAAAAAGTGCCAAAGAAATTTAAATGTAAGCAGAAGGTCTGAAGCCTCAGTTGTTCCAAGGACTGTTTGAACCTGCTCTCTCGATTTTGGATAAAATCGTCTACGAAATAAATGTGAGAGAGAGAGAGACTGAGGGAGGGAGAGAGAGAGAGAGAGAGAGAGAAAGAGAGAGAGAGAGAGAGAGAGAGAGAAATAGAGATGTGAAAGTGTGTATTATTAGTTCTTACCATGCATAGTTGGCTGGTTACTGTGTGCAGCAGTATTTGAATTAACATTTCTCCTGCAGTAAAATTGTGGCTTGTGCTGGGTGCATTGGGATGTGTGTTACAGTAACATTTTTATTTACATTGCAGTAATGTTGTGATGTGGTTTGCAGGGAGGAAATCATGAACCCTGTGAGGGCCGAGACTGTTCCAGCTGCCCGTGTTTCCCAGTTAAAGGAACTCGAGTATGGCTTCACCTCGACCCTGCTTCCAAACCCCAAGCTTCACACACTTGTAGATTCCTTTGGGCAAATGTGTCATGTGGTGCTTCGGGTTAAAACTGCATATGACTGGAAGGCTGTCAATTTCTCAATTGTCTATTATTATCGAAAAGCCTGTTTTTAATGTAATCTAAATTAATGAATGAAAAGTAATTTCATGCAGACGCTGTGGGTTTTGTCGCCCCCCAGTGGAAAAATTAAATCTTTACCGTCGCATTTATAATTGCTATGCAAGTATGACGCAAGTGGCACATTCACAGGCTAGAATGAAGCTGTGAGTAGCATAAAGGTGCAGATGCCAGCTGTATGCCAACATCAAAAGTAAAATATATATACAACATTTTATTCTTATAAGGATATTTTTGCATATGAAACATTTTTCCACCCCAGGGAGCTACTGGGTACTTGGGGAAGGCAGGCCCCCAGGGTCCCAGTGGGCCTCCAGGTCCCAGTGGGCCTCAAGGAGAAAAAGGACAAGGGGGCGACGTAGGGCTGCCAGGGCATGCAGGACCCACCGGAGATGTGGTAAAAAAAAGTGCTTTCATGTCATGGAATATGAATTCTTCATGCTCTCTCTGTGCTCTCCCAAGTGGCTCTGCTTTCGTGCATGCTATGTCAGATGACTGTGTGTGAAACATCTTCAGACTGGATGCTGTGCTTTCTTGTGACTGGATTGTATACTCTGTGTTAAAGGGTCTGACTGGTAGTCCTGGATTCATGGGGCTCAGTGGTGTTCCTGTGAGTACATATTTCTCAGGATTCATTTATTCTGGGCTGAAGTTCTACAAGAAAGGAATAATTGCTAGTAATAGACCTTGACACATTGAAAGAGTTCATGGTTAATGTTTACTACAGGGGTTCTTGGTCATTGTCAGTACAGGTATAGGTGGTCTATGTTCTATTACAGTCGGTCTTGGTTATTCATGGCAAAACAACATTACAGCCCCAGGTCAAAAATATGCTTTCACTTTCTTTTCTTTCCAGGGTCACCCAGGTGATGGAGGCCGTCTGGGGGTCCCTGGGCGAGACGGTTGTAACGGGACGAAGGGTGACCCTGGTCCTCCTGGGGTTCCTGGGTGGCATGGAATTCTAGGGATGCAGGTGAGAACTTTAGTGAGCAATGCTAGGGCCCAGAGGTCACATGTCACAGGTGTAGCTGTGGTGTGTGACAGGCGTGTCCCGCCTTTGGGGATTCCATTGGCACCACACAACAGGTGTACCAAGGCTTACAGTCGTGCTACTTGCTTGCAGGGTACTGCAGGAACGAAGGGAGCCAGAGGAGATCCGGTGTACACCCATCTTCCTGGAGTTCCAGTAAGTTCCCATTAAATCTGATAATGTCCTTTAACATCCAGCAAGGCCCAGGGATTTAAAGTAACACAGTAAAAATCTGGTAACAGTCAGAGACCCCTTGGCTACAAAAGTTGTCAACTGGGGCAGTGGGGGAGGGGGAGAGGGTTACCCCCCATTCTGCCCCACCCTCACTCTGTCTTGGGGCTACCCCCCCTTCTGTCCTACCCCGGTCCCCATTCTGCACCATGCTGCCTCTCATTCTTCCTTGTGAGTGCCAGCTCTGCACTAAGGGACGCTTGTTTCGTGTGTCCTACAGGGAGATTCAGGATTACCAGGCTTATCCGGCCCACCTGTAAGTGTGATAACGCTGGAAGCGTCTTTCTTAATGTACAGGATTTTTACTGTAAAGTGCGCTGCTAATTCCAGGCTATCTGGCCACAACGTGTTTCTACAGGGGGCGCTTGGGATAGTTGGTGTTCCAGGCTTACAGGGACCAGCTGGACCTATAGGACCATGGGTGTGTATCTTGTCACTGCATGTACTGTATATATTATTACATGTGCATGGCTGTGTGTATGAGGTGAGAATGTCTTGTGTATGTGTATGCGATTGATTGCCCAGTTATTTGCTCTTTTATCTCCTGTGCTCTTTATGTCCAGGGTCTGCCAGGTCTTCCTGGCCCAAGGGGACCTCCTGTGAGTAAGATGCCCTCATCCACATGCATGTGCTCCATAGAATACATACTTCTGAGTCACCTTCCATGTCCGTGCTTTTTTTTCCCACACGTTTACAGGGTGATTGGGGAAGATCTCTTCCTGGACCGAAGGGTGACGAGGTGAGTCATCTAGATATGCACAGTAGTATATGAAAATGATGGGGGAAGTAGTGGGAGTGTGTATGTGTGTGTGTGTGTGTGTGTGTGGGAGGGGGGGTGCCTCCCTGGAGGGAGGACGAGTCAGGTGAGCATGAAGGTTGCCTGGTAACACTCTACTTAATGCTGTCACCTATAATGCACTATATATACCTTTATAATGCATCACAATGGTTGGTGTAAGAATAATAAAGCATTATAGCATCTTCTATTGACAGTCATAAGGCATTATAGTGTTTATTATAATACGTCTCATTTGTAATGCACTATAGATGCCCTCATAATGCATAATTATTTTTTTCTATATCTCCACTCTATTGTTAAACCCAAATAAATCCCCTGCTGCTTTGTGTCACAATGTTCTGTACACCAGCTTCATATTTTCCAACGTTCCCGTTTGTCCCGGGTTTCTCTCGTATTTCAAGGCCATCTGCCTTCGCCCTCCTGTTTTGTCATTTCTCTGGGGAAACTCCCATAACCTGCACGGCCCTCAAACGTATGCATCTTGCCAGAAGCCTTATAGTCAGTGATATAGCCTTATAGTCAGTAACTGTGTCCTCACTCTGCAGGGAGGGCAGGGACCTGATGGTGACCCTGGACCGTTTGAGTTTGTGACCCTGCCAGATGGAATCTACCCACAAGGACCCAAGGTGAGGGATGCTGGTGACATCACCATGGTTACCTAGTAGATTGTGGAGTGTTTTTTGGGGGTGGGGTCTCCTCATGTGACTGGTATATTCCAGGGGGATCAAGGTGCCAAAGGCCAACGTGGACCCCCTGGTGTCAATGTGAGTGTCCCAGCTTACACAGGCATATTTGTTTCATTTGCCGACTACGACACTTGGCCATTAGTAATGTGGGTAACATTTTACTTGAAGCTCTCTTATATAACTCACTATAGATCCCTTCATAATGCATTACGATGGTCAGTATAAGAATTAAAAAAGCATTAGAGCATCTGATATTAACAGTCATTAGACACTGGTGTGTTGATTATAATACTTCATGAGCTACAATGAAGCTCTTATCTATAATGCACCATAGATACTGTCATAATACATTATAATGATTGGTATCATAATTACGGATGCTATGTACTGCATTATGAAGGTATCTATAATGCATTACAGATGAGAGCTTCATAAAGCTTTCAAAATACATAACAAACACGGCTATAATGTGTTCATACATTCTTATAGATATGGCGTTCGTAGAAAGTGTTACTGTAATGTGTTATGGCTGTTGCAATTATTACAAAAAAGCAAGCATGTATAACAGTATACCTCCAAATGAACTGTGCAAAATTGCAGGGAAGAGACTCCCTGTCAGGAGAAAAGGGAGCAAAAGGAGTCGTTGGCTTTCAAGGTCCTCGGGTAGGAGGAGCTGTGCTTTTGTTTCATAGCTGGTGATGTCATAGCAGACTGCTGTATGGAGTACTATGAAGGGTCTTTACTGAGGGGATGTCATGCTGCATGCCTTTGTGGGAGCGTGTGGTTGGTGCAACTGTGCATTTCTATAGTATCTATACTCCTGGGCGAATAAAAAGTGGGCCAAACCCAAAAACTGCAAAATATTAAGCTTTTAATGGTCTTCATGCAAATCATTAAAAAAATCATTGGTCAGATAATTAACAAAAACTAAAAAATTATGCACTCTATAGACCTGTGCTGTCATTTGTGCATCACTGCTCATTGCTGTGGTGAATTGTCAGGGGAAAATGCTGGAAATAGGCAAATTCACACATACAGTCCTTTTTGGACGCAAATATAAAATTTTGAAAAGATTTAAATGCTTGATATAAAATTCAAAGTAACACATGTATGGGTGTTCAAATTTTTTCATAATATCTTCTATTTGCTGTTGAGACCATTAAAAGTTTAATGTTTTGCAAATTTGGGCTTGGCCCACTTTTTTGCCCAGGTGTATATATTATTATACACTACAGTATGTGTGTGTGTGAAAGGGTATGTGTTTTTGAGAGATGCATGGAGTATTTTTCTGTAATTATTCATATCTTTCTTGTTATCAGGGTTTACCTGGTCGTCGTGGTTTGCCTGGTATTCCTGGAATAAAGGTTTGTGTCTGTGATTTTGTGTGTGCGTGTGTGTGTGTGTGTATCTTTGTGTCCATTTGTTCCAGTCATTTATGTATGTATGTTGTTTATCTGTGTGGGAGTGTTTATGCTTTTGGTCTAATTGGAGTCTTCTTTTACATGCAGGGTTACAATGGATACCCTGGGCTTCCTGGTTTAACAGGCAACAGGGGGCCAAAGGTAGGATGAGCTGGTCTGCCTTGTGGTGACTGTCACTGGAATCTGTATTGGCCCCCAAAGAGCTTGTCTCATGTGTATCTACTCAAGGGCTTCAGTGGAGACCCCGGCATGAAGGGAGACTCCGTATTTGAACTCTACAACGTCACAGGTGAACAGTCTGCATTCACACAAATGAGAATGTCCCCTATGTGAAAATGGTGTCCGGGCCAAGGTTCCAGGGACGACCAATTAATATTTATGTAGGTCCTGGAAGAACAATTTGTATTTTATTACTTCAATGAGAACAAGGGTTGGTACAATATGCCATTGCAGGTTCTCCTGGTGACCCGGGCCTGCATGGCCCACCTGGAGAACCAGGGGACACAGGATCAATCGGCATGCCGGGACATCGAGGGCGGCCCGGTCAGTCCTACCCAGGTGAGCCACCCAGACCACAGCAAACTAAGCCCTTTTGCTGCTTTTGATATAGCATCTGACTTCACTTGACCTCTAACCTCAGGTTTAGCAGGTAACCCGGGAAGCCCTGGGCCAGAGGGGGAAAAAGGCGTGAAGGGGAACCCAGGAAGGACCCGTCCAACCGAAGGAGAGCCAGGAATTAAAGGTCTCCCAGGACCCAGTGGGCTCAGGGGCCCAGCTGGACACCCAGGTGAAGGTTCTCTGCATTGCAGAAATGAGGCACTGCTTGATCTGCTATGTAATCATTGTGTTGTGCAGCCGATACATGTACTGTACTGCCCGTTATTGGTATAACGGTAGCTCATGGAAGGACTTGAATGGATTGGAAGTAGAGTTCGAAATTCATCTGGTTCTGGTGGACATATGCGGTTCTAGACCCTACATAGGCGGGCTATTTTTTGTCTCAGCCCCCCTGAAAAACAGTCTTTCCAAAACCATTTAGCAATTTGTCCCAGATTTCTATATACGTCACATAACCTTTTCGCTCAGTAAACTTTATCGTGGGGATTCCCCACTCCCTCAAAAAATTGAATCATGATGGGGGGGTAGGTGCTGAGCCCCCGACTCTCTCCTTTGGTGGATAATTGAGTTTACCCTATATAACAACCATCACTGTTCTGTCCATATTTAGTTACCATAAGTTATATCATACAACATTCATCTTAAGGTTGTGGGCCTATATTCACATTCCATCCTCCATCATAAAGTATTCAAAGTTAATTAAGGGTTTCCGCAAATCTAAGTGGCTTTGGCTCTAGCAGACATGGTGACATGTGACCTTCTAGGGCCAGGCTGCCACCCTGGGGACCCTGGCACACCCGGACCACCAGGAGATCCTGGGAGACGTGGCGAACGAGGAAGGAAGGGAAACAAAGGTGAGTAGACGTGTGCGTGTCCGCAAACGCCTGCGGCTGTATGTGCCCGTCTCCGGCTGATTTCCGTGTATAAGAAAGGAGAAGTTAGGGTTGTGTAGGCTGACTATGATTATACATACACAAACCACCACAAAATGAACCACAATATAACAGCACATATGAGGTATATTATACAAATACTAACTACAGAATTACTAATCTATTTACAGAAGTACTCAAACACAAAGTCCAAATGATACTGATAACAACTGTTTTACATCAGTCATCAACAGCCCTTACCCCCCCCCCCCTCTCGTAAACTAAGGCCCCTCCCTTGACAGCTGTCACCTACAAATATTGTAAGGAAATTTTGTGGTATCACAATGTGAGTCCCAGTACCTACCTTTTGTGTACAGGCTACCCTGGGGAGTGCCAATGTGATGGCCATTGGCTTCAGGTGCCGGGTCTTGTAGGCCCTATGGGCCCTGCTGGACCTCTGGGGGGCAACGGTCAACATGGAGAAAGGGGAGACAGGGGTGACCCAGGAAATATAGGACTGCAAGGGCCGCCCGTAAGTCAGACTCTACCTCTTGCTAGAGGAGAATAATAATATGACTGTTGTGCCCAGAGCAAGGCCGTTAACCCCAGTTACTCCAGTGACGCTGGATGCTTGCTGACCCCGTGCCAGGAGCCCAAAACAGTTGTGTCTCATGGAGGGTGAGAAAAACAGTGTGTTTAAAGTCACAGGGTGTTTCGAGTCACTTCACTCATTAGTGTTTTGTTTCTTGTTCAGGGGCTTCCAGGACTGCCTGGCCCCTCAGGGGTAAAAGGCCAGAAAGGCAACCCCTACACAGCAGCAATTAAAGGTGAGTCGCATGTGTGTGACAAACTGGGACCAGTGACCATCAGGACAGCAGGAGTCTGTCACCACAGTAATGGTTCTTCTGTGTTGTTGTTTGGCACCACCTGGCTTTTCTGAAAGATCTTGTTTTCTTCCCAGGTGTAAAGGGTGACCTGGGCTTTCCCGGCTCCTTAGGACCTCACGGCGTTCCTGGGCCTGATGGGATACCTGGTGCCCAAGGTGTCCCTGGTGATCACGGGCCACCGGTAGCTCAGCGTTTATTTCTGATTGCGATGTATTTGACTGATTGTTGTGGCCTATTTTTTCTGATACTCTTTACAGGTTAGGTTTCTTTGATTCCACAGGGGGACACTTATCCAGGATTTCCGGGTGATTCAGGGAATATGGGTGTCGAAGGTCCTAAGGGTCCACCAGGTCCGATGGGTCCCCCTGGTAATGGAATCGTGGGGCCGATAGGGCCACCGGGGCCCCCAGGTGACCAGGGTCGCCCAGGTTGGCCAGGGCCACCTGGTCTTAAAGGTCCTTCAGGTACTGACCTTGATCCAGGTAGTTTTCTCAGTTTGTTTGTTTCTGCTTAATATACTGATTAACATACTGGACATTTGAAGTTCCTAATATGTTGATTATTAATGAATAATGTGTGGGTGGGGTTTTAAATGGCGAGTGAATGGCTTCATTCATTAATTTGCCTAGACACTACCTTACTGTCTATTCAACACAGCTGGGTTAAAAGTCCATTCTGAGAGTTGTAATGGCAGCTCTGCACACTTTTACACTAACCCATATGACTCCACAACAATTGAGCAGGTGATGTGCTGCCATGTATACCCAGCCAGCCAGGCACGCCTGGGGCCAAGGGTATGATGGGATACCCAGGTGAGTATCAAGAATCTAGTCCAAGATTAAAGGTGGGAAAGGCTTTGCGAGTCCGATGTCCTTATTGGCTGGAAGTGATGTAATCTCCATAATAATGCTCCTGCCCAGGGAGCCCAGGAGATCCAGGGCGTCCTGGTATTAATGGAATGCCAGGTTATGATGGGCCTAAGGGACAGAAAGGAGATATGGGGGAGCAAACTCAATATGGACCCAAAGGTACCAAAAGAGAAAACATGTGTCTGTATGTCACACCTTGTGAGAAAATGTGCAGAGATGTATGCGAGTTTGTCTTTTGTGTGTTATTGTTTTTCTGCCTTACTTTCCACGTGTGTACATGGGCTCATGGTTACATCGCTGTGTTACTCACAAAGCTTGTCTTGCTGCCTGGCGATGGTGGTAGTGCTATTGTTGGGCTACTGGAGGGTTGCAGGTTCAAGCCCTGGTTCCTTCTGACCCATCAAAGTGTCCTTGAGTAAGACATTGAACCCAAATTGCTCCCTTGCATGGCAGCCTCTGCCATGGGTGTGTGTGAGGGATGAATTGTAAAGTGCTTTCAGTGCTTATACAGTAGGAGTAGAAGAGTGCTATATAAATGCAATACATTTACCATGCACATTTGTGGTCTTTCTGCAGGGATTCCAGGACCCCTGGGTGACCCTGGAGAAAGGGGCTTTGATGGACCCAGTATTGATGGCATCCCTGGAGCACGAGGTCCAGAGGGGCTGCCTGGACTGAAGGGGGTGATTGGGATGGCAGTGCCCGGAAGTCCAGGCATTATAGGACTCAGAGGACCACCTGGTCTTCCAGGCCCTAAAGGATTACGAGGACTGTTGGGTCCACCTGGAGCTGAAGGTCATTGTGACTGATGTCATCAAACAGGGAAAACCAATGTTTATCTTTATGTCACTGCATATATGTGTCAGTGTACACAGCCGTGGGCAAGAGTTTTGAGAATGACACAAATATTATTTTTCACAAAGTCTGCTGCCTCAGTTTTTATGATGGCAATTTTTTATATACAGTTATCCCCCGCTATATCGCGGTTCAGCTATCGCGCCCCCGCTATATCGCAGATTTTTCCCCGGAAAAATGGAAGCAGCAAACTTTGTGAAAACCAATACTTGTGTCATTCTCAAAACCTTTGGCCACAACTGTATTTTCTACCACTCAGGCTTGAAACTATTGAAGAGCTACAGTAACTGTAATGAAGTTCTCTGGAGTATTCCCAGTGAGGAAACACCTTTCCCTTTTTAAGATTTGCTTATAAAATCTTTCATCTATTTTTGAACAATGTTCTGATGTTTTCAGGTATCATTTTTCACATCACAATCGGAATTCCTTGGATGTGGTGGATGCTTAACAATGTGTGGTTCAGCACTTGAATCTTGTGTATATGTGTTTGTGTATAAGTTGTTATTTTTTTTGCCTCACTCTTGCATTGCGTCCACAGGGCCAGGAGGGTCTCCTGGAGCAGAGGGACACAGAGGTGTACAAGGTGACCAAGGAGAGCCAGGCCCTCCAGGGCCCAAAGGCAGGACACTGTGTGTTGGACCCCCAGGTCAGCCAGGACCACCAGGCTACAATGGTTTCCAGGGCCCTCCAGGTATGGTGCACAGATATTCCCGCTCAAGTGATATTACTGTGAGTGGTGTTACAATGCCGATTTGCTGTCTCTTGGTTGTATTGATGGTGCTCTGTTTCTAAGGCTCTCAGGGTGAGAAAGGTGAGGTGGGAAGTGTTGGACTGGCAGTTGGTGGCTCAAAGGGCCCTCCTGGACCAACTGGCCCACCTGGGCTCCCTGGAGACCCTGGAGCGCCAGGATCCATGGGCCATCCTGGAGACAGCGGTAGGCCTGGTGTACCTGGGCAGAAAGGTAAGAGGTCATATTGAGTTACGATGCGTAACTGTGCCATTGTGATGTTGTATAGCAACCCAGTGGTAATGCAGCCACCTGGCACACAGGTACTGTATCAGTAATCAGATAGACTAGAAATGTGAACTTCTGCAGGCGTCCAGGGGCTCCCTGGCGAAAAAGGTTCACATGGCTACCCAGGGCTGCCTGGCCCACCTGGTCCTCCTGGAAGGAAGGGAGATAATGGAGCCAATGGCTGCCCTGGACCCCCTGGTGAACATGGACTTAAAGGACTAAAAGGTAGCTTTAGCATAGTTACCCTTTTGCACAGTCACAATGTATAAAATCACACACTACAAGTCTGTCCATGCTTTTCTAGCATGTCCATCAGTGTACTGAGTCTCAATCTCTGTTTTGTGCTGTCTATTTCATTCTCTTTTTGTAGTAGTTAATCTATCACTGTCTCTGTCTCCCCAGGGAGCAAGGGCCATACAGGGAATCCTGGATCTGTGACCAAAGGGAATAAGGGAGACCAGGGTCCCTGTGGCCCAAACGGATTTTCAGGACCCAGAGGTAAGAGGACTTGAGGATAGAAAGCAGGTAGATCTTAACAGTGACCAGAAGTGCTCTACATTGAAAACAGATTTATCACTGAGCAGACTACTGCTGCATGGTCCTGCTGTTGGTTAAAATTGATGACAGGGTGATTATGCGTGCATACTTGTGCACATATTTGTGTGCTTCTGTACATGTTTACCTCAGGAGAGAAAGGTACGGCTGGGTACAAAGGACGACCTGGTGATCCCGGACCACCAGGACCTCCTGGGATGGTGAAGGGACCCCTGGGGTTACCAGGGTCACCGGGATCAATTGGCCCAAAAGGCTGTCCTGGTTCCCGTGGCTCAATCGGCATCATGGGATTCCCAGGAATCCCTGGTGATCAGGTGTGGTTTCTACTGACCTAAATGGATCCAGTAATATCCACTAATTATGTGTCTGTACAGTATTCTGCAATGATGCTTAGATATTATTCTTTGCAGTTTAGATGTTACAGCCTGGAGTATCATTGATAGTTCTTTTGCTAATGATGACTTCCTATCACCCCATCATGTGTACTGCAGTATAGTTGCTATCATGTGCACTGCAGTATAAATGCTCATGCAAGCCGTGTGTGATAGACGTACTGTATATCTGAAACTTTTGTATGCATGTGTTTAAAAATGTTAAATTGCAAATAAATATAATTAGTGATAAAATAACAATCCTGAGCCAGTCATAGACATGGCACTTGGTGGTTTATTTTATCTCTGCATCTTGTAATGAATAATCATGTCATGACATGAGAGACGAAGAACCCGGGGCAGGCGTTGTAGTGGAACAACAAGAGGTTTTATTAGACTCAAAAGAACAACAACGCGAAATAAACACATTCTTGAGGGATCAAAATGGAAGCAGAGAGCGAGGGGTGTCACGGGGAACACGAGGGATTGACATCAATAACTGGACTGGGGAACACAGGACTGGGAAGCACTTATATACAAGACTGACGAGGGAGCTAACAAGAGCCAGCTAGGAGTGATTAACACAAGGGCAGGAATGAGAGGTAAGGCATGGCTTGTTAGGGCCATGCCAGGGAGGAGACAGGAAGGTCATGTGGACGTGGCAGGCAGGACGTGGCAAAGTGCATTGAATTGGGACAGTTTTCATAGAGGAGACAGTCAGCACACTTGCCCTCACTTACACTCTTTCTGATGCTTGGTAATAGGGTGATCCAGGGTTCCATGGACCTCCTGGCAACCCTGGAATTCCAGGACTTGTAGGTATGAAAGGTGAGACAATCACAGGTGTGACAGGTGAAGTTAATTATGGTTCGTGGTTGTGTCAGAGAGGTGACAAGGAATGTGTTAGGGGTTAGTAACTCCTAAATGTGTCTTTGAACAGGCGATATTGGAGAATCTATAGGTATTCCAGGGCCATCTGGAGAAAAAGGTGTCCCGGGAGATGACAGGCATGGATGTGGTGAGATACCTATATTTTAATGGATGGAGATCAGCTTCTCGGATGATGGGTAGACACTGCCATAGACTAGCATTCTCCTACCTTCTTGGAACCTACCGGCTATACTAACAATGCACAAGTTAGAGTGTGATTTGTCAGATGAGGATAACTGTTTACACTTCTGTTTTTGTGGTGTCTGTGAATATTGTTTCCCTCACCAAAATCCTCACATCTGCATATGGAATATTTGCAGATCATCCTGGTAAGTACTTTGCATTTTGCACGTTATTAGACAGATGGCTTTAAATACTCACCTGAGATGATTATGTCTAGCTGTGTTCATCCAAAAGACTCCCCAGTGCTGCTTAAATGCAGGTTGCTGCATGTACTCTCACCACAGCAGTTGAACCAGGCGATACAGGTGACCCAGGTTGGCCAGGTGCTCCGGGGTTAACTGGACCCCCGGGTCATCCTGGATCTGCAGGACCTCCTGGCTTTCCGGGTAGGACAACTCTCCTTCGGCTGCAGTCCAGTCTCTCTCTCTTTCTGATGTAGGCCTAAATGTACATGCTTGTTTTCAGGTTCTTTTGGTCAAGAAGGTCCACCTGGTAATCATGGGCCTCAAGGTCCAGTAGGGCCCCCTGGACGTCCTGGACCTAAGGGATATCCTGGACAGCCGGGTGATAGAGGTGATTTCTTGGCTTTATTATAAGTAAAATGACTTCATATTTAATTTTACAGTACATGGCATAGTGTAACTTAAAAGATGCAATTTCTTTTACTAGTTTAGAGTCAATACTAAGTAAAATACCTGTGCCTGGCTACTTTTAATTGCTCGAAAAGTGACTAGTGATATTTGTGGTTGTAACACAACAAAGGTTGACATGTCACATATGAGTGTGATTGTTGCTCAGGTGCACCAGGAACCATGGGTCTGCCTGGGCTGGATGGTTTGAAGGGGCAGAAGGGTGAAAAGGGCGCAGGAGGTACGTATGGGGAGGTGCAGGTTCAAACATACCTCGCATATGATAAACGGTCACTGACATGGACAACTTACTATAGATGCATTGTTTACACATGATGCAAAAACCATAGATGTAGAAAATTAATGAATGGATCGCATTGAACATGCTTCAAACTTCTAGGTTCAAATATGCCAGGTCCTCCAGAGCCCCCAGGATCCCCAGGTGTCAAGGGACCTATAGGCAGGCAGGGGCCTCCAGGGGCTGCGTATCAAGGCTCAAACGGCCAGCGGGGCCCAAATGGACAGCCAGGTATGAAGGGTTTGAAAATGAACACATGAGGATGATCCATCATAATACGCACATTTAGTGAGCGTTTGCCATGTGCTACTTTACACACAAAAACAAGCTCCTATCATGTACATAACCACTGTTGTGTTTTACATACAGATATAAGGCACTATCACATTACGTATAAGTGCTTTAAACCCTTATTTCTCAACCCAATGCTCAGGGACCTCCAGACAGTCCACGTTTTTGCTCCCTCATTGCTGCATATCGGGACCCTCAAATGGTCCACATTTTTGCTCCCTCCCAGCTCTCTGGAAGACAGCCCACATTTAATGCAGTTTACAGATATTACAGATATAATGTTCCTGTAAGTTTATGTCAGTCCACAAAAACATGGATGGTCTGGAGGTCTTCTAAGACTGGGTTGAGAAACACTACATTAGGCGACTATTTCAAGGTTTTGTAATGGGGACTGTCTGGCAGGGAGCAAAAATGTGGACAATCTAGGGCTCCCTGAGGACCGGGTTTAGAAATACTACTTTAAAGCTGGATATAAGCAGGATCAAGATTCCACATGTGTAGACAGTGATACCACAGCAAGGCTCTAGTGGTGAAAAAAATGGTCATGGTGTTATGGTGGAATAAAGGCCCATTAAAGCTGGCAGGTACGAAAGTCTGGTTTTGTTCTTTTAGGTCTTCCAGGGCAGCCTGGGTTCTCTGGTGCAAAAGGAAAGGACTGCAGGATTGCCATCCCTGGGCCGCCCGGAGATCTGGGCTTACCTGGTGCAAATGGGTGGCCAGGTGAGCTGTGTGTGTAAAACTGAGAGTGAGATGGAGGATAGTAAGATCACTTCATTTTGTACATTCATGTGTCTGTGGGCTTCAGGACCACCGGGTGAAGATGGACTTCCAGGTCCAACATATTCAATCCCAGGTGACCCAGGGTACCCTGGGCAATCAGGGTGTGCAGGGCTGAAAGGAAATGCAGGCCCCCCCGGTCTTCCTGGACACCCTGGGGACCCGGGTTTGCCAGGTCTCAAGGGTAAGACCTGAGATTTATCCATCTGTATTGGTCATGCTGCATGTTCCTGATGCCCATGCATTACTGTATGAGCATGGCTGTCTTTGCCAGGTGATAAAGGGCCGCAGGGGGAAATGGGTGATCGGGGGCCATCTGGCCGCACAGGACAACCGGCGCTCCCAGGGCTCAAGGGAGACAAAGGAATAGCTGGAGAAAGAGGTGAGTGTGACACTGTGGTCAACAAATCACAGAAACCAGGAACAGACACTCTGTGGCCACCACTGTGAGCATTACTATATATCGAAATTCCCCAAAAAAAGTTATGCAGTGAAATTTGAATCTCTGATCTTCAGGCCCCCCTGGACGCCCTCCATTTCCACACAGAGGGCCCCCAGGTGACCCAGGGCCTATGGGTCCTCCAGGTCTCCCAGGTTCTCCTGGCTTACCAGGAAGCCCTGGAACACAGGGTAAGGACAGCTCTGGTTACACAAGTGAGGCGGGACCTCATGCAGGCAGTCCCCAGGTTACGGGATCCTAAGTCTGTCTTTAAGTTGAATTCGTAGGTAAGCTGGGACAGGTACATATAGTTCTTGTTCATCATCAGGCAGTGAAATGTTTGTCTTAGTACAGAGTATATATTTAACTTTTCACTGCGGATCAAACACTTACGAAACACTTCCAAATACCCTAAAACATCTTAAACATATTTGGGTGTTTGTAAATATTATTATCATTATTATTATTATTATTATTCTTTAAACAGATAGACAGATAAAAAGGGAAAAATATCATGATTTAAGGTTGACACTTACTCTTGTGCCATCAATGTCTTGCATACCAGAGGGGGCATTCATGAGGTAACATTATGGTAACATTAATCATGACAATCCACCGAAGCCGCGCAATGTTTTCCAGTTGTCCGTAAATTGGATGTTCTTAACCTGGGGACTTACTGTACCCAATATGTGCATTAAATGCTATGTTTGTGGTGATGTGTTTATGTTTTTCCAGGAAGGAAGGGTGAACCAGGGCCATTAGGGCTCCCCGGGCCAGACGGGCCCCCTGGGCCCCCAGGAGTTTCAGGTGACGTGGGTGTTCCGGGGGATGAAGGCACTATGGGTCTACAGGGTAGGAAGACTTAGAAGGTTGAGAATGTTCCCTCTGGGTCCTCATTTCCTAACAGTGTTCCTTAGTCTGTTACTGTGTACTGCTCCACCTCATTTCCTACCAGTGTTCCTTAGTCTGTTACTGTGTACTGCTCCACCTCATTTCTCCCCATGATATAGGTGTGTAATATTTCTTTTATTAATGGTGTCTTGTCTCTCTCTCTGAGGTCCTCCTGGTTCCCAGGGAGAACCAGGGCTACCGGGGCCTTGTAGGAATTATTACTCTAGTTATCCACTGGTGATACACAGCCAATCGAATGCAGTTCCAGTCTGTCCATTAGGAATGGCCCCTCTCTGGAGTGGCTACAGTCTGCTCCACTTTGAGCGTCAGGAGAAAGCGCATTTACAGGACCTAGGTATGTACCTCTATACTCATATACATCTGAACATATTTCCATGAGGCATCAATTAAGTGTGGTGGGGGGGGGGGGGGGGCACTGGTCACCCTATTTTGTGCAGAGTATATGTGGTCTTATTGGTACCTTTCATTAAGGGTCTTTGTTTCTTGTTCTTCTGCATAAACCAGCCTGTCAAGGGAGGCTCTACCACGAGCTTGAACTCCAGATGAACTCTAATTTTGTAGATTGGTGTGAAAATGGGATGAAATGATACTTGGTGGTAAAGTCAAGATGGTCTTTTCCAGGTGAAGTTGGGTCGTGTTTAAGAGTATTCAGCACCATGCCGTTTGTTTACTGCGACGCTGCTGCGTGCAGCTATGCCAGCCACAATGACAAATCCTACTGGCTGGCATCCGCCACGCCCATGGCCGTGATGCCGGTGTCGGGCCCCGAGATTGCGAGCTCCATAAGCCGCTGTGTGGTGTGTGAGGGTCAGTCTCCTGCCGTCGCCGTTCACAGCCAGGACATGTCCACACCACTCTGCCACAAGGGCTGGAGGAGTCTGTGGATGGGATACACCTTTCTTATGGTGAGAAAGGAAGCTAACCTGAACCAGTCAGAGCAATGGCATCTGGATAGGACAGTCGTTTAATGTTGTACTCCTATGTGGATATCAGTATATGGGTTAGTGTATTTTGTTTTGTTTTCATCTGTTTTTGAGATGAAAAACAATCGTCTGCTTAATTTCTGTCTCAGAGTATGAATAAGTGTTTCCTTGTGTCTGTTTGCTTATACCTGTGGTAGTGGCTCTATAGGTGATAGTTCGTATCTGTATGATTGAGTACACTCTCTGTGGATTGTATCTCTTCTGCAGCACACGGGGGCTGGTGACACGGGGGCTGGTGACACGGGGGCTGGTGACGCGGGGGCTGGTGACACGGGGGCTGGTGACGCGGGGGCTGGTGACGCGGGGGCTGGTGACACGGGGGGTGGTCCATCCTTGGCCTCCTCAGGTAGCTGCCTCAAGGACTTCCTCAGCCAACCGGTCATTGAATGCCAGGGTCCACGGGGAACCTGCCACTATTTTTCTAAACTTCACAGCTTCTGGTTAGCTCGTGTGGATATGGCTGAGCAGTTCATCTCCGCCCCCTCATCAGCTATACTCAAGGAGGAGTGGCAACAGCGTCAACAAGCCAGCAGGTGCAATGTCTGCATTAAGGAGTGATGCTCTTCTTCATTTAGACCTACTGGATGAAGGTATCACATAACGTAGCTGCCATTTCAATAAACAGGCTACTTATTGGATGAAACGCATACAGTAATACATAATGTGGATTACATAATCACCAACTGTGTAATTGTATGTGACAAATTCAAGGCATGTAAAGATTCACTCATTTTATAATTTGGTTCAATTCATGATATTGGATTCATGATGCGATTTTCCTATGATTAAAATAATAATAATAATAATAATTTATTATCAGAAAATGCAACATTTTCCCATTCTTTTTCAAAATAAATATTCCTTTTGTTAAATTAAAAATAACTTTTTCTTAATAACTAACAATACTGTATGTATTTACAAACATTTGTAAATTTTGGACTAAAATACAACCCTATTAACTAAAATATTCCTTTATTTAAAAATCACAAAGGTTAATAATAAATTTCCTTTGCTCAATAACCATTTCTGAACATTTGTGAAAGCAGTTGTCAGGCTTAAACATAAAACAACAATTTGACCACTATTTGTGCTTGCCATTTCATGGGGTGTTCATGGGGGAGGGGGGGGGGAGACCAAGTTATTGTGCTTTCTGTTGTCTCTAAACAATGCAATTGCAGCTAGGAAAAACTAAGAGATTCCACTCATTGGTCTTGACTGGTGACTAACCAACACGGTGCTTCCATCTGCTCTATAAGTTAGTGCTGATTGTAGGCAGTTTTCACCATGTGTCAGTGCTGGTGTAAATGCAAATAAGAAAGGACCTTAACTGGTTTTGGCCTGATATCCATAATATAATAATAACAGACTGCTGAGGTGCTTTGTTAATTTTGGTAATAGCATGACACCAGGGGGCGACATACTCAAAGTAACAATTCAGACTAAGGACAATTAGGCATTGAACAGAATAATATTTTCCTTTTTTCAGTATATTGACTGAAATGACTTCTCTCACATAAAATGTCACTCACACTCAATTGCATGCAAATAATATGTTTTGAAGCACTGATCCGTTATAAATGAACGCTCTCGGCTTGTTTAATTCACCTCTCCACTGGAAAGTACATTTGCAATATATACATATTGCACCTTTACAAACTAATAGTTTTATTATAAAGCAATATTTTTCAACATTAATTATGATGAAAGGATGTTCAGGTAATAATGTTATCCTGCTAATATTGGCAGATCCTGTGTTAAAATGTTAATACGTGGAAATAACCTTGCATTAACATTACAACAAGAACCTTTTCTGCAAACTTTAAGGAGACCTCATTAGCTAAAGTTCTGGGAACGTTCCCTGTTAGCTGGGCTAACTGAGTTCTGTCTGAGTACCTGAAACTGTCACCCCCTGTAGAACATTTAATGAACATGCTGTGTAAAATTACCAGGTATTTGTATTTTTTTCCACGTTAACAAATCAGCCAATCACCACTGAAGGTGAAAGGTCTGTGGGGACCAGAAGAAGACAGATGGAGTAAGCAGAAGGGTTTGTGCTTGTAATTTCCAAATTTGTCTTTCAGTCTGACTTTTAATTTATCAGCTTGATATAGGGATTCCACTAGCAAAACAGTCATTGCATGTACAGTTACTGCCTAATCCATGTCAGGGAGGCCACTTTGAGCTACTTCAGGTTTTAATAACAACAACAATAATAATAATGACACTTCGGCTGACCAGTCAGCACACAGAAAGAACTCAGTGCTTAAGTGAAATTCAGATCCAAATTCATTGAAATGGTAGTTCTAAAATTGTGTCCTTCCTTTTTATGTATTGTAATGCTAATTGAATACTACCTGAGGATTGCTTGTGAAACTTTAAAGCAAATTCATTACAGTTCTTTCCAGCAACACTATGGTGGCCCGATAACTAGGATAGCTTGGTGTTTCCTTTAGGAAATTTGCAAGGTATCAGAGAGAATATGTGTATTGTCAGGTTATGGCTGTTTTTTTAGCTGGCAAAGGAAAATCTGGGTTATACATTGAATTGTTTATGTAATCTGGGGCACCATTTAAAAAAACATTATGATTGTATTCCCTGGATGGGGTATTGATATAGTTTTGAGACTGGTCTGCTGTCACTGCAGACACGTTCTCTTCATCACAATAACTTAAAAAGTATTTGATGAATATTTTTCAACTTTGCAGTCTGCAATAAAGATCTGAAATTGATTACATTTTGAGACTAATCACTCCAAAATTGAAGCAGTGCTGCTTAGTGATAGCAGTGAGAGGGGCAATCACAGTCACTTGATGTTGTTAGCAGGATAACTCAAAAAGTGTTTGATTAATCTTTTTCAAACTTTATAGACACACTGTGTGGTTGAATATCTAGATTGGATAAAATTTTGAGAAAAATCACACCAAAACTAAAGCAATGCCACTTAGTAGCAGCAATGGGAAGGCTGACTGCAAATTCACAAAAACATTTTATTTCAATGAAGATCTATGCCTGGTTTCATTAGATGGGGATGTGACAGGGCCAGAATACATTGTTCTTGTTCCAACAACATGTAGTTGATTGAAGTTAATTTGAATAGAATTTGTGTATGTATGTGTGTGTGTTGTGTGTGTGTGTCAATATATAATACTTCTAAACTGAGGGCAATAAACTGGTCATTTTTGTACTGTTTACAATGTATTATTTACAGATCCATCTTTATCTAATCCATCAAACTTCAGAGTAGAAGTGAGGGTTAAAAGCCCTACAGCTGACATATTCAAAACCTAAAATGTAATTTGTAGGAGTCGTGGGCCAGACTCATTGTAGACTCAAATACAAGAAGCAAGCGTGTTTCTGCAATTGCTTGCAGTGAAATTTAGTGCATACTTTATTCCATTAAACTCTGTCATTACTTAGAAACAGTCCTACAATAAGCATACTTTTCCTCACATAATTCATAACATAAAAATAGAACACACAGTGCAATAAGACCAGACCTGTGACATTACTGAGGATCTAGGAATTCTGTACTTCACAAAAAAATATGCTGAACATCATCATATTTAACAATTCACTCCAAAAGCAGACAGTGAATGTGACTGTATGCAACAAAGTATTATGTTTTAAGTGAACTGTGTACAGGTAGAGGGCCCCCTATCAGCTGGAGGTCTCACTGCATGGAGTTAGAGACAGAGCTCTAGTTGAAATCCCCACAGGCCCTTTTATGCTAAGAGGACCTCAACTTCGACACAGATATATGGTAATAGAGCAGCACTAAGCTGCTCCTAGCCTCACCAGTTATAGAGACCTTTAACCCCAAAGGGACTCTAAGCTTTTAGTCACAGTGAACCCCGGTCTCCAAGGCAACGCAAAGGAGTTTCAGTCACAAGAGTCAGAAAGGGGAACTGGTATTTTTCTGGGAATAACAGGTGCAGGAGTTTTCACACAGCCTTGATTTACAGGAGAGTTCTACGGCTTACACATAAACACCCAGCCAGTATGGCAGCCCGTCACCGAAGACACACATCACAACACATATTTGTTCTACATGTTGCCGCTTCCGCAAGTTACAGCCAGTAATTTGGCAGTAACATGATGTCCAACACCAACTAAATATCATTTTTAAATTATAACTAACTTATAAAGGAAGTCAATCAATCAAACTGAGTTCTCTATAACAGATTGCTGGTCCTATATTTAACGACGGGCATATATTCTCTTTGGGGCCTCACAACTGATATGTTTCTCAGTTTTCCAGGGACCTCTGGCCTCACTGCGGGAAATTAATAAGGCCAGGTGGTGTCATATTTATTGCCACTAACAAAGTGCATGCTGGGTAATACTTGAAACACTTTAACTGCTAGTAAAGACAGTGGCAGGTTAATGGAAAATATGATTTTTCTTCTAGAGGAAACGTTCTATGCCTTCTGTGTATAAGGCCAAAAGTCTCACTGCTACCCCTAACACTCCAAGGTGCTTTATTATCATGAACAGTGCTCACAATTATTGCCAAAGGAATGTACATGTGATTTACATACAATTTACATATATTTTATGTAACCTGTTCTAGACTCTCCTTCTCTCTACCTCTCCATGCTGCCAGTCGGACAGCAAGGTGCATGACCCGTGACGAGCGGAGTGTGTCAAGTGTTTAAAGCAGAGTGCCCCATAACCATGGTGAAGTCGTCTCCAGGGACGTCTTCGTAGGGTCCAGACTGTCTCTGCTGCTGACGCCACCCCAGATTACGAAATATATCCACCTGAAATAGTTCTCAGCTCTGATAGTTGGACTTGCTGAATCTGACATCTGCTAAGAAAGACAGCAACAGGCTGACCGAGCCAAACATAAACACCGAAACCAGTTTAAAAACTCTACGATGGGATTAATCTAGACAGTTTCAAAATAGATGACGGTACTATTCAATTATTAAATCAAGTAGGAAAAGTAATATAAACAATAAAAAGAAGATATGATGACATAACTAATCATTAATGCTAATATGCACCATGGGCTATTTCACTGCCCTGATTGGCTGTCACCGTGTACATGTCATTCCTGGGATAGGGCCAGGTCTCAGATGGCAGTGTCCCAGAAGACAGTGGTGTGAGCCGGGTATGGGGGTGGGCTGCACATCTTGGCCCCGGCGCTCTTCTTCCAGCTGGGCAACACTGGCAGACTCTCCTGCTTGCTGAGGCTCTTGTCGGGCCGCTGTCGAGCCCGGATCTCCCTGCACAGGACACGTTTCCTCTCTATGGTCTCCAGCATGGTGCTGTCCCTGCACACCCATGGTAATGATGGCACCTGCTGAGGATACATAGCATTGATATCCCCATGGGCCTAAACCAAGGCTGGGCTGGTGCCCTAAAGCCTGACTTACGGAGCAGGGAATGCAGAGCTTGGTGAATGAACAGCTATTTACTTCGTGCTTTTGTACAGCTGTGGCTTCTCAGTAAATGATATAAGCTGGTACAGTAGTGAGGAAGACGTGCTTCAGGGAAACACAGGCGCTCACAAGTCTCACGGAACAGTAAAACAGGACACAGAGATGGTCCCCAGCACACTGCTCAGTGTATTTATGACTGTTCGGGGGATCTCTGATTTGGTATATCAATGTGTCTTAGAATATAAAGTCTCAGCAATTTTATGCACTGTGTGCCATTCTGCTTTCACTGTGCATGTGCGGGGCCTGTATACGTAAGGATACCTTCTACCAGTCAATGGCAACATTATACATCTTTTAGCATCCATGATCTTGTCAGGGATTTCTTTTGACCGCATACGCTGTGACTCAGACTATTCTGTTTCCAAGACCACAAGCTGTGAAAACACAGGTGTTTGGTAAGGCTTTATTTTATTTTTTATAAAGTTTTGTGGAGAAGTAGGAGTAAAGTGCTGAATAGAAGAAGATGGGATGGAATAAGGTTCTATGTGGTTGCAAGACAGAACTTTAACTGCGTTGCACCAGACGGGGAGAAAGACGGGTGGCATTTTGTGGGGTCACAGTTCCATTGACCTATAGGGCAAACTTTGGGGAAGCACTTGAATCCCTGAATTGGGGAAGGACTGAGATTATTATTTGCATTAAAGAAAGTTTGCTGGTTGCGTGCTGTGGGACACAGGCGACAAATGCCGGCAAGACACGGGGAGGAACTTGGACGCTGAGGACTGACACATGGGCTCACAGGGGTGGGAGGGCAACTGGTGAGACAGAACATAGAAGAGACAGGGGTACCTGGTTATGCGGCTCGGGGGCCTGGCGTTGAGGCGTCCCTGTGGGGGGTGATACGCCTGGCGTGGAGGCAGAGCGGCCCAGCCTAGAAATGACCTTCGTTTCTGTAGAGAGAGAGAGCCCGGGTTGGCCCGGGACATTCTGTCTGTGTCCTCTCCATAGTCAGGGTGGCGTAGCCAATCTAACCCCCATATTAGGTTCACAGAACAACCAGTGTGTCAATTACAGCACCATCACAGCACCTTAAAATGATCGCCTGACACAGGGTTTCTCAACCCAGTCCTCAGGGATCCCCAGATCGTCCACGTTTTGGAGGGAGCAAATCTGGCAGAGAGCTGGGAGGGAGCAAAAACATGGTCTGCATGGGGGTCCCCAAGGGCCTGGTTGAGAAATACTGGCCTAACACACATAGACTGCTAAGAACATACATTTGTCCTGTGTTATGATCTGCCACATAAATGGCCCTTGAAAAGATGTGCTTCATTACAAACAGCATCACAAAAAGTGAAATATATGATGCAGTGTAACAGATATAGCCCAGTATATTCCAATAAATAATTTTGAAGCAGAGTGTATTGTGCAAAAGGAGCATTGCTATGACTAGACACACAGTTCTGCACAATACAGTCATATCCTCCTGAGACCCCACACATTCATTTATGTCCATTGTAGTGGACATTTTGTTTTCGCATCTATCTTTTCACTGATGTAAGGAAACATATGTATTCCTGTTGTACACTAAAGAGGACATGCTGTGAAATTAAAAATAAAAATAAATTTGAAAAAATCTAAATTGTAAGATGTCTTATTTCCCCAAAGACAAATAACCTAAAATTGAAGGACACTTTTTTCCTTGGGTCTCAGGAGGATATATTCTGGTTTAGAGGTTGTAATTGTTTGCATTTATCCATTAATTGTTCCTAAAATGTGGTCTAATCTTCACTTAAGGTCTAATAATAGATAACAGATGCGTTGTGTCAATCAATTTAGGTAGGTACATGCTTACCCAATATTTTATTTAAAAAAAAGCAACATATAAATTAATTATTCAGTCAATCAATATCTTTCCTACATTGACTGCGAATAACACGTAGTTAAACTTGTAGTAAACTTGCAGTCAGGATAATTTGGCCAATGAGGGAGCTTCCTCTGGCAGGTTGCATCGCTTTATCCCCTCCCCCATCCCTCATCATTCCCAGGGTATTCTGGCCAATGAGGGAGCTTCCTCCATCAGATTGCATCGCTTAATCCCGCCCCCCATCCCTCATCATTCCCAGGGTATTCTGGCCAATGAGGGAGCTTCCTACATCAGATTGCATCGCTTAATCCCGCCCCCCATCCCTCATCATTCCCGTATTCTACCGATAACTCTATGCATCATCAGCAAGATGTCACATCTCAGTGGCAAGAAGATAATACTGGTTATGTGTATTTTTATGCCTTGTGTCTTGTTTTGAAATGGTACCTATCCACAAATCTGGTTTGCACAACACCTCTGATAGATAATCAAACAGTCTGTTTAAACAAAAATCACACAGTTATACTTTGTCATATTTATTTTGTTGAAATATCCATGGTCCGAAACAGTATGTGAAATTGCAGGCTGTTGACGTCTGCGGAGTGAGTGATTGGAGTCAGGAGGGGAGGTGGTTTTTGAGGTGCCTATATAAAAGCCTTCAAAGGCTGGTCATGAAATAAACGCTGCCTTTCACAGCTGAGAGCTGGTGATATAATTCATGATTAGAGGGAAGAGCTTTCAGGGGGTCTCAGAAGAAGATGTGCTGAGATTCATTAGGCAGGATTGAAATGATTGGGTCTCTGTCAATCCACAGCCAGATACTATACAAAAGTATTATTTTAGCTCTGCCCTCTAGGGGTGTGAATCCTGCAATGATTGCTGCAAGAGCACAATCCCCATTTTAGGAATTGTGCCAAAGCACCCTAGGGTAACAGATATACACACATTTATAGGAATCTCCTATTATTGCTTAGTGTCTTACACTATATAACACTTAGAGTGGTGATATGGTGAGTTAAACCCATGTTCTCCAAAAAGCTTTGCTGTCTGTCTCAGGTTTCAAAAGACTACCCAGACGTTCCGCAACATTACTGGAACAAAATTCTGTGGTAGATGAGACAAAAGCTGAGTTTATTGCAAAATGCACTTGGTTATGTTTCGTAGAACAAACCCAACTGTGACAGTGTGATGAGAATGCTGGTTTGGGACGTGCTTTAGCGCCTTGTTGACTCGACAGCTTGCAGCCATTGCGGAATCAATGTGCCTTTATCTTAACCCCACTAATATACTGTACCATGACCTGAACAAACTGTGCATGCAGAACATCCCAAAGTACCACTACACTGAAACACTTCTGCAAAGAGGAATAGACCAAACCAGCCACTAACCACTGTGTCGGTTTGATCTAGGGCAGAGGTAGGAAACCCTAATCCTGGACTGCCAGTATTCAGCGAGTTTTCTATCCTGCCTGGTCTCAGATGAACCACATCTGATCTCAGGCAGATAATAACTCTCCAGTTATGATGGAAAACCTGCTGTACACTGGAACTCCAGGATTGTCCATTGACTGCTTTGTTTCCTTGATTGAAAGACACATCCAGGTATTTCACATTAACATTAGTGACGTATGCATGATTATCGGAGACTGACCAATCAGCACACAGAGAGAACTCAGTGCTCAAGTAAAATCCAGGTCCTATTAATTGAAACAGTAGTTTACGAATCCTGTCCTAGCTCAAAGTGTAATCCCTGATGTGGATTATCTGGTCACCCTAGTTTGATCAGCAAGTACAGGAAGTGTTTGATTGAGGTTATTATTGCTAAAGGTTCTACCAGTTGTAAATTATCAGGTTTCACATGCTTTTTCCAGATTATATGGTGATTTTTAAAACAAACTATTCAGTAAAAATGCAAATGTTTGTGTGATGTTAGTTTAAATTGGAATAATTTAAATTGGAATAATTGGAAGATAATTCCAAAGAGTTTGCACACTTTTACTACAGCTGTAGTTCATGGATCAGTTGCAGTATCGAGGGATTAATATAAATATCAGGATATAATCTATATGATACAAGCTATGATATAATCAATTCTAGGCTGAGAGTAGAATCTAGAACAGTTTTTTAACCCGGTTCTCGGGGACCCCCAGATAGTCCAGATCTTTGCTCCTTCACAGCTCCCTGCCAGACACACCGTATGTGGACTGTCTGGGGGGGGGTCCCAGAGGACCGGGTTCAGAAACATTGGTCTAGAAGACAGTTTCCATAATGCTGCATCAGAGTAGCCACATTACAGTAGAAAACTATAATCCTGTTCTCACCTGAGCTGCCGCAGCCTATCATGTGTGTGGGACTGACAGAAGTTTGTCCTAGTCGAGCGGGCGTGGCAGGGGCTGCTTGCTCAGTCACCCCATCCCATTCATGGGTTCTAGAGTTGTCCATACTTCCTCCATTATGACTGGCCCTCTCCTTGCTGTCTGGCCTGGACAAACCCCCCAGGCTATGACAGCTCTTGTCCTTGCTGTCATGTTTAGAGTCTGTGCCATGACAGCTGCTATCTTTGCTGTCATTTATGGAGTCAGTGCCAAGGCTGCTCTTGTCCTTGCTGTCACACCCGGGTAAGGCCTCCATACTGTGGCTGTTCCTGTCCCTGCTGTCCCGCTGGGCTTTAGTGCTGTGGCTGATCTTGTCCTTGCTGTCCCATCTGGCGTCAGTGCCATGTCCAATCTTATCTTTGCTGTCCTTGCTGTCCCGCCGGGCTTCAGTGCTGTGGCTGATCTTGTCCTTGCTGTCCCGCCTGGCGTCAGTGCTATGGCTGATCTTGTCCTTGCTGTCCCGCCTGGCGTCAGTGCTGTGGTTGATATTGTCCTTGCTATCCTGCCTGGCATCAGTGCTGTGGCTGATCTTGTCCTTGCTGTCCCGCCTGGCATCAGTGCTGTGGCTGATCTTGTCCTTGCTGTCCCGCCTGGCATCAGTGCTGTGGCTGATCTTGTCCTTGCTGTCCCGCCTGGCATCAGTGCTGTGGCTGATCTTGTCCTTGCTGTCCCGCCTGGCATCAGTGCTGTGGCTGATCTTGTCCTTGCTGTCCCGCCTGGCATCAGTGCTGTGGCTGATCTTGTCCTTGCTGTCCCGCCTAGTGTCAGTGCCGTGGCTGATCTTGTCCTTGCTGTCCCACCTGGCATCAGTGCTGTGGCTGATCTTGTCCTTGCTGTCCCGCCTAGTGTCAGTGCCGTGGCTGATCTTGTCCTTGCTGTCTCTCCTGGCATCAGTGCCGTGGCTGCTCTTGTCCTTAGTGTCATGTCTTGGAAGAGGTTCTGTGCTGTGGCATCTAACCTTGACTTCAACTGTGGAGAAAAATACATAATAGCACTGCTTGATGATACAAAGAGTATTTTGGCACAATTAATGTCTCCTTGTTTGTTCACTTAAAAATGTGAGAGTGTAAAAGTATGATTATATCCTCAGATGATCCTCAGTGTAAGAAACGAACAGGGTCTTCTGTGTGAGAATGTGACAGGAATGTTGGTGTGAGAATCTGTTTAAATCATCTGTGTGAAAATCTGATTTTCATTATCGAATCTCATTGGCTCTTAGTGCCATATTCTGTATAGATTTTCAGGATGACAGTGTAACTGGATCATCAATGAGTCCGATAGGATCTTCAGGTAGTCTCATTCTCATCATAATGAGAATGATAAAGGATCCTTATGAAAAGAATATGATTGGATCCCAGTGGTGGGCAGGTTTCTGCTAATCAGCTAACCACTGTGAAGCTAACTTTTTCTTTAGCGGATAAGTGTTTCCACTATTTGAAAACCGTTAGTAAATCAATTAGCTTCTGGTAAATTTATTTTCACTGGCTGTAAATCTGCTAACATTTTTTTGCAGGTAAAGTAAACACAGTTTGTCCTTTGTTATGAGCGGTCAAAAACGTTTGTAAATCTTAAAATCACACATATTTGTTCCAGTCTTTTGTGAGTGCGTCTGCGACAGTCAAGTTGGCATGTTCTTGCTTTTATGTGCAAATGCAAGACATGATTGGTCCATAACTTGTTGTATTTAAGGTAGTCTGGGCTATATGTACGTGATCGAAGATAATTACGTTCATTTAAACTGGAGTACCTTGAACTATGTGGAGAATTGTGGAGAATTGGAGTGTGTATCATGAAGCTGGATTTCTTGTTTTGTAACATAACTTGTGGAATTTCAGGTACCTAGTTTAAATGGACCTTATCTTCGTTCACTTACATTTAGCACAGACTACCTTAAATCCAACGAGTTATCCAGCTAAGCAAGAAATCCTGCTTCATGATACAGGCCCCCATTCTGATTGACAGAGCTATAGACCAATAAAGTGCCGAGACCCACTTTCTTGGTTTTGGGTAAACAGCGCCACGTTTGTAGTGTCCAAGAGGCTTCATTGAGGGCAAAATGTCAGTCATGTCATGGAATAGGACTCCTCTGACAAAAACACTTATATCTGGCAAATGGAATATCATTGAAAGAAAAAATTTCCTGGAGACTCTACAGAATCTAACAATCCCCCAGTTGGGTAAGTCCTAAGTATTTCCAAATAATGACTTCAGCCCCGTGGAACTAAAATGCTAAACAGGTTAGAATTTCAGATCTCTTGCTATGTTTTTAAGGGTTTCAAAACCAAACTGAGGCTAAATTCATATAATAAAAGTTAGCCGTTAGCGGTTATCGTTAGTTTCCACTATTTTTTTTTTTTTTTTGCGGTTTATTAGTCTAGTGTTATCAAATTTAACCTTGAAGTTAGCAGATTAGCAGTTATCAAAGCTAACCTTTGGCCCACTGTGCCCACCACTGCTGGACCCCGAGGTTCAGAATCTGACGTCATCCTTTGTGTCAGAATCTGATGGTATCCTCAGTGTGAGAATATGATTGGATCATCGATTTGTTTCACAAGATCAATGTGAGAATGTGATCAAATCTTCTGTGAATTTGAACGGATTTTCATTGTTGGGTTAGATGAGAGTATCATCAGTGTGAGAATGTGACTGGATCATTATTTTGACAGCATAATTTAATCCTTGGTTTGTCTTACTTGATCCTCATAATCCAAACAATGACAACCTTAAACCCTAACCAGTTCTAATCTTAATCATAAGTAACCAAGCAAAATACAAAACTTTTGACATTTTTAGTTTTTTGATTGCAGCCGCAGGCTTTTATAAAATTGAGTTGTCCCACAACATCAAAATAACAGTTTTCCCACAATATAATATGCACGCAACACACACACACACAGGTTTCTAATTATATCTTTGTGAGGACTCTCCATTCATTTCTATGGGGAAAACTCTAATCACACCATGACAACCTTAACCCCTACCCAGCCCTAACTTTAACCATAAGTAACCAAACAAAATATGAGACTTTTGGCAGTTTTAGTTTTTCGATTCAATTCACAGATGTTTGTGGGGACCTGAAAAATGGTCGCCACAATGTCAAAAATAGTTTTTATTAACACTCTGATGGACATCCTGTAAGACTCTCAGTGAGTCTTACGGGATCCTGATTGCGGAACTGGATCCTCAGTAATCCTTATAGGAGAAAGCATGTGGGAATACAATGCCAATATCACATGATTCAGTGTGAAAAGAAGAAGCTCTTGAATTAACATGGCTTTTTTAATCTATTGGCCTGCTTTCAAAACACCCACTGTCTTATAAAACAGGGTTATAAAAGACTTCTTTTCTGAATCCGCAATCTCTCACAGCCAGGTAATCAGAGAAGGCCTGCTTTTTGACTGGACCACCTACTCACCATGAGTCATGTTGCCATTCTGTTGCTGTGGCTGTCAAAACATGCTTTACATATGCCCTGCTGTCCTAGAGATTGTGACAGGTGCACAAAAAGATTCTTGTACAAAGAGGAGACGAGGGACATAACCTACTTTGCTATTTATTTCTATTTTGTTCATTCATTCTATCCCTGTCAGGCAATAGTTACTGGACTAGACATTAGAAATTGTATAAATTCAGAGTGCATTTCACCCAAAGCTTACTTACACCTTAAAACCCCACCCAAGTACACACACAATGCCAGCAGCAATGATTCACAGGGACTGAATCTGGCTACATTTAGCATCTTCAGCATTGTGACTGCTGTATATTTTTAAGACTTTTGTTTAGGTGTATATTTATTTTATTTACTGTATTTTAAAATGTTTGCTTGCAGAGCCAGGTCTATCTGTCTGCATCTTCGTACCAAGTAAACAAAGCATGTTTATGCTTGGAAAATAAGCCTTGGTTCTTGGGTCCATACAGTAACTATAAATATAATGGTTTGCATAAAAAAAATCATGCATGATCCCAGCACGCACTCGCACAAACACTAGGTGTAAAGGATGCTACTGATTTACTCAATATTCTATACTGAGAGCCAAGAATTAGTATAGATGAGTATTGTAGCATTCGCTATAATGCAGGGCTCTCAGGTTTCATCAAAAGTTTGGAATGAGATTGCATCTGTTAGGGGTACAGCCTGTGTCTCACGCTCAATGCATGACACTTGAGAGCCCTGCCTACTGCATTCATCTTGCTCAGATATTGCTCTGCCACTTCCACCTTGTCTGTGCTCCATATGTGTGCGCATCCATGTAATAACGTGCTTGCAGCGGAATCACATGCAACAAATGCTATTGTCTGATTCGCCTGGTAGGTGGCCATTAACTCTGTCTAACTCGATCAGGTTCAGCTATGAACTTGGCGGACAACTCCACTCTGTATGCCTGTGCCTCGTCCATTAATTCTGTATAACGAGACACCTTGGTGGGTATTATCCCTTCGGTCTCAGCATGTGAGCGTGTGAACTGGTTGAAATGCGTGTATCTCATGGTCCATGCATGAGACTTGAGAGCCCTGATAATGACAGCAGCTGCTAGCTTTGAGCACTACATTTTAGCACTAGATTTTAGCACTAGATTTTAGCACTAGCTTTTAGCACTAGATTTTAGCACTAGCTTTTAGCACTAGATTTTAGCACTAGCTTTTAGCTGAACTAACTGCTCCGGATGGTGTACATCCTCACCCTCTGCTGGCTCCTTGGACTTGCGGCTGCTGGAGGACTTCTTCAGCATGTTCCTCCCAGTGGTGAACAGGTTGGTCAGCTCATCTAGCGGACTAGTGGGCGTGCGAGCGCGGCACACGTTCTGCACAGAGCCATGGGAGCCAGAGCTGGACAGCCGAGATCCCTCCTGGGACACCGCCTTCCCGCCGGTGGCCACAGCGGAGGCGCTGCGGGGAAGTCCCCCCCCAGTCAGCGCCTCGTAGGGAGGTGGCCGCTTCAGGCTGAGCGGCGTGAGTGAGCGACCCATGCTGACGGGGGAGGGGCAGGCCGAGTGGCTGCGAGGGTAGCCATGGGCGGAGGACTTGTACAGGGTGGAGGGTAGGGGGGGTGCGGAGGAGCGGCCGGAGGCCGTAATGGTGTGCGTGGCGGGGAGCTCCCTGTCCGAGGTGCCTGGAGACTTGCTGTAGGATGCGTTCTCCAGCATGGGCAGCTTGGTGACTTCCAGGGGTGTCAGAGGCGATTCGTCTGAGTTGGGGGAGCACTGGGCAGGGGCAGGTGGGAATACAAGCAGCGGGGGGCGGTGGCTCAGCAGGTTGGGGAAAGGGGCAGGGATGCGTGTCGGCTCCGTTTCTGGGATGGTGAGCGTGGAGCACTGTGGCGACGTGCTTAGGTGCTCACCCCTGGAGTCCTGACCCAGGTCATCAGAAGCTGGGTACTTCATCTCCTCATAGACCGCTTCGCCCTCGTCCTCCTCATCCCGCTGAAAGTCCCTCAGGATGTTGCCGACCATCTCGATGTAAACAGGCTCATCCTCATCTGAATCCCGCGTTGGGCTGTGGGTCTGTGAGCAGGACTGTCCAGCTCTGGAAGCCTTGCTGGTCCCATGGTTCCTGATGAATGACTCATCAAACGACGTGCTCAGCTGGGTGCTGGGGTTCCTCTTGGGCTTGGGAGGTGGGACCCTCCTGAAGTCTTCACTGCAGGGCCTTGAGGCTGTGTGATCAAGACATGGGCCATGTCATTCTTAATAGTGTCAAAAACGCCCTTTCCTCTAGAGCACTGTTCCCTGATCTGGTCCTCAGGAACCAACAGACAGTCCACATTATTTGCTGTTAAAAATGTGGAGCATCTGGCAGGGAGCTGGGAGGGAACAGAAACGTGGACCGTTTCTAGGTCCCCAAGGACCAGGTTCTAGAGGGATTGTCCCTGAAGGTCGCTCACAACACGTTCAAATGTATAGAAACTTTAATGTCCCAAGCATCAATCACAGGGTCACATCTTTTATGAGAAACTTCAGACTGTCGGAGTTCTCAAAAGAAGTATTGTAGTTGAATCATTCAATCACAAGGAGGCCCTGGATCAGTACTATAGAGATAACCTTTAAAGTATCCTTTCTTTGCTCAGGGGGGTGTCTTTGTTGGGGGAAGGGGGAGGACAATGACCTTGTCCCCTGAGCAGCCAAGCAGGATTCAAACGAACATGCCTAGCTACATCGTCCTGGGCTCGGCTGATATGTGTGAAGGGCAAACATGAAGGTGCCCAGGAAGGCTTGATAAACGCAGGGCTGCACGGGAAACCCTGTTAGCACTGACAGTGGGGGAGGGGTGCTTGTGGAGCAGAGGGCCCGGGGGCTCTGAGTCACGTGACATCAGCTTCGCATCTTGAGCTGTTTCAGCTCTGCTGAGCACACCCCGCCCCCCCCCCATGCCCACCTGCTCCATGGATGCACAATCTGGGTCAGTCGCTCTGCATGAATGGATTTTGGGCTGGCTGATAACCACTGCTCACGCGTTCTCTCTCGGTCGGCAGCCCCGCCCACCACTGAGTAGTGAGGGATGTGATTGGTTGTACTGTGGCAGGCCTCTGTGTGTATGGGGGGGCTGTTTTTGTGTTGGTTGCTGTGCCTCTCTGGAAGATGGAAGAGCCTCTGACTCTGGCTGCGAGACTTAGGCGGGTTTGTCACCACGGCCCTCATGGACTAGGGATCTCAGCTTCCTTTGGAAAATCTACCATGCTGGAAAATGCGAGCTGCCTGACAGCTCTATTCAATTGGCCTCTGGTGGGGGCAGTCCTCCCCCCAGGGGGGCACACTTTCCATTCGAGGAAGCAGCCAATGACTTCATCCTACTGAATGCTCTAAAAATAGACCCCAGCAGCAAATCCCAAATACACATCGCTGCAGTGAGCAGCCAGCAGAGGAGATGAGGAGGGGAGGGGGATGTGAGAGACACATGGGTAATCATCGCAGGCTCCCCAGGCACTGGCTGCCTGTCGTTCTCACTGTAAAAGCAGCAGCCATGTTCCTTATGAGAACCTAAGAGAACGGATACGGCCCCACGGTCAGATGTCATGCGTAGACTCACCCTCGTGTTTCTCCTGCTCTTTCCATGGTTTGCCCAAGTATGGCCCCATGTTAACCGTCTCTGAAGAAATGCTGAGCTTGGTGTTAGGGTCCCTTTTGGGCTTCGGGGGCGGCTGCTTGCGCGAGCTTGGGCTGGTGTCCTCATCGCTGCCTCCGACCGAGTGCAGAGACTGGGAACGTACGGAGAAGCCTGCCCCACGGGCAAGGCCCAGCCGGTCCTGGGGTGCCGGCATAGTCATGAAGCCCATGTGGAAGTGCTTCCCTGTGTACCTGACTTCTGAAACCAGTGCCCTGGTCCTAGGGAAGGAAGGAGGACACATTCCTTAGGAGGATGGAGAGAAAGTGACACTCTGTGCAATGAGTCAAGGGGGTGGGCAGGACAAAGGACCAACAATGCAAGAGACGAAGGTGATGGAGAGGACACCCTACCCACAATGCAATGTGCTACAGAAGTGGGCAAGACATGATACCGGCAATATTACAAGGAGTAGACAAGACACCATACCCACAATACAATGAGGCAGGGGAGTAGGAAGGACATGACGTGACAATAATGTGACAGGGCAGGGTGGTGGAAAGGATACCATACTCACAATGCAATGGGGCAGGCGGATGGAGAGGACATCATACCCACAATGCAATGGGGCAGGGGGGTGGAGAGGACACCATACCCACAATGCAATGGGGCAGGGGGATGGAGAGGACATCATACCCACAATGCAATGGGGCAGGGGGATGGAGAGGACACCATATCCACAATGCAATGGGGCAGGCGGATGGAGAGGACACCATATCCACAATGCAATGGGGCAGGGGGATGGAGAGGACATCATACCCACAATGCAATGGAGCAGGGGGATGGAGAGGACATCATACCCACAATGCAATGTGGTAGGGAGGTGGGAACGATGTGATACTAACAGTACACAAGGGAACAGAGATGAAGATGCAACATTAGCACTGGGAGAAGGGAAAGCGGGTGGTGGAAATAAGCTAGTTTTCAGTAAATGGAGTATTCATTCCATCTTCTTTATGCTGCTGGTGCCAGCGGACATGCTTGCTTAGCTCACTGTGGCACTTCTGCCCAAGAAAAGCAGAAGCTTTCTCACACTCCCTCTGCTCCATGGTGTGAGCTGCCGTGGCAACAAGCCTGTTGGGGGGAGGGGCGCTGTGAGAGTGCAATACGTGGCTGTACTATCAGCTAACAATCCCAGGAAGACTGACTCCAGCAGACACACCGCTCAGTGTTTAGACACTGGTCTGAGGCCAGTGCAGTCTCCCAGTCCAGTGGAATATGACAACCTCCTGGTGTTTATATATGTAACTCTCACGTGATTCTGTCCTCTGTGTTCTCCAATTGCAAACCTGGCAGATTTAAATGTTTCTGCAATATACTCTATGAATGAGAATAAGCCATATACATTCCTACTGAATTGGTTGTATGAGTAGATTTTGTGCAAAACAGCATGTAAACAAGTGAACGGCGCCCACTGAAGAGTCACTGCGAAGATGGATATATATTGCTGCGGGCTAATTTTAGCTGGGTTACACAACAAAAGTCATCCTCTTTGGTCATTGCAGATTGTGAAAGATGTACAGACCGCGAAAATGCACATGTAACTATCCATTGTTTAACCTTTAGCAGAAGTTATTCTCTTTAGACTTTCTCCAATAGGCCTATTTAGATCACATGATGCTTCTCAACTTCTGTCGCCGCATTTGAGTTTGGTTCTGGTGTTTAACCTGGACCCGGTTCTGCTCCTGGCAGCCGAGCTAGATTCTGTCTCTTTCAGGTGCCAGGTCCTGCCTGCGGGAGCCTGTTTCTCGGTCACAGCCTGATTGTAGCATTGAGTCTAGACCCGTTTTTTGGCGCTGCCTTCATGCCTCGTGCTGCTGACAGAGCGAGGATGTTTGACCCCCCCCCCCCCCCAGCTGCATGTAGGAGGAGTGTTTCATGGCTGATTTCTGCCTAGCAACAGGGCCTCCCAGAAACCAGACACAAAGCCTGCTGCCGCTAACCATCACGCGGAGGCACAGTGATGGCCCCCTCCCCCCGACCCCCCCCGCTCTTCCCTCTCGCATCAGCCCCGCCTGCTTTGGGGATCCCCAGACACATCCCACGAAGCATGTGAGCGTGGAGGACGGCCCACACCAGCCTAGAAATGGCCTGCTGAGCCAGGAGGCGTAGAACGAAAACATCAGTAATAACTCATCCACGTCACTCCTGTTTCCAACACGCTGCATTTAAACCCTTAATCAGTAGAACTTGCTTAACACAATGTTTAAATCAAAATCCCAAGTAGTCTCTATAATAAAGCACAGTCATTCCCCAGGTGAAGAACATCCAACTTACATACAATTCATACTTACTGCCATAAAGCCTGTTAAAAACGTGAGTTAAACACAATGGTTCATAATTTCACTACTTTGTGAAGCCAATTGAAAACATTGCGTGACTTCAGCAGTTTGTTGGCTCGAAGAACAGTACAGTACTGTATGTAGTTACTTATTACTGTATTATTAGTTTTATGTACTGTATAATTATGTTTAAGATGCTTTTGTGTATTTGGAAGTGTTTCTTAAGTGTTTTATATGCACAGAAAGGTGAAGTATATATAATGTACTAAGACAAACATTCAACTAACTGACACTGAATAATAACTATATGTAACTGTTCCAGCTCACCTAAAAATGAAATTTAGCTTGATTTTTGTAGTTTGATTTCTACTGAGGTGCACATCGGTCTATGGTATAGGGTATGGAACTGGCTGTGTGGCTACCTATGGTGTAGATTCTACACAGAGGTATAAAACAGGCTTTAGGGAATGGATCTCATTTGTAACCTGGGGACTGCCTGTATAGACATTTCATTAGAACCTGTAAAGAAAGATCTAGTCTCCCTTTTATATAGTTGCTGGCTATATATGAACTTGTCTGGTGTTACTGGTCTCACACAGGTTTCATACAGGTCGTCTGGGCCATGAGCTGACCTTGTGCGTACTGCAATGAGTAGCCCACACTCTCATCCTCAGTAGAATTTGGGGGTCAGAGTTTTGGGACAGCAGAAGGGAAACCTCACGCTGAATTCACAGCTTGCTGCCTGGTCTGTGATGTGTCAGTGGCTTGCAGAAGACGGGCCAGCTCTTTAACCAGCTCTCGCATCAGTGTATGACCCTGTTTTGTAGTTCTCCAGGATGCCGTGTGTGGGTATGCTTTTGTGTGAGGCAGAAAAGGCAGGTTTTGCAATTGGAACGACTGTAAAGATAATCCTGCTGAAACCGGTTTATTTGCATGTGCTTCCCAACCGGCGCTCGGTTAACCGGCACAGTTTCGCACCACATTACTGAAAGCTGCCGCCTTCTCAAGGGAAACAAGAAAGATGCCGGTTCAGTGAAAGTGAAGCCTGCCACTGCTGTGGCCTGGATGGTTGCCGGCTGGAATTTGGGCTCTTTGCACAGAGAAACAGCTGAAGTCTGAAGGCAATCGGCGCTTTAGTAAACTGTCATTTGAGGGAGCCTGTAACACGGCAAGTGAAAATGCAAGGGACTAACTGCAACACAGTAAGGATTGTGCAGCAAAACTGTGCAACAGGAAACGGCATTAAATGCTTTTATAGGATAGTGCAAGATAAAATGCATTAAAATGCTGTACTAGGACAGTGCAGCAATACACTGCACTAGGAACTGCATTAAAATACTGTACCAGGACTGTGCAGCATAACATTGTATTAGGAAAGCACATTAAAAAGCTGTATTAGGACAGTGCAGCATAACACTGCACTAGGAAACTGCATTAAATGCTTTGCTAGGACTGTGCAGCATAATACTCTACTTGGAAACTGCATTAAACGCTTTACAAGGTCTGTGCAGCATAACACTGCACTAGGAAATGGCATTAAATGCTTTACTAGGCCTATGCAGCATAACACTGCATTAGGAAACTATATTAAATGCTTTCCCCGGACTGTGCAGCAGAACATTGCACTAGGGACTGCATTAAAATGCTTTATACCAGATACCCCACCAGAATCTAATATTGGCACAGTGCACATGCTTTTGCATTTTACCCTTTCACTTAGACATGCTCCCTGGTTTTACAGTATACACTGCTCTAAAATCACCCACTGAATGCAATGCACCAAGATTGTGTGAGATGGTGACTGTTCCAGTGGGAGGGCATTCTACAGGAAGACCCTCCCCCTTCTACAGCACCAGAGGGATTTCATTGGCTTGCAGCTTCTCCAGCTGTCACCAGGCAGAAATCAGGTCCTGCCTGGAAGCTCTTCACACTTAATCTCAGTTTTTTTCTCCCCCTCCACTGGGGTTGTCTCATTGACCTACTTATGGTCTTCCTGAAATATCTAGCCATTGCTCTGTCCCTCTGCCTTTAGCTTGTCTTTAGCTGAAGTTTGACAGTAGAGAAGTAGCTCATGTGTAGTGAGCTATCATGTCGGTTTTGGGAGGTCTTCTGCATTTGCATGGAAAGCTCCTACTGCTGTGAGCTGTGTCATCAAGTTGATATATTTTGTGTCTGTGTATTTAAGCATGTATCAGCTGAAGCAGAGCCCATGCAGCAGAGATACGCAGGATCCATATTCCAAAACCATCCCTTATGCCTGGAAAATTGTGCTCAACTCTGCATCTCCTGTAGAAAACTGACATGAAGAGTATTGGGAGGAGAGGCCAAGCTGACCAGGGCTGGGCCCTTTTTGCAATTGAATGCCTTTTTCCAGCCGGGTTTCACTGATCTGGATTCTGTGCTGTGCTGTACTGGGCTACAGTAATTGGAGGGATGAGGGGTTCAGCTCGGACTGGGAATGAGCACTTAAATCTGCTGTTTTGTTGGGCTGGTCGAGATAAACTCCGACTCTGCCTACCTTTCAGTGCTTTGTTGTGTCCGCTTCTTTTCACTTTTCTCTTGAAGGTATGTCCAGTTCGTCTCATTCCTCACGCGGTCGCTTTCGCGAGCGATGTCCGAGGCATTCTGGATGACCAAACTGTCATAGGCAATCAGTCCGCTGTCCTCAACGTACTGTAAGAATCTCTGAGTAGATTCCTTGCCCTTCACGTTCATTGTCCCTCAAAGGCACCTGGATGCTGTTTTCTGTACCAAAATAAAAGACAAACGAGGGTCATGTGATCAATATAAATACATTTGGTGTAAGCTTTAAAGTAATGTGTGAATGCGCAATAGGTCATCTGCTCAGTTGGCCAAATGTTGCATCTTCTCACAAGTACAGACAGTTTTAAAACTCAGCAGTGCAGTTGAGCTCTGTACACATGTACAGTACTGTATAAAATTCAAGGCAAAGAATATGATGTTTATATGGTTTTAATGTTGGTGTAAATCTATGTCAGAATGTGCCAGCTTAACCATTTCAAAGCCTTCCTAAAATCACCCAGTATTTGCAGCAACCGCCCAATACACTGATGCATTTTTTTTGACTCGACCACTAGCAAACCTCATATAGCTAATCAATCAGTCAATGAGTCATTTGGCCAATTAAGATAATTAATTAAATGAGCTGATGGTGATTTAACAAATACATGGAATCGCTCAGGTGCCCATAAGGAGAGGTTTGGTAACTTAAGTGTTCATCTATCCATCCAACAAGACATCAGCAACTTTTTGGAGAACAGAAGAAATGCTTCTTTATCTTCTTGTGTCACTGTTAATTGGCATATGTTCTAATGTTATTTTCCCCTCAAATATACACCTACTACACAGATAAGCAGCCTTAAACAATTTCTTTGACAGCCTAACACTTTTGCACAGTACTGTATGCGTCCAGCTGTTAACCATCTAGCACAGTAGTAACACTGGGCTCAACGTAAATTATGAACTGCTCCTTAACCTCATCGAGGATTAGTGATGTCACTTTGTATTAAATCACAGCGAATGTGGTGCCACAGTGAAAGATGTCTGCTGACGGAGAAAGCACGCCTATGTGTCACACTGTAAGGCACAGCCGCTGTGCAAGGTGTGCTGGGTGACAGCGATGTAGTATGTAGCGTATGCAGCAGGGGGTCTGCAGTGAGAGTAGCTGCAATGTCACAAGGGAAAATTCCTCTGGGGCTATAAACCGAGTCAAAGCGTAACAGACTAGCAGATAGTCACTGAGTTCCAGAGGCTTTGACCTGGGTCCAGTAGCATTAAGTATACTGACAGTTGCAGCACAATTCATGATGTGTACCCCAGGCTGTGAGAGAGTGTGTGTCTGTGTGGGTGTGTAATTGTGTCAGCTTGTGCATGTGTGTGTCCTGGGGGCATAAGGAGAAAAATGCTGGAATCCTGCCTGGCCACCATCACACAGCTAAATAGGCTGTTTTCTGCCATGCAGAGAGTAGATCTGTCAGGATGCCTGGTCTGTGTGCTTCTGTTTGTGTGTTTATGTGCCCGATGCTCTACTATTCACATGCTCTCCAAAAATCTGCTCTTGCTGCAGCACTGAGCTTCTCCCACACTAACCCTTTCAGTTATCCTCCTATTTGCAGGGGACTGAATTCTCCCGGGACTGAAAGTCATCTTGTTTATCTCGTTGCTTTCCCCTCAGCACCACTCCAACCTCAAATTTACCACATGCAGAGAAGAAATGGAAAAAGCAAATGACCCACGTAACCAGGCAACCATAACCCACAAACATGGCACAGTGAACTGGATGTAAATATGGCATGCACATGTGCCTCACATGAATTATTGCAGGATTTATAAAGTGAGATTGGTATTGTTGGATTGAGAGCATTACCAAAAAAGAGGCAATATTCCCAATATTCCAGGAATTATACTCACCGAGGGAGCAAACTCCCAGCTTGATATCATCAATCCTGAGCTTCTTACTAGGGTGAGAAGTGTGTAATGTTTCCTGACAGAAGACGTTTCCTCCCCTGCCCCTCAGAAAGGTGTTGGAGTTCTCAGATCCAGGCCAGCAGGACCCAATAGGATGGGTTCTGTTCGCAGTGTGGGTCCTGAGGGTGAAGGAGAGACATCGCCACGGTGATGCTCTCTCGCCCGCAGCTCCTGCGCCCAGGCACTGCCGCCGGGCACATCGGCACGGGGGCCACTCAGAGTCCTGTGGGGCTGGGGACCACCATGTCCGCTCCATCCAACATCCTGCTCGCACCTTGTTTGCAAGCCCGGCTGCTTTGCGGCTCGTTAGCGGGATGCTGAGTGGTGAACCGGGAAACAAAAGAAGTGGTCTCCCCCTGCAGAGGCGTTCAGCAGCGCAGGGGGTCCGGACTTGTGTCTGCCCTCCCTGCGATGTCTCACACGTTCAGAACCACAGAAGTTACACACTCATGTCTGCTTTCCCTGCGGTGTCTCACACGTTCAGAACCTCGGATGGTAACGACTCGCTTTTGCTGTCCCTACAATGCCTCACACGTTCAGCACCACGGACAGTATAAGCTCCGGTCTGCTCTCCCTGCGATCTTCAGCACCATGGACAGTGCCAGGCTTGTCCTTGCTCTTCCAGCAATGCTTCCGACGTCTCGCACCACGGACAGCTTGATGGAAAGGGTGAGCGGGGGCGGGGGGGGGTGGGTGCAGTCCTACACCCCAACTCTCCCAGGGGTGTGAACTCCTTACAAACAGCCTCTCACCGTGGCAACCCCTTGGCTCACACTCTGTCAGTCTGCTGCCGCGCTTCTGCAGCTTGTTTGTGCATGAATGCTCCGCCCCTAGCCCCAGAAACAGCCAATAGGAGGACAGAAAAAGGGGAGTGTGCATGTGTGTATGTGTGTGTGTGATTGTGGTTAGCGGATGCATTAGAAACATCACAGCTAGGAACCTCTAATCACCAGCCTGCTTCTCAAGGTGTGACCAGGTGACATAAGCACAGCAAACCCAGGAACAGTGGTGCTGTCTGCGGCTCAGGGAAAAGCACACTCATGCATATTCATGTTCTCTTTCTTTTGAATTTTGATTAACACATTAATGGATGTTTCGATGGACTTTGAGAGGGATAAAAAGCTGAGGACTAGCTAACATATGCACGTGTTCTATCTACACGCAGTTCTGTATGCCTACATGTCAGAGTAAGGATGAATGTGTCTGTGTTCATGGTATCCAGCTTGGAGGTCTGTAGTGCCCCCCAGTGGTATTTTATCTGGACAAATTATCAGTTTATGACAGGATTGTAGTCAATGATCAGCAAAGAAACATGCAGAATGTTTAAGACAGTTAAGGCATCACTGAAGCTTGAGGGTCCACAAGCTACACGCTGATGTCATGCCTGACCCAAGCTGTTCCTTGGCAATCCTCTAGCTCATGGGAAAAGATGAGCTTCTGGCCTTCTCGCACTGTTCACTAGGGTGGGGTCCTGGCTGTGCCCACCAGAGAGCCAGCAGGGCATCTGCAAGGTAAACACTTGAATGTCAAATCTGGGTTCCCATACAAATTATTTTCACATTGTAGTAGAGCATTTGGTAACGCTTTTACTTGATAGGGCACAAATAATATAGTATTATGCTACTACTTATGTATTAATTAACCATACACTTTTTTACAAGTTTTACATACTGATCTCATGTTAATTCATCTTTAATTAACCATGACACATGATTTATCCCAAGCAGTTACTATATTTGTTACTATATCTGTTAACTCTGTAAACCATTGTGAACTACTGAAGGAACAAGTCATGAATAACACATGTGACATACTGATCTCATGGTTGTTCATCATTAATGAATTGACATCTTTTGTTTCAAGTAGTGACAATATTTTTGGTCGAGATTTGTTCATGATTACTACTTCAGTAGTATTCGAGTTATTACTAAGTATTCCTTGCCCCATCAAGTAATGTGTTGCTGAGTAATTGAAAATTTCAATATGGACAGGTATGTAATAGGCAGAATAGGCAGCTACCAATGTTACAGATTGTTTTTTTTGTGCATTGATCCATCCATTCCTCAAAATAATTTAAAAATGTTATTCGTTTCACTGTCTGATCCTCTTGACATTGCTAATCATTATTGTTCTGGACAGTCCTGGTGCCCTAGGCAAACATCACCACTGGCTCCCCCTTTCTGAGACCAAATGAAATCAACTGGCAAGTCAGCTCCCCCTGGTGGCCACCTATATCACCTACAGGACTGTCCAGCCCAGGTTCTAGAAACCTCCCCAAGGAGGTAAAACACGTATTACAAGACTACGACCCTGAACCCATACTGCAGTAAGCACTCCGCTAATCCATCCATTTTCTGTAACCACTTGTCTTATTCAGGGTGAAGTGGAGTCTGGAGCCTATTGCGGAAGCACAAGACAGGGAACAACCCAGGATAGGGCACCAACCCGTTGCAGGGCACACTCACACACCATTCGCTCACACATGCACGCCTACAGGCAATTTGGCTACTCCAATTAGCCTCAGCATGCTTTTGGACTGTGGGAGAAACCGGAGTACCTAGAGGAAACCCCACGACAACAACATGCAAAATCCACACACATGGAACCCTGGCATGGAACTCAAACCCTGGTCCCAGGGCTGTGAAGTGATGGTGCTAACCGCTGTACCAACGTGCCACCGTGCTCCACCAATCCAATCTATATATTCCATGGCACACACTATAAGAATGACCAGCCTACAATATCTGTGATGCAGTGCAGGAATTGGCAGTGTTCACACCCTGTAAGGGGAGGATGTCAGAAGACCTGATTGGATCCCAAAAGTCATATGCTCCTGGAACTGGCCAGTTTTGGTCAATATGACATTTCTATAAATTTTTGAACATAGTTATTTCACATGTTCTAGAGAAGTAGAGCAGAAATTTCTAGAATCTCTCAGCAATGAATCTGGGGAAAGTCACATGCCTCTTCATACATTATGTATACACTGGTGTGTTTTTTGTTTCACGTCCAAAAACCACAGTCTACACTTCAGTCGGTCAGTTGTATCCCCACATATCCAAATGAGGATTTTAACATACTTTGGCCTCCATTTTTTGTAGTTACTAACATAGCTGATCCTTTTCCTGCCTAAATCCCTGTCCTCTAGAAACATAACCCTCCCCCACAGCATTTAAGGGTATCTCACAATCATGTTTAAATGTAAAACCATGCCTGGTATTCAGTTTTTCTGAGGAGTCATGATAAAACAGATGAGATGCCGGGGATTGGAGATATGTAAGCATCAGACTGCCATCTATTGGTTGCTTTGTTGTATTGCGTGGTGCTCCTTTATTGGTTGCCTAATACATCAGCTAATTGATGCTGTATCCCTATTTTCTCCAAAGCAATCCCTAAATAGCCCTTATTTTGAAAGCAAATTATCACTCTTCAAAGGAGGGATTATGTTAATTGCTCTCTAATCAAATAATTTACCTATTTTGCAATGTTACGTGACTGATTCCAAATTGCCAGATCCTAATTATCAGATTGATTGACTGAACATAGTTGTCACTTGTGTGCCTTCGCAAAGTGGACTGCATAGTGTACGAACCTGTCTCACATGCAGATCATAACTTGCAATGAAATTGTTTTAATAGTAGGAGAAATAATGGCTGACCTGTCAGCCTTCAAGCTGCAACTGTTTAGTAATCAATCTCATGTTGTCTATGCTATAAATCATAACTTTGCCCCAGTTCATGTGTCTTTGTGAAATCAGAGGTTAATTACATGAGGAAAGGCCCAAAGTGGCTCAGACTGTAATCACCCAGAGCGCGGCCCAGCGTGGCTCCAAATGAGATGTTAATCACTTGTAGTGAGAATTCTATTTCTTTATTTTTTCAAAATACAAGAACTTTAATTATTAGCATACCAGTACAGTCATTTGTGTCTCATTGATCAATTCAATTCAATTTTGCATAGCACATTTTCAGAACATTACATCGTCTCAAAGCACTTTACAGCATCCCTGCCCAAAGCCCACAGTGAGCAAGCCAGACAGTGGCAAAGGAAAAACTACCTAGAAGGAAGAAACCTTAGGAGCAACCAGACTCAAATGGGGAGCCCATCAATATGATACAGGATATTTGAAACTTAACAGCCCTCTATTAATGCATGGTGACTTAAAGATGGACATTAATAACGTTATTGATAGATACTGGAATCAAGAACAAGCTAGAGGTGCCTTCATTAGGTGTAGATGTAAGTGGTTTGAGGAAGGAAGGAAAAAAAAACAAATATTTTTTTGGATTGGAAAAGAGAAATGCTGAACTTGTTATAAGTAAATTAAAGGTTAATGGTAAAATAATTGATGAGCACAAAGCAATATCTCATCATGTCACTCAATTCAATCAAAGATTATACTCTTCAACCTATATAAATTCATGTATTAACTCTTTCTTAGACAAAATTGCATTGTATACCAATAAAATTGACAGAGAATTTAGAGACTTGTGTGATGGAGAAATATCTTTGTCTGAAATTGTTGAATGCATCAAATGTCTTAAAGACAACAAATTCCCAGGTACTGATGGTTTTACTGGGGAATTATATAAGACTTTTGTATTTAAACTGGCTCCATTTTAACTAGAAATGTTTAAGGAATCTCTCTGAAAGGGCGAATGTCCAACTACATTAAGACAAGGGATAATAACATTACTTCCTAAAACCAACAAAGATAGATTACTAATAGAGAATTGGCGACCAATCAGCCTACTAAACAATGATTATAAAATATGCTGCATTGATTTTCTATTAAAATGCAACTTTTCTGTTGATAAACTTCCAATTAAATTGACAAATTGTCACAGACAAACTCTTTTAGCTTGGTTGATGGTATAGCACAGTTTTAGTCTTCATAGGTACTTCATTTGGAACAATAAGGATATCATATAAAAATAAGTCACTGTTTTATCGCTCATGGAATGACAATGGAATTTGGTTAGTTGGGCAATTGATGGACAAATATGGGATGTTACTATCATATTCAGAATTAAAAAAAAAAAATTAAGTACCAATTACACCTAAAGAATATGCATTTTTGTTTGATGCAGTCCCCATAGGTACTCACAGTTTTTTTTTTTTTTTTTGGATGTAAAAAATTGTTTATTGGGAATATTGATGTTAGGAACAATATATATAGTAACAGACACCTTAGAATGGCTGTAGATTGTATCTCACCTCCCACTGCAAAATCTTTTCTTGTATTCTATTGTGGGTGATTTACAGTGGAAAAAGGCTTTGTATTAAAATGGATGAGAGAGGGATATAGGGCTCTCGAAGGAACAAACAGGCACGCTTAGGTTCACTCAAAAACACTTTAATACAAGTAATACAAGATAACTTCACATTAAAATCAATATCAATATATCAATTAAAAGCAATGCAAAATAACCTTGTACCACAAGGGATATAGAATAGCATATATCATACGAACTAAGGTAAATCTAAAAGAAATAATGAAATATAGACAATGCAAATTATCATCACGAGCGGTGATAATTAATCCCCATTAATCCATTAAACGTATAAGCAGCTGCAAAACTATTTACACTCGGACGTGCCATCATCACCCACCTTCACACATGGACTGGGGAGCCCTTTCAGTCCTGGCAGGAGACCAACACGTGAGTCCCGAGAAAGTGCCGGGCGATGCGCGCTCTATCCCACGGCTGAGCTCCGGTCAGTACTGGGATCTCCCCCTTCCTTTATAGTAAATTTTGCGTTGCGTGCGGGCAGGGGGTAAGCTGGCCAGGCTCACCCCTTCCCCCCAGGCAATATGTACTCCAATTCCCCCTTTTGTCAGAGTGATGCTGCTTGCAATAACCTATTACAATAGGCGTCAGTATCTCTTTCTCCGGTCAGAACATTTCTCTTTCTAAAATAGTCGCCAACCTTGGTGTTATTTTTGACCCTCGACTTACTTTTGAAAGCCATATCAAGCACATTTGCAAATTCTCCTTTTTCCATCTCAGAAATATTGCTAAACTCCGGCTTACACTTTCCCTTTCTGATGCAGAAAAACTTGTGTATGCCTTTGTCTCCTCCAGACTGGATTACTGTAACGCGCTTCTCGTCGGGATTCCTGGTAAAAACATACAAAAACTTCAGTATGTTCAGAACTGTGCTGCCAGGGTCCTGATGAGAGTGAGGAAACACGAGCACATCACTCCTGTGCTCCGTTTCCTTCACTGGCCTCCCGTTTCTGCCCGAATCACCTACAAAATCTCCCTGCTTACCTTCCAATGTCTGCATGGTAATGCGCCTGTATACTTAAAAGAACTCCTCACCCCCCACTGTCACCCCCGCACTCTCCGCTCCACCAACACACACCTTCTCCTCCCAGGACTCGCTCCCGTACCACTGGACATAGGGCCTTTTCCTGCGCTGCCCCTCGACTGTGGAATGCCCTACCTCTTCATTTGAGGGCTCCACAGACTGTGACATGTTTTAAAAAAAGCCTGAAAACGTTTCTTTTTAGCCAATGTTTTTAACGATTGCTTAAATGTTTCATTCCTCTTTTTAATGCTGTTTTTAATGTAATGTTTTCTCATTGTCTGTATGCACTTTGAGATTTTCTTTGCAAAATGTAAAGTGCACTATAAATAAAATTTATTATTATTATTATTATTGTTATTTGAGAGGTCGTATGTGGTTTTTGTTCTTAATAGAAGCACAGTGTCTGCTCTCCATAGGTGGCATAGTTACAAATAATAACTGAAACAGAATACAGCACCCTACAGGTACTAAGCCCCAGTACACATCTCTAAAGATTACTTGTAGCTTATTTGCCATGCTAATAGAAGCACTTTTGTCTGCCTCTGTAATCTCTAAACAACTGTCTTTTCAGGTCTGCCACAGGAGTGTCCTGTATGCCAGTGTTTCTCAACCTACTCCTTCGACACTGTGAATGGGCTATACCCACAATTTTGCTCTGTACCAGCTCTCAGCACAGCAGAACCGGGTAATTATTGATCCGATGTGGGCAAAAATGTGGACCCGTCCGGCGGGCAGTGAGAACTGGCTTTAGGAATGTGACCGTGTGCAGTATCAAAATATTTGACTGGTCTAACCAAATGTTAACATGTTTTCTCGATTAAGTTAAAAAAAGGATAATGTTCTGATTTGTGTCTAATTTTAAGCTATTTTGATTTTCTTATTTCACATATTTGATATCTAGTTTTCAGTTTCTAGCAGTGTAATACAATATACAGGGAAGTAGTAGTATTACATACTTTGATTAGTCTGGTTTTGAGTATGACAAATTATTGGTCAATTTAGACTATACACTGCACTGTAAAAAAAAATCCGTATTAAAATATTATGGTTTTTATGTAAAACTAACAATTCAAAACCGTAAACACTACAAATTGTAACTGCAAAATGCACACATGTACATTTTCTACTGTTTTGTAGTATTCATTGATTCTGCCATGATACTACGTCATAAATGCAGTCCGGTTAAAGCTCCTTCATTTATAGACCTTAACAGGACTGTGAATCACACCAATCACCACACCTTGTACACTCACCTAAAGGATTATTAGGAACACCATACTAATACGGTATTTGACCCCCTTTCGCCTTCAGAACTGCCTTAATTATACGTGGCATTGATTCAACAAGGTGCTGAAAGCATTCTTTAGAAATGTTGGCCCATATTGATAGGATAGCATCTTGCAGTTGATGGAGATTTGTGGGAAGCACATCCAGTATATTTAGAGTATTTTCCCGTTGTCCCGTTTAAAGTATTTTACAGTATTTTATACGGTCAAACAATGTATTAAATACAGAAATATTTTGAATTTACATTTACAGTTCTTTTTCTGTATTTGACTTTGTATTATACCTGATAGTTTTTTATGGAATTTTTCTGTCGCCATTTAAGGTATTTTTACTGTATTTTTACAGGCATTTTTTACAGTGACAAAAAAAATATTATTTCCAACATTTATCTCACATTATTTTACATTCCTTTTGAGTACTTAGTAATTATTGTGCAGATCAGACTATTTTGCCTGACAACATACCAAAAAAAAACAACACACCAGAACACCAAAAAATAAGTAATAAGGTTTTATTTAAGTAGTTTTCAGGAATACTTATATGGCAGAACAGCAGCCCAGAGAAAACATTGCCACCAGTCTACGCAAGAAGGTCTTCATGTACGGCTGCCTTTGACTGGACTCTTGAAGACCTTCTCCATTTGATGGTGGGTCATTGACTTTCTTGAATGCCTGTAGTGAACAGAGCCGACAAAAAGTGTCACACCTGTGTTACCTGAACCACAATAACTCCAATTTACCCTGAAAGTAATAAAATAACTCCTTAAAATTAAACCCAGTAGCATGATACTCACATTTGAGATCCTGGAGAGGAAACGCCTCATGACCCTCCCACGCTCCTCAGCCACTGCTTGAGCAGGGTCTCCCTCAAGATTTGACTTGGGTCTCACACCTGAAACTCAAAATGCAAGGTGAGTACAGACCTCTGTTACACTTTTCTTTACCTTCTTCTTGAGCTTGGGCCATGGTCACATGCTAGTCACTTTATGGAAAGGTGTGTGATCTGAAGTTGATGCAGCAGGCCTACCTGTCTCAGCTTCTGTGGCTGGGCTGCAGGAATGACAAGCAGGAGGACTGCCTGCTTCTTTGCACTCGTGCAAAGTCTGGTCCAAGGTCAGAAAATTTTTCGCAATGCTTCTAAGGAAGGACTGCACAGCAAACTTAGGCTCAGCCGCCGGGTTGATAAGGGCATCTGGTGCAGGGTACTTGATGAAGCACCTTTTTTTGCCTCTATAAATGCTTAACTCGACGCTGCCGGTAACGCCCTCGTGCTCATAGAACAACTCGACCCGGTAAATCACTTTCTTCATTTTGTATATTGTGTTGTTAATGGAACAGAAGCAAGAGCGCATGCAGTTAGTGTTGCTCTGCGAAGATCACCAGACAAGGATGTGACACGAAGTATAGATTCTAGAACTAAAGGTACTGCTTACATAATCCAACTAACCAATAAAGTTTTAGACAATTATTTTTTTTCAAATTTCAAATCTGACAACACCGAGGTCGATCAAGGCCCCGGGGCCGATCGGGCCCCCCCCTCCCGCGCGCGCACAAATGCACACGTATATGTGACGACGCTGAAACGAGTTTAGAAGTGTGGGTGCAAGAACACAAAAAACTTAACAAGAGAATTCAACTGTCCCTCACAGAAACTGTAAAGTTTTAGTGGCTAAATTGCGTTTTCTACGCCTTTTCAGACAGGAGGAGATTTGTTTGGCTATGCCTAGAAAACAGCGTTGTTACCAGTGTGGAGACCGTCAGAGGACAAAAATTCCACCTCCAGCTGCCTGCCCATCTCATCCATTTCTGTTGCAAAAATGACAGTTTATTGTCTAAGTGAATAGGGTATAGGTTAATTAATTAGTGTGCACGCACCGTCTTTCTCATTCTCATAATGCGTCCATGCCTCCGGGTATAGCCCATTCAAATGTCATGTAGCCTAACTTTTTATACAATTTAGACAGCACAGAATCATTAACCTACTTTAATGCGTTTATTTATACAACCACATATTTCCCACATTTTGACATCAGTGATGCAGTAAAGATAGTCTCTTTATTTCTTGACGCCAACCCTCCCCATTAATCCGGGCTTGGGACGGGCACCTGGTTGAGCTGGCTTGCTCCCACAAGTGGCTGGGTTAGGCTAAACTATATACGTATTTACAAAGACTACGATAAAACATCCAGAAATATGTAGTCTAACAAAACGCAGTTTAACAAAGGTAGCCTACCTGGCGAAATTGCAAAAAAACAAATTAAAAGGCCCACGGCATATAATCGGGCTATATCCAACAAAAAGCAGTTTTTTTAGAACGTAGCCTACATAGCGAAATTGAATTACTTTCTGGACCAACATACCCAACAGTCGTCAGACGGACGAGGACTTTAGGCAGCCTTTAGATCCTACCCATCATGCACTGCAGTTTTTTGCAAATTCCTCAAATGGAAAACCATTAAATACAAAAGGAACAGCTTAGTTTGACTTAAAAACATTACTTTGTGTTGCATATTAAGTTTGTTGTATTGTAAGGATTTTACAGGTTTTTTGTTAACTCCTCGTAATAAAAAAATTACACCATACACCCACCATAAGAAGAATGTATATGACAAATCAAAGATATATAAATTCCCAAGTCACACCTAAAATGTTTACGATACAGATCAGCTGTCGAAAGTTTTGCATAAATCCTAGTAGTGTAATTTTTATATGTATTTAGTACATGGGAGGGTCCTCTACAATCCCGGGGAGGGCAGTGGCCTCGCCTTCAGCTTCGACCCTGACGGCAAATTGGGCGTGAGCTGCGCCGGCAGATCGATCAGTACGTTTCCCTAGTCACTAAGGCCGGGACCTCTGCAACTCTTCCCATAGTTCATGTCTTGCTCCCTATAATAATCATTGGCTCACAGGAGGAGCAGCACGATCGGGACGTGACAGGATTGCTTAGATTATTATTATTATTTTTTTTGCATGGAATTACTGCTGGAACAGGATTCAAAACATAAACAGGACACTACGGCCAATATATAGACTCCAACTCACTGAATTAAATGTATTTAGGCAACTGCAAGGAACTCAGAGGAAACAAAAACTACCCACAGAAAGCAGGGGGCAGTGATCCAGCCCACAGATCTGGAAGTTTGATGCTACTCTGCACCCAGTGCATTACCACAGCACTTCTGTGTTAAAATGACTTCCTATTTATCTGATTACTTTTGGATTATGCTGCATGAAATTCACTAGCACTACAGCAGTTAATCATTATGGCCTCAGTGTTGTGACGGGCAGTTTAATATTTCACCTTACAGTAAAACTTACCAAGATTTTATGCTGAGTACAATCAAATGCATGATCACAAGGGCTGTGTAAATGGGACTGTGCTTAGTGGGAGTAACACTAATCCAGATTATGATGACTGAACACAAGATGGAAAAATCAGTAATGCAACTGAGAAGAAAGTAATGGGCGAGATAGAGAGGAAGAGGCTACATGAAAATGTCAGTAGAGGGTGCTCTTTCTCTTGTATTAGACAGATTCCTTGTCTTAAAGAAGGAGTAGCTGAAAAACAAATACTATATTTCCTGTAGAAACAGATACAATCACTTTTAGAGCGATAATACTGATTAATGGACTTATTTTTGGGTGTGGTTAAGTTGTATTTATTAAAACGTGTTAATATGTTTTTGCTTAATTCGACGTACTATTTCTCTCTGTGTTACTTTCGAAATCGAAGCAGATAAAGTTTATCGGCCTTTTTTGTTTAATTCACCCGAAGGACACAAAACTCTACTGACATGCAGCCATGATATCGCAGTTTTCAACTCTATGTACTTGTACGTACAGCATCCCAATGAGGCTCCTGAACTTCTCATTCATAAATTTGATAAGGCTCTTCCTAAAGAAAGATTCTTAATAGATGTGGACAAAAAACAATGTCCTCTCCATGATTGACAGTAGGACAGAAGACACAGCTGTGTTTTACTGTGCTGTGAGGCCAGGGGCGGATTAACGCATAGGCTAGATATGTCTTAAGCCTAGGGGCCCCACGTGTGCCAGCCTGCAAGGGGGCCCCCATTGGCGCGGAGGGGGGTGGGGTTGGGGGGCCCACAGACTACTGTAACCTAGGGGCCTCTGTACACCTTAATCCGCCCCTGTGTGAGGCCCACAGTGACACAGGGTGTGTGTCAGATGGTACAAGAACTCAGCTACAGATACTCTGAGAAACGGTAGTGACACATTGTGCTAGAAGCTAGAAGCACTGTGTCATAACAAACAGTACAGACAGCCAATAGTGGGGGTTTCTACCTGTGAGGGAAGTCATGTGACATGTTTAATCTCATTACATCAACAAGTCAACTCAATCTCAACAGAGCAGGGTGAACAGTAGGGCTGATTTCTGTGCTACATGGAGAAGTCATTTATCTTAGTTATTATAACCATCACCACAGGTAACCGTCCTAAAAGGCTTCAGTGATAATGATACAGAAAATGGTTGGTAAATTTAATTTCAACATTATGTTTATTTTTGTGTTGTTATTATTCATGTTTTTTGTTTTCAGGATTAACTGCAGGTGATGACATCAGTCCTGATAAACAACATGTTTCCAGTAATGATGGAGAATCTGTGACATTGAGCTGCAACTACAGAGCAAGCAGTGAAAATATTTATCTTTACTGGTACAAACAGCACTCTAATCAGGCACCACAGTATCTACTCCATAAAGGTGCCAGGTCATACAGTATGGTAAAGGATATTCCAGATGAACGATTTAAATCTACGACATCCAGGAACTCCACCCAGCTCACCATTCCCAATCTTACCATAGCAGACACAGCCATCTACTACTGTGCTCTGATGGATGCACAGTGATCAAAAGTTACTGCAATGCTGTACAAAAACCCACCTGACAAGAAGTTCTTCTCATTGGGCATCAAAGTGTAGCTTCCTATAATCAGGGATGAGAGCAGCAGATGTTCAGAGGTAAAGGTGGTTATTGTGGTTACATCAGTCAGTGGAGTTGATTGCTGTCTCAGCTATGTATCTACCATTTTGCTTATGAGTGAAACATTCAGATATTTTTGAAATAATCAGTAATTACAGGATAAATTCTGAATATTTTCTGTCACATCAGATTATTTCACGTTTTATGTCTTTAAATAAGTTTTAAGATAATCTAAATTTGGTTCAAGTACTGTAACAATAAGAAAATATCTATTTTAAATCTACATTTCAATCAGTTTCAATCTCTGTTAGAAAATTTAAGATCCATCTGGCAAGCAGTTGGTGCTTAATATATAACATTTTATTAATAATCTTATAAAAATCTTTGATACAATTGTAGTTTTGATATTGTATCTCATTGAACACTGGCAAGATCACAGTGCATGAGTTCTGTTCCACTTCATATTAGTTGCTGAAGGTTAAACCAAAAACTCCTCAGAGATGATTTATAATAAAGCTGGAATCATGGAGTTTAAGGACTAAACCATTCAAACTCTTAGACAGGAATCACCCTGATGTTTTCCATTCAAACAACAATAAAGCATAACAAAATTCTAAGAGAGAAAGAGAGAGAGGGAGAGAGAGAGAGAGGGAGGGCTGTCAGGGTGAAACAAGCTGTGTCACAGAGGAACAAGCGTGTTGTTTTGGGGCAGTAGAGGAGTTTCCTGTTAGACCCGACCTTGGTAGCAGAGTATTCAGTTCAGTCTGTCTCTCTCCATCCGCCATGATGTTACTCTGTTCATTTCTTCTCTCTTCAGCACTTGTGGGTAGGTGAAATCATGTGTATAGTTTTTTGGTGTGCTACTATTATTTTACTTAAATTGGGTTTTAAAAACAATTATGACATTTATTGTATTACTTATTAGTAACGGAACATTTTCCCTCTGTAAAGTGCTTGAAATTATATCGAATGACCTTAGAAATATGTTATTAATCTGACCAAGACCATGGAAATTGTTTCTTGAACCAAATATTTCTTTCCACATATCACAGTATTGAGGATTCCATTACCTCTTTTACTGACACATTATACAGGGCGGAAATGTGGCACTGTCCTGTAATTACAGTGGATAACCTACAATGGTATCGTCAGAATCCCAGTTCAGCACCAGTGTTTCTCCTGCTTATCTATGAGACTGCAAAACTCAAGAGAGAAGCCAGCCTTGAATATTTATTGAAGTTAACAAGGGTACTACTGTACTCTGAATCCCGCAGTGATGGGAAACTCACTGGAAAAGCCAGTAGAAATAGTTTAAAATAATATTTTAGTTTTCTGATTTTTACACATTTGCAATGTTGAGAAACATTATTATACCAGAAAATAAATTTGAATATGTACACCCTGGAATTTTATGCTGCAAGTGCATGTAGCCACTGATATTGCAATTAAGATGACTCCTACAACCAGGCCCAACTCAGTGGATGAACTGATAACCATAAGGAAAGAGAATTTTAAGCTAAGGCTAAAGTGTAAATTCTCTCCTCAATACAGGGCACCTGTGAGGTATTAAAAAGTTTTAAGATTTCTTAAATTTAATCAATTAAGGTCTTGAAAAGTCATATAAAGTCTTCAATTTAAGTTTTCTGTTTTAGAGGTCGAAAACATTCATAGTGGTCCCATCCTTCCTCATCCGTTCCTTTGCTTTCTGCAGTTTCAGTTACCCTCAGTCCAAAAATAATAAATTGAAAATTCCAGGAATAATTAATAACTTTTAAATTGAATGCCATTCTGAGTAGTGTGATGAAATCTCACACTGTTCCGCCCATCACACGAATCGCCCATCACATAAACGCTTTATACACTACACTACTTTTTTTTTTTTTAATGAAATATTTTATTTAAAAAAACCATTACCAATACTGGTGATGAAGGGTGAATATAATGTAGTAAGATATTTTTAGAGAGAGACCGCATTTACATACAGCGTTTTGAAATACATGTTCTATTGGCTTCAATCTTTTTTATTCAATTCTTTGTATTATTTGAATAGATAGGGCTAATAAATTTGCCGTTATCCAGTCATTGTGTGTTTATGTGTTGCAGCGACAGAAACGGTGATATTCCCATTAAAGTCTGAATGGAGTAGGCCTTGTTTATTTTATTCAGAAAATGTTGGTTAATCTGGCCAAAGGCAAAATTTGTTTTATGAATAAATGTTCATTTAAAGCAGCATACGATACGCGTATTATTTTACTATCAGAGATACGCAGATTAGCTCTAAAGTCACTGAATCTGCTGTTAAAAACGAAGAAGCGGGTGCGGATATCTATATCAGAGAAAATTATAGGTGCGGGCGGGTGGTGAGTGGATGATTTGTTTGTCTTGCGTTATTGGAAGACATAGAACATAAGAACATAAAAAATTTACAAACGAGAGGGGGCCATTCGGCCCATCAAGCTCGTTTGGGGAGAACTTAACTAATAGCTCAGAGTTGTTAAAATCTTATCTAGCTCTGATTTAAAGGAACCCAGGGTTTTAGCTTGCGCTACACTAGCAGGAAGACTATTACATACTCTAACTACACGCTGTGTAAAGAAGTGCTTCCTCAAATTTGTTTTAAAATGTTCTCCCGAAATGGAGAACTATAAGAATTATAATGGAAGAATTAGAAGAGAGCGTGTATTCATGGATCATAGTGATTTCTTGGCCCATGATGATGACTGGCTTCTAAGTCGATTCAGATCTCCAAGAGCAATCCTTTTGGAGCTGTGTGCTGAACTGGGGCTGGCATTACAAAGGCAGATGATGAGGAATTGCGCCATACTTGTTCCTTTACATGTTCTGTCCACTCTTGGGTTCTTAGCTACAGGTGCTTTTCAGCGAGAACTTGCTGATCGATCAGGTATTTCTCAGTCAACATCAAGTTGCGCCATGCCAGCTGTATGGGACGGCATAATCCGCTTGTCACCCAGATATATAAAATTTTCTTACGCTGTGGTTGAACAGGCAAACATTAAAGCACAATTTGCAGCGATGTCTGGTTTTCCCAATGTAATCGGAGCCATCGACTGCACGCACATTGCTATAAAGGCACCTTCAGAGAACGAATTTGCTTATGTAAATAGAAAGCACTTTCACTCTATTAATGTACAAATTATGTGCGATTCGAACATGTCCCAGGTCTTCCACCCAGTTCTCACTACAGTCATGGCTGTGCTCACAACTACCGTTGTGTATCACGGAAGCCAGTACTAATCCGATGGTTATTCAATCACTGAAGATCTGGGCTCAGTTTAGAAAACACTTTGACCTGCAGGGATCCTCTATCTTAGCCCCGGTGCTCAATAATTGCAACTTTAAGCCATCCACTGCAGACTCTGCCTTCCGGCTCTGGTCTGTCAGAGGAATAAAAGCTATTGCTGATTTGTACAATGATAAGATGTTCATGTCCTTTAATGAGTTGTCCACTAAATTCCATCTACCATCAACACATCTCTTTCGCTTTTTCCAAGTTAGACATTTTGTTCAGAAAGTGTTTCCTCATTTTCCAGATCTCCCCTCTCGAACATTGCTAGACACTATTTGCACAGCTGATCCCAGTCAGAAAAGAATTATTTCTTTCATTTATAAAGCCATGGACAGGGCGGTTTTCCCCCAACGAACAAAAGAATTGTGGGAAAGAGACCTAGGGTTTATGGTGGATGAAGGCCAGTGGGGCAACATTCTTGCAACAGATAGGGGGCAATAATGAAAAAGAAAATGGGCATGGATCTTTTTGTATCATCGTTATAAATTGTATTGACGCTCAATAAAAAATACAAAAAATAAATAAATCCAGGAGCCAGTCACAGAGGGTGGGGTGCAGGCTGAGTGTGGTCAGTTTGTGGATGAGTTTGTGGGGGATGACCATGTTGAAGGCGGAACTGTAATCAACAAAAAGCATCCTGATGTAGGAGTCCTTGTTTTCCAGGTGGGAGAGGGAATAGTGAAGGGCAGCAGCAATGGGGTCTGATGTGGACCTGTTGGGCCGGTAGGCATACTGCAGGTTGCCAGAGTGTCTAGGATGGATGAAAATCGGTCTCATCGTCATAATGCCTCATCATCCAATAGTATCCATCTTCAGCCCGCACATCTGCAAGAAACTCCCAGTAAAAACTGCGCATACTGCAAGGCACGCCCACTTTGTGACGACACCATGCTTCAAGAAAAGCCCACTTGATAGTAACGTCAGTACAAGGAGAGCCCTGTAGTCGCCTCAACAGAAGTTCGAAAATACTTGATCTTCGCATGGTTCACGTAACCTTCAGATAGTTCCAGGAAGTGCTTGGCAGGCAATTTCAATGTATTAAATACAGAGAGATAAGACAACGTTTTTAGGTAATTAATAGTGATAAACAGGGGTGAAAGTAGTTTTCATTTCTTGCCAGTACTACAATCTTTTAATCACTTTATCGTTTTTCTTTTAAACATTTGAAGAATTGTTTTCTGCATTTTGGCTTTTCTTCCTTGCAAAGCTTTTAAAAGTTTTCACTCACTTCCTGAGTGAAACATGTGATAACGAACCAATCACAAGAATGTTTTGAGTTTGAAGAGTCATTTATTATTTGTCCGAGCTGCAACCACCACTAAGAGCCCACGATCCGGGATCTGGTTAGAAAATCCAACGTCTCAGCGCACCAGTGATGCAAAAATGATCCAATCACTAAAAAAATATATTTTTAAATAATATTCGGGACGTTATATAATTTACACATTTTTTATAAAAGACAAAGACTTTATTGGCTGAATAACTGCGGAAGACTTGAGAGAGCCAAGACTCTCTAAATTGCAAGCTCAAGACTTTAGAGAGGTGACGACTGGGCAGTTCCAAAAATGCACCGACAGAAAGAGCAAAGTAGACATTTGCAGAAATTATTAAAAGCTATTGATCATAGTGCTGGCTTTGTCAACCTTTTAAAAAACAATTGGTACCTTTTAGCCTTCTTTTTAAGCCCAGGCCCTACTGTAATAAAATTTGTAGTGTGAAATCCTCGTATAATGAATTCGACAGCAGCGCACCCCTTCAAAGTAGCCTAATATGCGCGCATAGGAAACATTTAAGTCATGACAATAGTTTGTCTGACAGAAAACACCTGTGCAGCGCTCTGTTATGTCGGAATAAACACAAATCACCACAAAAGAGGAACACATTTTTATCGAGGGGATTCTTCACACCAAACGCCCTGCCAAAATCCGACAGAGCGCAAATAAAAGACCTGTCTGCAGCAGACGCGTGCAAGTGCACCACAGACTAATAGCTATTTCGAGTAGCCTAAACGCTATTCTCTTCATCGAATGCATGTCTCAAATTACATTTTGTGGGTAGATGTGTTTTCAACTTAAACAGCGGACGTTACTCATTGTAAATGTGTTTTTTTAGACCGCATAGACCCTCTACTCTTACCAGTACTACGTACCGGCTGTAAATCTTATAACGGTACGTTGTACCGGAGCGTACCGGCTTACTTTCACCCCTGGTGATAAATGCATTGATTTACAATATATTTATGTAGCACACAACATGTGTATGTTGTTACATCAATATGTTCATTGAAAAGTACAATTTGGTATTATTAACGGCTACGGTTACTTGCCTTGACGTATTTTAGGCTTACCTGGGTTAAAGGGCGTGCTGCTGCTGTTCATTGCTTTGATTTTGTTTTAATTATTATGTTCTTAAACTTGTATGGTAGTCAAGATCGAGCAGTACGTAGTATCCTACTATTTATAGATATACGAAGAGGGAGCTAGGGGAAGGTAAGAAACATTTCAGATAAGATTAAATGTTCTAACATTTCTTTTAGTCATGGTGGATCTAGTAACTCCGTGCTAACTGAGCACCTAAATTATTTTGATGGCTAATATAAACTCGAACATGAATAGCATGCCAAGCAGTTTAATTGTCTGTGCCCTTTCCTCCGTGTCCTCATTGCGGATAGTCTCCACCATGGCTTTCTGTGCTGCCTGGGGCTGCTCGAATCGCTCAGAACAAGGAGTAAAAATGTACGGTTCTCCCAGTGACATGATCCAGGAGGCTATAAAACGGGTGTCTCAAGGTTGTCATATTCAAACACTGCATTTACACATCTTCTCAAAGACCACACCATTGGGAAGCTTGATGTTTGTTTTCTTTTAAAAATAAGGAACAAGGAAAGCTTGCAGGAATAACATTTAAATAAAATTAGTGCTGTTAAACGATAAAAATTTTTAATCAGATTAATCACATGGTTGCTGTGGATTAATTTCGATTAATCACGATGAAATATCATTCATTTTTAATCTATATTAATCACATTTCATTTTGCATGAGCAAACAGACTCAAGAAAAAAGGGAATATACTGTATATGCACTTAACATGTTTATTGAACATCTTAAACATGAGTCGGATGCATTCCATCTGCCACAGAAGTGCAATACCATGGACCCATATCAAAAAGCAAGATTTTTTTGCTTAGCTGGACAACTTGTCGGATTTAAGAAACCTCAGTTTAAATGGTCTTTATCTTCGTTCACTTACAATTAGCCCGAACTACCGTAAATCTGACAAATAATCAGACTAATCATGAAATCCAACTCTAGCCCGTTTAATTGCCATTGTTAACAATATCAGTTGATAACACATTATGCGCGGTGCTTTACGTATAAAACTCTGTAGCAACACGTCCACAGATAAGTTGGACGGTACAGTGTGTGCGCCCGATTTAATGAGCCACAAATGAGAAGTAATGCTTAAACAGTGTTACAGTACGTGCCGTAAGTTTTGGGTTCGTGCCGAGTTGGTTCGTCGGACGCCCTGCCCACTCGCCATTCGTCTGCCGCCTCTTCGGCTCCGCCCGGACCTGGCCACGCCTCCCAGCTGCGCCGACTTCCGGTTCCGGGAGCTGAAAAGCCGAACAGCAAGACACCTCAGGAGCTCTGCTCGTTTTGGTTTTCTGTGATTGGTTTGCTTGTTGGATTTTGATTATATGTGTATGACTGGTTTTGATTTCTGGACTACGACTTTCGCTTCTTCCCTCCCTGGTACTGTTGCTTTGATTTGTTTGATTTTCTGGTTTTTGAACTCTCGCCCGGCTCCCGACTATTCTCTTTTGCTTGCCCCCACGGATACCGTGGTTTCTCTGTCTCCGTGAATTTGCCGCATGTTTGTCTTGTTGTGGGTGCGTAAGGAGTGACTGCCCTTTTGGTTTGTGTTTTGTGAACGTGGTTTATTGTGTGTTTTGGATAGGAAGTCAGGTGTAGTCTTTGTCGTTTTGTTTGTTGGTTTTTTTTCACTTAGGGAAAAGCGTAGTTTGGGTCGACTTCGTTAGCTGTTTTGGTTGTTGTTTTGGCCTGGGTCACTCCCGAAGTTTGTTGCACCTCGTGTTTGTAACCGTGTTTGTGAATAAATATAAAAAAATACAAAAAAAGATTCCTGTGTTTCCTGTGTTCCCCTTTCCCATTCCCTGCTTGTCTCGTCTTCCCCTCTCCCTTTTCCCTTACCTTTCTGGCGATCCCCAACCCTAGACTGGGAATCATAACAGAAATTGGGGGCTCATCCTTTCTTTTCTTCCTTCTGGTGTTTGTCTGGCGGATTCTTTTTGTGGGGGGGTGGTGTTGTGGTTGTGTTAGGGGTACTGTGGTTTTGTTAGTGAGGATGGCCCAGTTCGATCTTATAGTTTTCACCCTCCACCCCACGCTCGAGCAATTCGATAGGTGCCGCAAGGACGATTTGCTGGCCATAGCGAATTTTTTTCACGTGTCTGGCCCCGTTGAGGCTACCAAACAGGCGATTAAACAGGTCCTACAGGACGTGCTGGTGCAGCAGGGCATCCTACCTGAGTTGAGCGGCTCGCCGGGTGTTGCATCCACTCCCCTGCGGTTGCCGACTGCAGTGGAGGCCAGCGGCGACGACCTGGGGCTGGGGATCCGCATGGATCTCGGCGATCCTCGTTCAGCTAGGGAGGAACTGCTGCTTACTATTAAGCTGAGGGAGCTGGAGCTGGAGATAAAACGGCAGGAGTATCAGGCACAACTTCTCCATGTCCGGGCTGTGGAGATGGAGGCGGAGAAAGAGGTGTCATTACATAGGATGAGCATGGCTGACCAAAAGCCTGTGCCCCTTCCGCGGAAGGTTTGCTCACCAAGTACGACCCCTCAGGCAGCCCTACCCGCCCGTGACTCAGTTGGTGCCTAAGACGCTCCTCGCCTGTGTTCTCCTTTGGGTTCGCCAGCTTCCCTAGGCACTGAAATTGGGCATTCCGGAATTGATGTCAGCCGCCATGTTGGGCTTGTTCCCATTTTTCGTGAGAATGAGGTAGATGCCTATTTCTCTATCTTCGAGCGGATCGCTACAACGTTGAACTGGCCCAAACATCTTTGGTCGTTATTGTTGCAATGTAAGCTAGTGGGGAAAGCGCAGGAGGTCTGTTCGGCTCTTGCGTTAGAGCAGAGCTTAGATTATGATGTCGTGAAAGCCACTATATTAAAGGCATATGAGTTAGTACCAGAGGCTTACTGACAAAACTTCAGGAAACTGAGTAAATCCACCAGCCAAACCCATGTTGAGTTTGCTCGTGAGAAAGCTCTCCTGTGCGATAAATGGTGTGCTGCAAGTGGTGTGTATGACTTTGACCAGCTTAAGGAGTTGTTGTTATTGGAGGAGTTTAAAACTTGTATCCCCGACCGGGTCGTGGTGTATTTGAATGAACAAAAAGTTGTTTCTTTGTCTGAGGCTGCCACCCTTGCGGATGAGTTTATTTTAACCCACAAGACTGTGTTTGCCCCAACTCCTCTGCCTCGTAGACTTGGTCTCCGTCCTGTGACACCTCCTTCGTCCTCCGCTGCGTCTCCACCTCCTGTGGAGAAAGGGGAATGTTTTTATTGTCACGAGGTGGGTCATATCATCTCTGTTTGTCCTGCGCTAAAACGTAAGGACGCTCGCGTTGCCAAAAAGGTGCAAATTGCTGCTTGTGTTGACCAGGCTGCACCACCAACCCTGTCTGTTGAACCTACCTTTCAGCCCTTCGTGTTCCCTGGATCGGTTTTGCTCGGTGAAGGTCAGGAACGACATCCTGTGACTATCCTACGGGATACGGGTGCGGCGCAATCCTTCTTAGTGGAGGGCATCGTTCCCTTAGATGAGACTACGTATTGTGGTGCTGATGTGTTAGTGCAAGGCATCGCCCTATGTGTGACCGCTGTTCCCCTACACACCGTGTACTTAAGGACCCCTGACTTTTCGGGATACGTGCGTGTTGCGGTGCAGAAACAGTTACCTGTCCGGCGTCACATTTGTTCTAGGGAATGACATTGCGGGAGAGAGGCTTGTTCCCCTTCCTGAAGTCATCCCAGACCCCGTGGTATGTCAGAATGATGTTGCGGTGGAACTCTCAACTGTGTTTCCTGCTTGTGTGCTTACCCGCGCCCAGCGGCACCGGCTCATGGACATCGACTTAGCCGATACATTTATGTCCGACCCCGCTCTGCCAACCCCCTCGACAAATAATGATCCTGATTTCCCGGTTCCTGTGAAACTTGCTGTGTCCCCTGAGGTTCCCTCCACCACTGACGCTTTGATTGTGGCACAGGCGGATGATCCCTCCTTGGAGGCTTGTCGTGCTTCCGCTGTGGACAAAGGCCAGTTAAAGGACCACCTCACCGTATATTATTTTAGCAACCGAGTGTTGATGCGGAAGTGGACCCCTCCAGACTCACCTTTCGACTGGGCTACTGTATTCCAGGTGGTAGTCTTCGGGTTATATCGGGAGTATGTGTTATCCCTCGCTCACGATCACCCGTGTTCGGGTCATCTCGGGATTAGGAAAACGTTAACCCGACTTCTGGCATATTTTGTTTGGCCTGGAGTTAATGCTGATGTAAAAAGGTACTGTAGGTCTTGTCATGCTTGCCAGGTGGTGGGTAAGCCGAACCAGACCATCGCTCCAGCTCCCCTACGTCCGATCCTTGCAATAGGAGAACCTTTTGAGCACGTTCTCATCGATTTTGTGGGCCCCTTACCAAAAACCCGTTCAGGAAATTGTTACCTGTTTACCCTTATGTGTACCGCTACTCGGTTTCTGGAAGCCATCCCTATTCGTAGTCTCCGGACCTCTGTTATAGTCAAACATTTGATAAAGTTTTTCTCTACTTTCAGGCTTCCTAAACAGGTACAATCAGATCAGGGTACAAATTTCACGTCCAAGCTGTTTGCTCAGGTTGTTCGCGAATTGGGGGTGCGTCATATAGTTCCCGTCATCACCCTAAGAGCCAAGGGGTGTTGGAGCGCTTTCACCAATCACTTAAAAATATGCTGCGTACCTTTTGTTTGGACACAGGGAAGGAGTGGGATGACGGGGTGCCCCTTCTCCTTTTCGCTATACGTGATACCGTACAGGAATCCACCGGATTCAGTCCTGCGGAGCTGGTGTTCGGTCACGCTGGTCGAGGTCCCCTGAAAATCTTACAGGAGCAGTGGTTATCCCCAGGTGCGTCATCCCCATCGAAAAACGTGTCCAAATTTGTTACCTCCCTCCGTGACGGAATGTCTGCTGTTAGGGAACTAGCTCGTCGGTCTCTTGGAGCCGCGCAGGAAAAGATGAAAGGAAGGTTCGACAAGTCCGCAAGGACCCGGTGCTTTCGACCAGGGGATCGTGTCTTAGTCCTTCTGCTGCTGCCTGGGTCCTCCCTGCGCACCCGTTTCTCGGGTCCATATGTGATACGGAAAAAACTCAGCCCCACTAATTACGTGTTAGAAACTCCTAACCGCAGGAGGAAAACTCGTATGTGTCATGTACTGTAAACATGTTAAAACCTTACCTTGATCGCTCGGTCTCTGCCCCCTCGCCCGTCTCTGCTCCGGTTTCCACTCCTGTAGGCGTCGTGTCCCTTAGCCAGTACTCCCCGGAGAGTGACGACTTACACCTCGGTAGAAACTGTCTTCCCTATGCTCGCCTCCCCAATTCTGAGGCTCTGCAAAACCTTACGTCCCGGCTCAGCCACTTACCTCAGTCTGCCCAGGCTGATGTTGCGTCGGTAGTAGGACGTTTTCGGTCCCTATTCGCCGATGTCCCCTCGCGTACCCCTGTTATTGAGCATGATATCGATGTTGGAGATCATGTCCCTATTAAGCAGCATCCCTATCGGGTCAACCCTCAGAAAAGGGCTTTGTTGTCTCAGGAGACCACTTACCTGGTAGAGACCGGTCTCGCTGTTCCCAGTAATAGTCCCTGGTGTTCCCCGTGCCTTCTTGTTCCCAAGCCTGATGGCACCTTCCGGTTCTGCACGGATTATCGGAAAGTTAATGCCGTGACCCGTCCTGATGCTTACCCCCTTCCTCGCATGGAGGACTGTGTTGATCGCGTCGGTTCTGCGAAATACGTCACCAAGTTAGACCTGCTAAAAGGATATTGGCAAGTTCCCCTAACGCCCCGTGCTTCAGAGATCTCTACTTTTGCCACCCCTGACACCTTCCTCCAGTACACCGTGATGGTTTTCGGACTACGCAACGCCCCAGCTACATTTCAGAGGTTAATGAATAAAGTGCTGGGTGACGTCCCTAACTGTGAGGCTTACTTAGACGACGTGGTCATCTATACAGACTCGTGGGAGCGGCATGTTCAGTTGCTGGAGCAAGTGTTCGCTCGCCTGCAAAAGGCTTCGCTTGTGCTCAACCTCGAAAAGTGTGAGTTCGAACAAGGTATGGTTAGCTACCTCGGGAAACTAGTTGGCCATGGCAGGGTCAAGCCCCTGGACGTAAAAGTCCAGGCCATCGGCTCATTTCCTGTCCCACAGACACCGCGGGAATTGAAGCGGTTTTTGGGGATGGCCGGTTACTACCGCTGTTTTTGCCGTAACTTTTCAGATGTGGTCGCGCCTCTTACCCATTTGCTTCGCAAAGGTACAAAGTTCGTTTGGTCCCCTGCATGCCAGGCCGCGTTCGATGCTGTAAAATTATTACTCAGTAATTCCCCTGTATTGGCCGCTCCAGATTTTACCAAGCCCTTCAAGTTGGAGGTGGACACTAGTGGCGTGGGTGCCGGTGCAGTCCTTCTGCAGGAAGATCAGCATGGGCTCGATCACCCCGTATGCTATTATTCCAAGAAATTCGTGAAACACCAGTTAGCTTATAGTGCCATCGAGAAACAGTATAAAACTACAACTTTCCCTTCTGTTGATAAAAGGCGCAGCCATCGGGATGCTCTGTGCTGCTCCGAGATATTTCTCGGATCGTCGAGAAACAGGAGCGCGCATGCTGTCACTTCCAGCTTCAAAACTCGGAATCACACTCGGAATACGAGTTCCCAGGACAAATGGAACACACCAAAACTGCCCGAAATAGGTTGACAGAGACATTTCAGGGATTTTGAGTCATTCTGCACTGCAGATGGGTTAATTGCGTTAAAATTTTTTAATCAGATTAATCATGATGATAGATTAATCCGCGTTAACCCGTTAATTTTGACAGCCCTAAATAAAATAAAAAATAACTCTTCTTATAAAGGACATTACTTATCGTCAGAATTCAATCTAACGGCCACCGGCAGTTTCTAGTATCTGTCCTTGTTGGCATGGAGACATTATTTTGCAGCAACTGCTGAGCAGGGGCCCTAGTTTGCCGGTATTTAAAGCACTGTCGATGTTTGTAGACCGGAAGGTAAGACGGGAAACTTTTCTTTGGTATATCTTAGTACTACAGAAACGCATATAAATTGTTAAAATACTATTTTACTGTAATCCTATGTTATTTTTAGTATCCTTGATATTAAAAAGTTATTTTAAATTCTTGTCGGAACGAGTTTGATACTGTAGAAAAAGAGAGGAGTTGTCTGTCCATCGATCGCCTGCAGTGTACATATCAGTGCAGTTAACATATTCAGGTATGTTAACTAAAGTAGTCAGTTTATCACATTAATTCAAAGTACCGTCGACATTTCAACGTCGCGTAAAATCTGTGATTCCCTTGGCGAGCGAAGCCAGCACGAGGGGTTGGAGACTGCGGGCAAGCTATCCGGGGTTTGCCGGTACATTGTCAAATCATCCGCGATTTAAATATGTGGTGCACACATAGCCATAAAATTATGGTATCAGATTTTTTACCACACTTGTTAGTGTCTTTGGTTTGTTTGTAGTTTGTTTGCCGCTATATGTCTTTGGTTTGTTGTTTGGTTTATGTTATCGCTATGAATGTACTAAAATATTTTATAAAGCTCTTAATGTGGTTTGACTAGTTTGTGTTTCTTGTTTGTTTGTCTCTCGGAAAAAATAATCTCACTCCAAATCTGCTAAAATATAAAGCAACAACACAGCAACGTGTTCATAGAGGTAGCCATGTTTGTTCCGAGGTGTGGTTAGCTCGAATGGGAGATTATCGGACGTGATGTCACTCAACTCGCAATTTCCGAGTTCCGAGAGAAAAACTATTATGTATTAATGTATTAATATGTATTAATGTTTCCGTATTGGTCCGCGCATCCTTAGCTCCCCAGCCGTGAAATATGAACTACAAGATTTTAAATTGTAAACAACAAAAAGATGTTTTATTAATATAAAGGGAAGCTGGGAATTCAGAGGTGAGTGAAGTCAAAATAACAAACCAAAAAGGATACAAATTAAACGAAAAGAAACCTGCTGAGCCAAACAAAAGTGTTCCCATAACTGTAACTCCCTTTCATAAAGAAAAACAAAAGAAACAGTAATTCAAACCAATATCATGTTCAGCGGTTACGGTCAGACAAAATTATGAGAGAAGAATGCAAATCACACAACAAGTATAGGGACGCAGACACCTGTGTATCTGGATGTTTTCAGATATGAATTACAAGCAAGGAGCGATTAGGTAGGCGGGATGGGAAGGCGCCCCCAAATACCAGTTCGCCAGATTTTTTATTGCGTGGATTCTTCCTGTTTTACTCTCATAATTTGTCATATCGTTAATCCACCCTACTCTTCTATCGCGCGGATTAAGATAATAAAGATGCACCCTGAAGAGGAGCTACCGTGGGTTGTAAGATTGTTAAATGAATTAACTGTTTTCTTGTCATTAGTAAATTACCTATTTGTTAAAAAAAATGGATACATTGCAATACAAATAGATTCCTCACTGAAACGAGTGTCCAGAGTTGAGCAGGGGAAGAGTTTTTTGTAGTATTACGTGGGGTAAGAACCTTTCTTGTTCATTGTTGTTCTGCGTCAAGGTAGTAAGAGGATATATATGAGTTAGCTTATGGTGTGCTGTTGTCTTTTGATTAAGGTTAATGTACATATAAACAGGAACATGAACAAGGAACATAAACCTGCTGAGGGAAACAAAGATATTCCCACAACCGCAACTGCCTTTCACATAGAAAAACAGGAGAAACAGTATCTCAAAAACAAAAAAGCGTTTAGCCATTACAATCTCATATAATTTTAAGAGAAGAATACAAAGCACATAGTATGCATATGGACACAGACACATTTGTGGATATTTCAGTCTGACATACAAGCAAGAAGCATTAGGTAGCCATGAGCAGAAGGTTGCCCCCGGCTTGCCATTTTGCTCTCATAATTTGGCACATCCTTTATCCACCCTACCCTTGATTGGCGATGAGAAAACGTAAAATAAAGATATGTCCACCATACAAGCTAGCCTGGCTTGTATAAAATTCTGTAAAATTTATAAAGGAGATATATCATCCCCGGATTGTTAACGGACTTCCGCCTTACTGTTACTGAAATGCACTTGAGAGAGAACTGCATGTAAGGAGAGTATTGGGGGCTAGTGGGATCAGTATGGATGCGATTCGTTGTATGAATTCTGAGAGGGATCTGCCCTGACTAATGTAAAAAAACAGTAGCGAACTGATAATGTAAGCTCCCACAAAGGTTACTTTAGTTTCTTCTGCTGTATTCATTTCATATGCTCAATAAACATAAACAACTTCCTGCACAGCGTATTATGCTTGATTATCAAACTGCTTAAAAGACAGCGTTGCATATTAACCTGTAGGTACAAATTTTGGTACAAAGGTTTGATGAAGTTAACATAGCCTGTTGGCTATATTACAGTGCCTGAGTTAAGATCCGACTTACCAGGCAACTCGTACTTAAGAACAGTCTGACATAAAGCCTGTTAGATTAAATACAACGGTTAGTAATAAAGAATGCAGTACTTTGTGACGCTCTTGAAAACATTGCCTGAATTCAGCGGTTCTTCCGCTCAAGGTACAGTACATTAGCGTATTTACTTTTATTTTTACTGTACAATAATAATAAAAAAATAAATTAATTATTATATACTGAATTTATTTTATTGATTTACCTACAATTTCAACTTCAAGATAATCTTCGTGAATGGATCTCGTTCATAACCTGGGGATGTCTGTATTAGATCTTGCTATATTATAAGATCCCTTACATAAATCACTGCCTTGAAGCTAGGGAGATCATATTTACTTAGCTGACATTTTAGCACTGGTGACCCAATGAAAATGAAGATATTCAGCCATGATATTGCAATTTTCAACTCTATGTACTGGTATGTACAACATCCAAACAAGGCTCTTGAACTTCTCATTCATGGATTTGATAAGGCTGTTCCTAATGGAAGATTGTCAATGGATTTGGACAGAGATGAACGTTTGTCAGCCTCTCCGTCAGTGGTAGTAGGACAGAAGACGCAGTTGTGTATTACTGTGCAGTGCAGCTGACATGTGGTGCTAATACACAGTTACAGCTCCTCGAAGAATCAGCAGCTTGTCCCTGCCCACTGCTGGCAGGTTTATCCTCTGGCAATGACACAGAGGAGGAGGAGACAGAACTGTTGAAGTAGGAAGGATGGACTGCTTCACTGGAATATATCTTCAGCACGAGCAGCACTTACTATTCTGTCTACTGGTACTGTCAGTATCCAGGAACAGCACCCAAATTCATACTGCTCCATGGGTCAAGCAGCAACACTGCCGAGTTTGCTAATCAGAGATCCTTCTCCAGTGCTTGAAGTGGAACAGCCTCTTTGTCTATTTCTGAAGTTCATCTAGGAAACTGTGCTGTGCTCTGCAGTCCACAGTGATGTATTATTGTTAGAGCTCATAAAAACCTGCTTCATCAGCTTACACATACTTTAGAGGGCCAACTGAAAATAATGTTGGTGTGTTTTGTAAACATTTATGAGCTTGAATATTGCCTGTCTGGCAACAGTGAAGATAATATTTATTCAGTGGAGGTAAATTAGATTAATTGTGACTAGATTACTGATGGTTCCAGTAATTACTGGAGAGGGTGAGAGGGACTCTTCACCGTTTGTGGAGGAATTTAGCAGGAACATCTACTCTCTATGTAAATAAAAAACAACAACAGTGACTTCCTTTGCAGATTTTCTGTTCCTATGAGTATGCTTGCTACCCTGAAATCTCATGAGAAAATGGAAAGAAACGCTAAAGACTCAGATGGATATTTTTCCTAATGATTGGATGGTAGTTGGCTTTGGAAAGAATACATTATTCGTACTGCATAGTCGTTTCTATCGAGTGTTCGGCTCACACCTGATGGACGCATTGTGAAAGAAGAGCTGTCACACAAAGTGGGGTATTTAGCTCTTAGCACAGATGATACATACAAAGCTGGATCCAGGTAAAAACTGCCCAGGCAGAGAAAGAGCAATTTTGCAAAGAAAGAAACCAAAGCAAAGCCTAATCACAAAGACTCTCTGCTCCTTCAAGAATTACGTGACCTTGGATCCCACAGCCTGGACTAGGATTAAAAATCAGCCTCAGACTTTTGCACAATGAGCCCCACCACAAATGGCCAGGACACCAACCATTGTTCCACTCCCATTCAGCAAACATTACACTCTTTGGAATAAACAAGAGGGTTACACAGATTATACAGATAAAAACCTAAACCGGAAAGAAGAGAAACTATTGGAAGATTCTTTAAAATTCAGGCAGAAATAAAGTCGTGTTTCTTAAAGCTTTCACTTAACATGGAAACAAAAAAACAAGTTTTTTTTTTTTATTTCGTCACCGAACTTAAACACCTTTCACTTTAATTAACACTGCCATCTACTGATGATGCGGTATATAATTAAAGTCAATACACAATACTATATACATACACATGTAGTTGTTGCAATAAATACAAACTGTTTTCTAATAAAAAAAAAAACTGCTTCAAACAGGTAAAGGCAGCCTCTGTGATAGAGAAAGACAGAAAATCAGAGAAAGAGAGAAAAATTATTAAAGATTGTTGCATGTTCTCAATATCTTCAATCTACTGTAGGACAAACCACAAAAGTTGCATGGATTCTGTATGCTAGTGTTTCATGCAACCTGGGTAGATAGCTGAGAAGTATAAGGAAAGTAGCTAGCTTTTGATGCTAGCTATTTATTGATTCAGATGCTAACTGACTGAAGCGGGGACCTAAGATCGGAATAAAGTTGCTGCTCCTTCTCCAGCTACTCTCTCCACCTACTCCCTGTCTTGCTGTTCCTCTGGCTCCATAGGAAGTTCACCTTCCTATTTCCTCCGTACTGATATGCAGTATTGGTGCTACTGCTGTTGGTTGCCCCAGCAGTAAACAAATGCGGAGTTTTCGTGCATTTTGCGGCATGCACTGCTAATGATTCAATTTTTTTCTGTGCAGTTCTTCTGTACTTCCTCTATGCTTTTGATTTTTTCCATTTTGGTACTGCCTCTATTTGCTCTCTGTGTCTATCCATTGGTGTTTCTTTGCTCCAGAGTGGGAAATGGGCTGTCCGCAGCTGGACTAGTGAAGTCATAACAGGAATAAGTTGAATTCATATCAGTCACTAGATGGTGCTGTTTTTGAATGCTGATTCTCCCTCTCAAACACAGAACCAACAGCTGCAAAACAAATGTCCCATGTCCATCAATCTTAATACTCAAAGGGCTGTGTAGTAAAGTTTTAGACATCAAGCACAACAGTGCGTAAAAATTATCATCACCAATGGTTGCCAAACTCATTGAAAAAAAATCTAGAGCAAAATCTAAAATAAGTGGTGTCTGACTGAAATAGTATCACTTTCACTGTAAGTAAAATCTTACTGTGGAATGTGAATGATTGGTATTAAATCTGTTAGCTTCAGTTACTGACAAAAGTAAATGATTGGTAACAGATGTTTGCAAGCAAGTAAATAGAATGTTCTGGGGATATACTGTAAGTATGTTGTTACGTGAAATTCCTGATGGGGGCAACATTGTAACATAGTACTTTAGTAGACTAAAGGTTTGTCAAGTAAGCACCTCCTTAAGGTGTGACTACAGAGAGATTTAGATACAGAGACTGGACCCAACAAGCAAACACACTGTTTACCTGATCCATGATGTAAATATATCTGCATGCTTATTGTATTTACAGCTCAGTTATGGCCAAAAGTTTCCAGATTTCTCTTATCCTAACGGCATTCTTCTTTGGTAAGACACATTTTCCTCATCTGTTCATTAATTTATCCTGAGTCCTGCTTTATTTTACCATTGACTTAATTCTGTTTTCTCCAGAATGCAGAGCTAAAGATAAAGTAATTCAGTCTACAGGAGATATGATTGACTTTGAAGGAGGATCAGTCACTCTGAACTGCACATATGAAACGACCAGTACAGTTAACTACTACCTCTTCTGGTACATCCAAAATCCCAGTGACTGCCCAGAATATATCCTGAGACGTGACAAGTATGAACAGGCTGATACTGCTCCGGAGTACAAGGGGAGATTTAATGCCATTTTGGACAAAACTATGAAAACTATACCTTTAACAGTACAGAATGTGCAGCTGTCAGACTCTGCTGTGTATTACTGTGCTCTGAGGCCCACAGTGAGAATAACCTTCTCACAGCCTCTACAAAAACACCTGTGGAAAAATAGGATGTGAAACGACAAAAAGAAATTCAAGTTCTGCATTGGTTTCATTAATAAGGAAAACATACCACACAATGTGATTATTTAATATTTTTCAATGCTAATCAAACAAATTTAATATATGCATAGACATATGTACCAAGCTAGTTAACAAATCCTAATACTGGACTGGAAAAATTCTCACCAATCACCTGCATCCATTATTCAGTTTAGAATCATAATATTTTGGTATTTTTAAAGGATCACTAAAATCTGGTGAAATTCCTTACACAAGAAAGTTAATTTCATTACACATTTTGAATCCTTCAGTGATGATAGGTTCATTTTAAAAGAAGCATAAATCTGATTGGATTTAATAACTAGATGTTTAATGTTCCAAATATCTGCTTTAAGTCTAAATTTAAATAAGGAATTTTCAGTCACCTAAAGTGACATCCACTTGCTAAACAGTAGTCAGTCAATATACAGGGTGGGTCATTTATATGGATACACCTTAATAAAATGGGAATGGTTGGTGATATTAACTTCCTGTTTGTGGCACATTAGTATATGTGAGGGGGAAAACTTTTCAAGATGGGTGATGACCATGGTGGCCATTTTGAAGTCGGCCATTTTGGATCCAACTTTTGTTTTTTCAATAGGAAGAGGGTCATGTGACACATCAAACTTATTGGGAATGTCACAAGAAAAACAATGGTGTGCTTGGTTTTAATGTGACTTTATTCTTTCATGAGTTATTTACAAGTTTCTGACCACTTATAAAATGTGTTCAATGTGCTGCCCATTGTGTTGGATTGTCAAAGCAAAGCAACCCTCTTCTCCCACTCTTCACTTTCGCATAATTTCGCATATCCAGTGGCCTTGAGGTTTGAATGGCCCCACTATCTTTGTACCCCATATACCACACCATACCATCAATTTAGTGGGAAGATAGTGGGGCCATTCTTCATCAATGGAAACCTCAAGGCCACTGGATATGCGAAATTGCTACATGATGATGTGTTTCCCTCTTTATGCACTGAGGCTGGCACATTCCCTGAGTAGCAGAGTAGCAGAGTATTCAGTTCAGTCTGTCTCTCTCCACCTGCTATGATATAGAATGTAGAGATCAGTGATCATTGTTGACACACCACAACAAAAAATGTCCTCTGCATTCAACTCACATGTGACATAGCAGGGGGCAGCTAACTCAACACCCAGGGAGCAGTGCCTTGCTGGTCAGGGATTCATACCAGTAATCTTTCAATTACAAGTGCACTTCCTTAACCATTAGGCCACCACTGCCGCAAGATGTCACTCTTTTCATTCCTTCTCTTTTCAGCCCACATGGGTAGGTGAAATAATGCATATTTTACCAGTGTAATTTTTCATGGATGAGCTTTATCAGTATATGTAAATTGAAATATATTTTTTTATTTGACCAGTGATGCCTTATATTGCACTGAATCATCATCTGTATGAAACTGTTATTATAAACTTGTGTTATGTGAAAGACACAACAGAAACCAAAGGAGTGATCAGTCCAAGACTGTCCAGCACAGCTCTTCCCGTTATGTAATGTAAGGTTATTTTAACATGTAATTAATAGGTCCTCATATTAACATATGAATAATTAACAAGTCATATAGGAATATAATCTGAAATAAGAAAGTATTAGCTGTTTATCTCCCCAATGAATCTGAATTCTCCAAGATCGCAGCTCTTCCTGACAGCAAGATTAATCTTGTGTCTTACATTAATTTGCTAGTATATAGAAAATGGAAAACTAGAAGCAAACATTCAATTATGTCACCATCCCTCACTAGAGAAAACAGGCCATGACCAGGCTCCTCTTCAAAGTATCAAAGTAGACATACATGAGAGAGCCTATAGGCTTCCAGGTGTGGATGGTGCAGAGATCTATGTGATCTAACATAGAAATCTAGGCTTTGTTACCTTGTGTTGAATTAAATATATTTCTTTTTTGATGGTATTTGGATGCTCCATTATGGAATTAGTTAGCGCTAAAGCAACTAATCATTTGACTGGTCTATTATTATTTTTTCAGGTCAATATTTCCCAGGATGCTTTATGGAATAACACCAAGAAAAAAACAACAAAATTTTGCATACCATACATGGTGCAAAAACAATTATTTGGGTATCTCAACACTTGATGGCACTGTGGAAGAAGAATTTAGAGGAGTTCTTATAGAATAAATAAAGTGAATGAACACTAGAGGGAGTTATTTCCAGCGCATTCAAATTCTCCTTCTCACACAAACACACATGCAAATCTGAGAAACGTATTTCCAGTGTTACAGATCAGCTGTTCATGTGAGCTGCCTCAGTGATACAGCAGCTTGCAGTGTATTCTTAAGGCATATTGGGAGACTGTGCTGTAGCTGAAAATGTATATTTTAGTAATAATTCTGACTAATGGATTCCTCTGTAAATATGTTTCAAGTGATCAAGTTTATTAAAACATGTTAATATATCTTTTTTCTGGTTAGGGGTATAATTTCTCTCTTTGTTACAGTGGGAGTGGATGCAGATGAAATTGATCAGTCTCCTTTGATTAATTCACCTGAGGGAGACAAAGCTGTACTGATATGCAGCCATAATATTACAGACTCCAGGTCTATGTACTGGTATGTACAGCATCCAAACAAGGCTCCTGAACTTCTCATTCAGGGATATGATAATGCTGTTCCTAAAGGAAGATTCTTAATGGATGTAAACAGAAAACATGCTCTGACCAACCTCTCCATCAGTGACAGTAGGACAGAAGACACAGCTGTGTATTACTGTGCAGTGCAGCCCACAGTGACACAGAGTGTGTGTCTGATGGTACAAAAACTCAGCTACAGCTTCTCTCAGACTTAGCATAGATTTGTGGAATAAGAAGGATTAGAAAATAACTAAACTCCTAACTAAATTACAATTATAGCTAATGCTGTCATGACATGCAGAGTGTAACTGTTCACACTCAGCACATTCAGCACCTTCTCTGTCTGCTCCTCCTTCCTTCTGCCCCTCCCACATCACAGCCCAAACATCCCCACAGAAAAACTGAGGCTGTATTTGGCTTCAAGTCATCTACCCTCCAGGAGTGACAATGTTAACGTCACATGACAAGATGCAGCTTCTTGTAGCAGTGCTGCTAACCATGACATTCTGTAAGTATGTGAAACCTCATGGTCAGTATTGGATGGTAGTTTCATTATCAGTGTTCCTTTGCTCATCAGTAATCACTTGTATTGGTTTATCCACTGCTGACAGGTTTATCCTCTGGGGATAATATAGAGCAGAAGGAGACAGAACTGTTCAAAGAGGAAGGAGAGACGGCTTCACTAGAATGTACCTTCAGCACAACCAATCCCACATTTTGGGTTCACTGGTACCGTCAGTATCCTGGAACAGCACCCCAGTTCATACTGTTCAATGGGACCACTAGGCAACTTGCAGAGTTTGCTCAAAAAAGATTCTCCTCAAATGCTGATAAGACAGCAGAAAGAGCCTCTTTATCCATTTCAGAAGCTTATCTAGGAGACAGTGCTGTCTATTACTGTGCACTGCAGACCACAGTGATGTATTCATGCTAGAGCTCATACAAAAATCTGCTTCACCTGCTTACACACAATGTATTTCAATGGGCCACCTGGAGAACACTGAGGTTTACCTCAATAGCAGATATTGCTGGCATGTTCTGCAGGTATTTCCCGTCTCCCATTCTGCTTGTGTGATACCTGTGAATTTAATTTTCATTTCTGCTCAGAGCTTCATTCCTAATGTCACAGAGTGCAAAAGCACGATGGCCCCAGCTGTCGCATGGAGAGAAAGTCAGACAGCAGCAGCACCATCTATCCTCCATGTGAGAGAAACACTGAAACACTGACTTCTCATAACAGATAGTTCTCTCTTTCCCAGTTTTATTGTGAAGAATCTGCATGTAAACCCATGGCTTTATTGCAGAGAGGTTGTAAACCCCATCGACATCAACAATGCAGGTGATGGGAAACATTTAATTCTCTAAGGGAAGCATACATGCCTATAATTATGTTATTCACAACATCTCTTAACTAGTATAATACTTCATACTGGATTTGCGTCTAGACTTCCTGACTCAGTGCATCCTACAATGAATCCATACCACCTGCCCGATTTGTCACCATGTCACTACCCGATTATACCACCTGACAATGAATTCAAAGACATTAAGGGTGTGTCCATGTTCCTCTGCACTGGAGCTAACTGTGAACCATTCGAACATGCCTGAAGCCTAATGATTTTAATTTGATTATTAAAGTTCATAAAATGTTCACCTTTCAAAAAGGTTCAGCCTTATTTGTTAGTTATTGTTTTAAAAAGATAGCGAGGGATAAACCCATAGGGACTGTCTGGTGGTTTTTACCACTTTATTTTTCAAAGACTCTGTTTTGTCTAAAAATCTGACTAACCACTGTATTGAAGTCATGGGTGGCTTCTTTAACATCTGTACTAGACATGAAGTCCACATTATGTACTACATTAATAAATCACAAGGAATTTCTATAATTTAAGTGTCATGTCGAAATAATCTTCTCTGCCATAGTCAAAGAGGATGATTCAATCTCGAAGGTGATTAGAAAATGGCCAGAGAAGGAGCTATTCAACGGACAGACAGATACATGATGAACATAAACTCAGTGAGTAATAATCAAGTCTATTGTGTGATTGTGAACATGCGTTGGTCCTGTTACGTGTTGGTGACATTCAACAGAGTCCAGGAGGGACAGGAAACTCTGCTGAAGGCATCAGTCTCTATGTCCACATGTACATGGAAATATCCAAGTATTATAATTTTCTCTAATCTAATAACTCAGTCAGAGAGAAGTTCCCCGAATTCAGTCAGTAACGAAGTGTATGATGCCAGTGGTCTGTATACTATTGTCAGGGTCAGCCCCCCACTGTGGTCCTTCCGTGCCCCTTCCCCGTTTGACCAGCAGGTGGTGCTGGTCATCCCGTCCATACGTCAGTCCTTGTTTCTCCCCTGTCTCTTGTCTGGTCTCGTGGCTCAATGTATTAAGCATGTGCTGTCTGTTTGCCCCTGGGTCCTGAGTTCCCTCTTGTTGTGAGTTCGAATCCCGCCTCCTCTGTTTTTGTATTTTGCTCCCTAGTGTTTCATTTGAGTTTCTTTAGTTCTTGTGTCTGATTTTGTAGTTGGTTTTGGTTTTGTTCCTTGTGCCCCTGCTTGTGTCTTTACCTGTTTAATTCCCTAGTGTTGGTTTCTGTTTCCTTGATTAATTCTTAGTTTCCCTGATTGTTAGTGTCTTTGAGTTAATTGGTTTCACCTGTGTCCTGTTTCCCTAGTCTTTGTTAATCAGCCTCACCTGCCCTGTGTTAGTCATTACCCCTGTAGTATATTAGTTCCTGCCTTTGTTCTGTTCCCCGCTGGTTCATCGCGTCGTGTCTCATGTCTAAGTCTTCTATGCCCTTGTCTCTGGTTTTCCCTTGATTGTAGTTTACCTTAGTGTCGTGCTAGTTAGTTTTCCTTGTGTGTTATTTAGTCTAGTTAAGTCCTCCCTGTTTTAGTTTTGACCCCTCGTGGTCTTTGGTTTTCTTGTGTTTTGTCGTCTTTGATTTAATAAACCCTGTTTTGTTTGCCGGAGCCGCAAGTGGGTCGTCCGCCCCTTCTTTGTGCACCATGCCTCGTTCCCGTGCCGTCCAGAAACATGACAACTATAAGAATATAGATGGGTGGGTCGGACACCATGTGAATTAGCATTGCTTCAAAAGTTGTAAAATCTTTGATAATCTTGGGGTAAATTTTTGAGAGTGAGTTAAAAATAGCTGCCAGGCCGCCTCCACGCCCAGAGCCGGCTGGTTTCTGTACGAACAATAACCCCATCAGGTGAGGCTTCAACAAGAGGAATAGTGTCTGTGGGTCTGAGCCAGGATTCTGTTAGCAAACACAGGTCTGTACCAGTGTCCAGCACCATATCATTAACAAGAAGTGATTTACTTCCCAAATAATGAATGTGATGTTGCTACCAACCGATCTTGGTGAACATTACTAAATTATTTATTGTACACCAATCTAAAGCATGGCGTTCTTTCTTTTATTGGACTTCGTTATATCTATAGCACTTAACATGTAACTAAACACACACATCGGCCATCTAGTGGTTGGGAGTAGCAGTTGCACATATCTTTACAGTGAATGTTCAATAGTGCGCATTTTATGCTGGGTTTATGTTGTGGTTCAGTCAGTCGTATTAATGGGATTAATATTAAGTTATCTGCACAGGAACCTCCAGTGGAACGTTTAGGTCTAAGTCTTGGTCTAATAATACTTAAAATATTCTTTCTACAGTATGTCATTCAACTTTGTTTTTAAATAGTCGCTAGTTTTAGGGGATGCCGTGAGACGGAGCACCTGGGTCCAGGCCGAACATGATCTAAAGGTGGGAGAATAAACAGCCTTCGATTTAAGGTCGCAAGGCTGAGGTCTGGGTGCTGCTCTCAGTCAGGCAGTTAAATGATCCCTCCAGTTAGGATGAAGACGTCCCGTTTTTAAAAGCCAGGTCGTTCCCAAAAAAGGTCCTAGTTATCAATAAATGTTATGTTTTGAGATGCAGTATTTGTACAGGAATTATTCTGTCCCCAGCTTTTTGATCCATATAAGCGATTGATCACTATAACCATGATCACCACACAATTGTGCTACATTACACAATGCTGTTAATAATAATGACATCATTTAGGACACCATATGAAATGTTTTGCTCCAGTTACAGGAATTTGAGGCATTCTTTCTACAAGGGACGTTAAATATTGCTGTAGTGCATTTAAAGTTAAAGGACAGCCTAGAATTTGACTATGCCATCACTACAAAACCAGTTAATAGGATGTCAGACATGCACTGTTATTCTTTCCATTTCATAAATCTAACTTGTTTTATTTGACATATTTTCAGCTTTAGTTGTTTACTCAACATGCAATGCTTAACAACAACAAAACATCTGCAGTTTATGAAATAAATGAAAAAGACATTTGACTGGTAGTGTACAATATACTCACAACACGACACTGAATAAAGACTCTATTTATGGTCTAAGGAATAGTTGTCAGGTGTACCTAATTAACCGGCTATATTGAATATGTGGTTTGGAATCGGAATCTGGAGGCTGGTGGATCATTGGACATGATAAAAGATCTTCGAATGTAGTTACAAAAAACTTACAGATGGGGGCGACATTGCAACTCAAATATCCATTCTTGGAGTCCTAACATTGTCATATAAGCCAAAGTTTTGAACATAGAAAGATTTCAGTACAGAGGCTGGAAATAACAACTAGACACCCTGTTTACCTGATCGAAGGAGAAGCTTTGCATATTTATTGAATTTACAGCTCAGTAATGGCACAAAGGCTGTGGATTTTTCTGATCTTTGCTGGAATTATTTATGGTATAATTTATTTTCATACTTTTTGCTGATTAACATGATTAGTACATTTAATTTTTTTTTTTAATAACTTGATTTTATGTGTTTTTTTCCCTTAGATTGCAGAACTGAAGACACAGTAAATCAAACCAGAGAAAATGTGATTGAATATGAAGGAAAATCAGTGACTATCGACTGTAAATTTGACACTACTGATCCATCTCCATATCTTTTCTGGTACATCCAATATCCCAATGAGTCTCCCAAGTACCTGCTGAGACGGTATGGATCAGGAGCTGGGGATAATGCTCAAGATTTTAAGGAGAGATTTAATGCCAATTTGGACAAAAGTGCAAAGACTGTACCTTTAACAGTACAGAATGTGCAGCTGTCAGACTCTGCTGTGTATTACTGTGCTCTGAGGCCCACAGTGAGAATAACCTTCTCACACCTTTTACAAAAACACCTGCACACTGAGCAGATCATAGTGCATAAGCAAGTATTCTCTGGCATAGGTTTAAATGCATTAATTTAATTTCATTACAATGAGGTTTGAGAGCAACCAGGACACTGGACCATCACCCCCTACAGGTACGGACCCTCTCCCCCCAGACAAGCTTAACATGCTCTCTGCATGCTTTCACACTGATTCAGCTCCTCTGCTCACCCAGCCTCAGCACCAGCATGTTGGAGAATCATTTGCAGACTTATAAAAAATAAAGAAACAGCAGGAAAGCTGATGAGTCCAGCAATCATTCAGAGACACAGAGGAGAGCGACATGGGAGAAGTTACACCATGTGGGTGGAGTTAATAAACCGCTGAAACAGACGAGACTTCTGACTTCATAACTCTAGGTTTTTCATTCCCAGTTTCTGTCAATGACGATATTAATTTTTTCCTAAACTCTGCATTTACTTCAGAGAGAAACTAAAGCATTAAAAACAGTCAGAAGATACTGAAGGAGGACAGAGACAGGAGACCATAACACACCTGATTCCATGAGGGGATGGTATATGTCTGCAGTTATATTACTGACAACATCTATGTAACTTCTAAAAAACCCTTCTGAGTGCAGATGCCAGTTACAGTATGTTACCAGTGTAGACTCTAAATCATTTATGTACATTGAAAGTACCTATTGATATATTGCAGCTTTGTCATTCATAGAAAAGACTCATTATGAGAAGGATTATTAAAATGACCAATTTTAGAAGTTTTAAAAAAGTTATGAAATTGAACTTACACACAAAAAGATTCTGGTACATTGTACCAGTGTTTACCATCATAGAAAAACACTGGAAATACTTCATACTGACTGGATATTCAGCATCCCTGGATGATAAGGAGTCAGGCTGTTTTTTTGTTTTGTTGTTTTTCTCTACATGATTGGTAACTCATTGCCTTCATGAGCTGATGCTAAAAATCCTCAAATTCCTTTTGGTTTACTTCATTATTTATTCCCACTTTTGCAGAATTTGAGACACGAAATTTACGATATTTGTATCTAATGGAGGAGCAGTACAACTAATTTTAAAACATGAAAAAAAAATTAAAAATTGTTCACGCTATTTTTTTTCATGCAAATTACCATCCCCAGTGTAGCTGAAATGTGAAGCCAGTGGAAGACAAATTATACTGGAGATCATGGAAAGTTCAGTAACTACCTTTCAATCTACAGCAATGTGTCTCCACTGTGCATTACTGTGATATATGGCCACAACGGAGAATTACATACAAAAACTATATTTTATGCTAAACCTGTAGAAAATAACATGTGAAAATGTCTGCTATATGTTCAGGCAATAGATGTGGGTCATTCCTCAGAGGGAGGTCATGTGACATATTTAATCTCATTTAAACAACAAATCAGGAAGCAGCACTGAGCAGATTAGGCTGAACAGCACAGTTTGTGTCTGTTACCCCAACAGTAACATATGGAGAAGTCATGTATCTTAGTTATCATAACCATCACTGCAGGTAACCTTTCAAAATGCATGAATTGTCACAGTATTTAAAAATGTCATTGCTTCAGTAAAATTCTTTCCATTCTTTTCTCTTTACAGGATTGATTGCTGGTGATGACATCAGTTCTGACCAACTTCAGTATTTCAGTCGTCAAGGAGAATCAGTGACACTGAGCTGCAGCTACACAGCAACCAGTGATTATATTTATCTTTACTGGTACAGACAGCACTCTAATCAGGCACCACAGTTTATTCTCTATAAAGGTGCCAGGTCTTACAGTGATGAATCTAGTATCAATGCCAGATTCAAATCTGCTACATCCAGGGATTCCACCCAGCTCACCATTTCCAGTCTTACCATAGCAGATACAGCCATCTACTACTGTGCTCTGGAAGTGGCACAATGATGAAAACTTACTGAGACGCTGTACAAAAACTCAACTGACAAGAACTTCCTCTCAGTGGGCATCAGAAGTAGCTTCCTTCCCACAATCTGGGATCAGTTCCAGAGCAGCAGATGTTTAGGCATAAAGCTGGTTATTGTGGTTACATCAGTCAGAGGAGCTGATGGCTGATATATTGAAGAATCTGCTGTTACTGCAGTCTCTGCTGCTATAAAAACATGATTTATAGGCTTTCAGAGCGTGAGTGAAGCTGACTGTCATCCGTATCTCATTAATTTTGTCACTCCCAAATATTCTGAAACAAAATGTGGGCCAGAAAAAAAAATTATGAATATGTAGGAAAATAAACAAACAAACAAAAAGTTTAATTGAGATTTTTTGATAGAAAACAACACTTATACCCCAAATGCTTGTTTTATACATGGAGAGTGTAACTGTTCACACTCAGCACATTCAGCACCTTCTCTGTCTGCTTCTCCTTCCTTCTGCCCCTCCCACATCACAGCCCAAACACCCCCACAGAAAAACTGAGGCTGTATTTGGCTTCAAGTCATCTACCCTCCAGGATGTTAACGTCACGTGACAAGATGCAGTTTCTTGCAGCAGTGCTGCTAACCCTGAAATTCTGTAAGTTTGTGAAACCTCATGGTCAGTATTGGATGGTAGTTTCATTATCAGTGTTCCTTTGCTCATCAGTAATCACTTGTATTGGTTTATCCACTGTTGACAGGTTTATCTTCTGGAGATAAGATTGAGCAGAAGGAGACAGAACTGTTGAAAGGGAAAGGAGAGACGGCTTCACTGGAATGTACCTTCAGCACGAGCAGCACTGGGTTTTGGGTTCACTGGTATCGCCAGTACCCTGGAAGAGCACCCCAGTTTATACTGCTCAATGGGACCAGTAGCCTATATGCAGAGTTTGCTAAAGAGAGATTCTCCTCAAATGCTGATAAGTCAGCAGAAAGAGCCTCTTTATCCATTTCAGAAACTCATCTAGGAGACAGTGCTGTCTATTACTGTGCTCTGCAGACCACAGTGATGTATTCATGCTAGAGCTCATACAAAAACCTGCTTCACCTGCTTACACACAATATACTTCAATGGGCCACCTGGAGAACACTGAGGTTTACCTCAACAGCAAATATTGCTGGAGGGTTGTGCAGGTAATTCCTGTCTCCTATTTTGCCTGTGTGATACCTATGAAAATAAGTTTTTTCTTTTACCAGTGTCTATATGGAGAATCTTTCATTTAACATCCAAGCAAAAATTTTGTAAATCCTATCAAATAACCCAAAAAACAATGAAGGAACACTGGCAGGAACACTGGCAGGAACACTGGCAGTTAATGGAATAACATGCAGTTCTCTGAGGGAGGCATGTATGCCTGTGATTATGTTACATCAGTAGTATGATACATCTGACTGGATCTATTTACCATTGGCCTCATTCATGTTCTTATACAACGGCTTGCATAACAGATTATATGACAGATTAATCATGCCATTCCATGTGTGTATTATATAACAGCCAATCACGACATGACATTTCTGTCAGTGTCTTAGTTTTCCCCTCCCAGTCCCTTGATTTAATTATAAGTTTCATCTGTGGCCTGTTTTCCCAGTCTTTGTTAATTAGTCTCACCTGCCCTGTGTTAGTCTTCTTACCCTGTTTAGTTTCAGTATTTAAGTCCCTTCCTCGGTTCAGCTCCCCAGTAGTTAGTTGATTGTGTTTGTTGGATGTTTGCGTGTGCTTACCTGCCCTGTTTTTGTAATTATTCTTTGGTTATCCGCATTTACTTTGACTCCTCGTGGTCCTTTTAGTTTTTGTAGTATTCCCAGTGTTTTCTGTTTTTGTTAATAAACCCCGTTTTGTCCTTTGAGCTGCAAGTGGGTCGTCCACATTGTCTTCTCCGCCTGAACGATGCCTCGTCCTCGCGCTCGAACCACCTGAGTTCGTAACATATCAAAAATTACAATATTTCAGAATCTTGATTATATAAGAAAGTTATTGATTTTGAGTATATTTGTCTCTTTCCCCACATTTAGATGTCTTTCGTCCAATTATTGATTTCAACAATCTTTACGTAGAAAATGTAAAATCAGTGTCATATATATATATATATATATATATATATATATATATATATATAGTATGTGTGTGTGTGTGTGTGTGTATATATATATATGTGTATGTATATATATGTATATGTCTGTCTCTGCAACACTTCTGCATCCAGATTTTATTTAAAGTCCTGGACTAAATAACTGTACGCACATAAAATTCAAAATATTTGCTCAACATTCAAATATTTAAGAAATGGTACAAAAATTGAAGTCAAATTTAGCCAAATTTGAAATTGAAGTCAAATTTGAGTCATTTGAAAAAGATAAATAAAGTATTTCAGCTTGTAAGTCCTAGTCCTTGTATAATTAGTCACCATTATAGCAATGACTGATTCTATCTTGGCTGTTCCTATAACTTTTACATTGTTTTTTTTCAACAGCATAAATTTGGCAAATAAACTCTTGAACCTTTAGCAGAATTTATGTATACGTAGCCTGCTTATGGCAAAAAAGATTTATCACCACTAGGAGGTGCCGTTTCACTAAAAGCTATAATCTTACAGCGGCTCTCTGAATCAGTGGCAAGCCGCTAAGTTCCCATCATGCATTGGACCACAACAAACTGCCACCAGAAACCATTATGTTTTATGAAAAAAATCTAATGTAATCAATTTTTAAAGCAAACGTAGGTTTGTTGCATTTGTTTGTGAGGAAGAACCCAAAACCACCACTGCTCTTGTATGCATTTATCTGGGTGCTACAAAATGAAAACTGCAGCTCCGCTAAGCTGACATCTTATGTCACTCTCTCAGCCAGGTCTGCTGGAACCACCAGATGGTCCATGTTCTTGCTCCCTCCCAGCTCCCCGAGGACAAAGATGAGAAACACTGGTCTAGAGGTTTTAGTGAATTGACAATATACTAAAGGCTATATGTGTCCAAGTATGGGTGAAAAATGTAAAAGTGAGTAAAATATGACTAAGCCCTTTGAATGCTGAGAAATTATGTACACATTTTGCTATAGATATTCATTTTGGATGCAAGAATATATCCCTTAGTTTTCAAGGATTTTTTAATTTTCCCCTTTTCTGTTACATCTACATGAAAAAAAAATCAAACTGAGTAAATGTAACTGAGACCTTCGAATGCTGTTTCACAAACTGCCTGGTGGGGGAGACATTGCAGCACAAACAATCATTCTTCTGGTTAAAACACTGTCATATAAGCACCTCCTTATGGCCTGACACTGCAGAGAGATTTGGGTCTACAAAGTGAAAACAGCAACCAGACAGGCTGTTTACCTCATCCTTAGTGAACATATGTACATATGTTTATGTCTTTACACTTCAATTATGGCAGAAAATCTGTGGACTTTTCTTATCCTTGCTGCATGCTTATTCGGTATGATTCATTCTCTTCATGATTGGTTCACATTTTTTTCTGATTCCTGCTTTATTTGATCATTGACTTCTCTTTGTTTTCTCCAGAATGCAGAGCTGAAGATGCAGTGAATCAATCAGCAGTAAATGTGATTGTGTATGAAGGAGAGTCAGTCACTTTGAATTGTACTTATGTAACAGACTATAGCCCATTTCTCTTCTGGTACATCCAATATCCCAATGATTCTCCCAAGCACCTGCAGAGTGCTGTTGAAAAGCCTCCAGATTTAAAGGACAAATCCCATGCCACTCTGGACAAAAATTTGAAAACTGCACCCTTAACAGTGCAGGATGTGCAGCTCTCAGACTCTGCTGTGTATTACTGTGCTCTGAGGCCCACAGTGACAGGAAGCTCACTGACACTGTACAAAAAGCTGACTGTACTTCAGTAGTTACCTCAAACTGTACATTTATTAGAACAGAATATGCAATTTCCAAAGTAAAAAGGTATATATGTGGTACACAGTATAGGCAATGTAATCCGCCAATAGGGAGGATTTGACCATGAGATGGAGAACGTGACATAATTTAATCTCAGTAAAATAACAATTCAAGGAGCACAGCCCAAAAGAGCAGGATGAACGCCAGTTATACATGGATACATGGAGAAGTCATTCATTTTAGTTATCAGTGGTGGGCAGGGTTCTGCTAATCCGCTAACCGCTGATTGACAAAGCTAACTTTTTCTTTAGCAGATGACCATTTTTGCTGATTTTGAAACATGCTTCATTGATTTATTCTCTTCATCTGTTCACATTTATCTGATTCCTGCTTTATTTGATCATTGACTTCCTTTTGTTTTCTCCAGAATGCAGAGCTGAGGATGCAGTGAATCAGTTAACAGTAGATGTGATTGTGTATGAAGGAGAGTCAGTCACTTTGAATTGTACTTATGTAACAGCTGCAAGCCCATCTCTTTTCTGGTACATCCAATATCCCAATGAGTCTCCCAAGTACCTGCTGAGACAACATGGATCAGGAGCTCCTGATGATGCTCCACATATTAAGCAGAAATTTCATGCTAGTTTGGACACAAATATTAATTAGTTGATAGGATGTCAGACATCTGTGGTGGACTGGCGACCTGCCCAGGGTGTCCCCTGCCTCTCGCCCGATGATGCTGGGATTGGCTCCAGCTTCCCTGCGACCCAGATGGATTAAGCGGTATAGCTAATGGATGGATGGATGGATGGATGTCACACATGTACTGTTACTCACTCTTTCCATGTTATAAATGCAACTTGCTTTATTTGATTTATATTTTCAGTTATAGTTGTTCACTCAACATGCAACACTTAACAATGATCAAAAATCTGCAGTTTATGAAATAAATGGAAAAGACATTTGACTGGTAGTGTACATTATACTTGGAACATGACAAGAATAAAGACTCTATTTACGATCTAAGGAATAGTTGTCAGGTGTACCTAATTAACTGGCTATACTGAATATGTGGTTTGGGTTCTTAATCTGGAGGCTGGTGGATCGGTGGACATGATAAAAGATCTTCGAATGTAGTTATAGAAACTTACAGATGGGGGCGACATTGCAACACAAATATCCATTCTTGGAGTCCTAACATTGTCATATAAGCAAAGGTTTTGAATCTGATTTCAGTACAAAGGCTGGAAATAACAACTAGACACCCTGTTTACCTGATCCAAGGAGAAGCTTTGCATATTTATTGAATTTACAGCTCAGTAATGGCACAAACGCTATGGATTTTTCTGATCTTTGCTGGAATTTTCTATGGTATAATTTATTGTCATACTTTGATTAACATAATTAGTACATTTATAATAGTTTTTTTTAAACTTGATTTTATGTGTTTTTTCCCTTAGATTGCAGAGCTGAAGACAAAGTTAATCAAACCAGAGGAAATGTGGTTGAATATGAAGGAAAATCAGTGACTATCGGCTGTAAATTTGACACTACTGATCCATCTCCATATCTTTTCTGGTACATCAAATATCCCAATGAGTCTCCCAAGTACCTACTGAGACGACATAGGTCAGTAGCTCCGGATAATGCTCCACATTTTAAGGAGAGATTCAATGCCAGTTTGGACAAAAGTACAAACACTGTACCTTTAATAGTACAGAACGTGCAGCTGTCAGACTCTGCTGTGTATTACTGTGCTCTGAGGCCCACAGTGAGAATAACCTTCTCACACCCTTTACAAAAACACCTGCACACTGAGCAGATCATAGTGCATAAGCAAGTAGTTTCTGTCATAGATTTAAATGCATTCATTTATTTTCATTACAATGAGGTTTGAGAGCAACCAGGACACTGGACCATCACCCCCTACAGGTACTGACCCTCTCCCCCCAGACAAGCTTAACATGCTCTCTGCATGCTTTCACACTGATTCTGCTCCTCTGCTCACCCAGCCTCAGCACCAGCATGTTGGAGAATCATCACAGGACTTTTAAGAAGTAAAGAAACAGCAGGAAAGCTGATGAGTCCAGCAATCATTCAGAGACACAGAGGAGAGCGACATGGGAGAAGTTACACCATGTGGGTGGAGTTAATAAACCGCTGAAACAGACGAGACTTCTGACTTCATAACTCTAGGTTTTTCATTCCCAAATTCTGTCAATGAGAATATGGATTTGTCACTGAGGGGCAATTAAACCTCTGGGGTCAGTGGTCCCGCCGGCGAGATGTGACAGAAATTTCGCCAAACCGTTTAACAAGCGTGTTGTTTTGGGGCAGTAGATGAGTTTCCTGTTAGACCCGACCTTGGTAGCAGAGTATTCAGTTCAGTCTGTCTCTCTCCATCTGCTATGATGTTATTCTGTTCATTTCTGGTCTCTTCAGCACTTTGGTATATTGTATGTATTTCTCAACTTTAATACAATTATTTCAGACAAAGCAGCTCTGAAAAAGATTTATGTAATGGGTACCGCCCAGCGGCACCGAGTTAACAGATGGGTTCCTGAAAAACAGGAGAATAATGAGGAGGCAGGACAACAGCGTGTCGATGCTTTGGAGTTCTCTACAGTTATGAGTTCATAATGATGACGCAGAGAATCGCTACGCGGCAGTGCCCCCCCTGCTGGTTGGAGTGAGAACCACACATTTAGGGTCAGATGAAACCTTTTTAGATGCATGAATATCTCATGCTCTCTGGAGTACACATATATACACATGTAATACAAAGAAAAGACAATAATAAAAATCATACAACATTTTCATAAATACTAATGTGGCACTTTTGTGGACGTCACATTTACACAGTTAAAATTTTATTCAATATGAGTAGAAACATTTTGTTGATCTGACCAATACCACTGACGACAAATATTGATTCAAATCTTCCGTTGAACAGATTACAGTATCCAGGATTCAGTTACGCCTTTTACTGCAGCCATGCATGTTGTAGAGAGTGGAAATATTACACTGTCTTGCAACTGCAATGGATCACCTGACATTCTACAATGGTATCATCAGTATTCCAGATCAACACCAGAATTTCTCCTGCTCATCCTTGAAGTTAGAGAGACTTTGATAAACAGTTAAAATACTGATGACATATAAAGAAATCAAGTTTTTATTAATGAGCAGCACCAAGTGAACCAATATAAAGGTATACTTCGTATCTGTGTTTTGTGTTAATTTGTCTTTAGCTGAAAGATACGGAGGTATGGAGCTGGCCAGGAGCAAAATGTGCACTCTCTGTTTGTCAACAAAGATCGGGCTGAGAAACACTGGTCTAGACGTATTTAATTAAGTGAAAATGTAGAAAAGGTTCGTAATGATTGTTTGAAATACTTCCAAGAATGGGTGTAAAATAAATTTTAAAAGTGAGGAAAATATATGACTGAGCCATTTGAATGCTGTTTCACAAACTGCCAGGTGGGGGTGGCATTGTAGTACAAATCATTCATTCTTCTGGCTAAAACACTGTCATATAAGCACCTCCTTACAGCCTGACACTGCAGAGAGATTTGCACCTCGGTTATGGCAGAGTATCTGTGGATTTTTCTTGTCCTCACTGCATGCTTATTCGGTATGATTTCTTCTCCTCCTCATTGTTTCATTATTTTTTTTCTGATTCCTGCTTTATTTGATCATTGACTTCTTTTTGTTTTCTCCAGAATGCAGAGCTGAAGATGCAGTGAATCAGTCAACAGTAGATGAGGTTGCTTATGATGGAGCATCGGTAACACTAAACTGCAGATATGAAACAATATTTACAAGCCCATCCCTCTTCTGGTACATCCAATATCCCAATGATTCTCCCAAGTACCCGCTGAGAGCTGTTGAACATGCTCCCAATCTAAAGGAAAGATTTTATGCCATTCTGGACAAAAAATTAAAAACTGCACCTTTAACAGTACAGAATGTGCAGCTGTCAGACTCTGCTGTGTATTACTGTGCTCTGAGGCCCACAGTGACAGGAAACTCACTGACACTGTACAAAAACCAAGTGCAACATTAACTACACTGTATACTGTAATGAATTGCTTTATCATTTTGGAAGCTTGCTTTACAGTACACCTAGATATTCAAACTGTGAATCATTTATCATTGTAGTGGTTTTCAAAGCAAAGTTTTCAAAGCAGAGTAGCATTGGTTAATGAATAAACTGATCTAACAAGCTAAGTAACCAACTGGGAGAATGTTGACAGTAGTGATGATCCATATGGTACCAATGTCCTGATGAAGCACCATATCAAAGTGTGTATTGTTTCAAAATCAAGGGCAGCCAAAGTTTGCATTACGTAATTGACACAATTCAGGTGTTGATTTGAATATAAGGAAGCAAAATTTCAGGTGCTCTTGCACGGCATTGCTGAGTCGAGATGGTTTCAATGGTGGTTTGACTTCAGTGTTGAGTAATGGTGCCTATCAGGAAGAGGAAAAGTTCCCCTGTATGGGAAGATTTTCAAATGATGTGCATCCAATAAGGTAAATGCTATTTGCAAGTTAGTTGCCAGACCCAGATGTTTTACATTGTGTTACTCTTTTATATTCACTAACAATAAACTTAGTAGCCTGATGTTCACATACATAACATTTTTTTCAGTGGTTCTCAAACCATATGAATCAGTGTATGTAAGCGTTAGTCATAATGGTGGTGCACGGTGAAAAACATTTGAGAACCACAGGGTTGCCAACTCTCATGTATCTTGCGTGACAATCAGGCTTCCAGACTCTAATGTTCACGCAAGCAATCTTACCTCAAATCTATATAATTGCATTAGAAACATAAAATTAGTTACATCAAACATGTTGGGGCAGTCAGCAAACCATACAGACTATTTACAAGGTAATAAAACTCATGTAAATGTGTGCAGACTAGTCTCGAACAGAAAATATCACTCCAGCCAGCTGACAAAGTTGGCAGCTCTAGAACCACTGTTTTATTTAAATTGAATATAAAGTGCCCGCTCTCCTACAAAGTGGCTGGTACAGTCATACCTCGGCTCACGAACTTAATTCTGCAGAATTTTAATGAAGTGGGACATGGCATTGCCATTCAAAATGTTAGTTGCCCTATTGGCCACAACTTTGTTAGGGTGATGCTTTTCAATAAATTCTTGCACCGCAGTCCATTTAGTACAAACCTCTCTTATCTCAGCACTAGTAATTTTCTCCCTATTTTCCTCTTCCTCTGATGAATGCTCCTCCTGTATGGTCTTGACTTGCTCACTTTGCAACTGCACAAGCTCTTCTGTGGTGAGTTCTTCTCTATGGTCGTCTACCAGCTCCTCCATGTCAGCATTGTCGAGCTCCAACCCCATACTCTTGCCCATGGACACGATGTCATGAACGACTTGAACCTCAGACTCTGCCTCAAAGCCCTCGAAGTAGTGATGGGCAAAATTATACTTATGAACCATTTGATGTATTTTTTGACTCCACTAGATGGTGCTGTCTGTTCAAAAAAGGGATCAAAGCAAGCAAGCCAAGAGCACCATCTAGTGGGGTCAAAAAATACAGCAAATGGTTCATGAAGCTTCATTTGCTCATCACTACCTCGTAGTCTCTCTGGCACACTACTTGGCCAAAGTTTCTTCCAGGCTGACTGCAAGGTGCGATAAGAGACCTCATTGTAACTCCTTCATATACAGTTTTTAAAATTTTGAAATGACCTGTTGGTCCATGGGTTGCAGCAGTGGAGTCGTATTGGGCGGAAGGAATTTGACTTTTATAAAGTCATACTCAATATCCAGGTCTTCCTCTGAGTCTGGTGGATGAGCAGGAGCATTATCCATAACCAGAAGACACTTAAGTGGCAGATATTTCTTGACACTTGGGGCAAACACTTCCGTCAACCACTCCATAAACGAAATGCGTATTTCCCACGCCTTGCTATTAGCTATCCACATTACAGGGAGTTTACCCTTCAACACATTAGCTCAAGTCTCAGAGTGGTAGACAAGAAGAGGCTTAATCTTGCAGTCACCACTTGCATTACTGCAGAATAAAAGTGTAAGCCTGTCCTTCATTGGCTTATGTCCAGGCAGTGCCTTCTCCTCCTGAGTGATACGCCATTTTGGTCATTTTCTTCCAAAATAACCAAGTCTCATCATAATTGAAGACTTGATGAGAGACGTAGCCTTTGTGTTCCATGAAGTACACAAATTTGTCCACGAACGCATTCGCACTTTCTTGGTTCGAACTTGAAGCCTCCTCATGTCGTACAACACAATGAATTCCACTTGGTCAGCAAAATTTCTCAAACCATAGCTTTAAAATCTTTAACCTAGGCAATGGTAGTTGTCCTTCATGTGTCATTGTCTTATAATAGGGCTAGGTGATGCAGTTAAATTCTTAAATAAATTCTTAAATAAATTTACCTAGGGGAGGGGATTCGCCTACAATTAACTTCATTGAATGAAAATACTGCAATATAACAAAAATATTATTATTGCAAACCCACCATACACACTCTTCCCGCATCTCGAAAAAACGCCGCATGGACTAAATTGCCCTACGAAATATATTTCACCGAGTTCCCCATGATACATTTCACCAGCTGGCTAAAATAAAATTCTGTTTCATCAGGTATATAATGGCATTGCATAGTTAGAAAAAGATTCATCCAATGGTTTTTACCAAGAAAAGGTGGCAGTGGACAGGTCACGAAACCACATGTATTCCACAGCATCTAGGATATTCAAATATATGCACCATGTCTAGGTATTACTTAGCTTACTTTTGGTTAACATTAAAATTCATAGTAAAGTGAACATTTGTAACAGTGTCTGCATATCTGGCTGCATGTAATTCAATGAGGTGGTGTCCTTTTCATCATGCCTGCATGCTATAATGTCTGCAGTCCACTAGATGTCGCTGCTTAATGTATTGATAGAGCAACACAATGAGAGTGACATCTCATGTTTTCATGAGGCTTAATCTGCCCATCACTAGTTGTTGGTAATTAGCCACCATGATAAAAGAGGTCAGCTGTGGTTAAGGGCAATTAATGGGAATATGACTGAATGTGGGCAGTGTTTGTGCTGGGGAGTGAATAAGCATCATATTCTAGGAGACTCAGAGGGTGTTTTCCTTTGGTTTGATTTTAATTTGTAAATATTCCATGTTGAACCAGAGTGAAAGGAGTTGAGATTAGTGGATGGAAACCCAAAGTGTGATCAGTCTAAGAGAGTCCAGCACATCTCTCGCTGTCATGTAATATTAAGTTATTTAGAATATAATAGAATAAAATAGAATAGAATAGAATACCCTTTGTTGTGGGTATTCTATGGATATGGAGATGGCAACAGTGGTCTGAAATTTAAAGAGAGATTTATTGCCAGTGTGAATACAGACTTAAAAACTGTACCTTTGACAGAACAGAAATTACAGTTATCTGATTCGTCATGGGGTTTGTAAAGTAAAATGGTAATTATGTGGTAAATACATGCATGAAACAGACATGCAATGTATTCACCCAATTGGGAGGGTTTATTCCTGAGAGGGAGGTCATGTGACGTGTACTTTCATTAAAACAACAAATCAAGGAGCAGAACTCAACAGACCAGACTGAAAACCAGAGTTCATAACTGTTATCACTAGTTAAACATGGAGAAGTCATACATCTTAGTTATCATAACCATCACCACAGGTAACTATTTTAAAAGGCATAAATATATAAAAATAAATAGTATTATGGGTTCAGTAAATTTCTTTGTTGCACTATTATGTTTATTTTGATTTATTCCTTTTTTTCTATAGGCTTAACTGCAGGTGATGACATCAGACCTGATAAAGAAGAAGTTTCCAGTAAAGAAGGAGAATCAGTGACATTGAGCTGCAACTACAGAGCAAGCAGTGAAAATATTATCCTGTACTGGTACAGACAGCACTCTAATCAGGCACCACAGTACCTACTGCTTAAAGGTGCCGGGGGATACAGTAGCTATGAGGAAACTATCAACACCAGATTTAAATGCATCATATCCAAGGACTCGACACAACTCACCATTGACAGTCTTACCATAGCAGACACAGCCATCTACTACTGTGCTCTGATGGTGGCACAGTGATCTAAACTTACTGACACGCTGTACAAAAACTCAACTGACAAAAACTTCCTCTCAGTGGGCATCAGAAGTAGCTTCCTTCCCACAATCTGGGATCAGTTCCAGAGCAGCAGATGTTCAGGTATAAAGCTGGTTATTGTGGTTACATCAGTCAGAGGAGCTGATGGCTGAGATACTGAGGTAAACAGAGCAGGAAGCTGCAGATGATACAGTCTGTGTTTTTCCTAGAGAATAAAATATAGAATAATATTGCCATATATACTTCCAAGTGTGGAGAGAAATAAATAAAATGTAAAAAAGTCATGTGGATCTAAGGATTTACATTGACTTTCATTTAGCAGACACTTTTGTCCAAAGTGATGTACAAATGAGGCAAACAGTACATTAAATATATATGTGGTGGTGAGGTGTTGATCTAATAAGAGCAGCACAAGAGCAGCACTGCTAAGCTTCCAGTGAATGTCCAGTTAAAAGTGTGAGCACTATTGGAGCAAGAGTTACACAAAGTCTTATCAAGATCTTATCAAGAACCTAATAATACAATTAAATGACCATAAGCAGAACATTAAAAACATTTAGAGAACACCGAGCGACTTTTCCCATCCTAGATAACATGCAGCAGGAGTAGACTTGTAGCCGTTCCACACTCGCTCCTGCTCCCCTCCGCTCACATACTCTATATAACTCCCAACATCTATAGTATAAACAAATTAGTACAGTATAATGACCCACATTTACACACCACCAGGACCTCCTGGTCCCTCTGCATGCAAGATTAACATCAGGGTTACTGACCCACATCCCCAATATGTTAGTTAATCAGAGCGAATCTGATTGATGGCAGATGTGCATCCACAAATGACTGAATGCTGTAATGAATTCAAAAGGTGCTACAACAAAGTATTAGTTTAAGGGAATGTACACTAAATCAACCAGCTGTTTTTATTTTTTTTATTATTCCCCCAAACAGATGTGGTTGATTTCTATTGAACTGTACAGGTTACAGGTGACATTAAAGGTGGGAAACGTTTTGAAATAATTTATTGTGGTCTCATTTTGTGATATCACAAAAACCTGGCATTTTAACAGGGGTTTGTACATTTTCTATATCCACTGTAAGTTCCTGGTCCCGGTTTACAAGGTCCTGCGCTGTCTCAACACGGAACTTTTGTACCTCCTGGCCACTTTCATGTGTTGCTTTCTGGGACCTTTATGCATGAGGGATGCAAAACGTTTGTTGGTTAAACTCCACACATAATTTCATACGAAATTTCACACTGCCATAAAAAAGCAATTGCGAATGAAGTTGTTTTGTTAATTGTTTATATTTTATCTGCATGTGACATGCTCATGTTTCTTATTAAATCCATCCAGCAGATCGATCTTTTACAGCACAGAGAATATAGCATAAGTAACTAGATTCTCACTTATTTGGACAATTCTAAGTGATGAGGAACAAACTTTAGAATACTTAGCCTTTTTGCAGGAAAATGAGCTACATAAACATTAGACACTAGAGGGAGCTGTTCATAAATGTTTTCAAACACATCCAGAGTGGGGAGAGAAATATCATATTTTCAGTAATACATGTCAGATATTGAAGTGAACAGCCACAGTGATAGACTGTCTGAAGTGTAATCTTATGTGGTGAAACTCTCCAGTAGCTGATAACATGTATATATTAGTAATACTACTGAGGAATGCACTGCTCCGTACATGTATTTCCCATGTAAAAATGTTATTCATTCCATAAGTAGAGGTATACATTTCCTTTGGGTTGCAGTGGGAGTGAATGCAGTTAAAGTTGATCAGCCTCCTTTGACTCACCCAAGGGAGACAAAGCTGTACTAACATGCAGCCATGATATTACAAGCAAGGTTCCTGAACTTCTCCTTCAGGGATTTGCTAAACCTCTATTGTAACATTACATTCTCAATGGATGTGAACAGAACAGAACTTCAAGCCAACCTCTCCATCAATGAGAGCAGGGCAGAAGACACAGCTGTGTATTACTGTGCTGTGAGGCCCACAGCAACACAGAGCGTGTGTCTGAAGGTACAAAAACAGTTATAGCTTCTCTGAGAATCAGGAGTGACTCAGTGTGTTAGAAGCACTATGTAATAACAAACAGTACAGACAGCCAATAGTGGGGGTTTATACCTGTGAGGGAAGTCATGTGACATGTTTAATCTCATTACATCAACAAGTCAACTCAGACTCAACAGAGCAGAGTGAACAGCAGGGCTGATTTCTGTGCTACATGGAGAAGTCATTTATCTTAGTTATTATAACCATCACCACAGGTAACCGTCCTAAAAGGCCTCAGTGTTTGTGATATAGGAAATCAAATGTCATTACCGATATAGTAAACTTTATTCCTACATTATGCTATTTTTTTATTGATATTATTAATGTTTTCTCCTTTTAGGATTAACTGCAGGTGATGATATCAGTCCAGATGAACAAGAAGTTTCCAGTAAAGAAGGAGAATCAGTGACATTGAGCTGCAGTTACAGAGCAACCAGTGAAAATATTTATCTTTACTGGTACAGACAGCACTCTAATCAGGCACCACAGTACCTACTCCATAAAGGTGCCAGGTCATATACTTATGAGAACATCCCAGATAAACGATTCAAATCTACTACATCCAGGGATTCCACCCAGCTCACCATTGAGAGTCCTACCATAGCAGATACAGCCATCTACTACTGTGCTCTGAGGGATGCACAGTGATCAAAAGTTACTGCAACGCTGTACAAAAACTCATACAACAAGAACTTCCTCTCAGTGGGCATCAGAAGTAGCTTCCTTCCCACAATCTGGGATCAGTTCCAGAGCAGCAGATGTTCAGGTATAAAGCTGGTTATTGTGGTTACATCAGTCAGAGGAGCTGATAGCTGATATATTGAAGAATCTGCTGTTACTGCAGTCTCTGCTGCTATAGAAACATGATTTATTGGCTTTCAGAGCGTGAGTGAAGCTGACTGTCATTAGCATCTTATTAATTTTGATAGATATTCCGAATCAAAATGTGGGCCAGACAAAAATGAAATGAGTACACAGAAAAACAAACAAACAACATAGGTAAATGTTTATTTGAGATTTTTTTAAATATAAAACAACACCAAATGCTTGTTTTATACATGGAGAGTGTAACTTTTCACACTCAGCACATCCAGCACCTTCTCTGTCATCAGGAATAGTCTCTTTATCCATTTCAGAAGCTTATCTAGGAGACAGTGCTGTCTATTACTGTGCTCTGCAGACCACAGTGATGCATTCATGCTAGAGCTCATACAAAAACCTGCTTCATCTGCTTACACACAATGTACTTCAATGGGCCAAATGAAAAACACTGAGGTTTACCGCAACACCAAATATTGCTGGCAGGTTGTGCAGGTATTTCCTGTCCCCCATTCTGCCTGTGAATATAATTCATGTTTCTGCTCAGAGCTTCATTCCTAATGTCACAGAGTGCAGAGGCATGATGGCCCCAGCTGTCACATGGAGAGAAAGACAGACAGCAGCAGCACCAACTATCCTCCATGTGAGAGAAACACTGACTTCTCATAAAATAACCTTTTCTTTTTGTAACTCCTATATGTAGAGTAGGGTGGTGCATCAGCAATGAGAAAAAATAAAATATTTGAATTTTAACGGTCGCCCCTTCTAAAACTATTCCTTCTTATCTAGAAACATTAGAAAAAAAGTTTGAGCCTCTTAGTTTTATATTTAAAGGTAGCTCATTGGCCTCAAAGTTTACAAAAACGGCATTTTATGTAAAAAAATCTCCAAAACGCAAAATATTTCAAGCTATTTTAAGTATTTTATAGTGAGGAACATGGTAGTTTAATTAAAACAGTACTTTCAAATACATGCAGTTGTGAAAAGGAATCAAAGTCAGTACCTTTCTCTAGTTTCTACTTTGTCGAAGGACTACCTAATAGTACCTATGCAGTATTCAGTCTTGATAATGTCTTTTTCTTGCTGTCGGGATAGGCCTCCCTATGCTGTTGTACCATCTGCAATAAGAACTGAAGCTGTGATTCGTCTTTGGTCACAATCCCAATGAGTTCTTGAGCAAGAGCTACCCCACGTTCAGCATGATCGTTCACCACACTTATGGCATGAACTGTCTCTGCCGCTTGCTTGTAATCCTCCTGTAACTCCCACAAGTCTGGGTCAATGTCGAGAAAGGCATGCGGAAGCTCCATCTGTTGAAAAAGGGTTATGGAATTTGGTGAGATGAATTCTTCAAATTTCTTTTCAGAGAACGTCTTTAGATCGACTTCTATTCGTTTGGTATGACCCTGCTCATCCAATTCAACATCAGCCGCATTTCTTATGGCGTTTACCATCTGTTTCTTGGTTTCTGAAGGTACTGTTCTGTCAAAAAAAGATAAACCAACCAGTTCAGGCGACAAGTACCATAAGTGATTACCAAACTTGAGTGATGCAGCCTTTGATATCTCTGGATTAATCATGGAATAGCTAAGAAGTGATTTCAGTAGCATAAAGTCATTGTATGGTGCACTTGCTGCTAGAGGAGCTGTAATCCATGCCTTCAGGTACACACGTGCTGCAAACACGCACACATCTTGCAGACCCTTCTCCTCACTCTTTGTCAACTGGAACTGGCCTCGAAACATCCAAATCTTGAGACTGTAAATTACTTTCGACAGCCAGCGAGTGTGGTGTGTGGCTCCAGGTGCCGTGAATCGGACTCCTCTCACTGGTACAGATCCAAGAAAAATTACAACCAACTCCAAGAACTCCCTGTAGTCATCCCTTGCCAGACTCTCTGTCAGATATCTATTTGCGAAATCGATGGTACTGTCCTTGATGTCTTGCACTGATCTTGATATAGTATCGTCAGCCAAAATTCTGTTTTTGAAGGATTATTGATATGCGAAAGATGTTCAGCAGGTTACTGGTTGGTCACAGTGGTCAGTTACGAAATTAGTATAAAAACCAATATAAACCGAAATCTGCAAAATTTCAATGCAGCTGAGCTACCAGTAAATAGTCACCAATTAACCTAATATTTTGCCTGAATTTTTTTTTCATATATACGAACAAAAGTAGGGTGGGCGAAGATGATATTTCCAAACTTCCAAAATTTGCACCACCCTAATGTAGAGTCTTTCTTTTAACATCCAAGTAACGAGCTTCTAAACCCCTTCAAAATGCCCAAATAACAATGAAAGAACACTGACAGTTAATGGAATAACATGCAGTTCTCTGAGGGCTGTGATTATGTTACTGATACCATCAGTAGTATGACACTTCCCACTGGATCTGTTTGCCATTGGCCTCATTCATGTTCTTACACAGATTCCCAGGAGGGGGCGACATTGTAGGATCAAGGCCAACAGTTTCATATAGAAACCTACTTAAGGATGGGGGAGAGATTTGTGTACAGACACTGAAACAACAATCAGAAAGACTCTAACTCACTCATAGTGTGGATGCATTTAATTACCTTTATTATAACAGATTAATCATGACATTTACATTGAATATTTTACTTGATCTGTCAGCATTTTATAGTAATTTGATTTCACGAGTAGCTGATGTTTTGTACTGAGGTATGTTACATGGATGCATCTGTTACAAGCAAGTAGCAGGAGGTTAAAAAGTCATTTTAATTACTCATATGATTTAATCACTCATATGATTAGTCATCAGTATAGCAAATAATCATTTTGTCTTGGCACTTCCTATAACTTTTACATGGCTATTTCAGTAGCTTATCTGTGCTTCTGGTGTCCCAACAACCACACACCTGATAAACAGTGATAAAACTGAAACATATACAATGAAATGTATAAAAGTCAAGTTTTTAATAAATGAGCAACATAAAGAAATGCTTCTTATTTGTGTTTTGTTTTAATTTGTGTTTAGCAGAACGACAAAGTCAGATATTCATTGCATACTGGGACTGACCATTTTCTGTGCACAATGCAAATAAACTCTTGAATCTTTCGAAAAATGTATGTATATGTAACTTCAAGGGCCCTGTGAAGGCAGGGAAATTTTGTAGACATTTTACTATAGATATTCATACTTTTACTATAGATATTCAAGCAAGAATATATCCATTTGTTTTGCAGGATTTTGAAATATTCTCCTTTCATGTTACATTTAAACGAAAAGCAAAATATAAAACAAACTGAGGAAATGTAGCTATAAGCCTAGAATGCTGTTTCACAAACTGCCTGGTGGGGGAGACATTGCAGCACAAACAATCATTCTTCTGGTTAAAACACTGTCATATAAGCACCTCCTTATGGCCTGACACTGCAGAGAGATTTGGGTCCAGAGAGTGGAAACAACAACCAGACAGGCTGTTTACCTCATCCTTAGTGAACATAGGTCCATATGTTTATGTCTTTACACCTCAGTTATGGCAGAAGATCTGTGGATTTTTCTTCTCTTCGCTGCATGCTTATTTGGTAAGATTCCTTCTCCTACTGATCTGTTCATGAATTTATTCTGATTCCTGATTTATTTGATCATTGACATTTTTATTTTCCAGAATGCAGAGCTGAAGATGCAGTGAATCAATCAACAGCAGATGTGATTGTGTATGAAGGAGCATCAGTCACTTTGAATTGTACATATAAAACAACATATCCAAACCATTTTCTCTTCTGGTACATACAATATCCCAATGATTCTCCCAAGCTCCTGCAGAGAGCTGTTGAAAAGCCTCCAGATTTAAAGGACAAATTTCATGCCATTCTGGACAAAAATTTGAAAACTGCACCTTTAACAGTACAGGATGTGCAGCTCTCAGACTCTGCAGTGTATTACTGTGCTCTGAGGCCCACAGTGACAGGAAGCTCACTGACACTGTACAAAAACCTGAGGGATGGGGATGTCTATGGGATGTCATTAAAGCTTATATGTGTGTGTAAATGCAGGTGTCCCAATGCTTTTGGCAATAAAGTGTATATCCATTTATTTATATTTTTAAATATTCTCCCATTACACATAAATGGAGCAAACAACCTGAGTAAATGTAATTGAGATCATAGAATGTTGTTGCATAAAATTACAGGTGGGGGCAGCATTGCAGTACAGACAGCCATTCTTCTGTTTAAAACATGTTAGATAATCCCGTGCTGAAAGCCTCACACTGCAGAGAGATTTGGGTATTCAAACTGGAAACAACAAGAAAACAGTTTCAATTATAAGATGCGTCAACTTGCATTTATGGCACAACATTTGTGGATTTTTGTGTTTGCTCCATGTTTCTTTGGTATGATACATTTCTATCCTTATATGCATATCAAGTTGGTATGATTCTTGTTTCATTTAATCATTGACTTAATTCTGTTTTCTCCAGAATGCAGAGCTGATGATCAGGTGTTTCAGTCCAGAGGAGATATAATTGCATATGATGGAGGATCAGTCACTTTCAATTGTGGATATGAAACCACCTTCACAGACCCATATCTCTTCTGGTACATCCAATATTCCAATGAGTCTCCCAAATACCTTCTGAGACGGAGTAGATATGGAGATGATACTGCACCAGGCTACAAGGAGAGATTTCATGCCAGTCTGAACACAACTGCTAAAACTGTACCTTTAACAGTACAGAATGTGCAGCTGTCAGACTCTGCTGTGTATTACTGTGCTCTGAGGCCCACAGTGAGAATAACCTTCTCACACCCTCTACAAAAACACCTGGGGCCTGTTTTATAAAACTTTGCATATACAGTGTGAAGGTAAATGAACAAAGAAATGGAATTTTGAACAGGGCAAGCTGGAGGTCCTCCAGTTGGTCCTCCAGTTGGTGGTGGAGTCACCAAAAAATGTTATATTTCGGGGCCTAAGCATTGGCATAACAAATTATAAAATGTGTGTCAAATGGCAACATATTACTGCTGCAGTAAATTCTGTCAGTTCTATAGAAATATTGTGGAAATTAAACAGAATTGATCCGATCTCAGAGAGAAAGGGAGGTCTTGCTGTGCATATGGACAGTGTAACTGTAGCTGTCATGGGCAAATGAGACTTCACCCCCAAATTGCGACATGCGTATGGCGTATATAGAGTAGGGAATGCCCTATTTAGGTGGTTCTGTGGCAGAGCAGTCAGGAGATACTGACGTGAGTCACTATATTTGTCATGTTGGCATCACAGATGACATAAGAAGAACATGAAAACATAAGAAATTTACAAACGAGAGGAGGCCAATCAAGCTCGTTTGGGGAGAACTTAATGAATAGCTCAGAATTAAAATCTTATCTAGCTCTGATTTAAAGGAACCCAGGATTTTAGCTTGCGCTACACTAACAGGAAGACTATTCCATACTCTAACTACATGCTGTGTAAAGAAGTGCTTTCTCAAATCCATTTTAAAATGTTCTCCCGATAATTTCCACCTATGGCCACGAGTTCTAGTATTTAAACTAATATTGAAATAGCCATTTGGCTGAACAGCATCCAGACCTGTTAGAATCTTATAGACTTGGATCATGTCCCCCCTTAGTCTCCTTTGCTCGAGTTTAAACAGATTCAGCTCAGCTAATCTCTCTTCATAAGACATTCCTCTAACATCAGGAATCATTCTTGTAGCCCTACGTTGAGCTCTTTCCAAGGCAGCAATGTCCTTTTTAAGATATGGTGACCAAACTTGCACACAATATTCTAGGTGGGGTCTTACCAAGGAATTGTATAATCATAGCATCACCTCCCTTGACTTAAACTCCACACATATGCATTAATAAAATTAGACTGCTTTTAATGGAGAAGAACAGCTTCATTAGCACTTATGCTAATGTAAGGGCAGTTGTGGAGGTGTCTGGGAATGTCTGGTGGAACCTTTTGTGAGGCAGAAGCTATTCTCGATGATCATCCCTACATGTCATTCTCCGATGGCCGAAATGACCCTCAATCATTAACCCCTTACCATCTCATACTGTCAGGATCAGCCTCTGCCCTACCTCCTTTTCATTATGTCAGTTCCCCTGTTGGCCTGCAGATGTCTCTGGTCACCCCAAGTGTCCTTGGATCTTAATGTGTTCTTTTATTCCCTAGACTGCTATGTGACTTAATGGGCTGACCTGTGGCCTGTACTACGAAGTGGGGTTACTGGCTTATCGGGGTAACTTGTCGGATTTAAGGTACCACAGTTTAAATGGACTTCATATTCGTTCACTTACATTTTGCCCAGACTACCTTAAATCTGACAAGTTACCCCAATAAGCCAATAACCCCGCTTCGTAGTACAGGCCACTGGCGTCCGCCATTCACACTCCCCTTTATTGTTGTTGGTTCCAGGCTGGTGAGTGGTCAACCACTTTTATAAATTATTATTTCATTATTCTTGTAGACCTGTTAGTCATATGGTGTTTTCATTATGGTTCCTTTGTTTTATTCCATGTTTATTTGTAATACTCTGTTACCTTTGTTATTTTAGTCTCTCCTGGTGTTTGATCCTTTGTCTCATCTGTTTAAAGACATTACATTTTTTGCATCAAACTGATAATAAAACGTGAGAGAGAGAGGGAGGGCTGTCAGGGTGAAACAAGCTGTGTCACAGTGGAACAAGCGTGTTGTTTTGGGGCAGTAGAGGAGTTTCCTGTTAGACCCGACCTTGGTAGCAGAGTATTCAGTTCAGTCTGTCTCTCTCCATCTGCCATGATGTTACTCTGTTCATTTCTTCTCTTTGCAGCACTTATGGGTAAGTGACATACTGCATTAATTTCTAATTTTGTATACCTTTATATACTTTATATAATAAATTATATACCTTTCTAATTTTTTTTTTGTCAAGAAACATGTTTAAATTACCATATTTGCAACAGTTTGCATTGAATTAAAGGAATAGTTCACAGCTGTATTTTATAAAATTATTGCAATTTATCCTTTAAAATATACTTGCTTAATCATGACAACTGAAGAAGTACATCAACCCAAATCTTCTTTTCAACAGATACAACAACTTCATTCACCAAAAAAATGTACGCTGTAGAGGGTGAAAATATCACACTCTCCTGCAATTATAGTAGCTCAGGTGACTACATACAATGGTATCGTCAGTATCCCAGATCAGCACCAGAATTCCTCATCAGTGTTACTGAATACAGCCCTAAAACAAATCATCCAGTTTTTCGATTGTCTGCTGAACCTAACAAGGACAACAAGCGTGTAGATCTGGAGCTCTCCTCTGCAGAAGTGACAGACTCTGCAGTGTACTACTGTGCTCTGAGGCCCACAGTGACAGGAAACTCACTGACGCTGTACAAAAACCTCACTGCATGTGTGAAAAGCAAGGAGCAGGAGATTAAAGTAATTGTAATTACTCCCGAAATCATATTTACACTGTTAGAAATGTTCAGAAACCTGATTATATCACAAATAAGATTTTGTTTGAGTATGTACATTTGTCTTTTTTCTCATCCAATTACTGCTTTCACCATTCTTTAAATAGAAAATGTGAAATCCGACTGACTCAGCACAGCTTCTCACTTGGCTAAATAACTGCAGGCACATAGAATTATTATTTTACATTTAATCAAAAACCTCTCCTTGGATTGCCACCTTATCGTGGTGGAGAGGTTTGCGTGCCTCCGTGACCCCAGGGGCTGTGCTTTCGGGGACAATAGCCCCTGATAGGGTCTCCCAAAGGAAAAAGGTCCCAGGTGAGGGGCCATCCAAAAGGTTATGGCCAAGTAAAGCTGAGCTGGAAAGCAAAGCCCTCCATCTATTGGTACATCTTCATTTAATAGTATATTTAATTGCTTATGACATGCCATGTATATATATAATTTCTGAACTTTTGAGAAATCTTTTTTTTTTTAGAAATAAGCAACACACAGTGCATCAAAAGTTATTTACGCTAAATAACGCAAAAAAATCTAATTTATCACCACTAGAGGGTGGTATTTAACTACAAATTTCAATGAAACGCAACGGAAAAGTAAACGATACACATTTTGACCAAACAAATGAATTTCAAACACTTCAGGGCAATCTTATTCTCCATCTCACAAAAACACACCAAGAAACACACCAAGGGAATATAAATATTACATTTCCAGTTTTATTAGTTATTATTTATTGCTTAAGAGGAGGTATATTTTCTTTTTAGATAGAGTTTATCAGATGCCTTTGATTAGTTCATCTGAGGAAGACAAAGCTGTATTGACATGCAGCCATAATATTACAAACTTCATGTCTATGTACTGCTATGTACAGCATTCAAACAAGGCTCCTGAACTTCTCATTTCGGGATGTGATTCAGATTCATTCAGATTCTCAATGGATGTTGACAGAACAGAACACCTGACCAAACTCTCCATCAGTGACAGTATTTTGGACACAGCTGTGTATTACTGTGCAGTGCAGTCTACAGTGACACAGAGTGTGTATCTGATGGTACATAAACACAGTTACAGTTTCTTTCTGAATCAGCCGTGACCAAGTTTTCCATCACACTGCTCTCGCCCTGTGGGTGGGGTGTCCTTCATCATCCAATTGCCTGAAATCGATATGTCTAATCAATGTCTGCAATGCGTTCAACCACACTGTCAAAAAAGACAATTTATTAGTATCAAAACTTTCATCTGCATTCCCTCGAAATGATACAGCTTCAGCACAGCTTACGCCCTCGATGCTGGGGTCACTGGGCAGGCCGGAACACACTCTGGATTTTCTGGTGCTTTGGTTTGTAAGGAGATAATACTTTGGATATTAAGGAGAGCTTTCATGCTAGTTTGGACACAACTGTAAAAACCTTAGCAGTACAGAGAGTGCAACTGTCAGATTATACTGTGTACTAATGTCCCCTGAGGGCCACAGTGAGAATAACCTTCTCAAACGCTCTACAAAACCACTTGGGCAGTAAGAATGACATAAGAACAGGAGAGTGGCATTTTATTGCAGTATGGTTAAAAAATTATAGTGAACAACATTAAAGGTACAGTGATATAGTTGGACATATCCAGCGGCACTAGATGGCACTGTTTCACTAAAAACAGCAATGAAACTGTGAAGAATATAATAGAAGTGTTGTGACAGAGGACAGAGCTAAACAAATATGAGACAGTAAAGGGTGAGGTTTTTGCCTATACAGTGGAACCTCTTAACCTACTCGAACGGGTCTGTTGTATTTTTTTCGACTTATACCTCGGCCAAAATCTTGGAACTCAAGCATTCCTGGTAAAACTTATATGGGTCGAGAAATGAGAATGACATGCATAAAAGCCCTAAACTACTATGAACTGATATAGGAGCAAAATCAAGAGCGGTTTTTGATCCATGAATATTTACATTGGGACAATATTAGTACAAAGTATCCCCAAAATGCATTGAAGTTCATCCACAGCATCATAACATCTGGAAGAGACACCAGATTCCTCCTATTTTCTCTTTTTCATTAGCCTTCACATAACTCATGCATGCATATAAAAACAAGCCAAACCAAGTAACGTGAACAGAAACAGGTCTATGGTACATCAGATGTTACCCAAAGCCTGGAGTCTAGCTGGTGACAGAGGGTGAATCATCTGTAGCTACACAATCTGTAACGTTTATGTTATGCAGTGGTACAGACAAGCCTTTAATGATTCCACACTTAGATATATAAATAAAACAACATATTCAAGCAAGTTTGGAGGTGAAGCTGGGAAAATACACTCCAGATGTGGACAATTCAAAGAAGACTGGAGCACTGCAAATTACACCAACAGCTGGGGACTCTGGTATCTACTACTGAGCCATAGAGCCCCTCCAGTGATATACTGTACAGGGCCTGAACTCGAAAAATAATACTTTGCTAGAAATATATTGCTAATCTGTGGTTAGGCTTATTACCTCACATTCCCAAAAATCACCTGCAAGGTGCAAGATAGTAGAGATCTGAGTGGTACTGAGGAATGAGCCCCGCACAGTTGTGCAAAGTTACAAAATACAGTTAACACTGAAATAATTCTGGACACCATATAAAATGTTTTGCTCTAGTTGCAACAAACTAACTTTGATTACCTGTCCATGTGTTTTCATTGGATAATCACAATTGAAAGCTAAATGTAGTATCTATAAAAAAGAAGTTGGATATGAATGAGAATGAATGAGAAAACTTAAAATCTGTTGTGCATGACATTTTACTCTAAAGATTTTGCTTCCATGTGCGGGTGACAACTAAATAAACAGCTGATGTTATGATCTGGTCGAGGTCCATGTGCATTAACAGCAAACCTAAGACAAAATCCAGAATTTAGAACCAAAAGGACAGGCAGGACTGGAGACAGGAGCCACGAGAAAACCAAATCCAAACTAATAATCAGAATATGAAGTTAGAAGTCACAGGCAATGGGTGGGTATAGACAGGAGAAGTCAGACTATACAGTCAGAACATTCAGTGAGGAGAAACAATGCCTTGCTACAAGACACTAACCAAAGACAATGTTTAAGAACTAAGAAACAGTTATCAGGTGTACCTATTAATTGCTTTCACTGAATATGAATTGGATTCTTGATCTAGACGCTGGTGGATTATTGGACAAAAGACCTTAGAATGTTGTTACAGAAACTTACTGATGGGGGCGACATTGCAGCACAAATATCCATTCTTGGAGTCCTAACATTATCACATAAGCAAAAGTTTTGAACTTGCAGAACGATTTCAGTACAGAGACTGGAAGAAACAACCAGACAGCCTGTTTACCTGATCCACAGAGAACATAGCTTTGCATATTTATTGAGTTTACAGCTCAGTTATGGCACAAAATATGTGGATTTTTCTGATCTTTGCTGGAATTTTCTATGGTATAATTTATTCCTATACTAATTGCTGATTAGTATAATTAATACATTTAAAATTGTTCTTATAATAACTGGATATGTGTTTTTTCCCTTAGATTGCAGAGCTCAAGACACAGTTAATCAAACCAGAGGAAATGTGATTGAATATGAAGGAAAATCAGTGACTATCGGCTGCAAATTTGACACTACTGATCAGATTCCATGTCTTTTCTGGTACATCCAATATCCCAATGAGTCTCCCAAGTACCTGCTGAAACGGTTTGGATCAGGAGCTGGGGATAATGCTCAAGGTTTTAAGGAGAGATTCAATGCCAGTTTGGACAAAAGTGCAAAGACTGTACCTTTAATAGTACAGAATGTGCAGCTGTCAGACTCTGCTGTGTATTACTGTGCTCTGAGGCCCACAGTGAGAATAACCTTCTCACACCCTCTACAAAAACACCTGCACACTGAGCAGATCATAGTGCATAAGCAAGTAGTTTCTGGCATAGATTTAAATACATCCATTTAATTTCATTACAATGAGGTTTGAGAGCTTATTGCCAACCAGGACACTGGACCATCACCCCCTACAGGTACTGACCCTCTCCCCCCAGACAAGCTTAACATGCTCTCTGCATGCTTTCACACTGATTCTGCTCCTCTGCTCACCCAGCCTCAGCACCAGCATGTTGGAGAATCATCACAGGACTTTTAATAAGTAAAGAAACAGCAGGAAAGCTGATGAGTCCAGCAATCATTCAGAGACACAGAGGAGAGCGACATGGGAGAAGTTACACCATGTGGGTGGAGTTAATAAACCGCTGAAACAGACGAGACTTCTGACTTCATAACTCTAGGTTTTTCATTCCCAGTTTCTGTCAATGACGATATTCATTTTTTCCTAAACTCTGCATTTACTTCAGAGAGAAACTAAAGCATTAAAAACAGTCAGAAGATACTGAAGGAGGACAGAGACAGGAGACCGAAACACACCTGATACTTGAGGGGATGGTATATGTCTGCAATTATATTACTGATAACATTTGTTTTTCTCTACATGATTGTTAACTCATTGCTTTCCTGATCTGATGTCAAAAGTCCTCAAATTCCTTTTGGTTTGCTTCATTATTTATTCCAACTTCTTCAGAATTTGAGACATGAAGATGATTATATCTAACAGGGGATCAGTACAACTCAGCTAAATAAAAAACATTAAAAAAAAAATTGTTCACACTCTTTTTCTACTGGTACAGTCTTTATACAAATTAGCACCCCCAGTGTAGCTGAAACGTGAAACCAGTGAAAGACATATTGTACTGGATATCATCGAAAGTTCAGTAACTACCTTTCAGTCTACAACAATCTGACTCTGCTGTACATTACTGTGATATCTGTCCGTCACAGACAATTACATACAAAAAGTATATTTCATGCTAAACCTGTAGAAAATAATATGTGAAAATGTCTGCTATTTGTTCAGGGAATAGATGTGGGTCGCTCCTGAGAGGGAGGTCATGTGACATATTTAATCTCATTTAAACACCAAATCAGGAAGCAGCACTGAGCAGATTAGGCTGAACAGCACAGTTTGTGTCTGTTACCCCAACAGTAACATATGGAGAAGTCATGTATCTTAGTTATCATAACCATCACCGCAGGTAACCTTTCAAAATGCATGAATTCTCACAGTATTTAAAATGTCATTGCTTCAGTAAAATTCTTTCCAACATTATTATAATTTTGTCCTTATTATTCTTATTTTCTCTTTTCAGGATTGACTGCTGGTGATGACATCAGTCCTGATAAACAAGATGTTTTCAGTAATGAAGGAGAATCAGTGACACTGAGCTGCAGCTACACAGCAACCAGTGATTATATTTATCTTTACTGGTACAGACAGCACTCTAATCAGGCACCACAGTTTATACTCTATAAAGGTGCCAGGACAAATGATGGTAGTCAGCACATCCCAGACGAACGATTCAAATCTTGGACATCCAGGGATTCCACCCATCTCACCATTGAGAATCCTACCATAGCAGATACAGCCATCTACTACTGTGCTCTGAGGGTGGCACAGTGATCAAAGCTTACTCAGACGCTGTACAAAAACTCATCTGACAAGAACTTCCTCTCAGTGGGCATCAGAAGTAGCTTCCTTCCCACAATCTGGGATCAGTTCCAGCGCAGCAGATGTTCCGGTATAAAGGTGATTATTGTGGTTACATCAGTCAGAGGATCTGATGGCTGAGATACTGAAGAATCTGCTGTTACTGCAGTCTCTGCTGTTATAGGAACATGATTTAGTGCCTTTCAGAGCTGTGAGTGAAGCTGACTGTCATCAGCGTCTCATTAATTTTGACAAATATTCTGAAACAAAATGTGGGCCAGAAACGAAAAGAGAAGTTCATAGGATAACAAACAAAAAAACAATAAAGAACATTTTTATTTGAGATTTTTAATATAAAACAACACTTATAACCCAAATGCTTGTTTTATACATGGAGAGTGTAACTGTTCACACTCAGCACATTCAGCACCTTCTGTCTGCTCCTCCTTCCTTCTGTCCCTCCCACATCACAGCCCAAACATCCCCACAGAAAAACTGAGGCTGTATTTGGCTTCAAGTCATCTACCCTCCAGTAGTGACATTGTTAACGTCAAATGACAAGATGCAGCTTCTTGTAGCAGTGCTGCTAACCATGACATTCTGTAAGTATGTGAAACCTCATGGTCAGTATTGGATGTTAGTTTCATTATCAGTGTTCCTCTGATCATCAGTAATCACTTGTATTGGTTTATCCACTGCTGACAGGTTTATCCTCTGAGGATAATATAGAGCAGAAGAAGACAGCACTGTTCAAAGAGGAAGGACAGACGACTTCACTGGCATGTATCTTCAGCACGAACAGCACTGGCTTTTGGGTTCACTGGTACTGCCAGTACCCTGGAAGAGCACCCCAGTTTATACTGTTCAATGGGACCAGTAGCCAACATGCAGAGTTTGCTGAAGACAGATTCTCCTCAAATGCTAATTAGACAGCAGAATGAGCCTCATTATCCATTTCAAATGTTCAGCTAGGAGACAGTGCTGTCTATTACTGTGCTCTGAGAACCACAGTGATGTATTCATGCTAGAGCTCCTAAAAACTGCTTCACCTGCTTAAACACAATGTACTTTAACAGCAACTGCAACTTAGTGCCTCTCTGAAAACAGTGAAGATAATTTGTGTTTCAGGGGAGATACAGCTGTCACATGGAGAGAAATTCAGACAGCAGCAGCAGCAACTATCCCCATTGTGAGAGAAACACTGACCTCTCAAAATATTGTGGAGGGCAACACTGTAGTTCAAATGCCAGCAGTGTCATATAGGCACCGACTTATTATTATTTCTGAGGAAAACAGTAAGACACTTGTGGGGATCCAGAACTGTACAGGGAAAAAGAGAAGAAAGAAAGGAACGAGGCAAGGAAGGATGCACAACCCACTGATTTTTGTTATTGTTTCAATGTTTATTGTCACGTGTTTAGAGAAACACAGTAAAATTATTATGCAACCCCCCCACACACACATATACATATACTGCGTGGACAAGTATTGGGATGCACCTCTTAATCATTGAATTCAAATGTTTCATTCACATCCATTAGATCGGTGGGTGGAAGATCAGCGAAGGTCACTGGGGCCTGAGCTGAAGATCATGGTCAGTAGTCTGGGCAGGGGTCTTGTGATTGGCAGTTGCCCTTACAAAAATGGAATTCTCCAAGATCAGGGATCTTCCTGACACCAATACTAACCTCTTGTCTTACATTAGTTTGCTAGTATATAAAAAATGGAAAACTAGAAGCAAAAGTTGGTGGGATTTTATCAATATGTGTAAAACATGAAAATATGGTCTTTAAAGATTTTTGGTAGAGAAACGTTATTCCTTAAACGCTGAAAGGGAGGCAACATCCACTCTTTGGTTTAAACGTCAACATACAACTACATGCATACTATGTTGTTTCTGAAAAAGAAAGCAGAGAGAGAATAAAGTTACTTTGTCACATGTATTTCCCAGTGTGGAAAGAAGTAAATGGAATGTGAAAATAATGCTATAGGATGTTATCATAAAAAGAAATTGTCTGGGAGGTGGAGCACAAAAGCTCAAAAACTGTATCTAAAATCAATAGTTATCTGACTCAACATACGTTTTGTAAGGTTTGTATGCGATCTGTACCGCAATAGCCCTTATCTTGGTTTGTGCCAAATGGGATAGCCTTCATTCACATCCCACATCGACAAGTCGTTATTGTCCAACACCCTGTCAGCGGATTGTGGTTTTTCCCTCCTCAGTCCACTCTCAGGAGGTACTCACTAAGGCTGACTGTGAGAACTCACAAGTCTGTCCATTTCAGAGATACTTGTCAAAGTCACTCAGATCTTCTGCATTCATCATGCTAACTACAAGAACCAAGTTTTAGCTTAATGTATAATATATCCCAGACCTGGACAGGCATCACTTTTACGAGATAATCATCATTGTTCACTTCATTCTCTCTCAACCCCACCTCTTACAAACTCATTTCCGGAGTTCCATCATCTATCTTAACCTAGGCCATGGGGACCTCTAGAGGACACTCAAGATATAACAGGGGGGGTTATTCCTGAGACGGAGGTCATGTGACATGTTTAACCTCATTGAAACAACGAATCAAGGAACAGAACCCTGAGCACTCAGAGAAGATTAGCGCTGAGTGAAGATCAGCAACCATGTCTGTCACACCCAGTTATACACGGAGAACTGGCTCATCAAAGTTATAATGACCATCACCTCAGGTAACCTTTATAATAGGCTTAAATGATCAGCATATTTTAAATGTACTGTATATGGCATTGTTGGTTCACTGAAGGTGATGACTTCAGTCCTGATAAACACAAAGTCTCCAGTAATGAAGGACAATCAGTGACACTCAGCTGCAGCTACAGAGCAAACAGTGAATACATTATTCTACACTGGTACAGAGGGGAGTAGCTAGACTTCGGGGGCCCCTGAAAAATGTCACCTTGGGCCCGATGCTTGGATTCTGAGGTTCCTGGTCTTCAGAGATGCATGCTTATAATAGGTAAAATGGATAACAAGGGCGAAGTGTGAAGAATTATGTCTCCATCCCCACTGGAGCAAACAGGCCATGAGCAGGATCCTCTTCAAAGTATCAAAGTAGACATACATGAGAGAGCCTATAGGCTTCCAGGTGTGGATGGTGCAGAGATCTATGTCATCTAACATAGAAATCTAGGCTTTGTTACCTTGTGTTGAATTAAATATATTGCTGTTTTGATGGTATTTGGATGCTACATTATGGTATTAGTCAGCGCTAAAGCAGCTAATAATTTGACTGATCTATTCTATTGACCCTTGATTTCTTTTATCGTATTTTCAAGCCAAAATTTCCCAGGTTTCGTTATGTAACACCAAGAAAAACACGACAAATATCACTCAGATTTTTGTATGCTATATTTGGTGCAAAAGCAGTAGTTTGGGTATCTCAACACTTGATGGCACGGTGTAAGAAGAATAAAGGCGTTCTTGTAGAATAAATAAACTGAATTAACACTAGAGGGAGCTATTTCCAGCACATTTAAATTCTGCTTCTTACACAAACATACATGCAAACCTGAGAAACGTATTTCCAGTGTTAGATCAGCTGTTCATGTGAGCTGCCTCAGTGATACAGCAGCTTGCAGTGTATTCTTAAGGCATATTGGGAGGCTGTATTGTAGCTGAGAAAATGTATATTTTAGTAATAATTCTGACTAATGGATTCCTCTGTAAGTATATTTCAAGTGTATTAAAACATGTTAACGTCATTTTTTCTGGCAGGAGATATAATTTCTGTCTGTGTTACAGTGGGACTGGATGCAGAAAAAATTGATCAGCCTTCTTTTATTAATTCACCTGAGGGAGACAAAGCTGTACTGACATGCAGCCATGATATTACAAACTTCAACTATATGTACTGGTATGTACATCATCCAAACAAGGCTCCTGAACTTCTCATTCGGGGATTTGATAAGACTGTTTCTAATGGAAGATTCTTAATGGATGTAAACAGAAAACATGCTCTGACCAACCTCTCCATCAGTGACAGTAGGACAGAAGACACAGCTGTGTATTACTGTGCAGTGCAGCCCACAGTGACACAGAGAGTGTGTCAGATGGTACAAAAACTCAGTTACAGCTTCTCTGAGAATCAGGAGTGACTCAGTGTGTTAGAAGCACTATGTAATAACAAACAGTACAGACAGCCAATAGTGGGGGTTTATACCTGTGAGGGAAGTCATGTGACATGTTTAATCTCATTACATCAACAAGTCAACTCAGTCTCAACAGAGCAGGGTGAACAGCAGGGCTGATTTCTGTGCTACATGGAGAAGTCATTTATCTTAGTTATTATAACCATCACCACAGGTAACCGTCCTAAAAGGCTTCAGTGTTTGTGATATAGGAAATCAAATGTTTTTACTGATATAGTAAATTTTATTCCTACAATATGTTCATTTTTGTATTGATATTATTAATGTTTTCTCTTTTTAGGATTAACTGCAGGTGATGACATCAGTCCAGATGAACAAGAAGTTTCCAGTAAAGAAGGAGAATCAGTGACACTGAGCTGCAACTACAGAGCAAGCAGTGAAAATATTTATCTTTACTGGTACAAACAGCACTCTAATCAGGCACCACAGTATCTACTTTATAAAGGTGCCAGGTCATACAGTATGGTAAAGGATATTCCAGATGAACGTTTCAAATCTACGACATCCAGGAACTCCACCCAGCTCACCATTCCCAGTCTTACCATAGCAGATACAGCCATCTACTACTGTGCTCTGAGGGATGCACAGTGATCAAAAGTTACTGCAACGCTGTACAAAAACCCACCTGACAAGAACTTCCTCTCAGTGCGCATCAAAGTCTAGTTTCCTATAATCTGGGATCCGAGCAGCAGATATTCAGAGGTAAAGGTGGTTATTGTGGTTACATCAGTCAGTGGAGTTGATAGCTGGGACGGATGATCATTATATCTGATTTTATTCTTGTCTTGATGTCTCAGACAAATTACCATCTTATTGACGTTTGTATATTTATTACATGAATATAAGGTAATAAAACGGACAGCGTCGCCATTTACTTGATTTCAAAATACAGCTGTTTCAAATGCTTTTCAAATTTCAGTACTGTACAAATTATGTTACTGAACTGTATGTAATTCAAATGTAATACAGTACAGTACTGTGCATAAATATTCAATTCAATTTTATTTACACAGCACATTATCACAACGTTACATTGTCTCAAAGAGCTTATTGTAGTTTTGCTGCTGCATCTCGATGGCTCATTTTTGGGCAGTTTAACATACGCTTTGATGAGTCTATATTTGTCCTTGAGAGAAAACGACTTTCCTTTTCCCGTCATGTTTTCTGTGCGCGCAGCATTAGCCTGAGGTAGCTAGCCAGAAGCAGATGGGTTACATGGTTGCCAACTGTCACACATCTGGCGTGACACTTTCAGATTCTCACAAAGAAATCTTAAGGCAAATCTATATTACTCCATTATAAACCTAAAATTTGCTGCAACAAAAGGTAATAAAAGTGTTACATACATGTAAATGCATGTGCATGTGTGTGCAGACTTGTCTTGAATTGAAAATCTCATGCTAGCCAGCTGACCTAAGTTGACAACCCAGTTTAAATGTTAAAAAAGTAATCACTGGCTAATTAACAGCATAACAAGAACCCTGCTTACAATAGGCTGTTGACCAGTGACTGTCCGCTCCTGGCTGCCCCCCTAAACACTCTGCGAACTGGGTCCAGTAACTGTAGCTCCATCAGCAGTTCACCACACCAGCGATTCTATGAGGATCTGGAGACAGTCAGTGATGGTTCTTAGTTGTCACTTGAAGACACCCAACGACTCGGCTGTTCGGACATCTAGGGGAAGTTCACTCCGCCACACAGGAAGCAAAACAGTGAAGAGTCTAGATGTATGTCTTCCTTGTGCTTTGGTAAAGGGTGGGACCAGTCAAGCAGTGCTGGAGGATCGGAGAGAGCATGGTGCAGTGCGGGGTGAGATAACTTCTTTTAGGTAAGAGGGTGCTGGCCCATTTTTGGCTTTGTAGGCGAGCATCAGGTTTTTGAATCTGATGCAGGCAGCTATAGGAAGCAAGTGGAGGGAACGTATCAATGGTATGATGAGGGAGAACTTGGGAAGGTTAAAAACGAGTTGACAGGGATCTAATGAAGAAATGTAGTCTTTGTTTCCTTGCAAGGAATTAAAAATATTGCATGGTATTTGGATGCTGCATTGTGGTATTAGTCAGCGCTACAGCAACTAATCATTTGACTGGTCTATTCCAGTGACCCTTGATTTCTTTTTTCATTTTTCAGAGTCAAACTATCCTAAAAAATTTTATGAAGTAGTGCCAAGAATACTTGGTGCAAAAAAGAGAATTTGGCTATCTCAACACTTGATGGCACTGTTTAAGAAGAATTTAGAGGAACTGCTGTAGAAAAAAATTGAATGAACACTAGAGGGAGTTATTTCCAAACCATTACAATTCTCCTTCTCACACAAACATACATGCAAACCTGAGAAACGTATTTCCAGTGTTACAGATCAGCTGTTGATGTGAGCTGCCTCAGTGATACAGCAGCTTGAAGTGTATTCTTAAGGCATATTGGGAGACTGTGCTGTAGCTGAAAATGTATATTTTAGTAATAAGTAATAGTAATTGTAATAGTAATAATTCTGACTAATGGATTCCTCTGTAAGTTTGTTTGGAGTTTATTAAAATATGTTAATATGTCATTTTTTCTGGTTAGAGGTATAATTTCTCTATGTGTTGCAATGGGAGTAAATGGAGATAAAGTCAATCAGCCTCCTTTGATTAATTCAGCTGACGGAGACAAAGCTGTATTGACATGCCGCCATGATATTACAGACTCCAGGTCTATGTACTGGTATGTACAGCATCCAAACAAGGCTCCTGAACTTCTCATTCAGGGATGTGATAATGCTGTTCCTAAAGGAAGATTCTTAATGGATGTAAACAGAAAAGATGCTCTGACCAACCTCTCCATCAGTGACAGTAGGACAGAAGACACAGCTGTGTATTACTGTGCAGTGCAGCCCACAGTGACACAGTGTGTGTGTCTGATGGTACAAAAGCAGCTTCTCTCAGAATATGCAGAGATTTGTGGAATAAGAAGGATTAGATAATAACAGGAACTGTCCTAACTAAATTACAATTATAGCTAATGCTGTCATGACATGCAGAGTGTAACTGTTCACACTCAGCACATTCAGCACCTTCTCTGTCTGCTCCTCCTTCCTTCTGCCCCTCCCACATCACAGCCCAAACATCCCCACAGAAAAACTGAGGCTGTATTTGGCTTCAAGTCATCTACCCTCCAGGAGTGACAATGTTAACGTCACATGACAAGATGCAGCTTCTTGTAGCAGTGCTGCTAACCCTGACATTCTGTAAGTATGTGAAACCTCATGGTCAGTATTGGATGGTAGTTTCATTATCAGTGTTCCTCTGATCATCAGTAATCACTTGTATTGGTTTATCCACTGCTGACAGGTTTATCCTCTGGGGATAATATAGAGCAGAAGAAAACAGAACTGTTGACAGTGGAAGGAGAGACGGCTTCACTGGAATATACCTTCAGCACAACCTATGCTACCTTTTGGGTTTACTGGTACCGTCAGTATCCTGGAAGAGCACCCCAGTTTATACTGGTCAATGGGACTGATACGCAAACTGCAGAGTTTGCTCAAAAGCGATTCTCCTCAAATGCAGATAAGTCAGCAGGAATAGTCTCTTTATCCATTTCAGAAGCTCATCTAGGAGACAGTGCTGTCTATTACTGTGCTCTGGAGACCACAGTGATGTATTCATGCTAGAGCTCATACAGAAACCTGCTTCACCTGCTTACACACAATTTACTTTAATGGGCCAACACTGAGGTTTACTGCAACAGGAAATACTGTTGGCAGGTGGTGCAGGTACCTTAAAAATTTGGCAACCAATTCTTAGAAATACATCCTATTACTCATCAATTGAAGTGACAATTGTAGTTATCCAAGGCTGATGTTGGTAACAGCCCAAGTTTAATTGTGTACTATCTAGAAATTAAGGTATTACTTTCCAATGCATTACTTCTTCTTACATAATTATTTATTTAGTTTTAGCTTCTACTTACCTGCAAACAACCCCACAGGAACAGTTTCAAATGTTGTGGTACATCTTCTTAAATACCGAGTACGTTCTTGCAGATGTTTGTACAATGTACTCAGTAAGTAAGCTGAAACTGTACTGCAAAAGGAAGCCTTTTTGTTTACATGGTATTACCAGGCTCTTACCGTATAATTTGTAATTGATGATTCCCCTTTCCATGCAGTCAACACAAACGTGTACTTTATATATATTGCAATATTACTAAGGTAAACATGACAATGTACTGTACTGTATGTAAGTAAGCTCAGTAATTAAGCTAAATTATACTGTAAAAGTATAGTTACAGTATAGAAGCTTAGTTTGTTTCCATGATATTACCAGAGATAAAGGTGGTAATTAACTAATAATATACATGTACTATCATTTATCATATATTTACCAGGTAATTACTTAATAATTAGGGGACCGTAAAAGAATGGTTACCTATTTTTTTGTATAATTGCATTATCTTATTTATATTTTACCAATTTGTATTTTCCACTACTATTGCTTTAGCATCTTGTTTCATTTGCATTATAATATATCCATGTTTTACATTAAATTTCTTTATATTTAATCCTTGGGGTAACACTCTATAATAAGGGTACAAATCATTTACTTAAGTAATGCTTCACTAACTCATGACCATGCCCAGCTCCAGCTCTCTGTAACAGGGTGGGCCAGGGAGATTTCATTGTCTCTGTTCTTCTTTCATACTAGGCGTGCAGCTGTATACCATTTTCACGATATACCACGGTCTGAAAATTGATGGTTATCATACCCTGTGCATTTGCTTTTTACTGTCACTGAAGAAAATGCGACCGAATGTAGAATCTCACCTGTGCACCTCCTTTCCGAACCAGCTGCCAGTCAGACTCGCTAACTGGCGCTGCCATATCAAACCCCTTCCACTGTGTCACTGCCCAATCCATACCACCTACTCGATTTTCCACCGTGTCACTGCCCAATCCATACCACCTACTCGATTTTCCACCGTGTCACTGTCCGATCCATACCACCTACCCTGTTTGCCACCATGTCACTACCCGATCCATACCACCTGCCCCATTTGTCACCGTGTCACTACCCAATCCATACCACCTGCTCGATTTGTCACCATGTCACTACCCGATCCATACCACCCACTCGATTTGTCACCGTGTCACTACCCGATCCATACCACCCACTCGATTTGTCACCGTATCACTACCCGATCCATACCACCTGCCGCATTTGTCACCGTGTCACTACCCGATCCATACCACCTGCTCAATTTGTCACCATGTCACTACCCGATCCATAACACCTGCCCGATTTGTCACCGTGTCACTACCCGATCCATACCACCTGCCCGATTTGTCACCGTGTCACTACCCGATCCATACCACCTGCTCGATTTGTCACCGTGTCACTACCCGATCCATACCACCTGCCCCATTTGTCACCGTGTCACTACCCGATCCATACCACCTGCTCGATTTGTCACCGTGTCACTACCCGATCCATACCACCTGCCCCATTTGTCACCGTGTCACTACCCGATCCATACCACCTGCCCCATTTGTCACCATGTCACTACCCGATCCATACCACCTGCCAATTAATTCAAAAACATTTAGGGTGTGTCCATGTTCCTTTGCATTGGAGTTAATTGTGAGCCATTCGAACATGTTTGAAGCCTAATGTAATTGTAATTTTTTCATTAAAGAAGTTACTAACATGTTCACTGCCAAAATGACTCAGCAGCAGAGGTTCAGCCTTATTTGTTAGTTATTGTTTTAAAAAGATACGGAGGGATAAAATGATAGGGAGTGTCTGGTGGTTTTTACCACTTTATTTTTCAAAAGCTCTGTTTCGTCTAAAATCTGACTAACCACTGTATTGAAGTCATGTGTGGCTTCTTTAACATCAGTACTAGACATGAAGTCCACATTATGTACTACATTAATAAATCATAAGGAATTTTTATAATTTAAGTGACGTGTCATAATGATCTTCTCTGCTATACTCAAGGAGGATGATTCAATCACAAATGTGATTAGAAAATGGCCAGAGAAGGAGCTATTCAATGGACAGACAGATACATGATGAACATAAACTCAGTGAGTAATAATCAAGTCTATTGTGTGATTGTGAACATGCGTTGGTCCTGTTACGTGTTGGTGACATTCTTGGGTAAATTCTTGAGAGTGAGTTAAAAATAGCTGCCAGGCCGCCTCCATGCCCAGAGCCGCCTGGTTTCTGTACGAGCGATAACCCCATCAGGTGAGGCTTCAACAAGAGGAATAGTGTCTGTGGGTCTGAGCCAGGATTCTGTTAGCAAACACATGTCTGTACCAGTGTCCAGCACCATATCATTAACAAGAAGTGATTTAGTTCCCAATAGTGAATGTGATGTTACTACTCAATAAAGCCAACCGATCTTGGTGAACATTACTAAATAATTTATTGTACACCAATCTAAAGCAAACTGTGCCGCATGGCGTTCTTTCTTTTATTGGACTTTGTTATATCTATAGTGCTTAACATGTAACTAAACACACACACCCGCCATCTAGTGGTTGGGAGTAGCAGCTGCACATATTACAGTGAATGTTCAATAGTGCGCATTTTATACTGGGTTTATGTTGTGGTTCAGTCAGTCGTATTAATGGGATTAATAATTAAGTTGTCTGCACAGGAGCCTCCAGTGGAACGTTTAAGTCTAAGTCTTGGTCTAATAATACTTACAATATTCTTTCTATGTCATTCAACTTTGTTTTTAAATAGTCACTAGTTTTAGGGGATGCCGTGTGACGGAGCACCTGGGTCCAGGCCGAACATGATCTAAAGGTGGGAGAATAAACAGCCTTCGATTTAAGGTCGCAAGGCTGAGGTCTGGGTGCTGCTCTCAGTCAGGCAGTTAAATGATCCCTCCAGTTAGGATGAAGACCGTCCCGTTTTTAAAAGCCAGGTCGTTCCCAAAAAAGGTCCTAGTTATCAATAAATGTTATGTTTTGAGATGCAGTATTTGTGCAGGAATTATTCTGTCCCCAGCTTTTTGATCCATATAAGCGATTGATCACTATAACCATGATCACCACACAATTGTGCCACATTACACAATGCTGTTAATAATAATGACATCATTTAGGACACCATATGAAATGTTTTGCTCCAGTTAGAGGAATTTGAGGCATTCTTTCTACAAGCGACATTAAATACTGCTGTAGTGCATTTAAAGTTAAAGGACAGCCTTGAATCTGACTCTGCCATCACCACACATCCAGTTAATAGGTTGTCAGACATGCACTGTTACATCCTCTTCTCATGTTATAAATGTAATTTGTTTTATTTTACTTGTATTTTCAGTTATAGTTGTTCACTCAACATGCAATGCTTAACAACAAGAAATCTGCAGTTTATTAAATAAATGGAAAAGACATTTGACTGGTAGTGTACATTATACTCACAACACGACACTGAATAAAGACTCTAAGTCTAAGGAATAGTTGTCAGGTGTACCTAATTAATCGGCTATATTGAATATGTGATTTGGAATCTTAATCTGGAGGCTGGTGGATCGGTGGACATGATAAAAGATCTTCGAATGTAGTTATAGAAACTTACAGATGGGGGCGACATTGCAACTCAAATATCCATTCTTGGAGTCCTAACATTGTCATATAAGCCAAAGTTTTGAACATACAGAGAGATTTCAGTACAGAGGCTGGAAATAACAACTAGACACCCTGTTTACCTGATCCAAGGAGAAGCTTTGCATATTTATTGAATTTACAGCTCAGTAATGGCACAAAGGCTGTGGATTTTTCTGATCTTTGCTGGAATTATTTATGGTATAATTAATTTTCATACTTATTGCTGATTAACATGATTAGTACGTAATTTTCTTTTTTAATAACTTGATTTTATGTGTTTTTTCCCTTAGATTGCAGAGCTGAAGACACAGTAAATCAAACCAGAGGAAATGTGATTGAATATGAAGGAAAATCGGTGACTATCGACTGTAAATTTCACACTACTAATTTATCTCCAACTCTCTTCTGGTACATCCAATATCCCAATGAGTCTCCCAAGTACCTGCTGAGACGGTATGGATCAGGAGCTGGGGATAATGCTCAAGATTTTAAGGAGAGATTTAATGCCAGTTTGGACAAAAGTGCAAAGACTGTACCATTAACAGTACAGAATGTGCAGCTGTCAGACTCTGCTGTGTATTACTGTGCTCTGAGGCCCACAGTGAGAATAACCTTCTCACACCCTCTACAAAAACACCTGCACACTGAGCAGATCATAGTGCATGAGCAAGTAGTTTCTGTCATAGATTTAAATGCATCCATTTCATTTCATTACAATGAGGTTTGAGAGCTTATTACCAACCAGAACACTGGACCATCACCCCCTACAGGTACTGACCCTCTCCCCCCAGACAAGCTTAACATGCTCTCTGCATGCTTTCACACTGATTCTGCTCCTCTGCTCACCCAGCCTCAGCACCAGCATGTTGGAGAATCATCACAGGACTTTTAATAAGTAAAGAAACAGCAGGAAAGCTGATGAGTCCAGCAATCATTCAGAGACACAGAGGAGAGCGACATGGGAGAAGTTACACCATGTGGGTGGAGTTAATAAACCGCTGAAACAGACGAGACTTCTGACTTCATAACTCTAGGTTTTTCATTCCCAGTTTCTGTCAACGAGGAGAGAAATTTTTCCTAAACCCTGCATTTACTTCAGAGAGAAACTAAAGCATTAAAAACAGTCGGAAGGTACTAAAGGAGGACAGAGACAGGAGACCAAAACACACCTGATTCCATGAGGGGATGGTAAAGTTCAGTAACTACCTTTCAATCCACTGTACATTACTGTGCTATATGTCCATCACAGACAATTACATACAAAAAGTATATTTCATGCTAAACCTGTATAAAATAATATGTGAAAATGTCTGCAATATGTTCAGGGAATAGATGTGGGTCGCTCCTGAGAGGGAGGTCATGTGACATATTTAATCTCATTTAAACAACAAATCAGGAAGCAGCACTGAGCAGATTAGGCTGAACAGCACAGTTTGTGTCTGTTACCCCAACAGTAACATATGGAGAATTCATGTATCTTAGTTATCATAACCATCACCGCAGGTAACCTTTCAAAATGCATGAATTGTCACAGTATTTAAAAAATGTCATTGCTTCAGTAAAATTCTTTCCAACATTATTATAATTTTGTCCTTATTATTTATATTTTCTCTTTTCAGGATTGACTGCTGGTGATGACATCAGTCCTGATAAACAAGATGTTTCCAGTAAAGAAGGAGAATCAGTGACACTGAGCTGCAGCTACACAGCAACCAGTGATTATATTTATCTTTACTGGTACAGACAGCACTCTAATCAGGCACCACAGTTTATACTCTTTAAAGGTGCCAGGTCAACTGATGGTGGTGAGCACATCCCCGACGAACGATTCAAATCTAGGACATCCAGGGATTCCACCCAGCTCACCATTGAGAATCCTACCATAGCAGACACAGCCATCTACTACTGTGCTCTGATGGTGACACAGTGATCAAAACTTACTGACACGCTGTACAAAAACTCATATGACAAGAACTTCCTCTCAGTGGGCATCAGAAGTAGCTTCCTTCCCACAATCTGGGATCAGTTCCAGCGCAGCAGATGTTCCGGTATAAAGGTGATTATTGTGGTTACATCAGTCAGAGGAGCTGATGGCTGAGATACTGAAGAATCTGCTGTTACTGCAGTCTCTGCTGTTATAGGAACATGATTTATTGGCTTTCAGAGCTGTGAGTGAAGCTGACTGTCCTCGGTATCTCATTAATTTTGACAAATATTCTGAAACAAAGAAAAAAATGGAAAAAAAAGAGTTCATAGGAAAACAAAAAAGAACATTTTTATTTGAGATTTTTAATAGAAAACAAGACACATACCCCAAATGCTTGTTTTATACATGGAGAGTGTAACTGTTCACACTCAGCACATTCAGCACCTCCTCTGCCTGCTCCTCCTTCCTTCTGCCCCTCCCACATCACAGCCCAAACATCCCCACAGAAAAACTGAGGCTGTATTTGGCTTCAAGTCATCTACCCTCCAGGAGTGACAATGTTAACGTCACATGACAAGATGCAGCTTCTTGTAGCAGTGCTGCTAACCATGACATTCTGTAAGTATGTGAAACCTCATGGTCAGTATTGGATGGTAGTTTCATTATCAGTGTTCCTTTGCTCATCAGTAATCACTTGTATTGGTTTATCCACTGCTGACAGGTTTATCCTCTGGGGAGAAAATAGAGCAGAAGGACACAGAACTATCAAAGAAGGAAGGAGATACAGCTTCACTGGAATATACCTTCAGCACAACCTATGTTACCTTTTGGGTTCACTGGTACCGCCAGTACCCTGGAAGAGCACCCCAGTTTATATTGTTCAATGGGACCAGTAGCCGGCGTGGAGAGTATGTTGAAGAGAGATTCTCCTGAAATGCTGATAAGACAGCAGAAAGAGCCTCTTTATCCATTTCAGAAGAAAACCTGCTTCTCCTGCTTACATACAATGTACTTTAATGAACCACCTGGAGAACACTGAGGTTTACCTCATTAGCAAATATTGCTGGCAAGTTCTGCAGGTATTTCCTGTCCCCCATTCTGTCTGTGTGATACCTGTGAATATAATTCACGTTTCTGCTCAGGGCTTCATTTCTAATGTCACAGAGTGCAGAAGCACGATGGCCCCAGCTGTCACACTGAGAGAGAGTCAGACAGCAGCAGCACCAACTATCCTCCATGTGAGAGAAACACTGACTTTTCATAAAAGAGCCTTTTCTTTTCATAATTCCTATATGTAGAGTCTTTCTTTTAACATCCAAGTAACGAACTTCTAAACCCCTTCAAAATGCCCAAATAACAATGAAAGAACACTGACAGTTAATGGAATAACATGCAGTTCTCTGAGGGCTGTGATTATGTTACTGATACCATCAGTAGTATGACACTTCCCACTGGATCTGTTTGCCATTGGCCTCATTCATGTTCTTACACAGATTCCCAGGAGGGGGCGACATTGTAGGATCAAGGCCAACAGTTTCATATAGAAACCTACTTAAGGATGGGGGAGAGATTTGTGTACAGACACTGAAACAACAGTCAGAAAGACTCTAACTCACTCATAGTGTGGATGCATTTAATTACCATTATTATAACAGATTAATCATGTCATTTACAAAGAATATTTTACTTGTTCTGTCAACATTTCATGGTAATTTATAGTTTTCATGAGTAGTTGATTTTTGTGTCATGGTATGTTACCTGGCTGCATCTCAAACAAATAGAAATAGGTTAAAAAGTCATTTTCATTACTCTCAAAATCATATTAATAATTTTACAGAAACTTGAATATACAGATGCTCCTCTACTTATGAACTTTCAACTTGCGAACTTTCAGACATACGAACGAAGAGGACTGTAAGTCCAAATTGTGTTTATTGGGCTCCCGTCTCCTGTCTGCAACATCAATTTTTTTTTCTGCGCATCAATTCCGCCTAGTACGACTTCTGGCCGCTTCTCCCGCCGCGCAGCAGCGTAGCGTGCGTACTCCCAGCATGTTGAATAACAACTTACGAACATTTCAAGTTATGAACGGCCATTCGAAACGTATCTCATTCATAAGTAGAGAAGTGTCTGTACAACAAAGAAAATTATTTTGAGTACATTTGTCTTTTTTTCCCCACATTTACACGTCTTTCGTCCAGTTACTGATTTCAACGATCTTTACATAGAAAATGTGAAATCAGAGTGTCTCATATAGAGAGTCTGTTTCAGCAACACTTCTCACTTGTTGCTGTGCATCCAGATTTTATTTAAAATACTGCACTAAATAACTGTAGGCATATAAAATTCACAAAATTTTTCAACATTCAAATAATTAAGAAATGGTGCATAAATTGAAGTGATATTTAGCCATTTAGAAGCAATCATTTGAGTCATTTGAAAAAGGTAAATAATTAATCAAAGTATTTCAGCTTCTAAGTCCTAGTCCTGGTATAATTAATCATCATTATTGCAATTACTCATTCTATCTTGGCTGTTCCTATAAGTTTCACATTGGTTTTTCTCAACGGCATAAATGTGTGTCTTAAGTCACCCAACAATTTAACACTTGATAAACAGTAATAAGATTCATTAAATGTATTAAAATCAAGATTTTATAAATCAGCAGCACCAATATGAACCAACATAAAGAAATATTTATCTGTGTTTTGTGTTAATTTGTGATTAGTAGAAAGTCACCAAATTTTCATTGCATATTGAAACTAACTGTTCAGCGTACAGGAAAATAAACTCTTGAATCTCTATATTTATATGTAGCCTGCTTACAGAACCACTAGATGGTGCTGTTTCACTAAAAGCTATAATCTTACAGCTTCTCTTTGAATCAGTGGCAAACTGCAAAATTCCCAGCATGCATTGGATTGCAGCAAACTGCCCCCAGAAACCAATATATTTTATGAAAAAAATCTAATGTAATCAATTTTTAAAGTAAATATAGGTTTGTTGCATTTAGTGCTACAAAATGAAAGATGCAGCTCCTCTATCTAAGCTGACCTCTTATGTACACACTTTAGTCTAGATCACTCTTTCTCAGCCAGGTCTGCTGGAACCACCAGATGGTCCAGGTTTTTGCTCCCTCCCAGCTCCCCGAGGACAAAGATGAGAAACACTGGTCTAGAGGTTTTAGTGAATTGAGAATATACTAAAGGCATCTAATGATTGTTTGAAATCCTACCAAGTATGGGTGAAAAATGTAAAAGTGAGGAAAACATTACTAAGCCCTTTGAATGCTGTTAAATTATGTACACATTTTGCTATAGATATTCATTTCGGAAGCAAAAATATATCCCTTTGTTTTCAAGGACTTTAAAATATTCCCCTTTGAAAAGAAAATCAAACTGAGTAAATGTAATTGAGACTTTACAATGCTATTTCACAAATTCCCTCATGGGGGAGTCATTGCAGTACAAACAATCATTCTTCTGGTTAAAATACTGTCATATAAGCACCTCCTTATGGCCTGACACAGCAGAGACATTTGGGTCTACAGAGTGGAAACAACAACCAGACAGGCTGTTTACCTCATCCTTAGTGAACATAGGTCCATATGTTTATGTCTTTACACCTCAGTTATGGCAGAAGATCTGTGGATTTTCCTTATCCTCACTGCATGCTTATTTGGTATGATTCATTCTCTTCATCATTGGTTCCCTTTTTTTCCTGTTTCCTGCTTTATTTGATCATTGACTTGTCTTTGTTTTCTCCAGAATGCAGAGCTGAAGATGCAGTGAATCAATCAACAGTAGATGTGATTGTGTATGAAGGAGAGTCAGTCACTTTGAATTGTACATATATAACAGACAGAGTCCCATTTCTCTTCTGGTACATTCAATATCCCAATGATTCTCCCAAGCACCTGCAGAGAGCTGTTGAAAAGCCTCCAGATTTAAAGGACAAATCCCATGCCATTCTGGACAAAAATTTGAAAACTGCACCTTTAACAGTACAGGATGTGCAGCTCTCAGACTCTGCTGTGTATTACTGTGCTCTGAGGCCCACAGTGACAGGAAACTCACTGACACTGTGCAAAAACCAAGTGCAACATTAACTACACTGTATAATGAATCGCTTTACCATTTTGGAAGCTTGCTTTACAGTACACATAGATATTCAAACTGTGAATCATTTATTATTGTAGTTGTTTTCAAAGCAAAAGTTTTCAAAGCAGAGTACCATTGGTTAATGAATAAACTGATCTAACAAGCTAAGTAACCAACTGGGAGTATGTTGACAGTAGTGATGATCCATATGGTACCAATGTCCTGATGAAGCACCATATCAAAGTGTGTATTGTTTCAAAATCAAGGGCAGCCGAAGTTTGCATTACGTAATTGACACAATTCAGGTGTTGATTTGAATATAAGGAAGCAAAACTTCAGGTGCTCTTGCACGGCAGTGCTGAGTCGAGATGGTTTCGATGGTGGTTTGACTTCAGGGTTGAGTAATGGTGCCTATCAGGAAGAGGAAAAGTTCCCCTGTATGGGAAGATTTTCAAATGATGTGCATCCACTAAGGTAAATGTTATTTGCAAGTAAGTTGCCAGACCGAGATGTTTTACATTGTGTTACTCTTTTATATTCACTTACAATAAACTTAGTAGCCTGATGTTCACATACATACAACAGCAGTACTCATCAAATCTGAGGCATTACAGACCATTACATGAAAATACACAGGTTTTTGATGACTTTATATAGCCCAAAACTTTCCTCTTTTTTTCATAACATTTTGATTGCTCTGCAGTAATTATTGTACAAACATGATATGGTAGACACAAAATTACATTACATGTTTTTCTCCAAGTTTCCAGCAAGCAAGCTCTGGATGAGGCAGTGGTAAACATGGTAATTAAGGACAGGCAGCTTTTCACATTAGTTGAAGATGAGGGGTTTAGGGCACTTTTCCACTGCACCACACATTTGGTACTTTCACTTTTCCATTAACTTCCGGCTTGCCATGTGTTAGACCGACATTTCAATGTTTCTTCTCTCGCAGCTAAATGGTAGTTGTAGCATACATCTGTTATTGTCGCATAAATTGTTGCTGCTGAGTTGCAAACTGCTGTTTTTTGTATTTGTTTCTGTTCTGTGTAAAAGATATTTGTATGAGCTGTCTGTTGTCAGCATATGCGAGTTTTGCGAGTACAGAATGTCGCTTGTTGCAAAGCATTCCCTTCTGCTGTGGTTTTATTAATGACATGATTAGCGAGTAGTCGACTACTTTAATGACACAACTGTTGACTTAAAAAAATCTGAAGTCATGCAACACCAGTGTAAGGTACTTGATCACGCCAAGGGAGGCCCAGAATGCGTTGTAGGCACCATATAACGAACTGCTTGAGTGACCTGATGTGGCGACTGTAGGTGACCGAGGTTTCAGAAACATAGAGAAGATCGGATATGCAGACAACTTGACATACAGCTACCTTGGTGTGCAGGTTGAGCTTCTTGTTTTGGAAAACCCGCTGCCATATTACAGCCAAAGAGAAGCTGTCCGTGGTGCAGCAGCAGATGGGAAGACCAGTTGTTAAACTGGTTAATGAAGTGCCAACACACTGGGAGAACAGGGGTAACCCCCTGCCTCTTTAAAAGATGGTCTCACCCCATTGCAGGGGAGTTTGAGGTCATCCAATAGACCATACGCATACACTCCCATTTCCATGAGGCAACAGTGGGACTGTCTGAATAGAAAAGAATTTCTGTGTCCACACCAATGATGAAAGTGTACTAACAATATAAACAAGACAAATGCACATGTTAGTGCATATTATTTTACTTCCTACAAAAACAATAATGTCAACACCCTACGGACCCAATAAAGAATACTTTGCCCTTTTGCAGGAAAATGAGCTACATAAACATTAGACACTAGAGGGAGCTGTTCATAAATGTTTTCTACCACATCCAGAGTGGGAAGAGAAATATCATATTTTCAGTAATACATGTCAGATATTGAAGTGAACAGCCACAGTGATAGACTGTCTGAAGTGTAATCTTACGTGGTGAAACTCTCCAGTAGCTGATAACATGTATATATTAGTAATACTACTGAGGAATGCACTCCTCTGTATGTATATTTCCCGTTTTCTGTTAAAGCATGTTAACATGTTATTTATTTAATAACTAGAGGTATAATTTTTCTCTGTGTTGCAGTGGGAGTGAATGCAGATAAATGACCAGTCTCCTTTGACTCACCCGAGTGATGATATTACAAACAAGGCTCCTGGACTTCTCATTTAGGGATTTGCTAAGCCTCTACTCTAATGTTAGATTCTCAATGGATGTGAACAGAACAGGACATCTGACCAACCTCTACATCAGTGACAATAGGACAGAAGACACAGCTGTATATTACTGTGCTATGAGGCCGACAGTGACACAGAGTGTGTGTCTGATGGTACAAAGACACAGTTACAGCTTCTCTGAGTGACTCTATGTGCTAGAAGCACTATGTAATAATCAACAGTACAGACAGCCAATAGTGGGGGTTTCTACCTGTGAGTGAAGTCATGTGACATGTTTAGTCTCATTACATCAACAAGTCAACTCAAACTCAACAGAGCAGGGTGAACAGCAGGGCTGATTTCTGTGCTACATGGAGAAGTCATTTATCTTAGTTATTATAACCATCACCACAGGTAACCGTCCTAAAAGGCTTTAGTGGTAATGATAAAGAAAATCAAATGTGATCACTGATATAGTAAATTTCATTCCTGGATTATGTTTATTTCTGTGATGTTATTAGGGGTCCAAAGCACATAGTGCTATGGACATCAATTGTTTTTTATTCATGTTTTCTGTTTTCAGGATTAACTGTGGCTGATGAAATTAGTCCTGATGAACAGGAAGTTTCCAGTAAAGAAGGAGAATCAGTGACACTGAGCTGCAGCTACACAGCAACCAGTGAAAATATTTATCTTTACTGGTACAGACAGCACTCTAATCAGGCACCACAGTACCTACTGCTTAAAGGTGCCAGGACAAACACTTATGAGAACATCGCAGATAAACGATTCAAATCTACTACATCCAGGGATTCCACCCAGCTCACCATTGAGAGTCCTACCTTAGCAGATACAGCCATCTACTACTGTGCTCTGAGGGATGCACAGTGATCAAAAGCTACTGCAACGCTGTACAAAAACTCATACAACAAGAACTTCCTCTCAGTGGGCATCAGAAGTAGCTTCCTTCCCACAATCTGGGATCAGTTCCAGAGCAGCAGATGTTCAGGTATAAAGCTGGTTATTGTGGTTACATCAGTCAGAGGAGCTGATGGCTGAGATACTGAAGAATCTGCTGTTATAGGAACATGATTTAGTGCCTTTCAGAGCTGTGAATGAAGCTGACTGTCATCGGTATCTTATTAATTTTGATAGATTTTCTGAAACAAAATGTGGGCCAGACAAAAATGAAATGAGTACAAAGGAAAACAAACAAACAAAATAGGTAAATGTTTATTTGAGATTTTTTTAAATAGAAAACAACACCAAATGCTTGTTTTATACATGGAGAGTGAAACTTTTCACACTCAGCACATTCAGCACCTTCTCTGTCATCAGGAAGAGCCTCTTTATCCATTTCAGAAGCTCATCTAGGAGACAGTGCTGTCCATTACTGTGCACTGCAGACCACAGTGATGTATTAATGCTAGAGCTCATAAAAACTGCTTCACCTGCTTACACACAATGTACTTCAATGGGCCAAATGAAAAACACTGAGGTTTACAGTAACACCAAATGTTGCTGGCAGGTTGTGCAGGTATTTCCTGTCCCCCAATTTAATTCACGTTTCTGCTCAGAGCTTCATTCCTAATGTCACAGAGTGCAGAAGCACGATGGCCCCAGCTGTCACATGGAGAGAAAGTCAGACAGCAGCAGCACCAACTATCCCCCATGTTACTAAAACACTGACTTCTCATAAAAGAGCCTTTTCTTTTCACAATTCCTATATAGAGAATCATTGTTTTAATATCCAAGTAAAGAGATTTTAAACCCCTTCAAAACACTCAAAGGACAATGAAAGAACACTGACAGTTAATGGAATAACATGCAGTTCTCTGAGGGCTGTGATTATGTTACTGATACCATCAGTAGTATGACACTTCCCACTGGATCTGTTTGCCATTGGCCTCATTCATGTTCTTACACAGATTCCCAGGAGGGGGCGACATTGTAGGATCAAGGCCAACAGTTTCATATAGAAACCTACTTAAGGATGGGGGAGAGATTTGTGTACAGACACTGAAACAACAGTCAGAAAGACTAAGTCACTCATAGTGTGGATGTATTTAATTACCTTTATTGTAACAGATTAATCATGTCATTTACATAGAATATTTTACTTGTTCTGTCAGCATTTTATGGTAATTTGATTTCATGAGTAGCTGATGTTTTGTACTGAGGTATGTTACATGGATGCATCTCTTACAAGCAAGTAGCAGGAGGTTAAAAATTCATTTTAATTACTCATATGATTTAATTACTCATATGATTTAATTACTCATATGATTAGTCATCAGTATAGCAAATAATCATTCTGTCTTGGCACTTCCTATAACTTTTACATGGCTATTCCAGTAGCTTTCCTGTGCTTCTGGTGTCCCAACAATCAGACACCTGATAAACAGTGATAAAACTGAAACATATACAAGGAAATGTATAAAAGTCAAGTTTTTATAAATGAGTAACATAAACAAATGCTTCTTATTTGTGTTTTGTTTTAATTTGTGTTTAGCAGAACGACAAAGTCAAACATTCATTGCATATTGGGATTGATCATTTTCTGTGCACAACGTAAATAAACTTGAATCTTTCGAAAAATTTATGTATATGTGACTTCAAAGGCTCTGTGAAGGCAGGGAAATTTTGTGGACATTTTACTATAGATATTCATACTTTTACTATAGATATTCAAGCAAGAATATATCCATTTGTTTTGCAGGATTTTTAAATATTCTCCTTTCATGTTACATTTAAATGAAAAACAAAATATAAAACAAACTGAGAAAATGTAGCTGTAACCTTTGAATGCTGTTTCACAAACTGCCTGGTGGGGGAGACATTCCAGCACAAACAATCATTCTTCTGGTTAAATCACGGTCATATAAGCACCTCCTTATGGCCTGACACTGCAGAGAGATGTAGGTCCAGAGTGTGGAAACAACAAAAACTTGATGGATTTAAGGGAGTCTGGGCTAAATGTTGGTGAGCAAAGATAAAGTCCATTTAAACTGGGGACCCTGAACTAAGCGGAGAACAGAGGCCTGTTTCAGGACGTTGGATTCCTTGGGTTCTCAAGCTTAAATGAACTTCATCCTCGTTCACCTACATGTAGCTGCCTTAAATCTGACAAGTTATTCAGCTAAGCAAGAAATCCTGCAGGGGCGTGGATTCCAGTTGCTACATCAAGGTATTAATTAGCATTTCAGACTGCGAATGTCAGGCATTTTTCTACAAATCCTTGTTGACGAGTCATATGAAAGATGCCCTGTGTGTATGTGTGTGTGTTGGTTTTTGTCTTAGCTGCATGAACACAGTGCTACCTGGCATACAGTGCGGTTCTATGAGGGGCTGCCTGGACTAGAGCAGCAACTTAGTATAAGTTGTGTAGTTATAGTGCTAATTAGTAACACAGCAGTTAGCCAGACTCTCCTGGCTTCTGTCTTGAGATTCTGGCTTCTAGAGAAGTTATATAGCAGCTAGACTGCAATCATAATAAATTTGCCTGTGCCTTATTGTCACTGGCGGGCAAGAACGGGAACGGAGATCCAGGAATGCAGGGAACGAGAGCCTTTATTAAGGTCTGAGACGAGCAGACACAGGTAGGTAGCGAACAGGAACTTCTCAGCCAGGACGCAGATGGTAAGCGTCGGCGAGGCAGCGGTGATCCCGAAGGATACCAGCCGAGGACGTGGTACCAGAGGGGCGCGCAGAAGTCGTAGTCCAGGTTCAGGTCCAGGGGTCTTTATCCGTAGTATCCGTCCGACGAAAGGGCACGAGACTGGGGCACACGAGGAGGGGAAGACAGGAGGCGCCGGGCTCAGCAGGACAGGTAGGTTAAGGACAGGAGCGGGTCTAAGGAGGGAAGGTAAGAAGGTAAGGACCGAACGAAAGGAGGACAAGCAAGTCAGGGATAACGGGGCTGACAGGAGACGAGAATAACGCTCAGTATGGCTTCGAAACATAGGTTCAATACTTCGCAAGGACAGTCTGTGACCGCTCAGTTTATGAAGGGCGCTGAATGGTAGACGATGAGCTGCAGCTGTCGCGTCCCGCCCCTGTGGGCTTGACACTTATAACACTGTAACTCCACTGTAGGTAAATTTCAGGTTTCGTGGTTAAACATTTTTGTATGTTATTTACTGCTTAACTGCAAGGTTTATTTTCTCTGTTACAGTGGTAGTGAATGCAAATATCAGCTTCCCTTGATTAACTCACTTGAGGGAGACAAAACTACAAACACAAATGCAAATACAAACTTCAACTCTTTGTACTGGTATGTACAGCATCCGAACAAGGTTCCTGAGCTACTTATTAATGGATATTACAGGCTTATGCTAAACTTTCAATGGATGTGAACCTCTGCATTAGTCACAGTAAGACAGAAGACACAGCTGTGTATTACTGTGCTATGAGGCCCACAGTGACACAGAGTGTGTGTCTGATGGTACAAAACACAATTATAATTTATGTGACGTTTATCAGCTATTCAGTTCATGAGGAAAACTGAATGATGTCAGTTAAATTTTTTGATTCCGTATCATTAATGGGATACTGCTGGTGAACCAGCTTCATGTGCAGGCAGACCAGCGCAGCTATGCTGGTCCATCATCTACACCAGCATCTAACCAGCACTATCCAGCATAAATGAGCATGGAAATCAAGCTGCTCTATGCTGATTTTTTCAGCCAGGCATAGATCTGTATCTGTAACTTTAACTGATCATTCTGTTTAATATTCAGATATTTTAAAATGATCACTAATCTCTTAATGAATCTGTGAATGAGATCATTTTATGTCTCATGTTTTTAATAATAAGATTCACAAATTTTAATAAGACTATGATTATGTACACTTGGTTTATTTTGTGGGGGTGGCATGGTGGCGCAGTGGTTGGCACCGTTGCCTCACACCTCTGGGACCAGGCATGTGTGTGGAGTTTGCATGTTCTCCCCGTGTCATCGTGGGGTTTCCTCCAGGTACTCCAGTTTCCCCCCACCGTCCCAAATCATGCTGAGGCTAATTGGAGTTACTAAACTGTGAGTGTGCCCTGAGATGGGATGGAACCTCATCCTGGGTTGTTCCCCGCTGTGTAGCCACAGGCTCCAGAACCCCCACAACTCTGAATAGGACAAGTGGTTCCATAAAATGGACGAATGGGTTTACTTTGCATTTAGGAAATGTCTATTGTAAATCTGCATTTCAATATCTCTTAGAGTAATTAAACAAGATCCAATGGACAAGGAGCTTTTGGTTGAAATACATTTTTAATAAGCTTACACTGATAAAAATAGATTTTTTTGTTACTGTAACTTGCTGAACACAGGCAATTTCATGAGTTTTGTTCCATTGAGTATTAGTTGCTGGAGTCTAAACTCCTCAGAGATAATTTAGAATAAAGAAGGAATCAAATTTTAAGGAATTAAATATTCTAACAGTAAGACATTAACCATCCTGACATTTTATGCTGAGAGAACAATATTCATCTGTTTAAAGACATTAAATTGTTTGCATCAAACTGATAATAAAAAGTGAGAGAGAGAGGGACAGAGAGAGGGAGAGAGAGGGAGGGCTGTCAGGGTGAAACAAGCTGTGTCACAGAGGAACAAGCGTGTTGTTTTGGGGCAGTAGAGGAGTTTCCTGTTAGACCCGACCTTGGTAGCAGAGTATTCAGTTCAGTCTGTCTCTCTCCATCTGCCATGATGTTACTCTGTTCATTTCTTCTCTTTTCAGCACTTGTGGGTAAGTAACATAATGTGTTTAGTTCTTATGGTTTTTTTTTCTTTTGTCAAGAAACATGTTTAAATTACCATATTTGCAACAGTTTGCATTGAATTAAAGGAATAGTTCACAGCTGCATTTTATAAAAATTCTTGCAATTTATCCTTTAAAATATACTTGCTTAATCATGACAACTGAACCCAACCCACATCTTCTTTTCAACAGATACAACAACTTCATTCACCAAAAAAATGTACGCTGTAGAGGGTGAAAATATCACACTCTCCTGCAATTATAGTAGCTCAAGTGATGATATACAATGGTATCGTCAGTATCCCAGATCAGCACCAGAATTCCTCATCAGTGTTACTGAATACAGCCCTAAAAAAAGTCATCCAGTTTTTCGATTGTCTGCTGAACCTAACAAGGACAACAAGCGTGTAGATCTGGAGCTCTCCTCTACAGAAGTGACAGACTCTGCAGTGTACTACTGTGCTCTGAGGCCCACAGTGACAGGAAACTCACTGACGCTGTACAAAAACCTGACTGCATGCATGAAAAGCAGGAGAATAAAGTCATTTTAATTACTCACAATATCATATTTACACTGTTAGATGTTCAGAATGTTCAGAAACCTGATTATATCACAAAAAAGTCTTTTCACCCCCATTTTTATACATTTTTTCATCAAATTACTGCTTTCACCAGCCTTTAAATAGAAAATGTAAAATCCGACTATCTCATATAATCTGACTCAGTACAGCTTCTCACTTGTTGCTGTTCATCTAGATGTTATTTAAAGTCCTGGACTAAATAACTGCAGGCATATAGAATTCACAATTATTATTTTACATTTAATCAAATACTTTTGTATAAATTGTAGCCGTATTTAGTCATTTACAAACAATCATTTGAGTCAACAGAAAAAGAGAATTAATTGTTCCTGCTTGTTTTTACTTTGAATTAAACCCCGTGTTCCCCAGTTCCTCCACACCAGACCATGTCCTTATGGACCTTGCTTAGTGTACTGGTTTGCGGTCATGTTGGAACAGAAAGGGGCCAAAATTTTAAATTCCCACAAAATTGGGAGCATGAAATTGTCCAAAATGGCTTTGAATGGTGCAGCATTAAGAATTCCTTTCACTGGAACTAAGTGGCCAAGCCCAACCCCTGAAAAACAACCCCACACCATAATCCCCCCTCCACCAACTTGGCACAATGCAGTCAGGCAAGTACCGATCTCCTGGCAACCACCAAAACCAAACTTATTCGTCGGATTGCCAGACAGAGAAGCGTGATTCATCGCTCCAGAGAACACCTCTCCACTGCTCTAGAGTCCAGTGGCAGTGTGCTTTACACCACTGCATCTGACGCTTTGCATTGCACTTGGTGATGTAAGGTTTGGTTGCAGCTGCTCGGCCAGGGAAACTCATTCCATGAAGTTCTTCTCTACGCACTGTTCTTCAGCTAATCTGAAGGCCACACAAAGTTTTGAGGTCTGTAGCTATTGACTTTGCAGACAGTTGGCAAATTCTGCACACCGTGCGCCTCAGCATGCGTTGTCCCCGCTCTGTGATTTTACATGGCCTGCTACTTTGTGGCTGAGTTGCTGTCGTTCCAAATTGCTTCCACTGTGATATAATACCACTAACAGTTGACCGTTGTGTGTGTAGTCTTGATAATATGTTTTTTAGAAATGCAGCACACAATGCATCAAAAGTTGTGTACCTGAAGTGTGCTTATAGCAAAATAAATCTAATTTATCACCACCAGAGGGTGGTATTTCACTACAATGTTGGAGGAGAATGAAGTGAGACAAACATTGAGGACTGTGAACCTGAGGAAAGCTGCTGCACTTGATGATGTTGCGGGACGCGTTCTGAAGGACTGTGCAGACCAGCTGGCGGGGGTCTTTACCAAGACCTTCAATCAGCCTTTGTCCCAATCCACCGTCCACTCCCTAAGTCGTCCAAAATCAGCAGCCTGAATGATTACCGTCCTGTGTCACTTACACCAATCATTATGAAGTGCTTTGAGAAACTGGTCCATACACACATTACCTCAATTCTCCCAGGCAGGTTGGACCCACACCAGTTTGCTTATAGAGCAAACAGGTCTACAGATAATGCCATAGCAATAAGTCTCCATACTGCTCTGACCCATTTGGAGCGGCAGGGGAGCTATGCTAGGCTACTTTTTGTAGATTTTAGCTCTGCTTTTAACACCATCCTTCCTCACAGACTGGTATCAAAGATATTAGACCTGGGTCTCTCTTACTCCATCTGCTTATGGATTAAAGACGTCCAGTCGAATCGCTAACTGAGGGTGAGCGTAGGCTCTCACATCTCTTCAGACCTCAGTCTGCTGCTCTTCACCCTGTGTCCCTGCCCACCTCAGCAATAGCATTATCAAGTTTGCTGATGACACCACCGTGGTGGGGCCTCATCTCCAGGGGCAGAGGATGCTTACCGTGACGAGGTGGAACGGCTGTCTGTGTGACTTCCGAATCTGCTCCTAAACATATCTAAGACCAAGGAGCTGATTATGGACTATAGGAGGAAAAAGACTGACATTCAGCTCCTTTTTATCAATGGGGAATGTGTGGAAAGGGATTCCACCATCAATGTACATCGAGGACAGTCTGTCCTGGAGCGCCAACACCACCGTTCTCATGAAGGCACAGCAGAGATGACACCTCCTGAGAAGGTCCATCTTACACAGAAGCTGCTTGTGTCCTTCTACAAATGCACCATAGAGAGCATTATATCTACTGCATCCGTGTCTGGTCTGCCAGCTGCACAGCTGCTGAACAGAAGGTGCTTCAAGGGGTCATCAACACGGCCAAGAAACTCACTGGCAGTGCACTCACTTCCCTGGACGGACTGTACAGTTCGTCCAGGGAAGTGACAAATCATCCTAAAAGACCCCATTCCATCCAGGCCACTCTGTTTTTGCTTAGTGCAAATCCTCAGGCAGACGGTTCAGAGTGATGAAAATAAGGACCAATAGACTAAAGAACAGTTTCTATCCCAAAGTCACAATAGCACCTAACATGGCAAAAACGTGAACTTTGTGCAATATAAAATAATTAAATTTTTTTTCTTTTCTTTTTTTTTTTTGCATTGGAAGTTGAACATTCACATTTAGTTATATCTACAATGACAATAAAGATATATTCTATTCTATTCTATTCTACAACCTACAATGAAATGCAATGGAGGAGTAAACGACATACATTTTAACCAAAGAACCAGATAAATGAATAAGAGAAACCATAAATGAATGAGATAAAAACTTAAAATCATGTTGTAAATGACATTTTACTCCAAAGATTTTACTTCCATGTGTGGGTGACAACTAACTAAATAAATAGATGATGTCATGATCTGGTTGAAATCCATCTGCAGGATCCATGTTTTATTATTAATGGCAAACCTAAGACAAAATCCAGAATTTAGAACCAAAAGGACAGGCAGGGGTCGAGACAGGAGCCACGAGAAAACCAAATCCAAGCCAATACTCAGAGTATGAAGTTAGGAGTCACAGGCAATGGGTGGATATATGCAGGAGAAGTCAGACTAAACAGTCAGAACATTCAGTGAGGAGAAACAATGCCTTGCTACATGAAACTGACCAAAGACAATATTTAAGACCTAAGAAACAGTTATCAAGTGTACTTAATTAACTGGTTTCACTGAATATGTGAACTGGATTCTTCATCTGGACGCTGAAGGATTAGTGAACAAATGATCTGAGAATCTTGATATAATAACTTACTGATGGGGGCGACATTGCAGCACAGATGCCCATTCTAACAATGACATATAACTGAAAGTTTTGAACCTGCAGAGAGATTTGGGTACAGACCTTGGAAATAACAACCAGACACCCTGTGTACCTGATCCACGAGAACGTAGTTTTGTATATTTGTTGAATTTACAGCTCAGTTATGGCACAAAGGCTGTGGATTTTTCTGATCTTTGCTGGAATTTTCTATGGTATAATTTATTTTCATACTAATTGCTGATTAGTATAATTAATACATTTCAAATTGTTCTTATAATAACTGGATATGTGTTTTTTCCCTTAGATTGCAGAGCTGAAGACAGAGTAAATCAAACCAGAGGAAATGTGATTGAATATGAAGGAAAATCAGTGACTATCGGCTGTAAATTTGACACTACTGATTCATCTCCATATCTCTTCTGGTACATCCAATATCCCAATGAGTCTCCCAAGTACCTGCTGAGACGGTTTATATCAGGAGCTGGGGATAATGCTCAAGGTTTTAAGGAGAGATTTAATGCCAGTTTGGACAAAAGTGCAAAGACTGTACCATTAACAGTACAGAATGTGCAGCTGTCAGACTCTGCTGTGTATTACTGTGCTCTGAGGCCCACAGTGAGAATAACCTTCTCACACCCTCTACAAAAACACCTGCACACTGAGCAGATCATAGTGCATAAGCAAGTATTCTCTGGCATAGGTTTAAATGCATTAATTTAATTTCATTACAATGAGGTTTGAGAGCTTATTACCAACCAGAACACTGGACCATCACCCCCTACAGGTATTGACCCTCTCCCCCCAGACAAGCTTAACATGCTCTCTGCATGCTTTCACACTGATTCTGCTCCTCTGCTCACCCAGCCTCAGCACCAGCATGTTGGAGAATCATCACAGGACTTTTAATAAGTAAAGAAACAGCAGGAAAGCTGATGAGTCCAGCAATCATTCAGAGACACAGAGGAGAGCGACATGGGAGAAGTTACACCATGTGGGTGGAGTTAATAAACCGCTGAAACAGACGAGACTTCTGACTTCATAACTCTAGGTTTTTCATTCCCAGTTTCTGTCAACGAGAATAGAATTTTTTTTCTAAACCTTGCATTTACTTCAGAGAGAAACTAAAGCATTAAAATGTCAGAAGATACTGAAGGAGGACAGAGACAGGAGACCAAAACACGCCTGATTCCATGAGGGGATGGTATATGTCTGCAGTTATATTACTGACAACATCTGTATAACTTCTAAAAAACCCAGTTTATTTTCTTGGAAAATCAAAGGTACCACTGTGCTAAAAATAAAGCTTTTTCTCCATGCAGTAACAGACCACCATACCCTTCAGATACTACCATGGTTCAGATGCCAGTTATGTTACCAGTGTAGACTCTAAATCATTTATGTACATTGAAAGTACCTATTGATATATTGCAGCTTTGTCATTCATAGAAAAGACTCATTATGAGAAGGATTATTAAAATGACCCATTTTAGAAATTTTCAAAAAGTAATGAAATTGAACTTACACACAAAAAGTTCTGCTACATTGTACCAGTGTTTACCATCATAGAAAAACACTGGAAATACTTCATAGTGACAGGATCTTTAGCATCCCTGTATGGCAAGGGGGTCACAGGCTGTTTTTTTGTTTTTCTCTACATGATTGATGTTAAAAATCGTCAAATTCCTTTTGGTTTACTTCATTATTTATTCAAAATTCTGCAGAATTTGAGACATGAGGATGATTATATCTGACGGAGGATCAGTACAACTCAGCTAAATAAAAAACAAAAAAATGTGAAGCCAGTGAAAGACGTATTGTACTGGAGATCATGGAAAGTTCAGTAACTACCTTTCAATCTACAGCAATATGAGTCCGCTGTACATTACTGTGCTATATGGCCACAACGGAGAATTACATACAAAAACTATATTTTATGCTAAACCTGTATAAAATAACATGTGAAAATGTCTGCTATTTGTTCAGGGAATAGATGTGGGTCATTCCTCAGAGGGAGGTCATGTGACATATTTAATCTCATTTATACGACAAATCAGGAAGCAGCACTGAGCAGATAAGGCTGAACAGCACAGTTTGTGTCTGTTACCCCAACAGTAACATATGGAGAAGTCATGTATCTTAGTTATCATAACCATCACCGCAGGTAACCTTTCAAAATGCATGAATTGTCACAGCATTAAAAAATGTCATTGCTTCAGTAAAATTCTTTCCAACATCATTATAATTTTGTCCTTATTATTCTTATTTTCTCTTTTCAGGATTGACTGCTGGTGATGACATCAGTCCTGATAAACAAGATGTTTCCAGTAATGATGGAGAATCAGTGACACTGAGCTGCAGCTACACAGCAACCAGTGATTATATTTCTCTTTACTGGTACAGACAGCACTCTAATCAGGGACCACAGTATTTACTCTACAAAGGTGCCAGGGCATATGATGGGAATGAGCACAACCCAGATAAACAATTCAAATCTACTACAACCAGGGATTCCACCCAGCTCACCATACCCAGTCTTACCATAGCAGATACAGCCATCTACTACTGTGCTCTGAGAGACTCACAGTGCTCAAAACCTACTGAGACGCTGTACAAAAACTAATTTCATAAGAACTTCCTCTCAGTGTGCATCAGAAGTAGCTTCCTTCCCACAATCTGGGATCAGTTGCAGCGCAGCAGATGTTCAGGTATAAAGCTGGTTATTGTGGTTACATCAGTCAGAGGAGCTGATGGCTGAGATACTGAAGGAAACAGATCAGGAAGCTGCAGTCTGTGTCTGTTCCAGAGAGTACAAAGATCTGTAAGTTTATTCTCTTTACAGCTCATTTAACTCATCATTCAGCTAAATTATATTTTCAAATAATCTGTAATTATTTGATGAATTCTGTGAATGAGATTTTCCTGCCTCACCCCTGAGGGACACAAAGCTGTACTGAATTAGCAGAGCTTGCTACACAAAAAAATGAGATAATAAATGCAACCTCTTACAGTTATCGCTTATTCATAATCAAACATAAACTTGGCGGAAGCTTTATACAAGAAGCACACAATGGGCATGACATCAGTCCTCTGCTTTGTCTAATTAAATCACAATTGTTACAACTATAAATAACTATCGTAATGTAACCCTTACATGATCTAATCTATCTTACAATGCATCGGTTTGGTTAAAATAAAGCTGCTGGATAGTCTGATTACAATGGGGAACACATTTTTTGTTCAGTTAGTGTCACGCCTCGGTGGGTGGGGCCACGTGAGTAAGCCTCGTTACAATTGTCTATTTAACCAGCACTCTGACTAACCATGGTTGCCAAGTATTGTTGCTCTCATGTGCCCTACTAAGCATTCTTCCTCTCTTGTCTTTTGTGCCACGTCATCTGCCCTGCCCGACCTGCCTGCCCGCCTCGTCTTCCTGATCCCTGCCCTGCTTCATCTGTGTTCCCTGATGTGCCCGTCTTCCCGTCCTGTGCCTCCTCGTAGGATTGATCTCTCCGGCTCACGACCCTCTGCCTGCCTTCTCCACCGTCGCTCGTTTCATGCCCCTTTGGACTTGTCTATTGTTCGGTGTCCCAATAAACCTCTGGGTCTCCTGCATCTGGGTTCAGCCTGCTCTGTTCTTCCCGGACATGACAGCTATATTACACTTGTTTTTTACTAACTTTTGGGTGGTGAATCCAGAAATGACCTCAGTTTTTACGATACAGGGTACCCTCCATTTTTGTCAAAAAACATACAAATTTTACATACAATGAAAAAATATTACTCTGACATTTTTTTTTTTACAGTCAAACATTTGAAAATTAATCGGGTAAGCAGTTAAGGTAAAAATTTACGCCTGTAGCTTTTCCTGGAGTGTTCAGTGTTAGGACGATCCCACCAGATGGTCCAACAATAGTCAGCCATTATAAGTACATCCCATCTACCCTGATACCGTCCTTCCATGACCTTCAAATCTTGGTGGAATCGTTCACCTTGCTCATCACTGACTGCACCAAGGTTTTCCGGGAAGTTAGAAAGATGGCTATGCAGAAAATGCACCTTGATGCTCATATTGCCACCAAGCATTCTTGCAGCTCTCCAAGAGTTTCTGGACAATTTCTGTGTAATTATTTGCTCGTGTGTTTCCCAGAAAGTCCTTGACAATGGCTTTGAATGATAACCAAGCATTCTTTTCGACTTCTAACATTGTCCTCATGAAATCTTCATCTTTGATGAGCCGCCGAATCTGTGGACCATCAAACCACCAGCCTTTATTTTTCAAATGACAGGCTAGAAAATACCAAAATGAGGTACTTGAAACAGTCTCCTTCAGTTGGCAAAGCTTTAACGAACTGCTTCATCAGACCCAATTTCATGTGCAGAGGGGGGAATATAATATTCTTTCTATCAACAAGTAGCTCATGTAGAATGTTTGGATCACCTGGTTTTAGGGCAGATCTTGGAGGCCAATTCCTTTCCACCCAATACCTCTCACGGGCTCTGCTGTCCCACATGCACAGATAACAGGGACACTTGGTGTATCCGCGTTGCTGACCAAGAAGGAAGTATACCATTTTAAGGTCAACACAGATGACACAATTGTGTTGGTGATATTGCAACAACTCAATTACTCTCTTTATGTCTGCATGTTCTTCACAAAGAGAAACTGAATGGCCAATTGGGACTGACCCAAATATATTGCCATTGTGAAGGAGGACACACTTTAAGCTCCACTTTGAGCTATTGATGAATTCGGTTGAGTTATAGATTGGAATTCCCAATTCCTCCATTATACCAGGTATGTTATGGCAATACACATAGCCACTGTCAGTTCTAAAGTACTGCAGAAATGCAATTTCCCTGGTTCGAAAGTATGTTACCTTTGTTCCTTTTTCAAGTAAGTTTTTCTCAAAGGGATCTCATTGTTGAAAGGTATCACTCAGTTAGCACTCATACCTCTGGGATCTGGGTTTAAGTCTCCATGTGTGTGGAGTTTGCATGTTTCCATGGAATTACCAGGCTCTTACCGTATAATTTGTAATAGATGATTCCCTTTTCCATGTAATCAACACAAATTTCTACTATATATATTCTGCAACATTATTAAGTAAAACATGACAATGTACTGTACGGTAACTTCCGGTAAGTAAGCTGAGTTATAGGGTAATCATACAGAATTTTCTTAGTAATTCAACTGTAGTTTCTCTATATTTACCGATTTATTACCTCTGGTAATTAATCAATAATACATTAAATTTTGCCATATATTTATTGGGAAATTACTTAATAATTCAGGGACTGTTAAAGCAAGGGCTACCATTTTCTTATTGAAAAAAATAAATTAAAAAATTTTAATCAATCTACTTTAATATATATAGCACTACAAATTATTTACTAACACTACAATTGAGCTTTACAATTGAGCTTTAGCCACAAAGGTCCAGTGTGTATGCAGGTCATTGGAATGACTTTCAAGTTAGATGTTCAAACCCAGGTGTGAGGAATCTTCAGCCAATCGGTCCTCTAATTACTAATCTCAGTAGGGAGCTTCAGCGAAACCCGCAAACCCAGCAGACCTTTCTGGATAAGATTGACCACCCCTGCTTTAGAGAAAACTGGCTTTTACTTTAATGCTGAAGCCATTTAAATCAACATGATACATCAGAGGATCTTGATTTCTTAATTGCTTTTGTAGAGGATGCTTCTTCATCTGCTGGAATTTGGATGCTGCAACTTGAAGTTAATAAATACTACTGAAACTAATATCTTTGAGTAGACTACGACTGTGACATTCAATATGTTCTTACTATTTTGCCAGTTTGAACACTACTAGGATGTTATATTTAGCAGCACAAAAAATATAGATAAGACAAATGTACACATCAGTTAATCTGTTGCAAAACCAATAATGTCAACGCCTCATGGAACCATGTAAGTCTTTGCCTTTTTGCAGGAAAATGAGCTATATATAAATTGGGCACTAGAGGGAGCTGTTTCTGCTCCATAAAAGTTCTCAAACAGATCCAGAGCAGGGAAAAATATATACAATATTTTCAGTAATACATGTCAATTGTATATATTTCGTAGCACTAAAAATGCAAAGAAGATAAATGTACGTTAGTACAAATGACTTGATTCAAAACAGATAATATCAGCATGTAATAGCACCGTTAAGAAAACTTTAAATGCATTTTGCACAAAAATATGTAAGCAAACATTAGGCACTAGAGGGAGCTGTTTCTTCTCCATAAAACTGGCAATTGTTCTCAAACACATCAAGAGCAGGGAATGAAACATAACATTTCCAGTAATATGATAAAGCGAGCAGCCACGATGTTACAGTCAGAGTGGAAGCAGATAGTCAATCAGCCCCCTTTGATTAATTCACCTGAGGGTGATGCATTGTGAAGCTCTCCAATAGCTAATAACATGTTTATTTTAGTAACAATGTTAAGTAATCGTCTCCCCTGAAAGTAAATTTCCAGTTTTCTGTTAAAAGATTTTTAAATGCTATTTGTTCCTTAATTGATGGTATAATTTCTCTGTGTTGCAGTGGGAGTGAATACAGATAAAGTTGATCAGCCTCCTTTGATTAATTCATCTGAGGGAGACAAAGCTGTACTGACATGCAGCCATGATATTACAGACTCCAGGTCTAGGTACCGATATGCCTGATCAACCTCTCCATAAGTGACAGTGGGACAGAAGACACACCTGTGTATTTCTGTGCAGTGCAGAAAAAACTCAGTTACAGATTCTCTCAGAATTATCTGATGTTTACTGTACAATAAGGTTTATAACATATACAAGAAGGATAATAACAGCAATGTCTCACAATGACAGAAATTCTGTTCCAAATAAATGCTGACTGTCTTTTGTACCTGGGTTTTCTGTGACTCTCTTCAATAAATAGTCTAGTTTGTTTCTACTTACAATAACACCTTTGTGAGACATTTTAGCTGGTATGAATAAACCATATTTCTTTTATCCTGCGTTTTTTTTTTTTTTAATCTTCTTGTAATTCATGTTCCCAAAAATGGTATTACCAGCACTAAAGAGTAATCGTACAGAATTTTCTTAGGATTTCAACTTCAATTTCAAGACGGAAAAGCTCCTATCAGCCAAGGATGAAGTGAATGTTTCCTGGTAGCAGATACTGCATATTCTGTCCTCATCAGAGTTTGGGTTCAGTTCACACTGACACTTACAAATAACTGTATTGTGACAAACCCATAAGATTGTATATGATTATTTTGATCCATCAGCATCAGTTTTTTTCATAATGGTTCATATCTGGTATGCTTGATATTTGAAGCTGCGGATGGTGTTATTATGTTTCTGTATCATGGTTAAATTGTTTTTGTTAGATAATATTTTAATTGAGAACACAATCGTACCCCAAATGCTTCTCCTTCCTTCTGCCCCTCCCACATCACAGCCCAAACATCCCCACAGAGAAAATGAGGCTACATTTGGCTTCAAGTCATTTACCCTCCAGGAGTGACAATGTTAACGTCACGTGACAAAATGCAGCTTCTTGTAGCAGTGCTGCTAACCATGACATTCTGTAAGTATGTGAAACCTCATGGTCAGTATTGGATGGTAGTTTCATTATCAGTGTTCCTTTGCTCATCAGTAATCACTTGTATTGGTTTATCCACTGCTGACAGGTTTATCTTCTGGGGATAAAATAGAGCAGAAGGAGAAAGAACTTTTGAAAAAAGTTGGAGAGACAGCTTCACTGGAATGTACCTTCAGCACAACCTATGCTACCTTTTGGGTTCACTGGTATCGTCAATATCCTGGAAGAGCACCCCAGTTTATACTGTTCAATGGGACCAGTAGCCGACGTGCAGAGTTTGCTGAAGAGAGATTCTCCTCAAATGCTGATAAGACAGCAGAAAGAGCCTCTTTATCCATTTCAAATGTGCATCTAGGAGACAGTGCTGTCTATTACTGTGCACTACAGACCACAGTGATGTATTCATGCTAGAGCTCATACAAAAACCTGCTTCACCTGCTTACACACAATGTACTTCAATGGGCCACCTGGAGAACACTGAGGTTTAACTCAATAGCAGATATTGCTGGAGGGTTGTGCAGGTAATTCCTGTCTCTCATTCTGCCTGTGTGATACCTGTGAAGATAAGTTTCTTCTTTTCACAGTATCTATAATGAGAATCTTTCATTTAACATCCAAGCAAAGAGTTTGTAAACTCTGTCAAAACACCCAAAAGACCATGAAGGAACACTGGCAGGAACACTGGCAGGAATACTGGCAGTTAATGAAAAAACATGCAGTTCTCTGAGGGAGGCATGTATGCCTGTGATTATGTTACTGATACCATCAGTAGTATGACACTTCCCACTGGATCTGTTTGCCATTGGCCTCATTCATGTTCTTACACAGATTCCCTGGAGGGGGCGACATTGTAGGATCAAGGCCAACAGTTTCATATAGACACCTACTTAAGGATGGGGGAGAGATTTGTGTACAGACACTGAAACAACAGTCAGAAAGACTCTAACTCACTCATAGTGTGGATGCATTTAATTACCTTTATTATAACAGATTAATCGTCATTTACATTGAATATTTTACTTGTTCTGTCAGCATTTTATGGTAATTTGATTTCATGAGTAGCTGATGTTTTGTGTTGAGGAATGTTACCCGGCTGCATCTCTGACAAGCAAGTAGCTGTAGGTTAAAAAGTCATTTTAATTACTCACACGATTTAATTATTCTGTCTTGGCACTTAATTTTTACATGGTTATTCCAGTAGCTTACCTGTGCTTCTGGTGTCCCAACAATCCGATACTTCATAAACAGATATAAAATTAATTAAATGTATAAAAATCAAGTTTCTATAAAACAACAGCACCAAATGACCAACATAAAGAAATACTTCTTATTTGTGTTTTGTGTTAATTTTTGTTCAGCAGAAAGACAAATATTCATTGCAGACTTGAACTGACCGTTTACTCTGCACATGGCAAACTCTCGATTGCTCTAGAAAAATATATGTACATGTAGCCTCAAGGGCAAGTACATATATCCCCCCATGTGTAGCCTGCTTACAGCAAAAATATACAGATTTATCACCACTAGATGGTGCTGTTTCACTAAAATCTGTAATCATACAACTTCTGAATAAGTGGCAAGCTGCAAAGTTACATCATGCACTGGTTCACAACAAATTGTCCTCAGAAACTGCCGTGTGTCATAAAAACAAATGACTTTAAAAAAAAATTTAATCTGCTGCATTTCATAGTTTGTGAGGATGAACCCAAAGCCATCACTGCTCCTTCATGCAATTACAGTATCAGGGCACTACAAAAACTTAGAAAGACGTGGTTCCTCTAAGCCAGTGGTTCCCAACCTTTTTTAACTCACGGCCCACACAGCCAAACACATATGTTTCCGCGGCCCACTGCAAAAGAATTTAAACGATCCCGCTTTTTGTGTCGGGTTAACTAAGTACTCGGAAGCAAGGCTGTTAATTGTCTTTATTGAATAAACTGGTAATTTATTTCATTATATATCAAATTATGATTTATTTGATTTTGACTAGACATTTTTTATTATATTAACAATATTACAATTTCTATTAATAATAATTGGCGGCCCCCCTGCAATACCGTCGCGGCCCACTAGGGGGCCGCGGCCCACAGGTTGAAAACCACTGCTCTAAGCTGACAGCTTCATACACAGCTGTGTCTAGATCAAGGCTTCCCAACCCAGTCCTTGGGGACCACCAGACGGTCCATGTTTTTGCTTCATCCCAGCTCCCGAAGGACCAGGTTGAGATATACTGGTGTAGATGTTTTATCTATCCATCCATCCATCCATCCATTTTCCAAACCACTTATCCTTCTGGGTTGCGGGGGGTCCGGAGCCTATCCCGGAAGCTACAGGCACGAGGCAGGGAACAACCCAGGACAGGGGGCCAGCCCATCGCAGGTAGATGTTTTAGTGAAATGCAAATATAGAAAAGGTACCTAATGATTGTTTGAAATGCTTCCAAGTATGCATGATAGATACAACAAGTGAGGCAAATATGATTGAGCCCTTTGAATGCAGACAAATTATTATCTATTTTACTATGTAGATGTTCTTATTAGAAGATAGATTATACCCATTTGTGTTCAAGGATTTTTAAGAATTCTTCCTATTATGTTACATGTACATTTAAAGAAAAAAAGAAACTGAGCAAATGAAACTGAGCCCTTCGAATGCTGTTTAACAAACTGCCTGGTGGGGGAGACATTGCAGCACAAACAATCATTCTTCTGGTTAAAACACTGTCATATAAGCACCTCCTTATGGCCTGACACTGCAGAGAGATTTGGGTCTACAGAGTGGAAACAACAACCAGACAGGCTGTTTACCTCATCCTTAGTGAACATAGGTCCATATGTTTATGTCTTTACACCTCAGTTATGGCAGAAGATCTGTGGATTTTCCTTATCCTCACTGCATGCTTATTTGGTATGATTCATTCTCTTTATCATTGGTTCCCTTTTTTTCCTGATTCCTGCTTTATTTGATCATTGACTTGTCTTTGTTTTCTCCAGAATGCAGAGCTGAAGATGCAGTGAATCAATCAACAGAAGATGTGATTGTGTATGAAGGAGAGTCAGTCACTTTGAATTGCACATATGTAACAGACAGAGTCCCATGGCTATTCTGGTACATCCAATATCCCAATGATTCTCCCAAGCACCTGCAGAGTGCTGTTGAAAAGCCTCCAGATTTAAAGGACAAATCCCATGCCACTCTGGACAAAAATTTGAAAACTGCACCTTTAACAGTACAGGATGTGCAGCTCTCAGACTCTGCTGTGTATTACTGTGCTCTGAGGCCCACAGTGACAGGAAACTCACTGACACTGTACAAAAACCTGACTGTACCTCATTATTTACCTCAAAAACTGTACCTTTATCAGAACAGAATATGTAATTTGTAAAAAGGTATATATGTGGAACACAGTATAAGCAATGTAATCAGTCAGTAGGGAGGGTTTGATCCTGAGAGGGAGAACATGTGACATGTTTAATCTCAGTAAAACAACAATTCAAGGAGAACAACACAAAAGAGCAGGATGAACGCCAGTTATACATGGATACATGGAGAAGTCATTCATTATAGTTATCAGTGGTGGACTGGGTTCTGCTAATCTGCTAATCGCTAATTGAAAAAGCTAACTTTTTAGTGGATGACCATTTCTGCTGACTTTGAAACCCATTATTGTACTAGCTAGCTTCCGCTACATATAGTTTATGGAATATTATTTAGCACTACATAACGCATAGAGAATGTAATCATTAGGACTCTATTAAGAAGCTGATGTAAACTGTGCAGAGAGTGACTTTGTAGACCAATTACTGCTGTGCACAATGTCATGAAAAACAAGTATGAATTAGCACCTTGTTTTGGCTTTGAAATTTCTGTATCTGTTAGCTATCTTATGTTAGCCTTTGATGTATGAATATGTACTTTATTAGTGCTGCAGCTTATCACTATGTTGAAGGACAAATATGTTATCAGTTCACCAAAAGTCCACAGCCGAGCATTTTTTAAAAGCCAAGTAGAGATGGTCGCACCACAATTATGTTCAGCCGAGGGACCAAACAGTAAAAGAAATGATTGAGAAACTTATCACCTAGGGGTGTGGATCAAGGGAGAAAATGATGATGGATGGTTGAAGGAATTATGATGCTTAAGTGACGAGATATTGTTATACAATATGAAAATGTATAAAAATTAGTGTAAAACAGTATTGGACACACTCCTGCAGGGTGTCCAGCCTTGGCTGTAACCTCGCTTTTACAATAAAGACTGAAGATCTGCTCAGGCGGCTCCTGACTGAAGATAAAAAACAAAAACCACAAGAAGTTCTGCTAATTGAAAATCTGATAACATTTTTTCACAGGTAAGTGAATAAACTTTAATTCCCAAAAACACCTGTAAACCCTAAAATCATACATATTTGTTCCTGTCTGCTGTGAGCATGTCTGCAACAGTCTATCTGTGAAGTGAACGAAGATGAAGTCCATTTAAACTGGGGGCCCTGAATTAAGCAGAGAATAGGGGCCTGTATCACGAAGCTGGATTTCTTGCGTTACCCAAGTTTGTATCAGTGCATGCTCCTTACCCCCTTACCAAGTTTAAATGGACTTTGTCTTCATTCTAATCTGACAAGTTATCCGGCTAAGCAAGAAATGTTGCTTCATGAAACAAGCCCCAGTTGTGTTTTCCAGGTGCTGATTCACAGAGCAATAGACCAACAAATAAGCTGAGACTCTCCTGCCTAGTTCTGGGTAAAAGGCGCCATATTTGTAGTCCCCAAGAGGCTTCACTGAAGGCAAAATGTCAGCATGGGTCAGTTGCAAAATAGGGCTTCCCCGACAAAACGTGTTTATCTCGCAAACAGAATATCATGAAAATTTCACACAGATTATTCCTGAGTTCATAGCAGCGCAACACCTGCAAATGTGCTGAGGTTGGGCTCAAACCAGCGACTTTCCAATCACAGGCACAGAGGTTTAGCCCCCTGAGCCGCACACTGCAGCCAAGACTGAGCCGCACACTGACCCCAAGACTGAGCCGCACACATTAAAAATAAGTAAAAAGATTTTTAAAAATGAACACTAATTTCGAATGACCCATAAACAATTTATGAAAAGAAAACAAAGGGGTCAATTCGCTGGACCAACAAGATCGTTAATTATTAGCAATGTCTTTTTTAATCGTAAATATTCCTGAACCAGTAAAAAAAGGGAAAGTTTTAACCCAAAGAACACTTGCATCAGAGATGGCTGCAAGATTCTAGGTGTGGGTGGTACGAGCCAGGGATCTAAAGAAGAAATCACAACGTTATTTCCATGCATTTAATTAAACAAATTGTGTTTTCATTTGATAGTATTTGGATGCGTATGCGGCATTACGGGATTAAATGGCACTAAAACACTAATCATTTGACTGGTCTATTCCAGTGACCCTTGATTTTATTTATTATTTGACCAGGTTAGCATTTCAGAAGATTCTTCATGGAATCGCACCAATTTTCACTCAGATTTTTGTGTACTGTACTTGTTGCAAAAAAATATAATTTTGGTATCTCAACACTTGATGGCGGTCTTTAACAAGTATTTAGAGGAACTGTTGTATAGTAAATAAACAATGAACACTAGAGGGAGTTATTTCCAGCACAATAAAATTCTTATTCTCTCACCAACTTGTCCAGCCCAAGAAACCTATTCACTGTATTACAGATCAGCTGTTGACGTGAGTAGCCACAGTGATACAGCAGATTGGAGTGTATGCTTAAGGCATATTGGAAGGCTGTGCTGTAGCTGAAACAAAATGCATATTTTAGTAATAATTCTGACTAATGGATTCCTCTGTAAGTATATTTCAAGTGTATTAGAACATGTTAACGTCATTTTTTCTGGCTGGAGATATAATTTCTGTCTGTGTTACAGTGGGACTGGATGCAGAAAAAATTGATCAGCCTCCTTTTATTAATTCACCTGAGGGAGACAAAGCTGTACTGACATGCAATCATGATATTACAAACGCAAATTCTATGTACTGGTATATACAGCATCCAAACAAGGCTCCTGAACTTCTCATTCGGGGATTTGATAAGACTGTTGTTAATGGAAGATTCTTAATGGACGTGAACAGAGAAGATGCTCTGACCAACCTCTCCATCAGTGACAGTAGGACAGAAGACACAGCTGTGTATTACTGTGCAGTGCAGCCCACAGTGACACAGAGAGTGTGTCAGATGGTACAAAAACTCAGTTACAGCTTCTCTGAGAATCAGGAGTGACTCAGTGTGTTACAAGCTCTATGTAATAACAAACAGACAGACAGCCAATAGTGGGGGTTTATACCTGTGAGGGAAGTCATGTGACATGTTTAATCTCATTACATCAACAAGTCAACTCAATCTCAACAGAGCAGGGTGAACAGCAGGGCTGATTTCTGTGCTACATGGAGAAGTCATTTATCTTAGTTATTATAACCATCACCACAGGTAACCGTCCTAAAAGGCTTCAATGTTTGTGATATAGGAAATCAAATGTTTTTACTGATATAGTAAATTTTATTCCTACATTATGTTCATTTTCAAGTTTTCTCTTTTCAGGATTAACTGCAGGTGATGACATCAATCCAGATGAACAAGAAGTTTACAGTAAAGAAGGAGAATCAGTGACACTGAGCTGCAACTATAGAGCAAGTAGTGAAAGTATTTATCTTTACTGGTACAGACAGCACTCTAATCAGGCACCACAGTACCTACTCTATAAAGGTGCCAGGACAAACACTTATGAGAACATCCCAGATAAACGATTCAAATCTACGACATCCAGGAACTCCACCCAGCTCACCATTCCCAGTCTTACCATAGCAGACACAGCCATCTACTACTGTGCTCTGAGGGATGCACAGTGATCAAAAGTCACTGCAACGCTGTACAAAAACCCACCTGACAAGAGTTTCCTCTCAGTGGGTGTCAAAGCGTAGTTTCATATAATCAGGGATCAGAGCAGCAGATGTTCAGAGGTAAAGGTGGTTATTGTGGTTACATCTGTAGGGGAACCGTCCACTGGCCCAATGGCGGAATCACAGTTGGACAGCCGAAGGCTTGAAATGCGTGTGGATCCTTCCGAGCGCTTCTGTAAAGTTACTTACCTGTTGTAGGTAAAGACCAAATTATTTCTCACTCCAATTTAATTAAAGATCTTTATTGGCAATTTTAGTCATGACATTTCTGTTATTTAGATTACTTCTGGGCTGTGCCTTCTATTGCTGAACTCCCACTAATCCCGGACGATTGGGCGCATCAGATTCGACTCGGCCGATAAGGCGATCCGTGACTCTGCTATGTAGGTTTAGATGTTGGACAACCACTACAATGTAATACAGTGCCAGCCTAGATACCCGTCATGACCCGGCGGCCCTTAACGCCCCAGAGGCTCAGCTGACCATTGCCGAATCCGAGCTAGTGAGGGCCACAGAGGTTAAGCCGGTGTCTGCTGTAACTCGGCGTGTGCACGCCTCAGAGGCTGGGCCGGATTTGGTGCCGTAACTCAGCGTGTACACGCCTCAGAGGCTGGGCCGGTCTATTACAGTAACCCAGCGTGTGCGCACCTCAGAGGCTGAACCAGACTTTGTGCCGTAACTCAGCTTGTGCGCGCCTCAGAGGCTGAGCCGGCAGTCACCGTAACTCAACTTGGGCAGCCGCATCGGGCCTATTCACTGTATGCTGTTTCACAAACTGCCTGGTGGGGGAGTCATTGCAGCACAAACAATCATTCTTCTGGTTAAAACACTGTCATATAAGCACCCCCTTATGGCCTGACACTGCAGAAAGATTTGGGTCCAAACAGCAACCAGACAGGCTGTTTACCTCATCCTTAGTGAACATAGGTCCATATGTTTGTCTTTACACCTCAGTTATGGCAGAAAATCTGTGGACTCTTCTTATCCTCACTGCATGCTTATTTGGTAAGATTCATTCTCTTCATCGTTGGTTCACTTTTTTTCTGATTCCTGCTTTATTTGATCATTGACTTCTTTTTGTTTTCTCCAGAATGCAGAGCTGAAGATGCAGTGAATCAGTCAGCAGTAGATGTGATTGTGTATGAAGGAGAGTCAGTCACTTTGAATTGTACTTATGTAACAACAGACAGAGTCCCATGGCTCTTCTGGTACATCCAATATCCCAATGATTCTCCCAAGCACCTGCAGAGTGCTGTTGATAAGCTTCCAGGTTTAAAGGACAAATTTCATGCCATTCTGGACAAAAATTTGAAAACTGCACCTTTAACAGTACTGGATGTGCAGCTCTCCGACTCTGCTGTGTATTACTGTGCTCTGAGGCCCACAGTGACAGGAAGCTCACTGACACTGTACAAAAAGCTGACTGTACTTCAGCAGTTACCTCAAACTGTACATTTATTAGAACAGAATATGCAATTTCCAAAGTAAAAAGGTATATATGTGGTACACAGTATAGGCAATGTAATCAGCCAATAGGCAAGATTTGATCATTCATTAGTAATAATCCCACTAGAACAGATCCACTATCTAACATGTGTGAATGACTCTCTGCAGACAGCACACAGAGACATGTGACACAGACAGTTTAGAGAAAATCGGTTTCTTATATATTTTGACATTCCCAATGATCTTAAATAAAAAAATGGGCAGAGAAAAGTAAGTAAAAAGATTTTTTTAAATGAACATTCATTTCCAATGACCCAAAAACGATTTATGAAAAGAAAACAAAGGGGTCAATTCGCTGGACCAACAAGATCGTTAATTATTAGCAATGTCTTTTTTAATTATAAATATTCCTGAACCTGTAAAAAAGGGAAAGTTTTAACCCAAAGAACACTTGCATCAGAGATGGCTGCAAGCTTCCAGGTGTGGATGGTACGAGCCAGGGATCTAAAGAAGAAATCACAACGTTATTTCCATCCATTGAATTAAACAAATTGTGTTTTCATTTGATAGTATTTGGATGCGGCATTACGGGATTAAACGGCATTAAAACAATAATCATTTGACTGGTCTATTCCAGTGACCCTTGATTTTATTTATTATTTCACCAGGTCAGCATTTCACAAGATTCTTCATGGAATCACACCAATTTCCACTCGGCAAATTATCACTCAGATGTTTGTGTACTGTACTTGGTGCAAAAAAAAAGATAATTTTGGTATCTCAACACTTGATGGCGCTCTTCAACAAGTATTTAGAGGAATTGTTGTATAAAGAAATAAACAATGAACACTAGAGGGAGTTATTTCCAGCACAATAAAATTCTTCTTCTCTCACCAACTTGTCCAGCCCAAGAAGCCTATTCACTGTATTACAGATCAGCTGTTGATGTGAGTAGCCGCAGTGATACAGCAGATTAGAGTGTATGCTGGAAGGCTGTGCTGTAGCTGAAACAAAATGCATATTTTAGTAATAATTCTGACTAATGGATTCCTCTGTAAGTATATTTCAAGTGTATTAAAATATGTTAATGTCATTTTTTCCGGCTGGAGATATAATTTCTCTCTGTGTTACAGTGGGACTGGATGCAGAAAAAATTGATCAGCCTTCTTTTATTAATTCACCTGAGGGAGACAAAGCTGTATTGACATGCCGCCATGATATTACAGACTCCAGGTCTATGTACTGGTACATACAGCATCCAAACAAGGCTCCTGAAGCTCTACTTTATGGATTTGAAAAGGTTGATCCTAAAGGAAGATTCTCAATGGATGTGAACAGAACAGAACGTCTGACCAACCTCTCCATCAGTGACAGTAGGACAGAAGACACAGCTGTGTATTACTGTGCAGTGCAGCCCACAGTGACACAGAGAGTGTGTCAGATGGTACAAAAACTCAGTTACAGCTTCTCTGAGAATCAGGAGTGACTCAGTGTGTTACAAGCTCTATGTAATAACAAACAGACAGACAGCCAATAGTGGGGGTTTATACCTGTGAGGGAAGTCATGTGACATGTTTAATCTCATTACATCAACAAGTCAACTCAATCTCAACAGAGCAGGGTGAACAGCAGGGCTGATTTCTGTGCTACATGGAGAAGTCATTTATCTTAGTTATTATAACCATCACCACAGGTAACCGTCCTAAAAGGCTTCAGTGTTTGTGATATAGGAAATCAAATGTTTTTACTGATATAGTAAATTTTATTCCTACAATATGTTCATTTTTGTATTGATATTATTCACGTTTTCTCTTTTCAGGATTAACTGCAGGTGATGACATCAGTCCAGATGAACAAGAAGTTTACAGTAAAGAAGGAGAATCAGTGACACTGAGCTGCAACTACAGAGCAAGTAGTGAAAGTATTTATCTTTACTGGTACAGACAGCACTCTAATCAGGCACCACAGTATCTACTCCATAAAGGTGCCAGGTCAAGCACTTATGAGAACATCCCAGATAAACGATTCAAATCTACGACATCCAGGAACTCCACCCAGCTCACCATTCCCAGTCTTACCATAGCAGACACAGCCATCTACTACTGTGGTCTGATGGATGCACAGTGATCAAAAGTCACTGCAACACTGTACAAAAACCCACCTGACAAGAGTTTCCTCTTAGTGGGTATCAAAGTGCAGTTTCATATAATGTGGGATCAGAGCAGCAGATGTTCAGAGGTAAAGGTGGCTATTGTGGTTACATCAGTCAATTGACAGCAGGGACAGCATTGTATCTACCATTTTGAAAGTAAATGAAACAAGTAAATGAAACAAGTGAAAGTAAATAAACAAAGAAATAGAATTTTGTACAGGGCAAGGTGTAGGTCCTCCAGTCGGTGGTGGAGTCACGAAAAAATGTTATATTTGTGGACCTTAGCATAGACATAACAAATTAATAAATGTGTGTGAAATAGAGTTGTGCCAGAGCGGTCAGGAGATACTGATGTGAGTTACTATATTGGTCATGACGTCACAGATGATGTGCACATTAATAGAATTAACTGCTTTCGACTGAGAAGAACAACTTCATTAGCACTTATCATAATGTGAGGGCAGTCATGGAGATGTCTGGGAATGTTTGGTGCAGCAAGAAATAAAAGGACATTGCTCAGTTGTAAAACAACAAGTGCTGGATAACCGGCCACTGTATACTCTTTCTGTGAGGCAGAAGCTATACTCAATGATCATCATGTGACACCACCCTCAGACAACCCAAATGACCTTGAATCATTAACTCCTAACAATCTCAGACAGATGAAGGCAGACTGTACATGTAGCAGACTTGTTCTGCAAGAGATATACTACAGAAGTCAACTATCGTCAAGTCAAGTATCCAGGAACGGTAAAAATGGTACAGATCACATAGGAACCTTGCAGATGGAGGTCTTTTGCTCAGAGCATCAATACAGCCCCTAGACAGTCATGGTCCATGGGTCATGTCACTGAAACCATTACAGATTTGAAAGGATTTATGTATTGTATTCCTCTTATGACAAAAACAAATTCATCAGAAAGACGCATATCAGTTTTGTCTTATGTAAGAAGCAATGTAGTTCAACCAAGATGTAATTATTTGTTTGTTTGTTTGTCTTTTTTTGGACTAATGGGCTTCCTATGACTGAACTTGTCAGAGGGACAGTCTATCCGTGAGGATGGATCCCGACCGCCCTCCACAGCCTTGCCCCCCCCCCCCCCCCCCCGCACACACTCTCCCTCGCTTGTGTTCTAACACCTGCAGTCCAGTCTGTGATTAGATTGGTCTGCCTGTTGGATTGCCTATATAACCTGTAGAATCGTTTTCCTTGATGAGAGAAATTGTTGACTGATGTCCAGTTACCCAGCATTTCTCTGCCCCGCTAACGAGTGAATCTTAGTTCTCATAACCGTCACTGCAAGTGCCCTTTAAAAAAAACATTGTCAAGGTAAATAAAAATTAATTGTTGGTTCAATGTATTTATGTCTAAAATTCTTATTATTGTTTATTATTCATGTTTTCTTTATGCAGTATTGCCTACTAGTGATTACATCAGTCCCAATAAAGCTGCAACTACGGAGCAAGCAGTGAAAATATTTATCATTAGCACCGTTAAAAAAAAACTTTAAACGCCTTTTGCACAAAAATGAGGTAAGCAAACATTAGGCACTAGAGGGAGCTGTTGCTTTTCCAGAAAACTGGTTATTGTTCTCAAACACACCAAGAGCAGGGATTGAAATATAACATTTCCAGTAATACATTAAAGCGAGCAGCCAAGATAGACTAATTAGAACATAGATTTTTCCTGTTTTGTGAAGCTCTCCAATAGCTAATAACATGTTTATTTTAGTAATACTACTGATTTATGGGCTCCCATGCAAATAAACTTCCAGTTTTCTGTTAAAATATTTTGCTATTCATTCTTTAACAGGTGGTATAATTACTGTGTTACAGTGGGAGTGAATGCAGATAAAGTCAATCAGCCTCCTTTGATTAATTCACCTGAGGGAGACAAAGCTTTACTGACATGCAGCCATGATATTAAAAACTCAGGCTACATGAACTGGTATGTACCAGATCTAAACAATATTCCTGATCTTCTCATTTATGGATTTGATGAGGCTGTTTCTAAAGAAAGATTCTCAATGGATGTGGACAGACAAGAGTGCCCTACCAACCTCTCAATGAGCGACAATAGGACAGAAGACACAGCTGTGTATTACTGTGCAGTGCAGCCCACAGTGACACCGAATGTGTCTCGTGGTACAAAAACACAGTTACAGATTCTCTCAAAATTTTCCGATGTTTGCTGCACAATAAGTATTATAATATACAAGAAGGCTAATAACAGCAATGTCTCACGAAGACTAAGAAATTCTGTTCCAAATAAATGCTCACTGTCTTTTTTACCTGGGTGTTCTGTGACTTTCTTCAATAAATAGTTTAGTTTGTTTCCATTTACAATAACACATTTGTGAGAGATTTTAGTTGTAATGAATAAACCATATTATAATTTAATTCATCCTGAGGTTAACATAAGTTTTTTAAATATATATTTTTTTAATCTCCTTGTCATTCATGTTCCCAAAATGATTAATTTCAGGACAGAAAAGCTCCTATCGGTCCAGGATGAAGTGAGTATGTTCTGGTAGCAGATACTGCAGATTCTGTCCTCATCAGAGTTTGGGTTCAGTTCACACTGACACATAAATAATTGTGTTATGACAAAACCCTCATATTGTCCATGATTACTTTTTGTCCATCTGTATTTTTCATAATGGTTCAAATTTGGTCTGCTTGATATTTGAAGCTGCGGATGGTGTTATTATGTTTCTGTAACACGGCTAAATTGTTTTTGTCAGATATTTTAATTGAGAAAACACTTATACCCCAAATGCTTGTTTTATACATGGAGAGTGTAACTGTTCATACTCAGCACATTCAGCAGCTTCTCTGTCTGCTCCTCCTTCCTTCTGCCCCTCCCACATCACAGCCCAAACATCCCCACAGAAAAACTGAGGCTACATTTGGCTTCAAGTCATCTACCCTCCAGGAGTGACAATGTTAATGTCACATGACAAGATGCAGCTTCTTGTAGCAGTGCTGCTAACCATGACATTCTGTAAGTATGTGAAACCTCATGGTCAGTATTGGATGGTAGTTTCATTATCAGTGTTCCTTTGCTCATCAGTAATCACTTCTATTGGTTCATCCACTGCTGACAGGTTTATCCTCTGGAGATAAAATAGAGCAGAAGGAGAAAGAACTGTTGAAAGGGGAAGGAGAGACGGCTTCACTGGAATGTACCTTCAGCACAAGCAGCCCTACCTTTTGGGTTCACTGGTATCGCCAGTACCCTGGAAGAGCACCCCAGTTTATACTGCTCAGTGGGACCAGTAGCCGACGTGGAGAGTTTGCTGAAGAGAGATTCTCCTCAAATGCTGATAAGACAGCAGAAAGAGCCTCTTTATCTATTTCAGAAGTTCATCTAGGAGACAGTGCTGTCTATTACTGTGCTCTGAGTACCACAGTGATGTATTCATGCTAGAGCTCATACAAAAACCTGCTTCATCTGTTTACACACAATGTACTTCAATGGGCCACCTGGAGATCACTGAGGTTTATCTCAACAGCAAATATTGCTGGCAGGATTTGTAGGTATTCCAGTTAGCAGAAAAACAAATAATCATTGGATAATTGAGCTGACCGTTTATTGTGCATATGGAAAACTCTTGAATCTCTAGAATAACATGTTCATGTAGCCTCAAGGGCAAGTACATATATTCCCCCATGTGTTGCCTATATATAAATATATAGATTTATCACCACTAGATGGTGCTGTTTCACTAAAAGTTGTAATCTTACAGCGTCTCTCTTAATCAGTGGCAAGCTGCAAAGTTCCATCATGCACTGTGTCACAACAAACTGTCCCCAGAAACTGCCGTGTGTCATGAAAAGATGTAACGAATTAAAAAATATATATTACAAATCTGCTGCATTTCAGAGTTTGTGAGGAAGAACCCAAAGCCATCACTGCTCCTTCATGCAATTACAGTATCAGGGCACTACAAAAACTTAGAAAGACGTGGCTCCTCTAAGCTGACAGCTTCATACACAGCTGTGTGTAGATCAAGGTTTCCCAACCCAGTCCTTGGGGACCACCTGATGGTTCATGTTTTTGATTCTTCCCAGCTCCCGAAGAACCAGCTTGAGAAATACTGGTCTAGATGTTTTAGTGAAGTGCAAATATAGAAAAGGTACCTAATGATTATTTGAAATGCTTCCAAGAATGTATTAAAAATAAAATAAGTGAGGAAAATATGATTGAGCCCTTTGAATGCAGACAAATTATTATCTATTTTACTATGTAGATGTTCTTGTTGGAAGATAGAATATATCCATTTGTTTTCAAGGATTTGTAAGTATTGTCCCTATTGTATTTAATCTAAATGGATAATACAAACTGAGTAAATGTAACTGAGACCTTCAAATGCTGTTTCACAAACTGCCTGGTGGGGGAAGCATTGCAGTACAAACAATCATTCTTCTGGTTAAAACACTGTCATATAAGCACCTCCTTATGGCCTGACACTGCAGAGAGATTTGGGTCTACAGAGTGGAAACAACAACCAGACAGGCTGTTTACCTCATCCTTAGTGAGCATAGGTCCATATGTTTATGTCTTTACACCTCAGTTATGGCAGAAAATCTGTGGACTCTTCTTATCCTTGCTGCATGCTTATTTGGTAAGATTCATTCTCTTCATCATTGGTTCACTTTTGTTTCTGATTCCTGCTTTATTTGATCATTGACTTCTTTTTGTTTTCTCCAGAATGCAGAGCTGAAGATGCAGTGAATCAGTCAACAGAAGATGTGATTGTACATGAAGGAGAGTCAGTCACTTTGAATTGTACATATGTAACAACAGACTATAGCCCATGGCTCTTCTGGTACATCCAATATCCCAATAATTCTCCCAAGCACCTGCAGAGAGCTGTTGAAAAGCCTCCAGATTTAAAGGACAAATCCCATGCCATTCTGGACAAAAATTTGAAAACTGCACCTTTAACAGTAAAGGATGTGCAGCTCTCAGACTCTGCTGTGTATTACTGTGCTCTGAGGCCCACAGTGACAGGAAGCTCACTGACACTGTACAAAAAGCTGACTGTACCTCAGTAGTTACCTCAGAAACTGTACCTTTATCATAACAGAATATGTAATTTGCAAAGTAAAAAGGTACAGTATATGTGTGGTACACAGTATAAGCAATGTAATCAGCCAATAGGGAGGATTTGATCCTGAGAGGGAGAACATGTGACATGTTTAATCTCAGTAAAACAACAATTCAAAGTCAATGTCACATCACTGCTGACATATGATCGAGAAACAGTTTTACTTCTCAGAGAGCCAATCGCTGGCCGTCAACCTGGACATCACGCTCTCTGACCCTCACCACTGGAAAACCCTAAAGCTGGGCTCTCTCTGCTGTCATACACTCTCCAACACATTTTCCTCGTACGACAGTTCAGTGAAGGCTTATGAGTCTGCCAGTGTAATGCATTATCAGAAAGAGGTGTCTTGAGCAGAAATATGATGTACAAGCAAAGGCCACCTCCTCAACACCTCTGAATCCATGGAAATAATCATACATGTCTGAAAACCACAAAAAGTGATATTGACAAATTGAGGTTATGTTGTATGCAAGTGAATGAATTAATAAATGAATGAGAAGAAAACATCTTGGGTCATTTGGCTGTATACTGGTACTGTGAGGGCTGTCCAGAGTGGAGGGAGGAACTCCACATTCTGCTGTTGATTCTGGGGTTCACCAGGAGTGTGCTCTTGCTCCTACTCTGTTCAATGCTTGTATGGACTGGGTGATGGGCAGGGTCGTGGGGTCCAGCAGTTGTGGGGCATCTGTTGGTGAAGAAAGATTTACTGATTTTGACTTTGTCGACGATGCTGTGATCTTTGCAGAGTCAATGGAGGCTCTGATCAGGGCTCCCAAGAGACTGAGCGAGGGGTCTGAGTGTCTGGGATTGCGGGTGTCCTGGATAAAGACCAAGATCCAGGCCTTTATTGACTTCTAAAGTTTGCTGCCATGTGTTTATGCATAGCGAAGCCCTCATCTGGATAAGCTGTAAAAAATGCATGGATGTGTGTCTATTACATAGTGGCAGGGAATGAGTTTCACAGTTAGTTCCCTATTAGTCAGGTCAGTGTAAGTGGGCAAAGTGCCCTTATCATCTTAATGGCCATATCTGTCCATAACTCTTGAGTATCTCTGCATTGCCACCAATGGCAATGGGAACAACCCAGGATGGGGCGCCGACCCATCAGAGATCAGACTCACACACAATTCACTCACACATGCATACATGCACTTTGGTGACACTAATCACATTAACCCCAAAATGACAGAGAAAATATGCAAACTGCACATACAGAATGCTGCTAGGGACATGAACCCTGGTCTTCGAAGTGTGTGACAACAGTAACAACCACCAAGCCATCTCTGTAATTTACTCAAGATACAAAATAAATGTAAGCAGTTTAACTGAAACTTGTGATATACAGATTTCCAGCAAAAATACTACTTTCAAACAAGTAAATTATAGTCATATTCAGCCATTTAACAACAATCGTTTGTGTCATACGAAGAAGGGAAAAAATGTAAGTATTTTGGCTTGTAAGTCCTGGTATAATCATCACTATAGCAAATAATCATTCTGTCTTGGCTGTTCCTATAACTTTTCCAGTGGCTGTTTCACAGCTTATCTGACACTTGATAAACAGTGATAAGATTGATGAAATGTATAAATATCAAGATTTTATAAATCAGCAGCACCAATATGAGCAAACATAAAGAAATATGTATTTGTGTAGTTTTATTTTGTGTTTGGTAGAAAGACAAAGTCAAATTTTCATTGCAGAGTGTGACTTACCGTTTACTGTGCACATGTGAAATAAACTCTTCAATCTCTAGGAAAATGCATGTATATGTATCCTGCTTTCAGCAAAAAACAAAGATTTATCACCACTAGATGGTGCTGTTTCACTAAAAGCTATAATCTTACAGCTTCTCTCTGAATCAGTGGCAAGCTACAAAGTTACTGCCAGGCATCAGATCACAACAAACTGCCCCCAGAAACCGATAAGTTTTAAGGATAGATCTAATGTCATCAATTTTTAAAGTACACTTAAGTTTGTTGCATTCCATAGTTTGTGAGTAAGAACCCAAAACCACCACTGCTCCCGCATGTAAATATCAGGGTGCTACAAAATTAAAGATTAAGCTCCTCTAAGCTGATGTCTTATATACATAGCTTAGTGTAGATGTTTATAGTGTACTGAAATGAGAATATAGTAAAAGTATATCATTATTATTAGACATACTTCCAAGAGTAGGAGATAAATCGTGACGAAAAGGGAAGAAAATGTAATTTAGTCCTTAGGATGATGTACCACAAACTTTCTGATGGGGGCGACATTGCAACATGAACATTCATTCTTCAAGTTAAAACACTGTCATATAAGTAACTCCTGCAGAAAGATTTTGGCCCACGGAATAGACAAGACTGTTTGCCTCACCCTTAGTGAACATATATCTAAATATTTATGTTTTTAGGGTTCAGTCATGTTGCAAATTATGTGGATTTTTCTTATTATCATTGCACGTTTCTCTGGTATATTTCCTTCTCCTCCTCATTTGTTCATGAATATAATGTGATTCCTGCTCTCTGATCATTTAATTGTTTTTTTTTTCCTACAGAGTGCAAAGATGAAGATACAGTGACACAGTCTATAGGAGAGGTGATTGTACATGTAGGAGTGCCAGTCACTTTGAATTGTACATATGAAACAACATATCGAAGCCCAGATCTCTTCTGGTACATCCAATATCCCAATGATTCTCCCAAGTACGTGCTGAAATGCTATGGATCAGCAGTTGATAAAGCTGTGGACTTTCAGGAGAGATTTAATGCCAGTCTGGACAAAACGGCAATGACTGTACCTTTAACAGTACAGAATGTGCAGCTGTCAGACTCTGCAGTGTATTACTGTGCTCTGAGGTCCACAGTGACAGGAAGCTCACTGACACTGTACAAAAACCTGACTGTTCATAAGTAGTTATTTTACTATCTATGCCATATATGAATAGTTTTATGATTTTGTACACTTCCCTTACTAATTAGTCACTAATTAGTCACTGTGATAAAAGAGGTAGGCTGTAGGTAAGAGTAATCAGTGGGAATGTGACTGAGTGAGAGCAGGGTGTGTGCTGGGAGTGAATAGGGCTCATGTTCTGGGAGATTCACAGGGTGTTTTCACGATATTAGTCTGTGTGTTGAGTAAATATCCCCTGTTGATCCAAAATGGAAAGAGCTGTGATGGAGATGAGATTAGAGGATGAAACCCCAAAGTGTGGTCAGTCTAAGACAGTCCAGCACGGCTCCTACCTTTATGTAATGTAGAGTTATTTTCACATGTAATAAAAATTCAAGAATCCAATGCAGATAAAAATGTTTCTCTGCATGTAAAGCTGAGTTGTTCTACTCAAGTTCCCACTTGGACTCAAGTTTGCATATGAGTGGACTCAGTCTTGTCACACAATTGGGTGAATTTTTGAAGTACGAAGAAGAACGTGACATTCAAATATTATAAATCATTGATTTCTGTGGTGGTTGGCATGGCTTCCAGTTTCTATGGATATCTGGAAAGGAAACATCAAGACAGGTAAGTAATGCTAGCAAACCCAGTTTGATTGGCTAACTGTCTGGCCAAAATAAGTTTTACTTAGTTATCTAGGAATAACTATCCCGCTATCTAGCTATTTCATAATAGTTATTATTATTGCATTTTATTAGTCCCCTAGTCGGAAATTCTCTTTTTCACATTGGCCACTTTAATCTTCAGATAGACACAGGTAAGTTTGGGGTCAAATCACAGGGTTGATCAGTGTTCAACATGGCTGGAGTATTTATGTTTAAAGGTCTTATTCAAGACCCTAAAAGTGGTGGGATTGATCTGCCAAGAGCAAGAATCAAACCAGCAGCCTTCATCAAGGTGCTGTTTTAGTGTGTTGTCTCTATCATGACAGATGACACATGGTGCGTTACACAGTACATCATTCAATGAACTCTGTATGTGGACTTTATCTACAATGTGTGTGCTTTTAAAAAAATTACAATTTTTTTTATAAAGTCTGTTAAATAAAAAAGCATTTGAAAGAAAAGTTGCATTTTTTATGCCTATTCTTTGATTCCAGACCAATTTTAAATGTGCTCAACGGGATATAGTGTTGTTACAATGTTACAATGAAATCCATAATTAATATACTTTACATTTTGTCACTAAACATTACATTTTCAATGATAAGTTTATTTCCTAGATGTAAATAACCATTTCTTAGTTGGTGCCTATTTTAAACAAATTATTTAAATGTAAAAATTTGGAATTTGTGTTTAGTAGTTTTTGAATTCAGTTTCATTGTGTAGAATTATTTTTCCAGTCTTGGATAGTTGCTATCCAGCTCTGGTAATTGACTCAGTCTTGTCTCGGATTTGCCCCCATTTGATTCTTGACTCAAACTTGAATTGTTAAAGATATGGTCTTGATTCGAACACCACTGAATAGATGTGAATTTTACTATTAGACAAGGTAGGACACCTCTTGGGGTCTTTGCATTTTTAGTAACGGTTTTCAAAATAGAAAAAGTTCCCCCCATCCCGGCTGTTAAGGACTATTCCACTTTGAGACTTTGCCCTACCCAGCTTTCTCTTAACAGTGGCATCTACCAGACTGTAGGCGGAGCTGCATGTCCGCTATAGCCGAACAAAACTACAGCTAAAAGTGGCCCTGGGGACCAAATCGTTTATCCGTCATAAGTGTAATTCCATTATGTGCAAGTCCGCTATATCCGATGCTTTTTCTGCATGTTCTTAAAGCCGCACGGCCGGGGTCAGCGGACCTCGTCCATTATAGAAGATATACCCCAACTATAAGGGGATTTTACTGTATCCTGCTGGAGTGGTACACAAACTGTGAACAGATGTAGAGAGAACACAATTAAACAAACATATGCAAAGATTCAAGACTAACCTTAGCAAATTCAGGGAACAGTTAAACTTCTTAAATTTGACTGATTGATCCCCCGACGCAATACCCTCCTCCCTCCGATTGGTGAATTTTACTGACAGCACTCCCACCCCCACCCGCATTGGAAAGCTTTACCGCTGGCACCCCATGCATTAATTAGCATATTATTGATGTTCCATCATTTTTAATTCCCTCTTTTCTCATTTAGCTCTGAAAAATAGCTGAAATGGCCCATTTAGCCCACCCACGTCAGCCTTGGGCCCCTACAGTAGTCTGCCCCTGCCTCTGCCGTGGACATGAACACAACGCTATTGCACAGTATGCTGAATATCAAACTTTAAAAATGGTACAGAATCTACAACTGTCTTGCTACTGAACATACAACATACACAATTCTCTAGAGTATAAATCATCTATGAATGAGTAGCATAACAAAGCATCTCTAAGGTTTGTATAAGGTATATATGTCTGACACAGACATGCAGTGCATTCTGGGTGACCTTCCTAAGGAGGAGGTCATGTGACATACTTAACCTCATTACAACAAAAAATCAGGAAGGACCACTGAACAGATAAAGGTGAATATCAAAGATCTGCTCTGATTCTCTAAGTTCTACATGGAGAAGTTGTTCTTTTTAGCAATCATAACCATCACCACAGGTAACGGTTTAAAAAGACATGTCATGATAAATAGATAATTATTGTGTGGTTAGTAAATGTATTTCCAGCATTATTTTATTATTATTCATGTTTTCTCTTTTCAGTATTAACTGCTATTGAAGATATTAGCCCTGATAAAGAAGAAGTTTCCAGAAATGAAGGAGAATCTGTGACACTGAGCTGCAACTATAAAACAACCAGTGAATATGTTACTCTATGCTGGCACAGACAGTACTCTACTCAAGAACCACGGTTTCTACTCTATAAAGGTGCCCATACATACAGTATCTTTGAACACAATACAATGGCCAGATTCAAATCTACTACATCCTGGAACTCCACCAAGCTTACCATTGACAGTCTTACCATAGCAGACACAGCCATCTACTACTGTTCAGTGAGGGTAGGTAGCACTGTGATGAAACTTTACTGAAACGCTGAACAAAAACATATCTGGCAATAGTTTCCTCTCACTGGGAATCGGAAGTAGCTTCCTACCCACAATCTGTGACCATCTCCAGAGCAGCAAAGTTTTAGCGCTCAAGCTGGTTATTGTGGTTACATCAGTCAGAGGAGCTGATGGCTGAGATACTGAAGCAAACAGAGCAGGAATCTGCTGTAAACAGCTGCTATAGAAACTGTTTGTTTTCTCTGAGAACTGTGAATGATGCTGACACTCATCAGTCCGGTTTGAGTAAATGACACTAGGACAGAATCACTAATCATTCTGACTGGTTTGTTACTGTAACCTTTACTTTCTTTTCACAGTTTCTGAGAATAAAATGTAGTTATCATATTGAGTCCAACTAAAAATACCATAATAAGGATTATTATTATTATCATTATTATTATTATTATACACAGCTGTGTATTACTGTGCAGTGCAGCCCACAGTGACACAGAATGTGTGTTAGATGGTACAAAAACCCAGCTACAGATTTTCTAAGAATTTATAGCCACCAAGAACCCATCATGCACTGGACCAAAGCCAACAGACATGTCTTGCAGTTGAAATCTATTTATCTATTATTATCTATTATTATTATTACTTTGTCAAAACTATGCAATCATATGAAAAGTAATGTCTGATACATGGTGTTTATAACTGGTATAAAAAGTCAGACTGTTTTTTATTCTTCTTAAACTTTAAAAAGCATGCTGACTTTCCCTAATGCCTCCCACATCACCAGCCAATCATACCTATAGAAAATCCAAGGAGGAAAATAAAACGTTGAAAGAGAAGGACAGAGCATCACACAAGGAGACACTACATACCATAGTCAGTGCACCACACCAGTTCATACTGTTCAGTGGGTCAGGCAGCTACACTGCAGAGTTTGCTAAACAGAGATTCTCCTCAAATGCTGATAAGCCAGGAGGAAAAGTCTTTTAAATCATTTTCAAAGTTCACCTTGGAGACAGTGCTGTCTATGAGCACAGTGATGTGCTAATGCTAGAGCTCATATAATATGGGGATAACAATACTGATATGGGGAAGGTATGGATAAAGTGTTTCTGCTTGAAAGAACAAGGAGAGATTTAGTATCAACCTAAACACAAGTGTAAATACCATAGCTGTAACATTACAGAATGTGCAGCTGTTTGACTCCTTTGTTGTCTGAGACACCTGATAAGAGTTTCCTCTCAGTGGGCATCAGAAGTAGTTTCCTTCCCACAATCTGGGATCAGTTACAGAGTAGCAGAGGTTCAGATGTAAAGGTGGTTGTTGTGGTTACATCAGTCAGAGGAGCTGACGGCTGAGATACTGAAGTCAATGGTAAATGCAGTCTGTCCCATCACGATAGAGTAAACAGTGAATAAGAAACTCAAATAGGTAGAAGTGTAGTGGTACTTGATGTTTATTTTAATAATGACTCCTCTGTAAATGTGTTTCATGTTTTCTAGTAAATCGTGTCATAATGTATTCATTGCTGCAATTGGAGGCATAATTCCTCTGTATTACAATGGGAATGGATAAAGTTGATCAGTCTCCGTTGATTAATTCAGCTGAAGGGGACAAAGCCATGCCGATATGCAGCCATGAGATTACACACTTAGGTCATTTCTACAGGAAGATTCCTATTGACTCTGAGGTCAGTCAGCTAGCTTGAAATTTTTATATATTTTACCCATCTAAACAACATTGATCACAAAATGCTGCAAATGCTCATATTCAGCACAAACTCACCCCTAATAATCTGAGGGCTTCAAAAATGTCATTAGTTGTTTGTTTGTTTTTAAATTAACAGTAAACATACACTTTTCTGTGCTAAAATATTGAGATTTAAAAAAAAAAACATATTATAAACATTTCTGGCCACGTATTTTGCACTATGTAACATAAACAAAGGGGGTCGCTACACATTTACCTGATATTTCATGTGGTTTGATTACTAAAGGCCTTTGCGAGATCTCACAATACGTTTCCATTACCTCTTTTCTCCCAAAGATGTGGACCATCTGGCAGGGAGCTGGGAGAGAGTAACAAAATGGACCATGTGGTGTTTGAGAAATACTGGTCTAGAGGTTTTTAGTGCAGTGAAAATATAGAAAGGGTATCTAATGATTGTTTGAAATATTTTTAAGAACGAGTGATAAATAAAATAAGTGAGGAAAATATTACTGAGCCCTTCGAATGCTGTTTCACAAACTGCCTGGTGGGGGAGACATTGCAGCACAAACAATCATTCTTCTGGTTAAAACACTGTCATATAAGCACCTCCTTATGGCCTGACACTGCAGACAGATTTGGGTTTACAGAGTGGAAACAACAACCAGACAGGCTGTTTACCTCATCCTTAGTGAACATAGGTCCATATGTTTATGTCTTTACACCTCAGTTATGGCAGAAGATCTGTGGATTTTCCTTCTCTTCATTGCATGCTTATTTGGTAAGATTCCTTCTCCTACTCATCTGTTCATGAATTTATTGTGATTCCTGCTTTATTTGATCATTGACTTCTTTTTGTTTTCTCCAGAATGCAGAGCTGAAGATACAGTGAATCAGTCAACAGTAGATGTGATCGTGTATGAAGGAGATCCAGTCACTTTGAATTGTACATATAAAACAACATATTCAAACCCATATCTCTTCTGGTACATACAATATTCCAATGATTCTCCCAAGTACGTGCTGAAATGCTATGGATCAGTAGTTGATAAAGCTCTGGACTTTCAGGAGAGATTTACTGCCAGTCTGAACAAAACTGCCAACACTGTACCTTTAACAGTACAGAATGTGCAGCTGTCAGACTCTGCTGTGTATTACTGCGCTCTGAGGCCCACAGTGACAGGAAACTCACTGACTCTGTACAAAAACCTGACTGTTCGTAGGTAGTTGTTTTACTATCTATGCCGTATGTGAACAGCTTTATGATTCTGTACCTTATAAACCTAAATATTCAAGTGGTGCATCATTTATCATGGACATTGTGTAAGACCTTCCATGTCCCTTCCGGGGCTCCATACTAAAGTGTTACAACTTTGGAGTGACACTATTCCCTTCAAAGCCAGTGGCCTTCAAAATGAAAATAAATGAGGTAAGTGTCAACTCACCTGTAACAGTCCCCTCCAGAGGTAATGGGCCATCAATCTGGAATGTTACTGCCCCCACCCTACCCAGCACACACCCATCACTTTGGAAAGTCAGTGTGAATTGAACACAATAAAAGCCTTTTTACAGTTTATTATATGCAATGGAAAACAGGTTGTGGCTGAATAGTCGCTTCACATAGGCTTACATTCCGGCCTACAAAAAAATATCAGGACCATTAGAAGGACAATTGCAGAAGACAGAATGCCACATAATGTCATTGTAATTACAAGTGGGTGTTGGATGGTGGAGATTGCCGGTGCCCAGCATTTCCAGATCATTCTATTATTTTGGTGATAACAAATTTGAAAGTTTTTGCATTACCAACCAGTTTGGGTCTGGCAGGAAAGAATGATTCATGTAGTGATAATGCTCACCAGAGAGGTCTATACGATTCAGATTGGGTGTTTTCATACGTCTTTTTGACACAATAATGGCTGCCAGATTACCATGTGGTTATCATTACCAACCAGTTTGAGAACCAGATTTCTCACTAGATTTTTTCTCTGACTGCCTTGCTGTTTGTTTCAGGAAATAGATTTGATTAGTGCTGGGCGATATCATTTGACATGACCCATATTTGTTTAATAGTTTAACTTAAATTTGTGATATACTACTTTCAAACAAGAAATTTGTAGTCATACTCAGCCATATATAAACAGTCATTTGCGTCATGTGAAGGAGGGAAATAATTAATCAAATTATTTTGGCTTGTAAGTCCGAGCCCAGGTATAATTAGTCATCACTATAGCAAATAATCATCCTGTCTCGGCTGTTCCTATAACTTTTCCAATGGCTATTTCACAGCTTATTCGTACTTCAGGTCCCTCCACAATCTGACATTTGATAAACAGTTATAAGATTGATTAAATGTATAAATATCAAGATTTTATAAATCAGCAGCACCAATATGAGCAAACATAAAGAAATGTTTATTTGTGTATAGTAGAAAGATAAAGATTTTTATTGTATAGTGGAACTCATTGTTTACTGTGCACATGGCAAAAAAAACTTCAATATCTAGGAAAATGCATGTATATGCAACTTGCTTACAGCAAAAAAAAAAAAACAGATTTATCACCACTAGATGGTGCTGTTTCACTAAAAGCTATAATCTTAGCGCTTCTCTCTGAATCAGTGGCAAGCTACAAAGTTACCGCCAGGCATGAGATCACAACAAACTGTCCCCATAAACCAATAGGTTTTATGGATAGATCTAATGTCATCAATTTCAAAAATACATTTAAGTTTGTTGCATTCCATAGTTTGAGTAAGAACCCAAAACCACCACTGCCCCCGCATGTAAATATCAGGGTGCTACAAAATGAAAGATGTAGCTCCTCTAAGTTGACATCTTATGTAAACATCTTAGTCTAGATCAGTGTTTCTCAACTCAGTCCTGGGGGATCCCCAGACAGTCCACGATTTCGCTCCCTCCCAGCTCCCAAAAATATGGGCTGTCTGGCAGGAAGCTGAGAGACAGTAAAAAAAGTGGTGTTTAAGAAACACTGGTCTAGATGCTTTTAGTGCAGTGAAAATATAGGTATCTAATGATTGTTTGAAATATTTTTAAGAACGAGTGATAAATAAAATAAGTGAGGAAAATATGCCAAAGCCCTTCGAATGCTGTTTCACAAACTGCCTGGTGGGGGAGACATTGCAGCACAAACAATCATTCTTCTGGTTAAAACACTGTCATATAAGCACCTCCTTATGGTCTGACACTGCAGAGAGATTTGGGTTTACAGAGTGGAAACAACAACCAGACAGGCTGTTTACCTCATCCTTAGTGAACATAGGTCCATATGTTTATGTCTTTACACCTCAGTTATGGCAGAAGATCTGTGGATTTTTCTTCTCTTCGCTGCATGCTTATTTGGTAAGATTCCTTCTCCTACTCATCTGTTCATGAATTTATTCTGAATCCTGATTTAACTGATCATTGATTTATTTTTGTTTTCTCCAGAATGCAGAGCTGAAGATGCAGTGAATCAATCAACAGCAGATGTGATTGTGTATGAAGGAGAGTCAGTCACTTTGAATTGTACATATAAAACAACATATCCAAGCCCATCTCTCTTCTGGTACATCCAATATCCCAATGATTCTCCAAAGTACATGTTGAAATGCTATGGATCAGTAGTTGATAAAGCTCCAGACTTTCAGGAGAGATTTAATGCCAGATTTAACCCAACTGCCAACACTGTACCTTTAACAGTACAGAATGTGCAGCTGTCAGACTCTGCAGTGTACTACTGTGCTCTGAGGCCCACAGTGACAGGAAACTCACTGATGCTGTACAAAAACCAGACTGCACCTAGATAGTAAAAAAAAACTAACTATGCTGTATATGAAGTTATATGATTTTGTATACTTGCTTTATATGGTAAACCTAAATATTGAAGCTGTGTATCATTTACCTTAGACATTGTGTAAGACCTTTGGAAACAGAGTATCACTGGTTACTGACTGAGCTCCTCTAACCAGCTTAGCAAGAAGCTGGGAGTTTGTTGTCACTAATTAATCACTCTGATAAAAGAGGTAGGCTGTAGGTAAGAGGAATCTGAGTGAGAGCAGGGTATGTGCTGGGACTGAATAGGGCTCATGTTCTGGGAGATTCACAGGGTGTTTTCTTCTAATGTGATATTAGTCTGTGTGATGAGTAAATATTCCATTAATCCACAAAGGAAAGAGCTGTGATGGAGATGAGATTAGAGGATGGAACCCCAAAGTGTGGTCAGTCTAAGACAGTCCAGCACAGCTCCTACCTTTATGTAATGTAGAGTTATTTTCACATGTAATTAATATTTCCCTAATGATTATTATGTTCTCCTTCTGTACTGTAGTTAACTGTGAAAACCATATATGTTGAAAAAAATAATTAAGATCTCCCCTTGTAGCTCAACCTATGGATCATTCAAGTCCAATAATAGTAAAGGGGAGGTAATGGGTTTTACGGTTAACTTTATGAATTAAAAAATCAATATTCAAATAGTTTATTTATCCCTTTCCCCCAATTTTTTGTTAAAAAATGGTGAACAATCAACACAAAGAGGAACAAAAAACAGATGAAAAGTATAAACATTCAGCCCCCTTTTGGTATATATTCTGTATCCCCCCCCGACTCCCTAATAGAAGAAGAAGAAAAAAAGAGTGAGAAAGGAGTTCAGTATCTGCAAAAACAATAAAAATAAAAATAAACCAGACTAATGTACTTTAAACATATATATCTTATCCCTGAAACTTAATCTTGAGGCAGAGTAACTGCTATAAAATACATTTATAGGTCCTCCAAGGGTATAAAAAGGGAGGCCTTAGGAGGGTCTGCCAATTTCTAATTTAACAAATTCTTCTCTGAGCTCGAAGTGAAGCAAAGCCAGAAACATTCTCAACTTTATTGCTTTTTGAAACATCATCTCCTGGAACAGGAAAGATAGACACTTCAAAACTCGACTGAATGTCAATGTCAAGTGTATCAGACGACAATTTAAACACTGAGTGGAAAAGGTCTGTCAACTTCAGGCCATTCCTATAACATACAAACTAAATTAGCTTTCGGAGAATTGCATATGTCTAAATTTGGAAAAATCTTCGCCAGTTTGGATTTACAATAGTGGACAGGATGAAGGACCTCAAGCTGAATCAACCCCAATCAAGCACATGATGTCGTTCCATTAACTCTGGGCAGGGCATGCTCCTACGTGCAGTCAGATATCTCTGCTCCAAATTCGTCTAATAATTTAACCCTAATCTTTTTTAACGTCAAATCTGTAAGAGCAATTAAATAGTTTAGAAAGTAAGCCTTTTGATTGTGTAGGGGTTCCCAAGATGGTATCCATACCAGATTTGGGTGGCAACTCCGGAAAGGTACAACAATGAGAGCTAATAAAACGTAGGATTTGGAAGTTTATATTGCATAGATAAAAAAAAAAAAGACACACAAAGCCTATTGTAAAGGTCAGTGAATTTACACAGGTGTACAGTAGGTTAGTCCGATCCTTAAAGACAAGGTCTACTTTAGCAGGGAGGAAGAGATGATTCTTACATATAGGGCCAAGGAAGGACAGATTCATTCATTTAAAGTTTTGTCTAAATTGTAGCTAAATTTTAAGAGTATTAGAAATAATTCGACATGATGTATATTTAGAAATATCAAGAGGAAAATTAGAGCTAAAAGACATGTAGACAAGAATTAGATTCAGATTTACACAAATCTGTCTCCGGGGTTGTATCGTGCATAACATTTTTTGCAGATTGGCAGCCCAATAGTGATACATAAAACTGGGCAGAGACGGCCTTTGCTGGGACCTGTGTCGCTGACGAAAGCCCTTACTGATCCTAGGATTTTTACCATTCCATATAAATGATAGTATCATACGTCCACTGTTGGATTTTGAGAGGAACACAGGGATGCACTGAAATAAAGATACTGTAAAAAGGCTGGTAACACATTAATTTTCATACAATTAGCTCTAGCTAAGGACAACTGAAGAGTATGCAAGTTTGTGTTTGTTAATTTAGGGCATAAAGTTTTCTCCAAACAGATAAGACTGGTTGAAAAAATTAATTATCAGCTGTGGCGTTATACCCCTTTTTGCTCCTTTATTGCATGGTGTTCACATGCGTGGACAGTTAAACAACTTTTAAATCAAACCGAATTTTGCAAAAAACTAAAATGGATTTCAATTGAAGCAGAACTTTGAATAATAAAAACAGTATTTAAAAAATTTGGATATTTTTTGCTCGTTATTGAGCATGAAAGGGCTAGGTAGCAGCGCTCAGGTTTGAGGGACTACGCTCGCATGGCAGCCTTGAAGCATTTTTTTTCTTATATCGGGTTAGTTTATGCTCCACAGTGCTGCCTGACTGGAAAGCTGCACACAGTTTCTTCAACTTTATTCATATATCCGGATTAAATCAGGGCTTTTGTTCGGTAAAAACACAAATAATGTGGGTGGGGACACAGATGGAGGTACAGCAGTTAATGTAGCTACTAACGGTCTCTGTGTAATCGTGCATATTATCTGCGGCCTCCTTAAAAATGTTAATATCTGTAGCCTCTAGGCAGCCATGAAAATCAGCCAGCACACTGTCAGTGTCCATCTTAACAGTTCTAATCGTAACTGGATTAGTTTTCAGTCTTGTACTGGACTGCCAAGTGGTCCCACAGCTTTGTGTGCATTCTGTGTGTTACTGTAATAGTGATCTAAAATGCTGTTTACGCTAGTTGGGAAATTGACAAGCTGTTGGGAGTCTTGGCATGGCTTTCTGAAGATCGCAGTGATTAAAGTCACAATACAGCGGCCTCTGGGTATACATTCTCATGTCCACATTTCATATCGTGAAGTTCTCAGAGCACGTTGTCCTCATTAGCAGAGGGGGATCTACGACATCCAGGGATTTTACACATCTCACCATTCCCAGTCTTACCATAGCAGACACAGCCATCTACTACTGTGTTTCGTCAGATAAGTTCAGTAACTACCTTGTCACAGACAATTACATACAAAAACTATATTTTATGCTAAACCTGTATAAAGTAATATGCGAGAATGTGTGCAACATGTTCAGGCAATAGATGTGGGTCATTCCTCAGAGGGAGGTCATGTGACATGTTTAATCTCATTTAAACAACAAATCAGGAAGCAGCACTGAGCAGATTAGGCTGAACAGCACAGTTTGTGTCTGTTACCCCAACAGTAACATATGGAGAAGTCATGTATCTTAGTTATCATAATCATCACCGCAGGTAACCTTTCAAAATGCATGAATTGTCACAGTATTTAAAAAATTGCTTCAGTAAAATTCTTTCCAACATCATTATAATTTTGTCCTTATTATTCATATTTTCTCTTTTCAGGATTGACTGCTGGTGATGACATCAGTCCTGATAAACAAGATGTTTCCAGTAAAGAAGGAGAATCAGTGACACTGAGCTGCAGCTACACAGCAACCAGTGATTATATTTATCTTTACTGGTACAGACAGCACTCTAATCAGGCACCACAGTTTATACTCTTTAAAGGTGCCAGGTCATATGATCATATTGAGCACATCCCCGACGAACGATTCAAATCTACTACATCCAGGGATTCCACCCAGCTCAACATTCCCAGTCTTACCATAGCAGATACAGCCATCTACTACTGTGCCCAGACAGTAGCACAGTGATCAAAACTTACTGAGATGCTGTACAAAAACTCACTTGATAAGAACTTCCTCTCAGTGAGCATCAGAAGTAGCTTCCTTCCCACAATCTGGGATCAGTTCCAGAGCAGCAGATGTTCAGGTATATAGGTGGTTATTGTGGTTACATCAGTCAGAGGAGCTGATGGCTGAGATACTGAAGGAAACAGAGCAAGAAGCTGAATGATGACCCAACTGACTGATTCTTTATTTATATCTTTGCAAATAAACCAAATTTATCATTGGACAATTCTTAAATGGACAATAACAAGGCTCTCAAATAGAGTTAAAAGCTATGGAATAATGAGGATTTTTGAGAGATTTAAAAGGCAGTAACGAATGAATTTACAGTAATCTGACTCTGCTGCACATTACTGGGATATGTGGTGTCCAGGAATAATAACATAAAAAACATCTGTGGAAATGTCTGCAATATATTAAGCCAATAGACGTGGGTGTATTCTGAGAGGGAGGTCATGTGACATGTCTAATCTCATTAAAACAACAAATCAGGAAGCACAACTCAGCCAAGCAGGGTGAACAACAGAGTTCATTTCTAGTGAACCCCAGTAACACATGGAGAAGTCATTCATCTTCGTTATAATAACCGTCATCACCGGTAACTATTCAAAAAGGCATAAATTGTCACGTCCACACATACAGCATGTAACAAATATTAACACTGGTCCAGTTAATTTCTTTCCAACAATATGATAATTATTTTAATGTTATTTTTCATATTTTCCCCTTTCAGGAATGAGTGCTGGTGATGACATCAGTTCTGACCAACTTGAGTATTTCAGTCGTCAAGGAGAATCAGTGACACTGAGCTGCAGCTACACAGCAACCAGTGATTATATTTATCTTTACTGGTACAGACAGCACTCTAATCAGGGACCACAGTTTATACTCTGTGAAGGTGCCAGGGCATATGATGGTGTCAAGCACAGCACAGATAAACAATTCAAATCAGCTACATCCAGGGATTCCACCCAGCTCACCATTGACAGTCTCATCACAGCAGATACAGCAATTTACTACTGTGCTCTGAGGGATGCACAGTGATCAAAGCTTACTGAGACGCTGTACAAAAACTCATCTGACAAGAGTTTCCTCTCAGTGAGCATAGGAAGTAGCTTCCTTCCCACAATATGGGATCAGTTACAGAGCAGCAGAGGTTCAGATGTAAAGGTGGTTGTTGTGGTTAAATCAGTCAAAGGAGCTGATGGCTGAGATACTGAAGATCAGGAAGCTGTAGTAAATGCAGTCTGTCCCATCCCTATAGAGTAAACCGTGAATAAAGTAAACTTAGGTAAACACTGTCAGATAGTGATTAAAAGCAGTAAAAAAAAAAGTGAAATAGATGTTATCTGGAAATGTACACATGTCCAGTCAATTCAGATATAATCAAACAGTAGCTAGACTGCAGTCTAATTTAAACCTTAAGGCTGATGTTTATTTTAATGACTCCTCTTTACTTGTGCTTAATGTTTTCTGGTACAGCATATGTATTGCTGCATTGGAGGCATAATTTCTCTCTGTGTGACAATGGGAATGGATACAGATGAAGTTAGGGTGACCACCTAATCCATGTCAGGAGGGACACTATGAGCTACAACAGGATTTGTAAACTACCATTTCATACATTTCAATTAAAAGGACCAGGATTTCACTTAAGCACTGGGTTCTTGCCGTATGCTGATTGGTCAGTCTCCTATAATCATGCATATGTGTCAGTAATGTTAATGCGAAACAGCTGGATGAGTCTTTCAATCTAGGAACTAACCAAACATTTTAGCAGAGCACAGAATCCTTTCAGCTTTAAAGTAGTTCGTAAAAGCTGAAGTAGCTCATAGTGTCCCTCCTGACATGGATTAGGTGGTCACCCTAGATGAAGTTGATCAGACTCCTTTGATCAATTCACCTTTAGAGGACAAAGCTGTACCGATATGCAGCCATGACATCAAACTTCAACTGTAGGGTATTCCTACAGCAAGATTCCTCCAGGGTCTAAAGTCAGTCAGCCAGTTTTGTGGCAGCTTGACATGCCATGATATTTTTTTATATTTTACCTGTTTAAAAAGAAAAGCCATTGATCCCAAAATGCTACATATGCTTATATTGAGCATCCCTAATAATGCTAGGATAAAAACTGACCCAGCGTTTGTAGCATATGCACAAAGGGGTTGGCTATACATAGGTGCCTGAAGCATTCAGAAATTTCCTGCGGTTTGGCTACTAATGTCTTAGAACTTAGGAGACACTATTCCTTTCAAAGCCAGTGGCTTACAAAATTAATGACGATAAAAAGTGTCAATTCAGGCATAACAGTCCAAGCTATAACAAGAAAAACAGACAATACAAGCATTTATTATACTAAATGGAGAAATGCTGAATAGAATTCAGCATTTCTGAATTCAGTTCAATTTATTTTAATACAGCAGCTTTCACAACTGTTGCCCAAGGTGCTTTATATGGATGTAATACATTCCTGCATCATACCTACACAATAATTAACAAAAACAGGGGAGAGGGAAAACAAAATGAAAGAACAAAAGCCAGATGACAGAAGAACCAAAAACTCCCAAGTACACACAGAAAATAAATAAAGCCCTGGAGGTCGAAGGTCAACTGGCCGCCCAACTCCCCTAGGAAAGTTAACATTACAGAAAAAGAAAAAAAAAAAAACGGACCTTCTTGGTCGAAGGAAAACTGTGCTCACAACGTTAAAGCCAAAGTCCACCAATGAGCTGCTTCTCAGTGCCGGCATTTACTACTGGCCAATTGAGAGGTCATCCCAAAAACCCACACCAGCCCTCCATGGAACAGGTTTCACACCCCTAGCTTAGAGCTCTTGGAACCATGTCTGACCATGACCCATGGCCGGCATATGCTGGCTACTGGTGCAGGTGCTGGACTGGAGACAGTTGTGGCAGGAGGGACTATAACCATACCCAATACAGCCACGTGCCCCCATTGGGCATTGTCAAAAAAATCTCCAGTAAGGTTCTAATGTGCCTCTCCAACATGCAAATCCTGTCCTCCAAGTGTATGACTAAACACTTCTGGCACATGTACACCTGTCAGGAACATTGTAAGGACAGCCTACGCTGTACATGCCAAGGGACTTTCAAAACACAGCTGCAGAAGAGATAATCCCAACTCCTTTAAAATACAAGTAGCTGTTGGAGATCGTTGGTGCCCAGGAAAGGTGGTTAATTCGTCAGAGCTTATGCCATGCTAATTCATGGCATGTACCATTATGTTAAGCTAATTCATCTTGCCCCGTATTCTTTAAGAATATTTTATTATTTTAGTAATAACTACAGTTTGGAAGCAGTTCAAAGTTAACCCAATTCGACAGACTGTCAGTTCCCATCAGAATGCCAAGCTTCAAAACAGTTTCTGTCTGGCTGAAGGCAAAGGTAAACATCACATGCTCTGCACTTCCAAGGGGTTTTTGCTTGCTTTCTCCCATGCATCCTGCAATACACACAGGTCTTACGCCCAGCGGTGGCCTTCATCCTGATGTCAGTGCTAAGCTCAGCCCCAAGAACTGGCACATGAGCACCACTGGCTGTGTTTGCAGGGGTCATCGGTGTATTCTGTGTCACACCACACAGCTCTGCAATGAGCTCCTCCATGAAAGCCTTGTAAGTTAAACCGTCCTGTTGCATGAGTTCTTTATGGAGAATGTAGGCGTTGGTTGCAGAAATATCTAATAAGTGAAGAAAGAGTTTCCTGTACCACTCTAAGGTTTTGTGCTGTGTTGCATAATATTGGATCAACCGATCCGACAAAGCCACACCTCCCAGCACCTTGTTGTATTCCATCACTGGCGAGGGGCACGGAAAGGCCTGTGTGGTCCAGGCACCCCGTTTGGATTTCACTTTTTTCCGTAGTGTATCCCCAGTGTAGGCTGTATGGATGGTGGAGCAGACAGACACCGGTTGTGTGTCCATCCACTTTACAAAGAGAAGACGACCATCCCTTATCCAGCGATACGTCCCTCTAGGTGACTTGTCTGTCAGGTCATTGACAGCACTGCGAGGACAACCCCTCCTGAACTCTCTGTATGTTCCACAAGCACCAAACTTGCAAGCAAGCAAGTCCTTGAAAAGCTTTGGACTTGTATAGAAATTGTCCATGTACACATGGTACCCAGACCCCAAAAACCTTCTGTTGATCAGTGACATGACAGTGTCATAAGAAAGTCCCTGGCCTGTGGGGACATTGTCCCTTCCAGTGTACACTGAAAAGTCCACAGTGTAACCATTGCTGGAGTCTGTGAGCACAAACAACTTGAAACCCTTGGCACCTTTCCAACGTGCTACACGTTCACCCACAGCAAGACATCTGTGGGGATGATAGAATGACTTACATGCATTCTGAATGGTATATATGAGGGGCTTGACCCGGAACAGCCTGTCATGATCAGAGCTTCCCTTCTTGGCATCATCCTCTCTGTCCTCTTCTGGGTCACTCATGTGCACATTCCAAGATATTGTACGATATCTGTCCCTTGACATCACCTGCGACGGGAAAAGGACGGAAAAGATGCTGTCTCTCCGCCAGTAGTCAGTTATGTGATCCAGCTTCATCATGGCCATGTAGAATATCAGCCCAATGTATCTGTAAAATTCAGCAGCTCCAACATCCACCCATTTGTACTTTGCTCCCTTGCCTTTGTTCCTGGCAGCTTGTTTGTTGGTGTTCTGGCAGATGGTGTTCACAGCATCCTCTGCAAAGAACAGCTTGAAGAGGCTTGCGGGACTGTGACTGTCCCGCATGCTCAGCTGCACGCCGGGCTCCCTTGCAGGAAGAAACCGCAGTGTTGGTGGAACAGCATCAGCATCACTTTCCGTCTTCCAGGACAGCGATTGCTGGCAGTGCTGATACCGTGCTTTTTTGCTTGCAGGTGCAATGTTCTCCAAGTCTCTGTAAAATAATCGATGAAAAAATATATACACAATGAGGGGACCATTGAATACATATTAACCTATTTACAAATTACCTATTTATTCACTGCCTACACATTACGGCAGTGGTGATACATTCAGTATTTTTTCATCATTTACATGGGACATTTAACACCAGAACAGCAGCAGTCTTTTGACCACCTTTAACCGCCAGATGCAATGTACGGCGTGTTGACACCTTTTATTTTCGACGATGGTACATCGCGTTAGCATAACGTTCAGCTTTAAATAATAATAAAACAATGGGAAAGCCGTTAAATCCTCACAGCTACGTAGCAAAGCATGTGAGGGGAGAGGAGCGGTGAGAATTTCCGCCCCTCGCTCACAAGGCTGTTGGCTCCGCCCGCTCAACACCGCTCCACGCTCCACTAAAATTTCGTCCCGCTCCAGTCAAATCGTTCCACGCTCGCTCCAATTTAAAAGACGGACAAAAAATAAAGGAATCAGTGGGCTATTAACCTAAAGAATATACAACGATATAAAACTTGCTCGCGCTTTGCTCTGGCTTCCGCCTGTTCGCGTAGCACACTCATGTTTCTGAGAAAAGTGATTCCAAACTGAATCTTTACTCACCGAAACGTTTGCTAATAGTAAACTTCTATGATTTATCTGTTCTCTTTGGGAAATACTTAGTAAAATAATCGTAGTGTGAGCGGTATTGGAGCGAGACAAAATGACCGCTCCAGTCTTAAACAAAAAACCGCTCCGCGCTTTGACCAAATTCCGCCCGCTCCGCTGCCATGCTTTGCTACGGAGTCGCAACAGGTCATAAAACATTTCTATCTGTCTAATACATTTCATCTCACTTTGAATTCCTTAGGTGCCGTCGGGAAAAACGACTAATACCGACACATACCGATTACTTTTTACACATGGCAAGTACATGAATGGGCTGCGAGTAGCGGCTGTGTTTTGCTTTACGTTGAATACTGTGAATAAGAACATTAAAATAAAAATGTACACGTGCTTCCCTGGGTTAATTTGTAATTAACGTAGCTTTATACACTCGTCGTAAGGCCGAACTTTCGACGAACGAGACCCAACATCCCCAGTTCAATACAGAATACCTGAAATCTACTTCCAAAACAAAATGTGTACATGGGCTACGTTTATCCAACTTCTAAGAAAATACCGACGACTTTTGAAATCCCTTTACGGTCTCACGACAAAGCAGGCGCTTTAGTAGGAACATTACGTATTTTTGGTTAAGGGTGTTAGATACGCTGTTATGAAAACACACTAAACTTTTTATTCTATAAATAGTTTTCCGAACTATAATAAAAAGTTTCCTATGCTCCTGCATCCAGGTGCTCGTGATCCACCCTTTCACATTGACACTGCATCCAGGAAACGCTCGGTGCTTAAGTGAAATCCAGGCCCTTTGGATAAATATGCTTGTGCCAGTTCAAAGCTGACGGAGGCAAAATAATCCACTCAACTCACAAACAAAAGCTACTTACTCATCACACACATCTTCAGCGGCATCTTCCTCGGTGTCCTCACCACTTTCATCCGAAGAGAAGCTGCAGTCTTCGTCACTCTCCAGGACACAGCTATCCTGCATGTCGCGCAAAACTCGAGCAGCAGAAGTACGTGTTTGAACCATGTTGTTACTCCTCAGTCAGCATAACCCAGCTATACCCTCTTATTTATTTACTTTGTACGCGCGCTTTCGTGGGCGTTGCCATGTTCGATGACGTAACTACCCTGCGACAGTGGACAGTTTCGCCGCACTAGATGGTCAGGACGTGTGTGAAAATGGAACCCAGCTCAGAGAATTCTACATCATAAACTTCTACTTCAGTTTTGGAATACCTTACACGTGTTACACCGCGCTAAAGTTCACCTCATACGCGGTATTCAGTTCTCCGCCCTTAACAATATATGGCTATTTTTGTGTGGTTATCACAAATTCTTGATGTCTAGTGCAGACAGCGATGGACATCGATCTTTTTGCGATTACAGCTGTTTTACTATTTGTAAAATTTTGACTATATATATATATATATATATATATATATATATATATATATATATATATATATATATATATATATATATATATATATATATATATATATATATATATATATATATATATATATATATATATGTATGTGTGTGTGTGTGTGTATTCAAGAGTTTTATGCTTATACGACAAAAACTAGCTTTCGAAATGAGTTTTTGAAGCAGTTTGGCAAAATTTCTGTTTTATTCCACATGCAGCATTGCCGACTCCAGAGAGCTAATGAGTGTGTATAGAATAGAATGTGTGACCAACATATTCATCAGTGACAGTAGGACAGAAGACACTGTAAGGCCACTGGCCCCACAGAACTCTATGGCCCTGGGCTCCTTTGGGCCTGCGCTGCCTCTCACCCAAGAGGGAACCGTCAACTTGATTCCAACAAAGCTGGGCTCAGGCCATCTGACCTGCACATCAGCGACGGCACCTCAACACCGCACCATGTAAGAAAGAGCCCACAGACAGTCTCTTGTGGACTCACCGACCATCCTCCTCTCTCCCTCCGCTTCCTGCTGCCAAGCCTTAGACCAGGGGTAGCCAATCTTACCCGCAAAGGGCCGTTGTGTATGTAGGTTTTTGGGGTAACCTATAGGTCAGCTGTTCAAACCCAGGTGTGAGGACTCTTCAGCCAATCAGTCCTCTAATTAAGTAATCTAATTAGGGAGTTTTGCAGATTTGCAGATGACACCAAGGTGGGTGGTGTAGCAGATACTGAACTAGCGGCTCAGCAGCTACAGCGGGATCTTGATTTAATTAGTGACTGGGCTGATACCTGGCAGATGAAATTTAACAGACAAATGTAAGGTACTCCATGTAGGGAGCAGAAATATAAAGTACAGGTATTTTATGGGACCTACTGAAATAAAGGTAGCTGATTATGAGAAAGACCTTGGTGTGTATGTTGATGCTTCCATGTCTCATTCTCGCAAATGCGGGGAAGCAATAAAAAAGGCCAATAGGATGTTGGGGTATATATCCAGGTGTGTGTAGTTTAAGTTAAGGGAGGTAATGCTAAGATTATACAATTCCTTGGTGAGACCTCACCTAGAATATTGTGTGCAGGTTTGGTCACCATATCTTAAAAAGGACATTGCGGCCTTAGAAAAGGTGCAGCGTAGGGCCACAAGAATGATTCCTGGTCTTAGAGGAATGTCATACGAGGAAAGGTTAGTTGAGCTAAATCTGTTCAGCCTCAAGCAAAGGAGACTGAGGGGGGACATGATCCAGGTGTATAAGATTCTAACAGGTTTGGATGCTGTTCAACCGAATAGTTACTTCAGCATTAGTTCAAATACAAGAACTCGTGGCCATAGGTGGAAATTAGCGGGAGAACATTTCAAACTGGATTTAAGGAAGCACTTAAGGTAGTCAGAGTATGGAATAGTCTTCCTGATAAAATAGTGCAAGCTGAATCTTTGGGTTCCTTTAAATCAGAGCTAGATAAGATTTTAACAACTCTGAGCTATTAGTTAAGTTCTCCCCAAGCGAGCTCGATGGGCTGAATGGCCTCCTCTCGTTTGTATTGTTCTTATGTTCTAGTTGCAGCGAAAACCCGCATACACACCGGCCCTTTGCGGATAAGATTGGCCACCCCTGCCTTAGACGGTCACAAAAAACCTAAATGGAACAATTATGGTCTAATATTAATGTAATTAATGTACATATTCATGTTTGGTCTCATTGGAATGGTCTGTGTTAAACGAATATACCATATTTCTGCCTGGTCGATAAGCTCCTCCCCCCCCCCCCCCCAGTAAACAAAAGACCCCAATGTCTTACCGTTCATGTTCCAACTGACCAGTTGTCTGGGGACCTGACTGTCCAATTACTTATCAGTATGCCTTGAAGGGACGTGTTTCTGTTGTAGGACAATTATTGTACAACATTTTTTTTAAATTACAGGATTCATCCAGTATGAACTTTGACTCTTGTGTCATGCATGGAAACCAGTATCCTGAGTGCTACCAGAACCTCCCAGTGAAAACAGTGTGGTTTGATGATAGTAGAAAGTACTGACATCTCACAGATGACTGTATCAGGGCTGGGCTATATGGAAAAATGTTAATATTAATATTTATTTTCATATCAAATTATATTGATAATTATCATGATATAGTTCAAGTCATTATTTCTTTCCCTCAATGCTCCATTATTGCTGGAAATTCCCTTACAATTACCCATAAATATATTAAGGACACGGCGACAAATTAAATGAACTGCAGACTTAAATCTAATTTGAATTAATAAATCATGCGAATATAAACTGTTGTCATATGCTGTAACACTAGAAAACACCAGCAGTACGTATTCTTACTAGATTTTTTTTAAATCTCTGACTGCCTTCCTTTGTTTCAGGAAATAGATTTGATTAGTGCTGAGCGATATAATTTGACATTACCCATATTTGTGTTATAGTTTAACTTAAACTTGTGTTATACAGATTTCCAACAAAAATACTACTTTCAAACAAGTATAGTTGCGCCATGTGAAGGAAACTAACGTATTTCGGCTTGCTAGTCCAAGTCCTGGTATAATTAGTCATCACTATAGCAAATAATCATTCTGCCTCAGCTGTTCCTATAACTTTTCCAATGGCTGTTTCACAGCTTATTCGTACTTCAGGTCCCTCCACAATCTGACATTTGATAAACAGTTAAAAGATTGATGAAATGTATAAATATCAAGATTTTATAAATCAGCAGCACCATTATGAGCAATCAAAGAAATATTTATTTCTGTTTTATTTCGTGTTTAGTAGAAAGACAAAGTCAGATTTTAATTGCATAGTGGAACTAACTGTTTACTGTGCACATAGCAAAAGAAACTCCTCAATCTAGGAAAATGCATGAAAATGTAACCTGCTTACAGCAAAAAATTAAAAAAAAAAAAACACATTTTTATCACTACTAGAGTACATGACTAAACAACACTGGCACATGTAAACCTGCCAGGAACATTGTAAGGACAGTCTAAGCTGTACATGCTAAGGGACTTACAAAACACAGGCACAGAGGACATAAAATCCCAACTACAGTGGTACCTCAGGACTTAAACCTAATCTGTTCAGAACTCCGGATCGAATCCTAAAAAGTTTTATTAAGTTCAATTCATCTTGCCCAGTATTCTGTCAGAATATTTTATTATTTTGGTAATAACTACAGTTTGAAAGCAGTGAAGATCTTGCAGGAAAGATCGGGGACACCAGAAGTGACCTTATTCGACAGACTGTCAGTTCCCATCACAATGCCAAGTTTCAAAACAGTTTCTGTCTGGCTGAAGGCAAAGGTGAACATCACATGCTCTACATTTCCAAGGGGTTTTTGTTTGCTTTCTCCCACGCATACTGCAATACACACAGGTCTTACGCCCAGCGGTGGCCTTCATCCTGCTGTCAGTGCTAAGCTCAGCCCCAAGAACTGGCACATGAACACCACTGGCTGTGTTTGCAGGGGTCATCGGTGTATTCTGTGTCACACCACTGGCTGTGTTTGCAGGGGTCATCGGTGTATTCTGTGTCACACCACACAGCTCTGCAATGAGTTCCTCCATGAAAGCCTTGTAAGTTAAGCCGTCCTGTTGCATGAGTTCTTTATGGAGAATGTAGGCGTTGGTTGCAGAAATGTCCAGGAAGTGAAGAAAGAGTTTCTTGTACCACTCCAAGGTTTTGTGCTGTGTTGTATAATATTGGGTCAACCGGTCCGACAAAGCCACACCTCCCAGCACCTTGTCGTATTCCATCACTGGCGAGGGGCATGGAAAGGAGTGTGTGGTCCAGGCACCCCGTTCGGATTTCACTTTCTTCCATACTGTATCCCCAGTGTAGGCTGTATGGATGGTGGAGCAGACAGACAGCGGTTGTGTGTCCATCCACTTTACAAAGAGAAGACGACCATCCCTTATCCAGCGATATGTCCCTCTAGGTGACTTGTCTGTCAGGTCATTGACAGCACTGCGAGGACACCCCCTCCTGAACTCTCTGTATGTTCCACAAGCACCAAACTTGCAAGCAAGCAAGTCCTTGAAAAGCTTTGGACTTGTATAGAAATTGTCCATGTACACATGGTACCCAGACCCCAAAAACCTTCTGTTGATCAGTGACATGACAGTGGCATAAGAGCGTCCCTGGCCTGTGGGGATGCCGTCCTTTCCAGTGTATACTGAAAAGTCCACAGTGTAACCATTGCTGGAGTCTGTGAGCACAAACAACTTGAAACCCTTGGCACCTTTCCAACGCGCTACACGTTCACCCACAGCAAGACATCTGTGGGGATGATAGAATGACTTGCAGGCATTCTGAATGGTATCTATGAGGGGCTTGACCCGGAACAGCCTGTCATGATCAGAGCTTCCCTTCTTGGCATCATCCTTTCTGTCCTCTTCTGGATCACTCATGTGCACATTCCAAGATATTGTCCGATATCTGTCCCTTGACATCACCTGCGACGGGAAAAGGACGGAAAAGATGCTGTCTCTCCGCCAGTAGTCAGTTATGTGATCCAGCTTCATCATGGCCATGTAGAATATCAGCCCAATGTATCTGTAAAATTCAGTAGCTCCAACATCCACCCATTTGTACTTTGCTCCCTTGCCTTTGTTCCTGGCAGCTTGTTTGTTGGTGTTCTGGCAGATGGTGTTCACAGCATCCTCTGTAAAGAACAGCTTGAAGAGGCTCGCGGGACTATGACTGTCCCGCATGCTCAGCTGCACGCCGGGCTCCCTTGCAGGAAGAAACCGCAGTGTTGGTGGAGCAGCATCAGCATCACTTTCCGTCTTCCAGGACAGCGATTGCTGGCTGTGCTGATACCGTGCTTTTTTGCTTGCAGGTGCAATGTTCTCTAAGTCTCTGTAAAATAATCGATGAAAAAATATATACACAATGAGGGACCATTGAATACATATTAACCTATTTGCAAAGAACCTATCTATTCACTGCCTACACATTACGGCAGTGGTGATACATATTAAGTATTTTTTCCATCATTTACATGTGATGTTTAACACCAGAACAGCAGCAGCAGTCTTTTGACCACCTTTAACCGCCAGAAACAATTTACTTTCTCTGATGGTCCATCGCGTCAGCATAACGTTCGGCATTAAATAATAATAAAACAATGGGAAAGCCGTTAAATCCTCACAGCTACGGAGCAAAGCATGTGAGCGGAGAGGAGCGGTGAGAATTTCCGCTCCTCGCTCCAGTCAAATCGTTCTACGTTCGCTCCAATTTAAAAGAGGGACAAAAAAAAATTAAGGAATCAGTGGGCTTAATAGCCTAAAGAATACAGGCACGTTTTAAATTCCTGTTGATGCTGCGTCTGTATAAAATAAAAATTCACTGACGGCGTTACGTGAAATACAAAAATCCTATTAGACCTACAACGATATAAAAGTTATTCCGAAGTGAATATTTACTCACCGAAACGTTTGATAATAGTACACTTGTATGATTTATCAGTTCTCTTTGTGAAATACTTGGTGAAATACTGTGTGAAATAATCGTAGCGTGAGCGGTATCGGACAAAGCGACCGCTCCCGCCTTAATTTAAAAACTGTTCCGCGCTCTGACCAAATTCCGCCCGCTCCGCTCCTCGCTCACATGCTCTGCTACGGAGTTGCAATAGGTCATAAAACATTTATATTTGCGTAATACGTTCGATCTCACTTTGCATCCCTCAGGTGCCGTCGGGAAAACGGCTCAATGCTAGGTTGCCAAACGGTCTCTAAAGACACAAACATTTGTTTAAGGGTGTATACGCCGTTATGAAAACTAACGGCACACTAAACTTTATTTTAAATTTTAAAATAAAGTTTCCTATGATCCTGCAGCCAGGTGCTCGTGATCCAGCCTTTTCACATTGACACTGCACGCAGGAAGCGCTCGGTGCTTAAGTGAAATTCAGGCCCTTTGGATAAATATGCTGTGCCAGTTCATAACTAACGGAGGCAAAATAATCCACTCAACTCACAAACAAAAGCTACTTACTCATCATACACATCTTCAGCGGCATCTTCCTTGGTGTCCTCACCACTTTCATCTGAAGAGAAGGTGCAGTCTTCATCACTCTCCAGGACATAGCTATCCTGCATATCGCGCAAAACTCGACGAGCGGCGGCGGCGGCGGTGGTACATGTTTGAGCCATGTTGAAACTCCTCAGTCAGTATAACCCAGCTATACCTTCTTATTTATTTACTTTGTTCGCGCGCTTTTGTGGGCGTCGCCATGTTCGATGACGTAACTACCCTGCGACAGTGGACAGTTTCGCCGCACTAGAGCACTTGATGGTCAGGACGTGTGTGAAAACGGAACCCAGCTCAGAGAATTCTGCATCATAAACTTCTACTTCAGTTTTGGAATGTCTTACACATGTTACACCACGCTAAAGTTCACCTTATACGCGGTATTAAGTTTTCCGCCCTTAACAATATATGGCTATTTTTAATCACAAATTCTTGATGTCTATAGGACAAAGACAGCGATGGACATCGATCTTTTTGCGATTAGAGCCGTTTTACTATTTGTGCTCTATCTTGTTCATAGCTACGAAAGTAACCCACGTCAGCTGTAACGAGGCATTAGTTAATTAACAGTTAATTAGTTAATTAGTTAGTTAACAGAGACATCTAGTAAAGTATGCTTTTACTGTGGGTTGACAATGCACGCCTTTTGGATTTTCATGTATTTCCATATATAATTATTATTAAACCATTAATTTTTCATTGGAGTAAACAAATCGGCCAATTCAATAAAAAAAAAACTTTATTTGTCCCCGAGGGGCAATTTAAAAGCCATAGAGGAGCTGCGCACATACATAACAGCTGTAACATTTGACTCAAAAGATGAGAGACATTTTTTTAGCTGAGAACAAACAGTGATCAACAAGGGGTGAGATGTGCAACTGTGTTGAGATTACATATCTGTATATATGTATGTATATTCTGTGTATTGCACAATGAACTATGAACAATAATAAATTACTTTAAATACAGAGGCAATAAGGTGCATGATGTTGAATGTGAAAAAATGAGAAGTGAGAGAGACTCAGATCTGAGGAGGTCTGGATTGTAGGGGGAGGTGGGAGTGTGAGAGGTGACTCTAAAACTAAACAAGACACATGACGTATATTGTGCTTTAAGCAGTTCATTGAGGTACACTGCACAACTGCCAACACTGTACCTTTAACAGTATATATTGTGCTTTAAGCAGTTCATTGTGGTACACTGCACAATATTAAGTGGTTATTTCTTGCAAAAAGGAAATAAAGGTTAATCTTCAGGAGCAGGGTTGGTGAATCTAATTTTAAACAAGACAGGTCATGTATACATCATTTCTCTTCTGGTACATCCAATATCCGCAGGGAACTGTGCAGTCTCCTCTCATTTCCAACTGTACACCTCAGACTTCTGCTACAACTCTGAATTGTGTCACATTCAGAAATTCACGGACGACACGGCCATCATGGGGCGTATTAGGGACGACCAGGAAGAGGAGTACAGGAGTCTGGTGAGGAACTTCGTTATCTGGTGCCACACAAACCACCTGCAGCTGAACACCTCAAAAACCAAGGAACTGGTTATAGATTTTGGGAGGTCCAGACCAAGTCCATGACCAGTTCTGATCATGGGAGAGGAGGTGGAGGTGGTGCACAACTACAAGTACTTCGGGCTGTGGGTGGACAATAAACTGGACTGGATATACAACACACAGCACCTGTACAAAAAGGGCCAAAGCAGGCTGTACTTCCCGAGGAGGCTGCGGCCTTTTAACATCTGCAGGAAGCTCCTGTGGATGTTTTACCAGTCTGTGGTGGCTAGTGTCCTTTTCTTCAGTGTGGTGTGTTGGGGGAGCGGCACAGCAAAAAAGGACTCCACCAGGCTGGAAAAACTGATCAGGATGGCTGGCTCTCTTGTCGGCATGAAGCTGGACACTCTGGCCACGGTGGCAGAGGAAAGGACTCTGAACAAACTGCTGGCCATTATGGATAATGTCAGGCAGCCTCTGCACACTGTCATTAACAACCAGAGGAGTACGCTCAGTGACAGGATGCTACTCCTCACATCCAGAACCGACAGACTTAGGAATTCCTTTGTCCCACACCCCATCAAACTGTTCAACTCCTCATTGGGGGCGCAGGAGGGGGGTCAGTAGGACATTTAACTGACTGTACAATAGACCGATTAACCCGGACAAAAATTATTTATTAGTACCATCATCCCATCACTATTTATTACTTCTCTCTATACTTTTATCTGTCACTGTAATGTATGTGTATGTGTAACTGTATGTTGTTTGAATGTTGTATTGTGCTATGGTGCTGCTAGAAACTGAATTTCCCAGAGGAACCTTCCCGAGGGATTAATAAAGTTTCCTACCTAAGTGTCAACTCACCTGTAACAGTCCCCTCCAGAGGTAATGGGCCATCAGTCTGGAATGTTACTGCCCCCACCCTACCCATCAGTTTGGAAAGTCAGTGTGAATTGAACACAATAAAAGCCTTTTTACAGTTTATTATATGCAATGGAAAACAGGTTGTGGCTGAATAGTCGCTTTACATAGGTTTACATTCCGGCCTACAAAAAACTATCAGGACCATTAGAAGGACAATTGCAGAAGACAGAATGCCACATAATGTCATTGTAATTACAAGCGGTTGTTGGATGGTGGAGATTGCCGGTGCCCAGCATTTCCAGAAGATCATTCCATTATTTTGGTAATAACACATTTGAAAGTTTCTGCATTTCCAGCCAGTTTGGGTCTTGTGGGAAAGATTGGTTCTTCTAGTGATAATGCTCACCAGAGAGGTCTGTACGATTCAGATTGGGTGTTTTTGTATGTTTTCTTGACACAATACCGGCCGCCAGTTTACCATGTGGTTACCATGAGTGGGCCATCGATGGTGCTTTCTGGCTCGGAAAGAAAGATACTGAGGCAATAACTGTTGTTCTTTTTAGTCCCTCTACAAAGCTGACAAAAACTAGCTTTCGAAATGAGTTTTTGAAGCAGTTTGGCAAAATTTCTGTTTTATTCCACATGCAGCATTGCCGACTCCAGAGAGCTAATGAGTGTGTATAGAATAGAATGTGTGACCAACATATTCATCAGTGACAGTAGGACAGAAGACACTGTAAGGCCACTGGCCCCACAGAACTCTATGGCCCTGGGCTCCTTTGGGCCTGCGCTGCCTCTCACCCAAGAGGGAACTGTCAACTTGATTCCAACAAAGCTGGGCTCAGGCCATCTGACCTGCACATCAGCGACGGCACCTCAACACCCCACCATGTAAGAAAGAGCCCACAGACAGTCTCTTGTGGACTCACCGACTATCCTCCTCTCTCCCTCCGCTTCCTGCTGCCAAGCCTTAGACCAGGGGTGGCCAATCGTACCCGCAAAGGGCCGTTGTGTATGTAGGTTTTTGGGGTAACCTGTAGGTCAGTTGTTCAAACTCAGGTGTGAGGACTCTTCAACCAATCAGTCCTCTCATTAAGTAATCTAATTAGGGAGTTGCAGCGAAAACCCGCATACACACCAGCCCTTTGCGGATAAGATTGGCCACCCCTGCCTTAGACGGTCACAAAAAACCTAAATGGAACAAATATTGTCTAATATGAATCTAATTAATGTACATATTCGTGTTTGGTCTCATTTGAATGGTCTCAGTGTTAAAAGAATATACCATAATATTTCTGCCTGGTCGATAAGCTTCCCCCCCCCCCCCCCAGTAAACAAAAGACCCCAATGTCCTACCGTTCATATTCCAACTGACCAGTTGTTTGGGGACCTGACTGTCCAATTACTTATCAGTATGCCTTGAAGGGACGTGTTTCTGTTGTAGGACAATAATTGTACAAAGAATTAAAAAAATTACAGGATTCATCCAGTATGAACTTTGACTCGTGTCATGCATGGAAACCAGTATCCTGAGTGCTACCAGAACCTCCCAGCGAAAACAGTGTGGTTTGATGATAGTAGAAAGTACTGACATCTCACAGATGACTGTATCAGGGCTGGGCTATATGGAAAAATGTTAATATTAATATTTATTTTCATATCAAATTATATTGATAATTATCATGATATAGTTCAAGTCATTATTTCTTTCCCTCAATGCTGCATTATTGCTGGAAATTCCCTTACAATTACCCATAAATATGTTAAGGACACAGCGACAAATTAAATGAACTGCAGACTTAAATCTAATTTGAATTAATAAATCATACGAATATAAACTTTTGGCATATGCTGTAACATTAGAAAACGCCAGCAGTACGTTTTCTCACTAGATTTTTTCTCTGACTGCCTAGCTGTTTGTTTCAGGAAATAGATTTGATTAGTGCTGGGCGATATCATTTGACATGACCCATATTTGTATCATAGTTTAACTGAAACTTGTGATACACAGATTTCCAACAAAAGACTACTTTCAAACAAGTAAATTGTAGTCATATTCAGCCATTTAACAACAATCGTTTGCGTCTTGTGAAGGGAAATAATCAAAGTATTTTGGCTTGTAAGTCCGAGTCCTGGTATAATTAGTCATCACTATATCACTATAGCAAATAATCATTCTGTCTTGGCTGTTTAGTTAAAAGATTGATTAAATGTATAAATATCAAGATTATAAAAAGCAGCACCACCAATATAAGAAAAGAAATATTTGTTATATTTTGTGTTTAGTAGACAGAAAGTTAGATTTTTATTGCATAGTGGAACTGACTGTTTACTGTGCACATAGCAAAAGAAACTCTTCAATCTAGGAAAATGCATGTGAATGCAACCTGCTTGCAGCAAAAAAAAAAAAAAAACACACTTATCACTACTAGAGTATATGACTAAACACTTCTGGCACATGTAAACCTGCCAGGAACATTGTAAGGACAGTCTAAGCTGTACATGCTAAGGGACTAACAAAACACAGCTGCAGAAGAGATAATCCCAACTCCTTTTAAATACAAGCAGCTGTTGGAGATCGTTGGGGCCCAGGAAAGGTGGTTAATTCATCAGAGTTTATGCACTGCTAATTCATGGCATGTACCGTTATGTTAAGCTAATTCATCTTGCCCAGTATTCTGTCAGAATATTTGATTATTTTGGCAATAACTACAGTTTGAAAGCAGTGAAGATCTTGCAGGAAAGATCGGGGACACCAGAAGTGACCTTATTCGACAGACTGTCAGTTCCCATCACGATGCCAAGCTTCAAAACAGTTTCTGTCTGGCTGAAGGCAAAGGTGAACATCACATGCTTCGCATTTCCAGGGGGTTTTTGTTTGCTTTCTCCCATGCATACTGCAATACACACAGGTCTTACGCCCAGCGGTGGCCTTCATCCTGCTGTCAGTGCTAAGCTCAGCCCCAAGAACTGGCACATGAACACCACTGGCTGTGTTTGCAGGGGTCATCGGTGTATTCTGTGTCACACCACACAGCTCTGCAATGAGCTCCTCCATGAAAGCCTTGTAAGTTAAGCCGTCCTGTTGCCTGAGTTCTTTATGGAGAATGTAGGCGTTGGTTGCAGAAATGTCCAGGAAGTGAAGAAAGAGTTTCTTGTACCACTCCAAGGTCTTGTGCTGTGTTGTATAATATTGGATCAACCGGTCCGACAAAGCCACACTTCCCAGCACCTTGTTGTATTCCATCACTGGCGAGGGGCACGGAAAGGCCTGTGTGGTCCAGGCACCCCCTTTCGATTTCACTTTTTTCCGTAGTGTATCCCCAGTGTAGGCTGTATGGATGGTGGAGCAGACAGACACCGGTTGTGTGTCCATCCACTTTACAAAGAGAAGACGACCATCCCTTATCCAGCGATACGTCCCTCTAGGTGACTTGTCTGTCAGGTCATTGACAGCACTGCGAGGACACCCCCTCCTGAACTCTCTGTATGTTCCACAAGCACCAAACTTGCAAGCAAGCAAGTCCTTGAAAAGCTTTGGACTTGTATAGAAATTGTCCATGTACACATGGTACCCAGACCCCAAAAACCTTCTGTTGATCAGTGACATGACAGTGTCATAAGAAAGTCCCTGGCCTGTGGGGACATTGTCCTTTCCAGTGTACACTGAAAAGTCCACAGTGTAACCATTGCTGGAGTCTGTGAGCACAAACAACTTGAAACCCTTGGCACCTTTCCAACGTGCTACACGTTCACCCACAGCAAGACATCTGTGGGGATGATAGAATGACTTACATGCATTCTGAATGGTATATATGAGGGGCTTGACCCGGAACAGCCTGTCATGATCAGAGCTTCCCTTCTTGGCATCATCCTCTCTGTCCTCTTCTGGGTCACTCATGTGCACATTCCAAGATATTGTACGATATCTGTCCCTTGACATCACCTGCGACGGGAAAAGGACGGAAAAGATGCTGTCTCTCCGCCAGTAGTCAGTTATGTGATCCAGCTTCATCATGGCCATGTAGAATATCAGCCCAATGTATCTGTAAAATTCAGCAGCTCCAACATCCACCCATCTGTACTTTGCTCCCTTGCCTTTGTTCCTGGCAGCTTGTTTGTTGGTGTTCTGGCAGATGATGTTCACAGCATCCTCTGCAAAGAACAGCTTGAAGAGGCTCGCGGGACTGTGACTGTCCCGCGTGCTCAGCTGCACGCCGGGCTCCCTTGCAGGAAGAAACCGCAGTGTTGGTGGAGCAGCATCAGTATCCCTTTCCGTCTTCCAGGACAGCGATTGCCGGCTTTGCTGATACCGTGCTTTTTTGCTTGCAGGTGCAATGTTCTCCGTGTCTCTAATATAATCAATGAAAAAAATATATACACAATGAGGGGACCACTGAATACATATTAACCTATTTACAAATTAAATGGATTCGCTATCTACACATTACAGCAGTCGTGATACATATTCAGTATTTTGATCATTAACATGTGACACCAGAACAGCAGCGGTTTTTTGCTCAGCATTTGTGTAATACGTTTGATCTCACTACGTATCCCTCAGCTGCCGTCCGGAAAAACGACTCAATGTTAGGTTGCCAAACGGACTCTAAATTAAACTAAAGACCCACACACATACCGATTGCTTTTTACACATAGAAGTTGTCCAGAAAAGCCACAAAAGACATGTATGGGCTGCAAGTAGCATCCATGTACATTCAAATAAAAATGTACATGTTTAACTAAGTGCTTCCCTGGTTTAATTTGTATAAAGTTAACGTTGCTTTATACAGTCGTTAAAAGGTCGAAATGTCGACGAATATGATATCAACGTCCCTAGTTCAATACAAAATACCTGAAATTTACTTCTAGATCCTGAAATCTACTTCCAAAACAAAATGTTTACATGGACTACGTCTATTTATCCAACTTCTTAGAAAATACTGACGGCGTTTGGAAACTCCTTACGGTCTCACGACAAAGCAGACGCTTTAGTAGGAACATTACGCCTTTTTGGTTAAGGGTGTTAGATACGCCGTTATTATTCGCTGTTATGAAAACTAACGGCACACTAAACTTTTTATTCTAAAATAGTTTTAATAATAAATAATAAAGTTTCCTATGCACCTGCATCCAGGTGCTCGTGATCCAGCCTTTTCATATTGACACTGCATGTAGGAAGCGCTCGGTGCTTAAGTGAAATCCAGGCCCTTTGGATAAATATGCTTGTGCCAGTTCATAGCTGACGAAAGCAAAATAATCCACTTAACTCACAAACAAAAGCTACTTACTCATCACACACATCTTCAGCGGGATCTTCCTCGGTGTCCTCACCACTTTCATCCGAAGAGAAGCTGCAGTCTTCGTCACTCTCCAAGGCACAGCTATCCTGCATCTTGCGCAAGGCTCGAGCAGCAGAAGTACGTGTTTGCACCATTTTGGAACTCCTCAGCCAGTATTACCCAGCTATACCCACTGTTGCAAACTCCTCAGCAAGGAAAGTCGCTATTGGTTGACCCAAAAGTCGCTAGAAGTCGCTAAATGACGCCATCGCCTAATTTGCATAATGTAATAATGCATGTAATTATAATGGACGCTGTAGGACATAGGAATAATGTCGTGGGAGAGGCAAAAGGTGGTTAAAACACCCTAAATACGTTTAGAACTACAAATGAACTTTCTTCTGTCGATTCTTGTTTTTTTATATCACAATTCCAACCCTCCTCCTATATCCGGGCTTGGGACCGGCAAAAGTGACCCCAAAGAGACACTCTGGACGCGGAAAGGTGAACATCTCCTGCTCTGACTGCAGCTGGGCGGGGCTGCTGCGCGAGGACTGTCCGCCTGTGAATGCTTTGGGACAGGACGGGAGCCCACTGCAGCACCCGCTGCTCGGTGCTTCCACCTCAGAGTCTCCAAAAGTCTCCAATAACACTAGAAAAAGTCGCTAGTCGCTTTTTTTTTAAACGAGTCACCAGAGAGGTCTAAAAACTCGCTAAATATAGCGACAAAGTCACTAAGTTGGCAACACTGGCTATACCCTCTTATTTATTTACTTCGTACGCGCGCTTTTGTGGGCGTCGCCATGTTCTATGACGGAACTACCCTGCGCCAGTGGACAGTTGCGCCGCACTAGAGTCCTCAGGATTTTCCGGTTATGTATTTCCACATATAACTATTATTAAGTACACTGTCCATTGATTGTGCATTGGAGTAAATAAATCTGCCAATGACTTTAAGATTAAACAAGACACATCACGTATATTGTGCTTTAAGCAGTTCATTGTGGTTTGGCAAAATTTCTGATTTATGTCACATGCAGCATTGCAGACTCCAGAGAGCTAAAGAGTGTTGAGAGAATATGTGACCAACATATTCAACAGTGACAGTAGGACAGAAGACACTACGGCCACTGGCCACACAGGACTCTCTGGCCTTGGGCTTCTTTGGGCCTGCGCTGCCTCTCACCCAAGAGGGAACTAGAGATGCACCGATAGCAATTTTCTTGGCTGATTCTGATTTCCGTTTTTTTCTGCACGTCTGACCAGCCGATACCTATTTTTGCAGATTCAAATTTCTTTCTAAGAACTGTAATTGACAGCTTTTCTTCAATGCAGAATTTTATTTTCATAATAAAAGAAATTGTTAACCTTTACAATTTCCCCCAAACTGCCATAAGTTACAGGATCTTCTCTCACTGAAGAAACCTGCAGCAAAGACTACAGGGGTCTGGAACAACGAGACTGCAGAGAGCCTTCAGGCGTGCTTGGACTATACTGACTGGGATGTGTTCAGGACTGCTTCCAATAGCCTGGATGAGTACACAGAGACTGTAACATCCTACATCAGCTTCTGTGAGGACTGCTGTGTACCATCACACACCAGGGTGAGTTATAACAATGACAAGCCCTGGTTCACAGCTAAGCTGTGACAGCTAAGGGTGCAGAAGGGAGATGTGCTCAAGGACAGGTACAAGAAGTTGAGGAACAGGTTTAGCAAGGCGGTGAGAAATGCGAAACGACTGTACTCTGCGAAACTGCAACACCACTTCTCAGCCAACAACTCAGCCTCTGTCTGGAAAGGGCTCAGACAGATTACCAACTACAAACTACAAACCCCCCTCTATCAACGACCTGCACCTTGCAAATCAACTGAACGACTTCTACTGCTGCTTTAAAAGACAAATGGACAGTTCACGCATCATCCCCCGCAGCTCGTCATGCCGACTACAGACCACCTCCCCCACACCAACTGCTGCTGTGGCATCTTCGAAACCTCACACCTCATCTCTTCATATTCAAGAGAGGGACGTTAACAAGGTCTTCAAGAAGCTAAACCCCTGCAAAGTTGCAGGTCCAGACTCCATCTCACCGTTCACCTTGAAACACTGCGCTGACCAGCTGACTCCTGTGTTCACAGAAATCTTCAGCACATTGACCTTTTTCTCTAATTTCACTTGTCGTAAAATAAAAGTCTGTAGGATACAAACCTCCAAATAAAACTAAAGTGCCCCTCCCACATTAAGCCCAAACACCCCCACCCCCACCCTCATGGTCAGTATTGGATGGTAGTTTCATTATCAGTGTTCCTTTGCTCATCAGTTATCACTTTTATTGGTTCATCCACTGCTGACAGGTTTATCCTCTGGGGATAATATAGAGCAGAAGCAGAAACAACTGTCAAAGGAGGAAGGAGAGACGGCTTCACTGAAATGTACCTTCAGCATGAGCAGCACTTACTTTTGGGTCCACTGGTACCGTCAGTATCTTGGAATAGCACCCGGGTTCATACTGTTCAATGGGTCAGGCAGCTACACAGCAGAGTTTGCAAAACAGAGATTCTCCTCAAATGCAGATAAGTCAGCAGGAATAGTCTCTTTATCCATTTCAGAAGCTCATCTAGGAGACAGTGCTGTCTATTACTGTGCACTGCAGACCACAGTGATGTATTAATGCTAGAGCTCATACAAAAACCTGCTTCACCTGCTTACACACAATGTACTTTAATGGGCCAACTGAAAAACACTGAGGTTTACCTCAAAAAGAAATTGTGTTGGCAGGTTCTGTAGGCATTTCCTGACTCCAGTCCTGCCTTTCTGATAACAGTGAGGATAATTTTTATTCCAAGTACAAGATAACATAATTCTTAATTGATAGCAATAATATGGCAGGAGCACCATTCAGCCCCCCTTGAAACACTAATGTCCAGGAACAAGAGACTTGTTGATGTTATTTTTTCAGATTGTTAACTTTTCGTTAGGGCATATGAATGCCTCATTGATACACCTAATAGATATTGGTGGAGCACCGAATAGGGTGACAAAAAAAATAAAAATGACTTTACTGGTATGTATATAACTGAGGTGATGTTGCAGATAGCATGTACTTATTACACACATTTCCTGTATCTCCTCCATAAAAGTGCCAGGAAATGCAGTAGGTATGAGGGAACCACCAATGCCTGATTCAGTTGTACTACATCCAGGTATAGCTAGTGATTGACAGTCCTACCACAGCAGTATAGGCAATTGGAGGGTTAGGGTTTAATTAAAAGAACTGGAGGTTCAGATGTGGTGAAACGGAAATGGAATTAAAGAATCTATGAATTATGGAAATTGGAGGAAACCAAATGCACTGTTCGTTAAAAGGAGCTTGAATTAGCTGCTCATTCTAGTCTGTCTGGATCACTGTCATCCGAATATGATATTAATAAATGTATTCATTTGTTACCTCCATTTTGCAAGAAAGATGTGGACAGGTATTTTTGTTTTGTTTGAGTGTATTACTACGATATTGAAGTGGCCCAGGAGGCTTGTGCTTCCTTAGCAACTGTTCTGAGTCTTGATTATGATCAGGTTAAAGAAGCTGTGCTGTGAGCATATGAATTAATGCTGGAAGTATACCGGCAAACCTGTCATCATTATAAGTAAATCAGATGAACAGAGTTACGTTGAATTTTGTTAAGAAAAGGCCACTTGATGCTTGGTATTTGGCCCAAAACATAAGAACTTTTGAATTTATGTAAATGAGCAGAAGAAGACTAAATCTTCTAAAGCTGCTTTTTTTTTAGCAGATTAATGCATTTTCATTCACTGTGATTTGTTTGGTAAATGTAACTTTTCCAAAAAATGTTTTCCTAATCTGTCGTTATGAAAAACACAATGTTAAGACAAATAAAGAGGATTCACCTATAAAATGGATATTAATTTCCCTGGAGAATGTTTGATGCAGAACATTACGCAGAAGCCTTATCCTGCTCTATGACCAGGAAATCTTCCTCCTGTTCTTAGAGTTTGAGTGAATTGAAAATTGATTTGTGTAAATGTATCTGCAGAAGTGAGAATATAGCAGAAAGAATCCTTTCGAGGGCAACAATGAGGTACAAAGGCCAATTTATAAATGAATTAATTAGATGACATCAACAGCTTCTTCATAAACAAGAAGTGTCCAGCAATTTAGGAAAAACATTTTTAAATGTATTCACCATACAATACATACATATATATATATAATTATATATAAACACACAAATATATTTCTTTATTAAGAAAACAATGGATTGTTCTGTAATGGAAAACCAGGTAAATGAACATGAGATTGAAGGATAATGGGTCAAGGAATTACACAAATTATATTCACATATGGGCCATGATATTTCTGCATAATGTGACTTAGTAATATTTTCTATGTAATGAAATTTGGATGGTGCGGGTTGGAATTAAGCAGGAGTAAAGCAACTAATCATTTTTAAGAGTATCTTTTCATTACTTTTTGTCACTAAGTACTGAGACTTTATTGTGAGAAGCACAAATGAAATAAGACAAATTTCATATAATTGGTGCAAAAATATATGTCTCATGGACAGATGGCACGGTTCCTGAGAACACTGGGCACTAGGGGGGAGCTGTTTCTACACGAGACTGATTCTTGTTCTTAGAGAAATATCAATAAAGGGACACAGCTGAAGGAAATTCAGAATGCAAGGGGAGAACAGAATGGCCAACAGCGACACCTGTTGGCTAAACCAGAGCAAACGATCAGGAATTTGGTGAAAATAAACCTGACAGAAGAATCACAATAGATGTGAACAGAAAATAACTACTGTGCAGTGCAGTCCACAGTGACAGTGTGTGTGTGTGTCTGTGTGTGTGTGTGTCTGATCGTCCAAGAACAGTTACAGCTTAGTAGTAGTTACTCACTGTACGACAGTAAATTATAATGCCTAATTATAACACACCGTAAATTTACCTTTATAAGTTAATATGAATTTTAATTAACTTACCTGCATTTGCTCAGGTGTGCATAACTTGATTTTATTCAAATCTGTAGATCTTATTTCTAATCTATAAAAAACACAAAACAGTACATGTCAGCCTTTCTTTTTGATTTCCATCGAGGGATAGAAAATGTACCATGTCATGATCTCACACTACTGCTGGTACTTCTTTGAGAGATTTAGCTACTGTCCCACCTCGCTGTCTGATGATGTGTGATGAAACGCTCAACAGATTTTTCCATTTCATGATCTGGGAGTTTTCATTCCATGGATAGAGAGGATTGTGACCCCATTTGGAATAAATCAGGAATCAGAGTGGCTATGGACCTAAATATTCAGACTGTAAGACACTAATTTTCCTGATATTTTCTGCTTAGAGAGCAATATTTATCTAAATAGTTAAAACTGGTAGCTACAAAAAATAACAATAAAAGGTGAGAGAGGGAGAGAGAGGTAGAGCTGGCAGGGTGAATCAAGTTGTGTATCCAAGTCATAATAACCATCACATGTAACCTTTAAAAGGCTTCAAAAGCATCATCATTAAATTAAAAATAAATAAAAAGAAACTGAAATGTTTCTCTTAGGTTGATCAAATCCATTCCTTTATTCCTTTTTATTATTGTTATAGAATAAACTTATGCAAAGATCAACTTGTATTCTTCCAAATGTGAGAGGAATAAATCAAACGCGTAAATGTCTTGCAAATCTAAGGATTTTGTTCTATGGAATTCCTGCAGGGGGCGACATTGTACCACAACCATCCGTTGTTCTCATATAAGCGCCTACTTAAGGCCTGACACTGCAGAGAGAACAGCATATAGACACTGGAAGCAACAACCAGACAGACTGCTTACCTGATCCATAGCATACATAGATCTCCATATTTATTGTCTTTATAGTTCAGTCATGGTGCAAAGGATGTGGATTTTTCTGATTTTTGCTTGTTTGTTTGTTGGTATGATTTGTTCCCATGTTCATTGCTGATTTTTTTAAGCTGACTGCTTGAAATAATTTTATGTTTTTAATGACTTAATATTTCTTTTATTTCCTTAGACTGCAGAGCTGAAGACAAAATAGAACAAACCAGCGGAAATGTCAATATAGGTGAAGGAAAATCAGTGACACTAAACTGCACATATGCATCAGTCAGCACAAGCCCAAATCTCTTCTGGTACATCCAATATCCCAATGAGTCTCCCAAGTACCTGCTGAAATGGCTTGGATCAGGAGCTCCTGTTAATGCTCCAGATTTTCAGGGGAGATTTCATGCCAGTCCGAACAAAACTATGAAAACTATACCATTAACAGTACAGAATGTGCAGCTGTCAGACTCTGCTGTGTATTACTGTGCTCTGAGTCCCACAGTGAGAATAACCTTCTCACACCCTCTACAAAAACATCTGGGCACTAAGAATAAGGTCATCCTGTGACATGATAGAGAGCGACAGGTTCTCACACAGGTAAAAGGGCATTACTCTTAGGAGTAATAATAACAAAAGATCTAAAGTAATATGTATATTTTTTATTTTCAGTTAAGTTTCCTTCATAGATTAATCATATCACATAAATAAATACATATTTGTAAGACAACTACAGTTTTTATGAATGAATATTATAGCTGCTGGTGGCCAAAATCTAAAGCCAAATGATTCCCAATATAGCTGGAATAAGAAAGACACAAACAATCAAACTATGATATTAACCAGCCTGATAGCAGATGGTCAGACAATGATCTGCTGTTTAAATAGACTGAAACTGATAGCAGTAGAAAAATGATAATGAGGGAGAGAGAGAGAGAGGGAGGGCTGTCAGGGTGAAACAAGCTGTGTCACAGTGGAACAAGCGTGTTGTTTTGGGGCAGTAGAGGAGTTTCCTGTTAGACCCGACCTTGGTAGCAGAGTATTCAGTTCAGTCTGTGTCTCTCCATCTGCCATGATGCTACTCTGTTCATTTCTTCTCTTTTCAGCACTTGTGGGTAAGTGACAATGCATTTTGATGATGATGATGAAAACCCTTTATTGCTGTTGCAATACCATGTCACTAGTCACAAGTACCAGCGAAAAACTGGCCATCAACCCGACCATACATATACAAACATCACATTATAGGGGGTAGACAGGTCAGGAAGACGGGGGATATAAGAAGAACAGAGAAAACAGAATTACATGAGGAGAGAGGAATAATAAAACAGCCCCCAGACTGTACTCCAGTAGGGAGTACAATGAAAGAAATAGAAAGATCCCCAATGAAACCCCTGCGTTCCCACATCATAGAGACTCTAATGTCAGCATTTATAAGATTATATTGATAATGCCTGCAAATTGTTGTATTACATGAGACGAAAAATTGAGAAATTTCAGTAGGTGCAAGGAGTTTTTCCTTATTAAAAGGATGATATCAAGACTATGTCAGCATTTACACACTAAATTATGACATATCTGAGTAGCCCAGAATGTCCTGAAAACAAAACCATAAATCATATGTGGCTAACTCATGTATATATAAATCAACAAAGCCTAGAATCAAAGGAATAGAAAAATGCTAAAATTGATTGGGTTCTAAGGGTTAACTGAGGCCTGCAGAGTCTGAGAAATAGCTCTGGGATTTTCTGCTGTTTCTCTGAACATTGTCCGGTCTGACCTTGGGGTGAATTTGCTGTGACATTCACTCCAGATATGATTGGCAACTGTCTTGAATGTTTTCCATTTGTGAATAATCTTTCTCACTGTAGACTGATAGACTTGATTGGAAATTACCTTATAACCACTTGGCTGCTACTTACCGTCTTAAATCCTATGGAAGTAGTAAGGGTGTTCCTCTGCCTTTTTGGTTAGTTTTTGTTAAATAAATAATGACACAGTATAATATGTCTTGTTATTGTTCATCTGAGGAGTATTTGCCTACTGTAATTTTCAGACCTGCTAAGGGCCAGATGACTATTTTGTGTTCTGATACATGAATCCTTAGAATTTACAGAGGGTGTACTTTCTTTTTCACATGACTGTATAAAGCATCCAAACATGGGTCTTGAACTGCTCATTTATGGAAGCGATGAGGTTGTTTCTAATTGAAGATTCTCAATAGATGTGGACGGAACAGAACATCTGACCAACCTCTCCATCACTAACAGCAGGACAGAAGACACAGCTGTGTATTACTGAGCTCTGAGTGTGTCTGATGGTACAAAAACAGCTGTGAGACTCAGCATCAACCAGTAACTTGTCTTAGCTTTGCAGAAGCATAGACATCTCAGTTAAATATAGTTGAAAATTAATATCTAGTATTATTGGTTCTGATAAATTCACTTGTCACGTGAGACAAAAGACAAAAGGAAGTTTTACAGAAACAAATTTTCTTGAACAATGCACAGCAACCATGGAAAGTATTCTATCAAACCAACATGATAAATTTGTACCAGAAGCACCGTTAAAACTAGAATATGGAAAGGGGTGGTATATACCTTGGGGTATATAAATGGGTGCTATATACCTTGGGGGGTATATAAAGGGATACTATATATTTATTATGGTACTAAGGTTAAACTGTACTGAGATTTTGTTTTGAGAAGCACAAATGAAATAAGAAAAATGTCATATACTTAGTGCAAAAATAAATATCTCTTATTTCTCAGGGAATGATGACACTGTTCTTGACAACATTAAGCACTAGAGGGGGCTGTTTCAACACATAAGACTGATTCTTGTTCAAGGGAACAGATCTATATCTGAGAAACAGTTGCATTTCCAGTGTTACACATTCTAAGTATCTAATGTGAACCGCCACAGTGATACAGTAGATAAACCTATTTCTTAAGACATATCTGAAAGCTCCACTTTAACCGATAAAATGTATATTTTAGTAATAATACTGGCTAATGAAATCTTCTGTAAGTATATTTCCAGTTTTCCATTAAACATGTTAACATGTAATTTTTGCTGATTTTAGAAATAATTTCTCTGTATGTGTTACAGTGGGAGTGAATGGAGATCAAATTCATCAGCCTCCTTTGATTAATTCACCTGAGGGAGACAAAGCTGTACTGACATGCAGCCATGATATTACCAGCTATGGATCTATGTTCTGGTACATACAGCATCCAGACCAAGCTCCTGAACTACTGATTTCAGAATTTGGTGAAAGTGAACCTGGCAGAAGAATCAAAATGGATGTGAACAGAACAGAACGTCTGACCAACCTCTCCATCAGTGACAGTAGGACAGAAGACACAGCTGTGTATTACTGTGCTGTGAGGCCCACAGTGGCAGAGAATATGTGTCAGATGGTACAAAATCTCATTTACAGCTTCTCTGACTGTCAGTAGCTACTCACTGTATAACAGTAAATTACAGTATAACACCTAATTACAACAAACAGTAACTTTTATAAGTTAAAAAGGATTTTTATTAACTTGCCTGCATTTGCTCAGATATGCATAAATGTTGATTTAGCTTATGCACATCAGCATTTCATGTATGTCTGATTTTTAATCTATATAAAATGGTTCTTGCTACTCATCTTTCCCCCCTATTTGTCAACCTCTCTTTTTACTTTCTGTCCAGGAATGGAAAATGCTTCACATCATGATCTCACATAACAATGGCAGCAGTTTGTCAGCAAAGTGTCATTATGAGTGAAAATCGGTGTGGAATGTGCAAGACTTTGGTAGGATGAGCTCTGATAGATTTAGCCTCTGTCCCACCTGCCCATTTCATGCATATCATGCTACGTTGTGATGTGTGTGATTTAAAAAGCCACAGATTTCTATCCTGCTATGTAATCTGGAAGTTTTCATTACATGGATAGTGAGGATTGTGACCCCATTTGGAATAAAGCAGGAATCACAGAATGACTATGGAGCCAAATATTCCAACTGCAAGACATTAACCATTAACCATTAACCTCTGTTAGCTACAAAAAATAACAATAAAAGGTAAGAGAGAGAGAGAGAGAGAGAGAGAGAGGGAGGGCTGTCAGGGTGAAACAAGCTGTGTGTTGTTTTGGGGCAGTAGAGGAGTTTCCTGTTAGACCCGACCTTGGTAGCAGAGTATTCAGTTCAGTCTGTGTCTCTCCATCTGCCATGATGTTACTCTGTTCATTTCTTGTCTTTTCAGCGCTTGTGGGTAAATGACATACTGCATTTAGTTCTTACCTTTCTTAGTTCTTACTGAAATTTCATGAGAAACATGTTTAAATGCATAATGTATTAAATTGAATTAAAGGAACAGGTCTTAGTTTTATATAATAAAATGCTTGTAATGTGTGCTTCAAAAAATACTTGTTTAATCATGACTATTAAAGAAGAACATCATCTCAAATCTTCTTTTTCCACAGGTAACAGCATTGAGGATATAATAACCTCATTCACCGACAAAATGCGTGTTGTAGAGGGTGAAAATATCAAACTGTCCTGCAACTATAGCACCTCAGGTGACACTCTATATTGGTATCATCAGTATCCCAGATCAGCACCAGAATATCTTCTGCATATCTTTGAAACATCAGGGAAGGTACTGAATGCTAAGCCTCGAATGTCTGCTAAAGTTGACAAGGACAACAAGCGTGTAGATCTGGAGCTCTCCTCTACAGAAGTGACAGACTCTGCAGTGTACTACTGTGCTCTGAATCCCACAGTGACAGGAAACTCACTGACACTGTACAAAAACCTTACTGCACTGCACTACTTAATATGGTTCTCTCGTAACAATAAGTACTTTTTTTTCATAGTAAATAGGATTTATTTAATACACATAAACTGCTGGTAGTAGCTCATTTCACAGTTTTCTTGTGTATATTGTACTCTGCTGGTTGCAAGTTTATGTGTGATGTCACATTTTTGTCAAAAGTTGCGAGCGTGATAATATAATTTACTTATGAGTGTGTTTTATTTCACACGCACAGGTATTAACTGCCCTCTTGCAAGATATAAGTCCTTTGCAAACAAATTCAACATTCAAGATTAGGACAGGCAGCTGCAAGTGAGAAATATTGCTCAAGCTATAGGAACTGTGGTCTCACAGGTGAGTTCTGCTAGAGCAAGAAGAGGAAGAGGAAAAGGAAGAAACAGCTTGGCCAGGGGCTTGTTATTTCAGCCATCTGAGCCTTGACAGCAAGTCCGGACTCCGGAGTTGACAACACAGTGGAGACAGAACATTTCCCATCAAAGTATTTAAGTACTGTAAATGTTACAGGAAATATTTTTTTAAATATTCATTTTTTTTTATTGCTAATAACAAAATGATGTTAAAACTGCAGCATTTTAAAATGGGTCAGAAAAGGTAAGATCAGTGCTGTTTATGGAGTGGTATGGAATGACTCACCACTATGCAATTATATTGCAAATAGTGACCAACCCATGGACTTTGCACCCGCCCCCCACGTTTCTTCTGTCAACCTCACTTTCTGTAACCCCTCCCACAATATCAGTCAATCATACCCACAGGAAAAGCAAAACTACATTTGGTTTAATGTAGTATACCCTCTAGACGTAAAAATGTTAATGTCACATGAGAAGATGCAGCTTCTTGTAGCAGTGCTGCTAACCATGACATTCTGTAAGTATGTGAAACCTCATGGTCAGTATTGGATGGTAGTTTCATTATCAGTGTTCCTCTGATCATCAGTAATCACTTGTATTGGTTTATCCACTGCTGACAGGTTCATCCTCTGGGGATAATATAGAGCAGAAGGAGAGAGAAATGTCGAAGAAGGAAGGAGAGACGGCTTCACTGGAATGTACCTTCAGCACGAGCAGCACTAACTATTGGGTTCATTGGTACCGTCAGTATCCTGGAACAGCACCCCAGTTCATACTGCTCAGAGGGTCAGGCAGCTACACTGCAGAGTTTGCAAAACAGAGATTCTCCTGTAATGCTGATAAGTCATCAGGAAGAGCCCCTTTATCCATTTCAAATGTTCATCTAGGAGACAGTGCTGTCTATTACTGTGCTCTGGAGACCACAGTGATACATTTATGCTAGAGCTCATACAAAAACCTGCTTCACCTGCTTACACACAATTTACTTTAATGGGCCAACTGAAAAACACTGAGGTTTACCACAATAGGAAATAATGTCGGCAGGTTCTGTAGCTATTTCCTGGCTCCAGTCCAGCCTGTGTGGTAACAGTGAAGATAATTCCTGTTCCTGGTGAACAGAGGAGTCTGAGATGACATCATTCAGGACTATGGCAGCAGCACCAGCCACTCTTCTTATTCTTAACCCCATAATGATAAGCTCTCTCATTTCTCCTACTTCTCTCAAAATAACAATACACATTAATAAAATAAAATGTGAGACAGGACAGATCATGACCTTATGAAAGCTATTTATGGGAAGTGCGACAGACACATATAATGTATGCAGTCAATAAAGAAAGAGGTCATGTGACATTTTTAATATCATTAAAACAATTAACCAGGAAACATAACTTAACTGAGCAAGGGGGAGTTCCACAAAGCAGAATTTCTCAGTTAGCTGAGTTAAGTTAAGCTAGAAGTCATGACTGTCCAATAAGAGTTTAGGTAAAGAGCATTCCTATAGGGCAATTATGACTTCGAGCTTAAGTTAACCCAGCTACCTGAGAAATCCTGCTTCATGGAATACCCCCCTGGATGAACACCAGAGTTAATTTTTGTTACCTACTGAGATTTTGTTTTGAGAAGCACAAATGAAATATGAAAAATGTCATATACTTGGTGCAAAAATGATTTCTCAGGGAATGATGACACTGCTCTTGAGAACATTAAACACTAGAGGGGGCTGTTTCAACACATAAGAGTGATTCTTGTTCTCAAGGGAACAGATCTAGAGCTGAGAAACAGTTGCATTTCCAGTATTACACATCCTAAGTATCTAATGTGAACCGCCACAGTGATACAGTAGATAAACCTATTTCTTAAGACATATCTGAAAGCTCCACTTTAACCGATAAAATGTATATTTTAGTAATAATACTGACTACTGGAATATTCTGTAAGTATATTTCCAGTCTTTCATTAAACATGTATGTGTTACAGTGGGAGTGAATGCAGATCAAATTCATCAGCCTTCTTTGATTAATTCACCTGAGGGAGACAAAGCTGTACTGACATGCCGCCATGATATTACAGACTCCAGGTCTATGTACTGGTACATACAGCATCCAAATGAGGCTCCAGAACTATTGTTTTCAGAATCTGGTAGAAATAAACCTGACAGAAGAATCACCATGGATGTGAACAAAAAAGAACCTCTGACCAACTTCTCAACCAGTCACAGTAGGACAGAAGATACAGCTGTGTATTACTGTGCTGTGCAGTCCACAGTGACACAGGGCGACACAGTGAATTATAATGAACTGTCAGCTCGCAGATGTAACTCAATAAGGAATTTTATAAACTATCCTGCATTTACTAAAGTAAGCAAAACGTATCACGTCATGATCTGACATAAAAATGCTGGCAGTTTGTAAGCAATGTGTCACTGTCATTATGAGTGAAAATCAGTGTGGAATGTGCATGATTGCTGTTAGATGAGTTCTGATAGATTTAGCCTCTGTCCCACCATTTGATGCATATCATGCTATGTTGTGATGTGTGTGATTTAAAAAGCTCCACAGATTTCAATCCTGTTACATAATCTGGAAGTTTTCCTTCCATGGATAGAGGATTGTGACCCCATTTGGAATAAAGCAGGAATCAGAGTGGCTATGGACCTAAATATTCAGACTGTAAGACACTAACCACCCTGATCTTTCCTACTCAGAAGACAGTACTTATCTGTCTAAATAGACTAAATTATTAGCAGCATAATGATGATAAAAGGTGAGAGAGGGAGAGAGAGAGAGAGAGAGAGGGGGGGGGGGGCTGTCAGGGTGAAACAAGCTGTGACACAGTGGAACAAGCGTGTTGTTTTGGGGCAGTAGAGGAGTTTCCTGTTAGACCCGACCTTGGTAGCAGAGTATTCAGTTCAGTCTGTCTCTCTCCATCTGCCATGATGTTACTCTGTTCATTCCTTCTCTTTTCAGCACTTGTGGGTAAGTGACATAATGCAATTAGATCTTTCCTTTTACCGGTGTCATTTTTCATAGATGAAATTAAAATTTAATATTCTTTTTAGTTTGACTATTAATGGTGAATTCTGTCCTGAATCCTCTTTTCCACAGGTCACAGTACTGAGGATGCGATTACACCTTTTAATGACACAGTGCATGTTACAGAAGGTGGAAATGTTACACTCTCCTGTAACTACAGTGGATCAGCTTACAGTCTACTTTGGTATCGCCAGTATCCCAGATCAGCACCAGAATTTCTCCTGCTCATTATTGCAGCTCCACAATCCAAGTTTCGAATGTCTGCTAAACTTGACAAGGAGAACAAGCGTGTAGATCTGGAGCTCTCCTCTACAGAAGTGACAGACTCTGCAGTGTACTACTGTGCCCTGAATCCCACAGTGACAGGAAACTCACTGATGCTGTACAAAAACCTGACTGCACTACTCATTACGGTTTGTTTAATGCATAACATCAGCTAGGATCAGCTCATGATACAAGCTAGTCTCTCTCATAACAGTTCTGTCATAATAAATTTCATAATAAATAAGGTTTATTTAATACACAAACCGCTGGTAGTTACTTATTTCACAAAAGCAAATGCAGTTTCTCCTCATAAATGAAAACACATTTTATGGCATAATATACCTGAACTCCTCAGACCTGTAGGACTTTGGTTTTTATTCCTGTCACAGCTGTAACTCCACGTAAAAATAATCCTATTTATCTCCCGGCACGTGGTCATGGGTGGGCCTTTTGGGGCAGCGTGTCACAGTACGTCTCCTTCCGCCTTGCACTGTTCTGCTTTGGCCAGCAGATGTCACTGCTGGCCCTTCAGTGTCTACCTTTCATGCTTTATTTCCCCTAGCTCAGGGTTATTCAACTCTGGACCTCGATTCCAAATCCAGGCAGTGTTTTCAATTCCCCCAGGTAGTTAGTTTAATAATTACTGATTCTGATTGGTCAGAGGCTTCACACCTGACTGACAGGTAAAGGAAGGCTGGAAAACCAGCAGTGCTCGGACCTGGAGGACCGTGAGTTGAATAACCCTGCCCTAGCTGTTGCCAATCATTGGAAAACTCCTAATGTGTCAGCCGCTCACACCTGTCTCTGCCTTGTGACTTGTCATCAGTGTATATATTGGCTCGCTCATACTGTGTTCTCTAGTCGGTTCATTGTTGTAGTGTTGGTGAATGTTTTTTCCCTCATGTTGCTCTGCTACACCTGTTGTGGCCCTTCGCGGTACCTTTTGTTTTGGTTCCTGCCTGTGTCAGTCCACAATAAATGGGGTTTTGAAGCCAAGACTGCATTTTGTGTTAACCTTCTTTTTCACGACATGACAGAATGAATGGACTCTACAAGCACCCCAGTGATTTTCCCCAGAGAGCCTTGAGAGCTACACTGCTCTGCCCGCTTCATCTCTCCCACACCCAGGGTTTCCGCTGGGATGGCTCGTTTAACTCCCTGCACCTGTGCACCAGAAGCACCTGAGGAGGTAGTCTCCAGCTTCAAGTACCTGGGTGTACACCTCACCAGGGACCTCACTTGGACTATAAATAGATCGTCACTTATCAGGAAAGCCCATAAACGCCTCTTTTTCCTCAGGAAGCTGAAGGAGCACAGTCCTGAACTCCTTCTACAGGTGTGCGGTGGAGAGCATTCTCTCTATCTGCATCACAGTATGGCATGCCGGCTGCACGGCTGCAGAAACGAAAGGACTGGCCAAGGTGGTGAAGGCAGCTCAGAGGCTGGTGGGGGGCAGCTTACCCACCACCACTGACATTTACACCATCAGATGCAAGAGAAGGGCTTCCTGCATTATGAGGGACCCCTAACCCTAACCCCACCCACCCAGCACACAATTTGTTTGTTCCTCTCCCTTCAGGCAGGAGGCTGAGGAGCATCAAGAGTAGGACCAGACTGTGTAACAGATTCTTTCCAGATGCTGTAAGACTGCTGAACTCTTGTTCATTTTTTTTTTTAAGAGGAAGTGTACTATAAACCAGATGCTGACTTGTCTTTTACATGCTTTAATCCTTACAATGAAATTAAATGTACAATGCCGTACCTTAGCAAGCAGATCCAGGTGAGCATTAGTGAGCATTAGTGAGCAGGTAACAAGGCAGTCAGGGTGAAACAAGCTGTGTCACAGTGGAACAAGCGTGTTGTTTTGGGGCAGTAGAGGAGTTTCCTGTTAGACCCGACCTTGGTAGAAGAGTATTCAGTTCAGTCTGTCTCTCTCCATCTGCCATGATGTTACTCTGTTCATTCCTTCTCTTTTCAGCTCTTGTGGGTAAGTGACATACTGCATTTAGTTCTTAACTGTACCTTTGCTATTTCACAAAATAAATAAATAGCACATTTAGATTTATTTGCCTTGAATTAGAGGAGCAGTTTATTTTAGCTGTATATAATAAAATGCTTGTAATATGTCCTTTAAAATATACTTATTTCATGATGACCATTAAAGAACATCAACCCAAATCTTCTTTTCCACAGGTAACAGCATTGAGGATATAATAACCTCTTTAACTGACCAAGTGTCTGCTGTAGAGGGTGAAAATATCACACTGTCCTGCAACTATAGCACCTCAGATGACTACATACATTGGTATCGTCAGTATTCTAGATCAGCACCAGAATATCTCCTGCATATTATTGAAAGATCAGGGAAGGTACTGAATGCTAAGCCTCGAATGTCTGCTAAAGTTGACAAGGACAACAAGCGTGTAGATCTGGAGCTCTCCTCTACAGAAGTGACAGACTCTGCAGTGTACTACTGTGCTCTGAGGCCCACAGTGACAGGAAACTCACCGATGCTGTACAAAAACATGACTGCACTACTTAATATGGTAATGCATAATCAGCTAGGAGCAGCTCATGCTAAAAATACTAGATTCTCTCGTGACAATATGTACATTTTATTCCATAATAAATAGGATTTATTTAATACACATAAACCTCTGGTAGTAGTTCATTCCAAACTCCTTGATGCTGTACAGAAACCTGATTGCATCTCAATTACCAAACTGTGTTTCAATAATTTTGTCATTTTGGAACCTTACCTGAGTCTACATCTGCATATTCAAAATGGGAAGCTGGGGAGGCAACAGGCCTTGTGGTCTGGGAATCTGAGGGGGTGTTTTCCTCTGGTGAGATTATCATTGGTTCAGCGTCTAGAGTATACAGATGACAGTGCAAAAAAGCAAAATGATCCATTCAGTAGCATTTCTGATGATGAAGAATCCATGTGTAATTGTATCTGTAGGTATTTTTGAGCTCTGACTGACTGGCAAGAGTTACAATAATTAAGGTTTCAAGGAAGGCAAGTTAAACCCAGTGAGGCTACATTGCAGATGGTTCCTGTAATTATATGAAAAGTGCAAGAGAGACTTTTCCCAGTGTGTGTAATAATATGGCACCAGCAGTCTGGGATAAGCTCTGGATGATTCACCACCCACCACACCAAGATCCCTTTCCATTTTTTCTTTAAAACAGAAGGAAGAGCAGTTACAGTCATCCAAGTTGGGTCTGAACAAGGCCTTTGGAAAGGGCTCTCCCACATTAGGCCTCTCCACTGCATCACCGCTGTCCTTCAGCATCCCTCCTACAGCTGTCCTGCCTCACAGATGAACCACAGGCCCAAACAAGCCGCTTCCTCTGCCGTGTCATTGAGGCCAAGCGCCATAATATTGTTACTGTAGCTGAAGATAAGCAGTCAGAGATGGGAAGCGTTTTTCTCACCAGTTATGTCCAGCAACACCCTGTAAATGATGGACTCTTCCAGGAGCCAGTGTTTATGGATTTGACTTTTTCTATTTTAAATAAAAACCAGACCTTAAAAAAAGGTCATTGATATCTATTGTAAGGAGATTCATTAAAAGCAGTATTCGTACCATCCCTAAACTGCTCACTGTGCATAAAATTTCACAAGCCCCGAAGCTCCATGTTAAATCTTCAGGTCCTGTAAGCAACCTTTGAACAGAATCATGTAATGCATTGATTCTTATCTCGCTCATTAAAGAGTGAAAAAGAAAGCAGCCATCCATCAAAACACCCCCCACCGCCTACCTCCGGATATTTGTTTGCCACAGACAGACACATATCCAAAGTACTAAAATTCGAACCCCCCAAGAAATCTGCTTAGGCCCCCAGTCTGTGAAATGTACCAACCCCACCATGGTCACAACACAGTAAAATTTACTGGTTGGTGAAATGACCCCCCCCCCTCCACCACACCAAAAAATAAAATAGGCCTAGGCTGGTGTTGTGGGGGACTAACGTAGGGGTGGGCCCTCTGTCCATTGCCTTAAGTGCCTGAACTTTTTATTTTAGGTCATCAACAGTAACACTAATAATATTTAGACTGGAAATTCAACATAATTCTGTAATTTAGCCAACAAGACTTTCCTATACTTCAGTTGTAAATAGTATGATATTTTAATATCAAGCTGGTGTCACAGTATGATATGAACACAATATTCCACTACATTTTATATGTAACTTTACTTTAAAAATATTTTAAATATTAAAAGGTTAATACCAAAACAGATTAAAGCCTCGCTACAGCAGGTCATGACCAGTGTTGGGGAAAGTTACTTTTAAATGTAATATATTACAATACTGAGTTACTCCCCCCAAAAAGTAACTAATTGCATTACTTAGTTACTTTTTATGGAAAGTAATGCGTTATATTACTTTTGAGTTACTTTTGCGTTACTTATTTCTTACCTGGCTAAAGCTTTTTGTTGTTCAGGCCTTAGAATTATTATTTCATTTTCTTTTAAAAACACATATATAGAATAATAATATAGAATTATATAATATTCTCAGAACTTTCAGAGCTATGCATGCCATTTTAAAAAAATCTCTTAACATTAATTATTGAAAGTTGAAAATTAATGTGTTTGTTAAGTTTTTATTTTTGTTTTGGTAGGCTATGGCCTACATAAAGTAAATTCACTGTCCAATGAGATAATAAAGAGTGCAATATAGGCTAGATAATTGCCATTGTGAAATAAGTTATATTAGGGCAAAAGACAGATCTTAAACATTTAAAATGTTTAATAACTTTTTAGAGAACAATGAAATTGTACTACTCAAGTGATCTGAATTCCTTAGTTCAAATTTTATCAGATTATTCAAGTCAGCCTATGTGTGTTTCTATGATGCTTCAAAAACATTATTTCTCTGTTCACGCTGCACTTCATCTGCCAATGAATTCAACGATCTTATCAGATCTCCAGCCGCCATGTTTCAAACGATCTAAACGTAACGCGCTTCCGCCAATCCCCGCCTTGACGCAATGATTGCCATAGGGTGGGCGTGGTCAGCTCGGAATGCATTTTCAAAGCAGCACTGAGTGCGTGATTCTACGTGACTACGTTCGTTTTAATTAAATATTTTTTTAAGCAAATTAATTAAAATAGAAAAGTAACTCGCGCTACTTTTTTAAAAAAGTAACTCAAATATTGATGTGTAAATTTATAAAGTAATGCGTTATATTACTCGTTACTTAAGAAAAGTAATATTATTACGTAACGCACGTTACTTGTAACGCGTTACCCCCAACACTGGTCATGACACAGTGAAGGATGAGATGATCCACAAAGTGGCTCCAAACTAAAACTAAAACCAAAACCAAAAGGACCAAGAGACCAAAAAAAAAAAAACAGGTAAGAACAGGAACTAAACTTTATCTCACCACAAGTAAACTAACACTAAAAATACAACCAATACACAGGTACCTAAGACACGTAGGGACCAAGCAAAGAGCAAGAGAACATAAATTTACAACCGAGAGGAGGCCATTCGACCCATCAAGCTCGTTTGGGGAGAACTTAACTAATAGCTCAGAGTTATTAAAATCTTATCTAGCTCTGATTTAAAGGAACCTAGGGTTTTAGCTTCCGCTACACTAGCAGGAAGACTATTCTATACTCTAACTACACGTTGTGTAAAGTAGCTCTTTCTCAAATTTATTTAAAAATGTTTTCCCACTACTTTCCACCTATGGCCTTGAATTCTAGTATCTAAACTAATATTGAAGTAACTATTTGGGTGAACAGCATCCAGACCTGTTAAAATCTTATATACCTGTAACATAGTAACACAGGTGCAAACACACAGTAACAACCACAATGACTGAGAGAGGAAACAGGGCAAGGACAGGCATAAATATACATGGTTAACGAGGGCTAACAGGGGGCAGGTGCGGGCTGTTACAAACAAGACGAGTGGCAATGAGGAACAGGTATGGTTAGATACAGAAAGGCCCAAATACCAAGGAAAACTAAAACCCGGTAAACTTATCATACTACAAACAGGGAACAGGGAACAAAAACAGGGAAATACTGAATAGGATAAGCGGTTTGGAAAATGGATGGATGGATTTCACTACTGGGCTACATTTAGACAGTATAAATCTATAATAAATCGTTTTCAATCCAAAATATTGTCCTCCATTTGTACCTCTTCCATGAATTTGTTTGACTTTAAAATTGATTTCACTGTATACACACCTCTTGTGTCCCGTGCAGAGATCTGAGGGTCACCTTCACTCTCTGTGCCCATGTTCTTCTGGTCTGTGTTTGTCTCTGACAATATTATTGGCTGTTTTTCACTCTCCCTATATTCCTCCTTTAGTCTTTTTAGTCCTCCTATATTGCCCCTTTTCATCAGTGTTCAGAACAAATCTTGTTCCTAATTTAGACACAAAGACCGTATCACAAACAAACAATAAAAACATAAAAAATCGTAATCACAAGATGACTGGGTCATAGCATCACGAAAAACGGCAAGGCTGGACAAATCAAGGCATGACCAGGCTCTTCAAAATATAGATATAACTTAATTAGGATATAACTGAAATTTTAACACTGACACATTAGAATGGAACAATTACAGTGTAGGATTAATAAATTAATAAAATTAATAAAATTAAATAAAACATTAATTTGTAACATTAATATTAAATATTAATAGTCTTTTGTTTATTAATGTCTTTCTCTTTGTGCTTATAAACCTTAAGGTTATTTACACTGTGTGTTTGCAATTTGGATATTGTAATATTTCAAAAAACTATTGATCATTAGTTATGACGAAGTCAAAGTTGACACGCATCAGAGAAGGCTGTATGCTTCTGTTTCTGGATAGGGGAGAAATCTCTGTGACAAAGGGATCGAAGAAAGAAATTACAGCGTTATCTCATTGCAATACATTTAAAAGATTGTTTTTTTATTTGATGGCATTTGGATTTTGAATTATGCTATCAGTCAGTACTACAGCAACTGCAAGTGATGTATTCTATTGATGTTTAATTTCCAATAAAATTTTCTCAGGTTGAAATGTTCCAATATTGAGTTGCACCATGAATACCAAAACAAATCTCATGCACATATTAGTATACTTGGTGCAAAAAAAGATAATTCCTGTATCTCAACTCTTGATGGCACTATTTAGGAAGACTTAATATGAACTGTTGCAGAAAATATACTAAATGAACACTAGAGGGAGATATTTCTAGCCGATTCTCCATCTCACACACATAAACAGACCTAAGAAAGTATTCCCAGTGTGACAGATCAGCTCTTGATGTGAGTAGCCGCAGTGATACAGCAGATTGGAGTGTATTCTTAAGGCATATTGGGAGGCTGTACTGTAGCTGGAAAAAAATGTATTTTTTCATAATATTTCTGAGTAGTGGACTGGTCTGTAAGTACGTCTAAAGTTTTGTTAAAACATGTTGCGATGTCATTTATTGCTTAATTGAAGGTAATATTTCTCTCTGCCTGTTGCAGTACGTGTGGAAGCAGATAAAGTCTATCAGCCTCCTTTGATTAATGCACCTGAGGGAAACAAAGCTGTACTGACATGCAGTCACGATATTACAAACTTCAACAATATGTACTGGTATATACAGCATCCAAACAAGGCTCCTGAAGCTCTACTTTATGGATTTGAAAAGGTTGATCCTAAAGGAAGATTCTCAATGGGTGAGAACAGAACAGAACGTCTGACCAACCTCTCCATCAGTGACAGTAGGACAGAAGACACAGCTGTGTATTACTGTGCTGTGAGGCCCACAGTGACACAGAATGTGCGTCAGATGGTACAAAAACAGTTACAGCTTCTCTGAGAAACAGCAATGACAGACCTGAACTGGATGCAAGACTGATATAGATTATTTTCTATGTCATGTCAAATGCTAACCAGTCAAGAGTTAAATTGCTGCAAACAAGGGGTTGAAATTTTGTTTTGTGTTTGCTAATTTAATGTGCTGAATTCGTCTAAGTGAGATGTTATGGTCAGTTTCTGTAAGAAGTAATGCACTGTTATAGCAATGGCTGTAAAAAACATTTATTTAAAGTTACAGCCACAAAAACACAGGATCATGAGAACCATTTACTGTATCAATAGAATGACTCATACAATTTATCAAGTGCACATGTAAAAAACTTGTGAAAAATGTAATGTTTTCTCTGATCCCCAAAATTGTCACTGGTGTTGGTAGGGCTACTTTGAGGAAATTTAGTTTAGCAATGCCTTGTTTAAGTTCATCAAGGGCTTTTAATTGGTCCACTTAAGCGTGAATCAGGGCAGTAAAGGGAGAGGTGACTGAACTGCACCCCCAAAATGAATTGGCAATAAAAACAGACAAAGCCCAGGAATTGCTGGTAATAAATTTCATTGAATGGATCATGCCCCATCATGTTCTAGGAGACTCAGAGGGTGTTTTCCTTTGGTTTGATTTTAATTTGTGTGCTGGGTAAATATTCCATGTTGAACCAGAGTGGAAATGGTTGTCATAGAGCTGAGATTAGAGGATGGAAACCCAACGTGTGATCAGTCTAAGAGAGTCCAGCACAGCTCTCCCCGTCATGTAATGTTAGGTTATTTAGAATAGAATAGAATAGAATAGTATAGAATAGAACAGCCTTTATTGTCATTTTACAATATACAACAAATTAAAATTTTACTTGTAATTAATACTGAAATAATATCAAGATCTTTCCTTTTAACATATTCATTTGGATCATCCCGCTACCCCATGTATGGAAAAAAAAAAATGAAATGCAAAAATTATGTCATAAGACACTATTATGCAAAAATCCTGTTTGTGTGGGGAGAGCTGAAGATATTGTGATCTTAGTGACAAGAGACGTGCCTGTAGCTCACAGTATATATGTGACTCTGAGTTATAGACAGTCTATTATCTATTCTGGTACAGTCTCCTAATCACTCACAATTATACAGTAAAATGCTATCGACATAGAGATGGAAACAGTGCTCTGGAATTTAAAGAGAGATTTATTGCAAGTGTGAATATAAGGCTAAAAACCGAACCTTTAACAGAATGGAAATTACAATTATCTGAATGGGTTTGTAAAGTAAAAAGGTATACAGTATATGTGTTATATATGTATGAAACAGACATGTAATGTATACAGCCAATAGAGTGGGTGTATTCCTGAGAGGGAGGTCATGTGACATGCATAATTTCATTAAAACAACAAATCAAGGAGCAGAACTCAATAGACCAGAGTGAAGACCAGTGTTAATTTCTGTTACTGCCTATCACATATGGAGAAGTCATACATCTTACTTATCATAACCTTCACCACAGGTAAGTATTTTTAAAAATCGTATCATGGGTTTAGTAAATTTATTTGCTGGGCTAAAATCCTCTTTTTGAATTACGTGTATTCCTTTTTTCTATAGGCTTTACTGTAGGTGATGACATCAGTCCTGATAAAGAAGAAGTTTCCAGTAATGAAGGAGAATCAGTGACACTGAGCTGCAACTACAGAGCAAGCAGTGAAAATATTATCCTGTACTGGTACAGACAGCACTCTAATCAGGCACCACAGTACCTACTGCTTAAAGGTGCCGGGGGATACAGTAGCTATGAAGATACTACCAATGACAGATTCAAATCTGCTACATCCAACACCTTCACCCAGCTCACCATTACCAGTCTCACCATAGCAGACACAGCCATCTACTACTGTGCTCTGAGGGATGCACAGTGATCAAAAGCTACCAAGGCACTGTACAAAAACTCATCTGACAAGAACTTTCTCTCAGTGGGCATCAGAAGTAGCTTCCTTCCCACAATCTGGGATCAGTTCCAGAGCAGCAGATGTTCAGGTATAAAGCTGGTTATTGTGGTTACATCAGTCAGATGAGCTGATGGCTGAGATACTGAAGTAAACAGAGCAGGAAGCTGCAGACGATACAGTCTGTGTTTTTCCTAGAGAATAAAATATAGAATAATATTGCCATATATACTTCCAAGTGTGGAGAGAAATAAATAAAATGTAAAAAAGTCATGTGGATCTAAGGATTTACATTTACATTGACTTTCATTCCAAAGTGATGTGCAAATGAGGCAAACAGCACATTGAAAACTTATCTGCTGCTGAGGTGTCGATTTAATAAGAGCAACATAAGAGCAGCAGCTTGAAGCTTCCTATGAATGTCCAGCTGAAAGTGTGACCACTGTCAGAGCAAACACTTATAATGAACTTAGTATCTTTATTTTCACTTTATTTCATTTATTTGACATTTTATTTTAGTGGTTCTCAACCCATGTGAATCAGTGTATGTAAGCATCATAATGGTGGGACGTGGTGAAAAAAATGTGAGATCCACAGTTTTAGTCTCCCTGTTAGTGTAGTGCAAGCTAAAACCCTGGGTTCCTTTAAATCAGAGCAAGATAAGATTTTAATAACTCTGAGCTATTAGTTAAGTTCTCCCCAAATGAGCTTGATGGGCCGAACGGCCTCCTCTCGGTTGTAAATTTATGTTCTTATTTTATGTGCTTCAGAAAATTGGCATACAAGTACAGCAGCACTTCATCAATGCTGAGGCGTTAAAGTCTTTCTCTTTGTGCTTATAGCCAAAATGTTTCCAATAATTTATTTTCTGGTTGTGCATGTAATTTGGCCAGTTTTTTAATAAAAAAAACTATTTATCATTAGTTTTACAACAGGGGAAAAATCTTCCTGAATGACTATCAGCTTGTGAAAAACGTGAAACTTTCATCTCAAAGAAGGCATGCACTGCAGAAGACTGTAGGCTTCCATGTGTGGATGGTGGCGAGATCCATGTGACACTGGGATCTAAGAAAGAAATCACAAAGTTTGGGACCACCACCCCAGTTATTTCACTGCAGAAAATTGAACAGATTGTGTTTTTATTTGATGGTATTCATTGTTGAATTATGGTATTAGTCTGCACTACAGCAAATACAAGTGATGCATTCCAGTGATGTTTAATTTCCAGTATTATTTTTCCAGGCTAAATGTACCAAGATTGTATAATGAGTAAAACCCTGAATTCCAAAACAAATCTCATGTACATATTGGTATACTTGGTGTAAAAATACAACTCCCATATCTCAACTCTCAATGGCACTATTTAAGAATTTATGAATTGTTGCGGAAAATATACTAAACGAACACTAGAGGGAGGTATTTCCAGCCCATTAAAATTCTCCTTCTAACAGAAACGCACCCAGACCTGAGAAACCTATTCCAGGTATGACAGATCAGTTATTGATGTGAGTAGCCGCAGTGATACAGCAGATCGGAGTGTATTCTTAAGTCATTTTGGGAGGCTGTACTGTAGCTGAGACAAAATGTATTTTTTCATAATAATTCTGACCAATGGAATATTCTGTAAGTATGTTTAAAGTACTATTAAAATATGTAGGCATGTCATTTATGTTTAATTGGAAGTATAATTATAGTTTAATCTGCCTGTTGCAGTCGGAGTGGAAGCAGATAAAGTCAATCAGCCTCCTTTGATTTATTCACCTGAGGGAGACAAAGCTGTACTGACATGCAGCCATGATATTACAAACTTCGACAATATGTACTGGTACATACAGCATCCAAACAAGGCTCCTGAAGCTCTACTTTATGGATTTGAAAAGGTTGATCCTAAAGGAAGATTCTCAATGGGTGTGAACAGAACAGAACGTCTGACCAACCTCTCCATCAGTGACAGTAGGACAGAAGACACAGCTGTGTATTACTGTGCTGTGAGGCCCACAGTGACACAGAGTGTGTGTCTGATGGTACAAAAACTCAGCTAAAGCTTCTCTGAGAATCAGCAATGTCAGACCTGTACTAGAAGCACTGAGTTAAAAACCTCATCTACATAGGAGCTCCTTCCACATTCATTTATTGATAAATAATAATTCACAGCAGTCTTATATTGCTTATATAATTAGTAATTACTATATAATTAGTAACTGTAATTGTATGTACAATTATTTATTTTGTGTCTCGGCCAATTCATAAAATCAGCTACAACTATTGATTTACTTATTTCAGAAATTTTTATTTTTCTAAACCTGCATTTGTATGTCGTTCATCACTGTATTTGTATGTCGTACTTAACTGGCCATAACACCAGGACACCAAATAAGGACACCCAGGGGCTGATTGGCCAGTGGGAAGTTTGGGAATTTTCCCTGTGGGCTGGTCTATCTTCTACCGTCTATTTAGTCTATATGGATATGGTCAGCAAAATATGGTGAGAGGACAGCAAATTATGTTTTTTGCATGCCCCTGAGTGAGGTATTATTATGGGATGCATAGCATTCCTGTTATGATTAGTGGTTGAGTATGTGTGGCCATCCTAATGCTTGTTGTTAAGCCAATGATATTCATCATATGTAAGCAAATTAAATTGTTAGATGCAGCAAAATAAGGATAAAAAGTGAGAGAGGGAGGGCTGTCAGTCACAGTGGAACAAGCGTGTTGTTTTGGGGCAGTAGAGGAGTTTCCTGTTAGACCCGACCTTGGTAGCAGAGTATTCAGTTCAGTCTGTCTCTCTCCATCTGCCATGATGTTACTCTGTTCATTCCTTCTCTTTTCAGCACTTGTGGGTAAGTGACATACTGCATTTAGTTCTTAATTATTACCTGTGTCATTTTCATAAATAAACTTAATATGTATATTGAAATTGAAATATGGGTTTTTTAGTTTGACTATTAATGGTAAATATTGCCCTGAATCCTCTTTTCCACAGGACACAGTACTGAGGATGCGATTACACCTTTTAATGACACAGTGCATGTTACAGATGGTGACAATGTTACACTCTCCTGTAACTACAGTGGATTTGTAAATAACCTACAATGGTATCGTCAGTATCCCAGCTCAGCACCAGAATATCTCTTGCTTGTCACTGCAGTTACAGGGACCATACCGAACACCAAGCCTCGAATGTCAGTTAAAATTGACAAGGAGAACAAGCGTGTAGATCTGGAGCTCTATTCTACAGAAGTGACAGACTCTGCAGTGTACTACTGTGCTCTGAGGCCCACAGTGACAGGAAACTCACTGACGCTGTACAAAAACCTGACTGCACTGCACTACTTAATATGGTTAATTTAATGTATATAAACAGCTCATGAAGGTAAATACATTTTTTGGCCTCCTCAGCCCTGCTGTATTCTGTGTCTGACTTCTGTTACAGCAATAATTACATGTAAATATGACCTAGCTTATGATCTTATATCAGGTGAAAGGTGGGGGGTTGGGGGGGAGTGTCTATCCCATACATGACTATAAATACCAGAAACTTGAAAGAAACAGAGAGAGAGCATCTGAAATTTACATCCAAGGAGCAGGGAGCAGTAGGCAAACCCACAGAATTGATGATACTGTGCATCCAATGGACATTGTTAGTTTTCAATTGTTTACATGAATATAACAGAATATATTTGAATTCTGTAACATAAAGCTTATTATTACTACAACTAATTATTACGATATGGCTAGTATTTTGAGAGTCTTTTATTATTATTATTATTATTATTATTTATTATATAACTCCTGTACAAAATGTAGCAAAGACAAAGTTAGGCGTAAGGCAAAATGTTTAACGTGAATGATGGTAAAACCTTATTATCATGCCTCAGCTGCAGATACTAATGGTGCACTAAAACACTACAGTGAAATCGGCAAATATGCAAGAAACACATTATGAGAGAGGAAGTAAATAAATGATTTGAGACAGCAGGTGGTGCTGTTTCTGCTTCTTTAAAGTTCAAGAGCTGGAAAACATTAGACGCTGTGAGGTTATAATCACAATCAGATGTCATGTACTTAATGAGATGTTTATCCATTCCATTTCATTCCACTTTCTTCTGCTTATCCGGGGTCGGGTCGCAGGGTCAGCAATCTAAGTAGGGATGCCCAGACCTCCCTTTCTCCAGCCACTTCCTCCAGCACCTCCGGGGGAATACCAAGGCGTTCCCAGGCCAGCTGAGACCCCCTCCACACCTTGGCTATGCCTAGAAATTCTCTCCATAAAAATGATTAACAGAATTGGTGACAGAGGGCAGCCCTGACAGAATCCTTACCACCGAAGAGTTTTCTGGCTACTTCACTGACCTCAACCCCTAGAGGCGGGCAAGTCCCCTCCTGAGTCTTCCAGCTCCACTTCCTCCAAGGACGGTGCATCAGTGGGATTCTGGAGATCCTCAAAATATTCCTTCCACCGCCCGACTATATCCCCAGTTGTGGTCAACAGTTCACCATCCCTGCTGCAAATAGCATGTCATACAAGAACCTGATTATGGCCTGATGTGCTTCAGAGAGATTGGAAACAAGAAAGACTGGACTGTATACCTTATAAAGATATACAGTACATCAAAATCTGTATTTTCATAACAGAAATGAAGCCAAAAGCAAAAAGGAAAGAAAAAACCCACAATAAACAGGTTAAGGTTAGATGACAGCTGAATGCTTAGCCTGTCAGGGGAACAGAGAAACACATGTCTGTTTATTTTTCATGCATTTGTGTGACTGGGAATCAATGACTGTATTTGTACTTATAGGGCCAGTTTCCCAAACAAGGATTAAGCCTAGTCTTGGACTAAATTGCAGTATCAATGGAGATTCACCATTGAAACTCAAAGCTAGTCTAGGCTTAGGCTTAATCCTTGACTGGGAAACTGGCTAAAAGTCAACATATAAAGACACCAGATAAACCTGCCTCGACAAACCTTTTGCTTTAGAAAGTACGACCTGACTATAGGGTAAGGTGTCATTGAGGCCAACTTTTAAACACGGATTTGATTTTTTCAGTCTTGGAGGGGGAAATTGCTTACCAGTCTGTCTTGAGTTGATTTACAGATTAATCTGCCAAGGTATTTTACAGATTGTTTGACCTCCACCCCAAAAATGACGAGCCTGTTGGAAATTATGAAGTGGTTAGAGCTCACATTTACTGTGGTTAATAAAAAAGACCTGAGGCTATAGAAAAAGAGCTCTAACCGCTCTGGGAAAACAGGCTCTTGCTCTTCATTCCTCAAAAAGATTCAGGTGCCACCTGCAAATTGACTATTTAATAGTGGTTACATACTCTGCCATCTTAATACCCCCCAGTATGAATACAGTTAAAATACAGAATAAAATTCAACAACTTCGCAGCGATTAAAAACAGAAATGGGGAGATGGGACAACCTTGTCTTATACCTCTGTTAAGTACAAATCTCTTCGAAGTTCCCTCAGCAAGAGCAACACTGCTATTTACACCCTTGTATATGGGTCTGACCATATTACATATTAGTTCTCGCGAGCAACATGTGGTATACGTGTAGGAAACAGATGCAACATATTCAGCCAATAGATGGGGTTTATTGCCAAGAGGAAGGTCATGTGACATGTTTAATCTCATTAGCAACTGTGTGAACACCAGAGTTCATTTCTGTTACCCCAGTTACTCATGGAGAAGTCATTCATCTTAGTCATACTAACCTTCACCACAGGTAACTATTTTACAAGGCATAAATGGTTAGCGTAAGTAAAAAATAAATGACATACATATGGTACAGTAAAAATCTTTACTTTATTGCCACACTATAATGTTTATTGTGATTTATTTTATTTATTCTATAGGCTTAACTGCTGGTGATGACATCAGTCCTGAAAGAGAAGAAGTTTCCAGCAATGAAGGAGAATCAGTGACACTGAGCTGCAGCTACAGCACAAGCAGTGATTATATTTATATTTACTGGTACAGACAGCACTCTAATCAGGGACCACAGTACCTACTCTATAAAGGTGCCAGGTCACGCAGTAGCTATGGAGATAATACCAATACCAGATTCAAATCTACGACATCCAGCACCTTCACCCAGCTCACCATTCCCAGTCTGACCATAGCAGACACAGCCATCTACTACTGTGCTCTGAGGGTGACACAGTGATCAGAACTTACTGAGATGCTGTACAAAAACTCAACTGACAAAAACTTCCTCTCAGTGGGCATCAGAAGTACCTCCCTTCCCACAATCTGGGATCAGTTCCAGAGCAGCAGATGTTTAGGCATAAAGCTGGTTATTGTGGTTACATCAGTCTGATGGTTGAGATACTGAAGTAAACGGATCAAATACAGCCTCCACTGCTATAGAAACAATGTTTATTTTCTCTCAGTGCTGTGCGTGAGGCTGACAGCCATCAGCCCTGCAGGTGTAAAAGACAATGGGACAGAAACACTGTCCAATGAATGAATGCCTTAATGTGTCAGAGTTAGAGCCTGTGTCTCCTCCCCATTTGGCCAGCAGGTGTCGCTGACCTTCCTGTTTTCCACCTTGTCTCTTGTCCTTCAGCCCCAGTGTGCTCTCTCTATTCCCCTGCCTGCTGCATGGCTCAACCAGGTGAGCGTTTGGCTTAGGGACTGCATTCCCCAGTCATTTGAGGAGGACTAATGATCAGCCTTATGTCCTTCTTTGTATTTTAGTTTCTGTTTCCCAGTGTTTTATGTTTCCTTTTGAGTTTCCTGTTCTAGATTTTCCCTCCTGTTCTATTCCGGTTTTATGTTGTACTTTGTTTTCTTGTTTATTTTCCTAGTATAGTATTTCCCTCTGTTCCCTTAGTTTCAGGTCTCTAGTTCCTTAGTTCTGTGCTCATTAGTTTTAGTTGCTTCATCTGTGTCTTGTTGCCCTGTGCCCTTGTTGATTAGTTGCTTTTGATGATTCGCACCTGGGGGGTATTCCATTAAAGTAGCTAAAGAAAGCCAGACTTTCCCGAAAAAGTCAGACTCAAACTAGCGACACCTCTAAACCCATGCCTCGTGTTGTTCCACTAAAGCAGTTCAGCTTTAACTAATCAAGGCTCAGACTTGCATAGTCTCACTTAGTGCGCACGCCCAAGATATTTACGAAGCGTGAATGAATGATAGATCAATCAAATGAGTCGGAAAGCATGTAAGATGAGAGAAGTGTTTTTGTCTGCTGCAGAACAAATGCTGCTGATGGAGCTGTATGAAAAATACGAAGATGTAATCGTTAAAAAAGGCAATACTGTGATAATAAACACAGCCAGGGTTAGGGTTAGGCTAACCCTAACCCTGACAGACTAAATGTGTAAGTTATGTAAATGGTACAAGTGCCTAGTAAAGTGGCACAGTGGTACATGCTGTCGCATTACATCGTGAAAGTTCCTGGTTTGATCCCCATAGCCAACGGGAAACCTTCTGGGTTAAGTTCACGTGTCATTCTTACTGTATAATGTTATTCAGTGTTATTTGATCTCCGGAAAATACTTTCAATCGCATCCATGTGAAATGTTCTGCACAAATAACCGTATCTTGTCTTTGCTTTTTACAAATAAACTTTTGAAGTTGATTGTGACTAAACAAAATATAAAAATATCTTCCTGTTCATATTATTTTAACGGATTTTTTTTTCCAAATTCAGTCATTATATTTCATGTTTGACCTTTGTAATATGAGTATGCTTTTATAACAATTATTTTGGAATTAATTGGAATTCTGAGATATGATTTTTATACGCTTTATTATATTTATTACATGATATGAGTAGTGAGAGCGTGGAATTTCGTCTGATGGAACGACCTTTTGGGAATCTGTTCCTACACATCGGACATTCTTTGAGACAACACTTAATTCAGCGAGACGGTTAACCTGGTCAGGAGCAGACTTGTTCACTCACCTAAGTTACCATGGTAGCTCAGCAGGGATTCATTTAAGACACGTTAATGGAACAGAACTCCCACTTAAATGAGCCAGACTTCTCGAAATAAGTCAGACTTTCCCTTAATCCTGCTTCTTGCAACACCCCCCTGCCCTTTGTCCTTGTTATCAATGTATTTAAGTGCCGGCCTTTGGTGGTGTTCTGAAAGCCACGTTTTTTCATTTTACTACCTTACAAAATGTACTAAAATGTTTAATTCTGAAATATGCAGTAGACACATTTTAGGAGACAAGAATGTGAGACAGTAGAGGGCGCTGTTTCTACTACGTAGGACTGATTTTCTTTCCTACATAATAAACCATGAGCTGCAAAACAAACATCATTTTTCCAGTAGATGCAGGCATAATCAGTTATACAGTAGCAAGATTTAATCACACTCAAATTACCTGTAAAAATAACATGTTATTTTACTAATAATACAGAGTATATTTTCAGTTTTCTATAAAAAGGGTGTATACAGTATCTCATGTTCATGAAACAAAAAAGGCACAAAGAAGCTGTTTATATTTGACAGAATAAGGAGAAAATTAATGTCAAGCTGAACAGTGGTGTATGTGCAATATTACGCAATGAAGTCAGGGAATAACAGCATGTAAAAGCATCTGGGAGAAATGAACTACAGGTGTGTAGTTTAACAGGGTATTATTGGAAGCGTGACAGAGCCATATAATGCATTCAGCCAATGGGGTGAAGGTCACATGACACGTCTAAGCTTATTTGACAACAAATCAAGAAGCACAACTCAGCAGAACACGGTGAACAGCAGAGTTCATTTCTGTTACTGCCAGTTAAACATGGATAAGTCATTTATCTTAGTTATCATAACTGTCATCACAGCTTGCCTTTTTAAAGGGATTTAAACGAATCATTGATACATTAAAAACAAGTTTTACATTTGTTACTGTATAATTTCTCTTTTCAGGATTGACTGCTGATGATGACATTAGTCCTGACACAAAAATAATGTGAAGCAAAGGAGACACTGAGGTGCAACTATAGAACCACTATTACGTATATTTATCTTTACTGGTATATACAACACTCTAATCTGGCACCACAGTATGTGCTCCTTAAAGGAGACAGAACATATGATGACGTGGACAGCTCAGATAAGTGAATGAAATCTAGGACATCCAGGAACTCCACCCAGCTCACCATTCCCAGTCTTACCATAGCAGACACAGCCATCTACTACTGTGCTCTGATGGATGCACAATGATCAAAAGTTACTGAGACACTGTACAAAACCCCTCTGCAGGGCCGGATTTAGCCAGCCCCAGTAGGGGGTGCATGTAGAATATTGGGGGGGGGGGGGGCGAGTGTGGGTGAGCTTCTCTAATCATCTATGCAAAGAAAACTATACTAACTATGCTGTCGTCATATCAGTCCCCCTATCCATATCTCTATCTTCTCATTTGATCCATTTGATTTGCCTTACAGGTTTTATGTTTGATGCTCTACCCTCTGCATTTACCCAGGCTTGGGACCGGCACAAATAGGACACTGGATTGCAAAAAAACAAACAAAAAAAAAAAATTTTGAGGCTGCATTTATGTTTTCTTTTTTTCTTTTCTTTTTTTTTACTTTTTAAATGTGTCTGTCTGCTTTTGTCTGATTGTCTGTCTGTCTATCTATCTACCCTTTCATTTTTTTGTCTTTTATTTAATTTATATATTTTTTATTTCTTTTTTTTGTGTATTTTTTGTCGTTTTTATTTCTTAGTTCTGTACACAGCATGGCTTATAACAATCATTAAAGCATCAGTCGTCTGCTTTTCTGTGCAAAAAGACTAACAAATGCATCCATATCTAGGCCTGTGGTTATGGCCTTCTCGTGAGCCAGAATAACTACATTTCTTTTTCTTTCATGTAGCATAGTGCGGCGGAAGGGAGTAAGAACACGAGACAAAGTGGAGAAAGAGCTCTCGCATGATGCAGATGATATTCCAATCACAAGGGAGGTCACATACATGCGATGGAGCTGAGGAAAGGCATTCTTATAACCGTGTAGATATTTGCAAACGGTGGAGAGGTCTACAAACTCTACATTGCCATAATCATCAGTCTTTTTAAATTCTTTTTCCAACATTATTTTTGCTACAAGAATCTCATTGGAAAGTTTGTCACTGTCACTTCCCGCCATTTTTTGCAGAGGACTTAACATGGCAACATCCAGAAAAGAGGGAGATTGAGGTTGAAGGCAATTAACTGCTTTCGTGAGATCAAGATTACTTTTGGAGAATCTTGTCTCCATCTCTACAATGGCTATGTCCAAAATGTTGAGAAGAGCTCTCTTCAGAGCCTGGCAAGGAGTCATGGAGTCGTCTGCATGGCCTACAGTGGACATAGTGACACTATCTGTGAGCAGTGAGTTCATTGTTCTCTTTCTTTTAGCACCTGGTGCAGGCATGCTGGTTAATGCCTCGCTCTCCTCATCTCTCATCTGCTTCAAAGCCCGCAGAGATGCACTGACTACTTCTGAAGCACAGCACAGGTCAACAGAATGAGCCTGCAGCATAACATTTGCAGACGTCAACGAACCCAGAACTTTTAGGAGAAATTTTCCTATTTCAAAGAAATTATGCCTCCTTAACATTATCAATAACCCTGATGCCTCTGTACAGATATCAATAGCAGCGGCTCTGTCCTCTGCAACTTCTGACAGGATACTCATAATAGCATCCTGATTCTCCACAAGGCACTTGGTCACATCATGATGGCTTGTCCACCTGATCTCCAACAGTCGTTTAAGGGAGGGAACATTATAGTTCTGTGACACATAATGACGGTGAAAAAATGAGTGCAGTGATCCTGATAGATCAAAAAAGGTTTTTGCACATGGCTCTGCTTGCATTGCATGGACCACTGCCAAGTGCAGCTGGTGGTTATAGCAGTGGATATAAGGAATATCCTTTCCTACCTTCTTTTGCAATAAGGCCTGAACCCCACCCCTGACAGCAGCTCCATCATAGCACTGAGTGATCATTTCAGCTGCGTATAGCCTGAGTCAGAAAGATGCTCAAGAATTTGGGTGGTAATAAATTCAGCATTTAACTGACTGAGGTCAAGCAGACCAATCAGGTGTTCCTCTGGAATGCCTTTAGAGACAAATCTAGTAATGGCGGAGGATTGTCTGTGAAGTGAGCGAAAATTGTCAGCACACTGTAACTAGGAGTTTTATACGAGACGTGTAGGAGGAGAGAGTTCTTAGATTTTAGCTAACCCCGTCGTGGCCAAGATGCAGATCACTTTGAAAACCCTACAGCAGCAGACGTTTAAGATCGACATTGACGGAGTTCCAGCAGATGAGACAGATCATTCAGCAGAACCCGTCTCTGCTGCCGGCTCTGCTTCAGCAAATTGGCAGAGAGAACCCCCAGCTGCTGCAGCAAATCAGCAGCCACCAAGAGCAGTTCATCCAGATGCTAAACGAGCCGGTCCTGGAAGCCGGTCAGAGTGGAGGTGGAGGGGGAGGGGTGGCTGAGGCCGGGAGTGGGCACATGAACTACATCCAGGTTACGCCCCAAGAGAAGGAAGCCATTGAACGGGTAAAAGCGCTAGGATTCCCAGAAGGACTAGTTATCCAGGCTTACTTTGCCTGTGAGAATAACGAAAACTTGGCAGCAAACTTCCTTTTACAACAGAACTTTGATGATGATTAAAGGGATCATAGGGTTGTTCAGCCTTTTGACCCTTTACTTTTGCCTTTACCTTTCCTAGATTTTACTACAATGTATCTTGGTAACACCGGATCAACTTTTCTGTGCAAAAAAGGAACTGTTTATGAACACTTTAATTAATAAGTAAAGTCACCTCGCTCCATCATAGCACTGAGTGATCATTTCAGCTGCGTATAGCCTGAGTCAGAAAGATGCTCAAGAATTTGGGTGGTAATAAATTCAGCATTTAACTGACTGAGGTCAAGCAGACCAATCAGGTGTTCCTCTGGAATGCCTTTAGAGACAAATCTAGTTATGGCGGAGGATTGTCTGTGAAGTGAGCGAAAATTGTCAGCACACTGTAACTAGGAGTTTTATACGAGACGTGTAGGAGGAGAGAGTTCTTAGATTTTAGCTAACCCCGTCGTGGCCAAGATGCAGATCACTTTGAAAACCCTACAGCAGCAGACGTTTAAGATCGACATTGACGGAGAGGAGACGGTAAAAGCACTGAAGGAGAAGATTGAGAATGAAAAGGGAAAAGATGGATTCCCAGTAGCTGGGCAAAAGTTGATATATGCAGGCAAAATCCTTAATGATGACACCGCACTAAAGGAGTACAAGATTGATGAGAAAAACTTTGTGGTGGTCATGGTGGCCAAGCCTAAAGCCGCACCCTCCACTACCCAGCCATCCTCTGCCACCACAACTGCGGGCTCCAGCTCCCACAGCAGTTTGACTCCCACGCCAGCGTCCCCCAGCACTGCCGAGAGCCCCCCTGACAATGCTGACCAAGAGGAAAAGGCCAGCGAAGAGAAGCCCCCAGCCAGTGCAGCCCCCGCAACTTCTCCTGTCAGTTCGTCAGGTCTTGCGACAAATGTGAACATATTTGAGGAGGCCACATCTGCTCTGGTGACGGGCCAGTCTTACGAGAACATGGTGACGGAAATCATGCTAATGGGCTACGAGAGGGAGCAGGTGGTGGCGGCCCTGAGGGCCAGCTTTAACAACCCCGACAGAGCCGTGGAGTACCTGCTGACGGGTCTTCCTTCGGAGGGAGACGGCAGCACGGCGGCCAACCCTGTAGTGTCTCCCTCTGGTGGTGCTCCTAGCGGCACCACGGGCCCGGTATCGTCACCGACAGGCTCTGCTCCTGCCCAGTCCACTACCACCGGTGGGGCCAATCCCCTGGAGTTCCTAAGGAACCAACCCCAGTTCCAGCAGATGAGACAGATCATTCAGCAGAACCCGTCTCTGCTGCCGGCTCTGCTTCAGCAAATTGGCAGAGAGAACCCCCAGCTGCTGCAGCAAATCAGCAGCCACCAAGAGCAGTTCATCCAGATGCTAAACGAGCCGGTCCTGGAAGCCGGTCAGGGTGGAGGTGGAGGGGGAGGGGTGGCTGAGGCCGGGAGTGGGCACATGAACTACATCCAGGTTACGCCCCAAGAGAAGGAAGCCATTGAACGGGTAAAAGCGCTAGGATTCCCAGAAGGACTAGTTATCCAGGCTTACTTTGCCTGTGAGAATAACGAAAACTTGGCAGCAAACTTCCTTTTACAACAGAACTTTGATGATGATTAAAGGGATCATAGGTTTGTTCAGCCTTTTGACCCTTTACTTTTGCCTTTACCTTTCCTAGATTTTACTACAATGTATCTTGGTAACACCGGATCAACTTTTCTGTGCAAAAAAGGAACTGTTTATGAACACTTTAATTAATAAGTAAAGTCACCTCGCCTCCTCAGAAATCAACTGTGTGCAATCTGTTTCTTTTGCATATAGCTTGGATGCAATATGAAAATTGTGTAGAAACTGTCAAATGTCTATCAGTTTAGGTGGACAAGGGTAGCTCTGGTCTTTTAATTCATAAATTTTCATACTTAGATTTTCTTTTTCCCTCCCCCGGTAGAACAGTATAGTGAGTCTAGTACTGTTTACCATAGTGTACCATATGACAGTAAATATGAAAAATGTTTTCTGTTTTTAAACATTTTTTAATGTCTAAGCATACTGCATGCACGCTTAGTTTTCAGGTTCCATGGGAGAATTACAAAAACAAGTATTGCTGTGTTTTCATGCAGAATGAAGTGCAATTCATTCATGTATTAAACATTTACAGCATATAAATGGCTTATAGCAGGCATTGTTGACAGTTCCAGTTACTATGATTTACTGTTATTTTACAGAAAAATAAAACTTTTGAGCATATTTAAAAAAAAAAAAAAAAAAACCAAATCTAACCATGACGGACAGATTCTCCACATTGCATCTGTCCCTAGTTCCATCACTTTTAATGCAAAACCCAGCGTAATCTGCTTTGTCATAATTATCTTTGATCTTTTTTAATACCATTTTGGCCAGAGTATCAATAATTTCGTTTTGTATGTTGTGAGAGGTGTATTTTGCATTTAGTGGGATGTGTTTGTTTATTTAATTAAATTTGGGGTCCTTTGCTAGTGTGTAGTCAACCATTTTTAAGAACAGTCCTGCAGAGAAATCATCTTCATTTGAGCTCTCCACACTGCCACGAAGTGGAAGTTCATTTACTGCTAGGAACTGAACTACTTCTCCAATTGTTTTTATATAATATCTATTTTTTTCCATTTGTGTTGGCCCTAATAAATTACCAATAGTTTCCCCTGTGGCCTCTCTTTGGGACATTTCAGACCAGGCTTTTGCATTTTTTATGTGGCATTGACTTGATGCGTGCTTTGTGAGTCCCTTGTCCTTTTCCAATGCCGTTTTCCAATTATTAAATCCTTGTTTTGTAAAAACCAAATCCCTGTCATTGTTCCCGCCAAATTTACGACATGGGAAACAAAAGCACGCATGAAGCTTTGCTGAATATTCGAGCCATGGTCTCCCGCGATACCAGCCTGGGCAGAATGAGCGTGCGTTTTTACCAAAATTACGCTTGGGGAAAACAAGAGCTATGGGTTGTGACGGTGCTATGGTGTTCAAGCCTATGTCTACATCATCCGCAGCGGCCACTGGACTGCGAACGGTGGGGGCAGCGGGGGCTGTGGTGCTTGTGCAGCAGGAAAAACTTGTACTGGTACTGGACCGGGCACAATGGTTTGTGGCGAGTCCACAAGCAGTACCACCCGATGAGCCGGGACCGGGTAATGATTCTGTCTCCACTGCTGCTGGCAGCTCCGCTGCTACTGCTAGGTTTAGCTTTAGCAACCAGAAATCTGTGCATTGTCGACTCGTTACTTGATTCACTTCAACAAATTGTAAATGAGTGAGGAGAAAGAGAGAGAAGATAGAGAAGAAGAACAGAGTTATAGTAATTAAATAATTCCGGTGAGAGACCGCGAAAGAAAAGTTATTTAGAACGATGTCTTTTTTTTTTTTGAGTTTTGAGCTCTGTCGTGCCGTGACTGTGAGCAAGTGAGACGAGCAAGCAAATGAAGTGAGTAGCCACACCCTCCCTACATCTACCAATCAGTAGCTAGTTTGAAAGCGAGCAGAGAGCGCTCTGACCATTTTACTTAAAGTTTTTATGAAATTCGGAATTTTGCATGCCTTCACGTTTGGGGGGGCAGTCACAGCATTTAGGGGGGCATTGCCCCACCTTGCCCATGCCTATGTTCGGGCCCGCCCCTCTGAGAAGAATATTCTCTTATTCAGCATCAACGATAATTCCATTCCCAGAACCTGAGGTCAGCTCCAGAACAGCAGAGTTTCAGAGCTAAAGCTGGTTATTGTAGTTACATCAGTCAGAGGAGCTGATGGCTGAGATACTGAAGCAAACATCAGGAATCTGCAGTAAATTCAGCCTATGGTGGCCTTAGAAAATGAATACTTTTGGATGTTGGATATATTTCCAACTCTGGAGAGCAAAAAGTATTATGTCAACCTGTCTCATGAGTTGAACTATGGATGCTGTAAAACAAAATCCCTGCAGGACCGGGCCTTATAGTTTGGGCATCCATACCATTTAAGAACGTTTAACTACGGTCTGACACTACAGAGTGATTTCAGCTGAGTGGAAACAGACAAGAGGCTGTTTCTGATGAATCTGTAAGGGTGTGATGAGGTATGTCCGATGAGGCTACATTGCTGGTGGTTCTAATACTTGCATAGCTATATTAAGAGAAACTGATCCTTGTGTGTGAAGTTAAACAACAGCAGCAAGATCTACTCTCCGCGTAAATAAATTACAGAATCACAGACACAGAGTAGTACTCTAGGTTTTCCATACCTATTTCTGTTCCGATTACTTATTTAATCTATGACTTCACTCCTGACCATATTTAAATGAGAAGACACTGGAATAACACAGACAGATTACAGAAAACATGTACTTCTTAGAGAGAAGGGTATATGGCTGTGATTAACTTACTGGCATCTTTCATTTTGACCAGCTTGATTGGGTTTCACAATCTTTATGGGACATCGTGGAGATCATGTTCTGGAAGAGTGAGGCTGCAGTTACACATTTTGCCTGGTGGGGGCAACATTGCAGCAAAAATACACGTTTCTAATTTTAACACCGTAATATAAGTATCTCCTTATAACCTGATGTGCGTCAGAGAAATTCGGGCAAGAAACTGTGAACACGTCAGTAACATTGTTTCCAGATATATTGATATCCATCTATATCTTTATTTTTTACAGCTCAGTTATGGAACATGCACTTGGAATTTTGTTAATTTTGTCAACAATTATCGGTAATTCATCATTTTCATGAGTTTTTCATACTGTCTTCAGATTCCTGGTGTGTTACTTCATTCTTCCACTCTCATTTCCACAGAGTGCCGAGCTGTAGACTCAGTGAATCAGACTGCTGGAGATGTCTTTGCATCTGAAGGAGGATCGGTGACACTCAACTGTACCTATGAAATTAGTAGCTCAGCAGATGAATACCTCTTCTGGTACATGCAGTATCCCAATGAGGCTCCCAAGTACCTTTTAAGACGGAGTAGATATGGAGATGATAATGCTCCAGAGTACAAGGAGAGATTTCATGCCAGTCTGAACAGAACAGCTAAAACTGTACCTTTAACAGTACAGAATGTGCAGCTGTCAGACTCTGCTGTGTATTACTGTGCTCTGAGGCCCACAGTGAGAATAACCTTCTCACACCCTCTACAAAAACACCTGTGCAATAAGACTGTGACATAACAGAGTGAAAGGTTCTCATACAGGTTTAAATAAGTTACAATTCTTTCAAATAATGAAACAAAATTGTAAAATATTATTCATATACAACCATAATTATTAAAAAAGCTAATATTGCAAAATGCTTACGATGCACCTGTATCATCATTATATACTGTATATACTTCTAATTAAAATACAATAGGAATAAAAATTAAAATATTTGACAATTCCTTTGAACATGAAAATTGAATTTGAATATATTCTCTGTTTTAATGACCCTCACATTTGAACATACTGTTCACAACTAAAAAATGTATAAAGGTTAATCACATGCAGACACTGCACTTTAGGCATATTTATGTCAGGGAGGTGGGTGAGGGAGATCTGGGTGGCAGGGGGGGTTGCTGGCTGCGAATTGTTTTGACGAAGAAAGTGCGGCAGGGTTGTCAGCTTGTCAACAAATTCTGGAATAGGGGTGTCAAACTCCAGTCCTGGGGGGTCGGAGCCCTGTGTAACTTAGTTCTTTCCCTGTTCCACCACAAATCATTCAGCTCAAATGTTGTGTGGCAATTAGCACAAGTAGTTGAATCAGGTGTGAAATGAAGGGAAACCCAAAAATGTGCAGGGCTCCGTCACCCGGGGCAAATAAAAGTTAAGTAATAGTAAGGAAACCCAGAAGTAATCTGACTAACAGAAATGTTATGACTAAAATATTCTAAATATATCTTTAATTACAATGGAGTCAGATTTAGTTAGATTTTGCTTTAAAGGGTAAGTAACTCTCAGAAGGATCGACACACATTCAAACCTTCACTACCTTTCCCTGTCGTCATCTGATAAAAAAGAAAACAGCAATGTCATTGTAAAATGTAACACAACATTAAGTAGAAATGTACAACGTAAAAGTAATTGCTGAAAGTTGTAGTAAGGTAACAGTCAAGTGTCCATGGCTAAATCTACTTAAAAAATATACTTAAGTACAGTAACAACATAATTGTACTTCATTACTTTCCACTACTGTTTTTATTATGTAATATTTTAATAACGAGCAATACCCATCCCCCCAAATGCTTGTTTTATACATGGAGAGTGTAACTGTTCACACTCAGCACATTCAGTACCTTCTCTGTCTGCTCCTCCTTCCTTCTGTCCCTCCCACATCACAGCCCAAACATCCCCACAGAAAAACTGAGGCTGTATTTGGCTTCAAGTCATCTATCCTCCTGGAGTGACAATGTTAATGTCACATGACAAGATGCAGCTTCTTGTAGCAGTGCTGCTAACCATGACATTCTGTAAGTATGTGAAACCTCATGGTCAGTATTGGATGGTAGTTTCATTATCAGTGTTCCTTTGCTCATCAGTAATCACTTGTATTGGTTTATCCACTGCTGACAGGTTTATCCTCTGGGGATAATATAGAGCAGAAGAAGACAGAACTGTTGAAAGAGGAAGGACAGACGACTTCACTGGAATGTATCTTCAGCACGAGCAGCACTTGGGCTTTTGGGTTCGCAGCACCCCAGTTTATACTGCTCAATGGGACCAGTAGCCGATGTGCACAGTTTGCTGAAGAGAGATTCTCCTCAAATGCTGATAAGACAGCAGAAAGAGCCTCTTTATCCATTTTTCTAGGAGACAGTGCTGTCTATTACTGTGCACTGCAGACCACAGTGATGCATTCATGCTACAGCTCATAAAAACCTGCTTGACTTATACACAATGTATTTTAACAGCAACTGAACAATAGTGTTGGCTGGTCATGTAGGTATTTCTAGGCTCTGAATCTGCCTCTCTGAAACCAGTGAAGATAATTTGTGTTTCAGGGGAGATACAGAGTTAACTGTGATGCCAAATATTGCTGGCAGGTTCTGCAGGTATTTCAGAGATATGGTTGGATGAGTTTGGTGTGGAAGAACTCAACTACGCCTGACCTCACAAATGTTCTTCTGGATGAATGGGCAAAAATTCCAAGACACTCACTAAACTCTTGTGGAAAGTCTTCCCAGATGTGGCACCTACTCCATACTGATAACTATGGATTTAGACTGGGCACCTCTGGAGCATTTTTCAGCAGGTTAAGACCCTTGCTAAGACCCACAATCCTGGCCATTTCAGAGATACTCTGACCCAAACATCAGACCATAATCATTTGGCCCTAATCAAAGTCACTCAGATCTTCTTCTGCATTCAACATGTCAAGTACAAGAACCAAGTTTTAGCTTAATGTATAATATATCCCAGACCTTGACATGCATCACTTTTATGAGATAATCGTCATTATTCACTTCATGTGGAGGTGACCATAATGTTTTTGCTCATCACTGTATGGAGACAGACCTGCAATGTATTCAGCCAATAGAGGGGGTTTATTCCTGAGACAGAGGTCATGTGACATGTTTAACCTCATTAAAACAATGAATCAAGGAGAAGTAGTAGTATTACATTCTTTGATAAGTGCAAAAACTTATAAAAATTACAGTAGTACCATTTAATGTAATACGGTACATATTCTGTATAATAAACTGTTTAAATCCATATTTTTCCTAACATTTTCAGATTAAAATATTATGGTTTTATGTAAAACTAACAATTTAAAACCGTAAACACTACAAATTGTAACTGCAAAATGCACACGTACATTTTTTATTGTATTGTAGTATTCATTGATTCTGCCAAAATGCTATGTCATAAATGCAGTCTGGTTAAAGCTCTTTCATTCATAGACCTTAACAGGACTGTGAATAACACCAATCACCACACCGTGAATAACAGCACACAAGAACAAGCATTACTTGTAATAGGAGGAACAGGTCACTGTATGAAGAATGGGAACTAAACATGGTGGGTAACTTTGTACACAGTCAAACATATGGGGATAAAGCTTAAATTAAGCAGGGCACCGGTGAAGAACACAAAATGCATGGAACCTTGAACATTAACTACATGCACAACATAGACAGCGGCCACTCTCAACAAGACAGCACGGCATGCTGGGACACATGCAAATAGACCAGATGGCGCTTGGCTCACCGACGCCACAGTATAAATTCTACTGTAAAATTACAGGAGCACTGCTTAATGCATAATGAGGGGTTAATCATATTATAATTTTCTTTCTGTTCTAAAAATATGACTAACATAATGAAGACAGTAGATTTGGGAAAACAATACTAGCTTGATAGGACGGGGTGATCTCACCCCACCCAGTTTGGAGAAATTGGGAACTGACGGTACGCCAGCAGGTCAGGACGACCTGGCACAAGACACAAGGAAAACAGAAACCCACTTAAGAATGGATACTTATTTTTGTTTATGCTTAACAAAAGAAGGAAACACGTACTTACTAATCCATTAGGAACATGTACTCACTGGCTAAACTAGAGCAAATGTTAAGATGTGTTGTAGTCACGCGAAGGGAAAGTTACCGAGAAGGGGAGGGGGCGACACCCCAGAAGGCCTATAAGGGGACAGACCTGAGACTTGTAAATTGAGCATCTTGTTGTACATGCTGAATGTATGTCAGATAGTCGCTCCCAGCTTGCAACCTGATAGAGAATAAACTGGTGACTTGCAACTACTCCTCGACTGTGCTGTGAATCTCTTCTCATCAACGGACCCGGCGGAGTTTGACTCCAACAATTACGGTATACCTTTACGTTTCCATAAACTGTAGAACTACATATTTAAAACTGTATTTTAACAAGTATTATGGCATTATCATGTTAGGGCGCTTGTCCACCGCACAAAGTACGGTACTTTCGCTTTTCCATTGACTTCCGGTCGAGTACCAGTACCGAAATCTCGAGTACCGAAAGTGCCAAACCAGTTGGGGTACTTCTTTGGTACTTCCAATACTATCCAAATGCAGCACCGCAATGCCACCACAACAACACTTCTGGGCCACCAGTTGGAAGCCAACAGTGTTATGCCGGAAGTTACGTCAAAGTCACGTCACCGCTGTATTCGGCGCAAGTTTCGTCGCTGCGGTTTCAGAACGGAGTCTTGTACGCCACTACTGTAACCTATGAGAACTGTGTAGAAAGTTATAGTATACTACATTATACTATACTTTATTATATATTATAGAGATAGTGGAAAATGGTATTATACGGATAAATGGTATTATACGGATAGCTGTTACTTTTGTTCAAAACAGTCCTGTGGAAAAGTTTTTAAAGTCAGTTTCGTTCCTTTTTAAGATACAGCATGCATATAAATCTAAATTTTAGTGAACGTAAAAAATGGTAAATAGGCTGCATTTATATAGCGCTTTTTTCTACTCTTACGAGTACCCAAAGCGCTTTACAATTTATGCCTCGCATTCACCCATCCACACACACATTCACACACCGGTGGCGTGTGTGAACGTGAAAACTTTTTTTAATCAAATGTAGTTTTAACAGCAAAGACAGGTCCATCTACAGCCCATAATTAGAAGCATAGCTGCTATGCACAAAGGGAAAGACCACAAAATAATATAAAAAACCATGTCAAATGTCAAAAACATCTTCCTCTGTAATAAACCTGCGCTCTTTGGAGTACTTTAGAAAATATTTGTCAGTAAACAGTTCCTTAAAATTTCCCTATATCCAAGATTAAAATCTACCTCACGAAGTATTAGCCATTGTAAATAGTGGTTTGTCCCCGCCCATAAACTTCCGTCCAGAAGCTGGTGGTCTAGAAGTGATGGCCTAGAAAGTAGCGGTGGTGCGGCGCTGCAATTGGACATTTCTCGGTACTTCGGTACTTTTGGGTGGGACTTGCAAACGTTTTGCTGTCGATTGGTTATGCAAATAACCTGCCGCTGAAACACAAAATACAACCGCCATCTTTTGAAATACACAGCGAGAAACAAAATAAAAAGCAGTAGAAACAAAAATATAAAAAAGTAAAATGGAAGGATGGACAAACGAGGAAACACAGGCTTTAATCGCCATATGGTCGGATGAACAGATCCAGTGGGATTTGGATGGCACGACTCGCAATAAAAAAGTTTTTGCCGTTCCGAGCAGTTCAGTTTCCCTGTTTCCCCTGTCGCGCGCTGATCCGGGTTTGGGACATTATAAAACGCTTAATGTGAAAACGCTTAATGTGGTTTAATGTACCAAAATAGCGACCAATAATCACCAAATTTCGCACACACACATCTGGCCATAAAGACTTTCACCTGACGAAATATCAAAACCGAAATATAAGGAATATGGACTTTATTTTACGTTAAGCGTTTTCCCCTCCATTGACGCCCATTATAAGGGAAAGGCTTAATGTAACTTAAACTACCAAGACAGCCACCAAAAATCACCAAACTTCTCACACATATATCTGGTCATAAACACTTTCACCTGACGAAATATCAAAACCGAAAAATAAGGAATATGGACTTTATTTTACGTTAAGCGTTTTCCCCTCCATTGACGCCCATTATTAGGAAAATGCTTAACGTAACTTAAACTACCAAGACAGCCACCAAAAATCACCAAACTTCTCACACATATATCTGGTCATAAACACTTTTACCGGACGAAATATCAAAACCGAAATATAAGGAATATAACTACCAAGACAGCCACTAAAAATCACCAAACTTCTCACACATATATCTGGTCATAAACACTTTCACCTGACGAAATATCAAAACCGAAATATAAGGAATATGGACTTTATTTTACGTTAAGCGTTTTCCCCTCCATTGGCGCCCATTATAAAGAAAAGGCTTAATGTGATTTAAACTACCAAGACAGCCACCAAAAATCACCAAACTTCTCACACATATATCTGGTCATAAAGACTTTCACCTGACGAAATATCAAAACCGAAATATAAGGAATATGGACTTTATTTTACGTTAAGCGTTTTCCCCTCCATTGACGCCCATTATAAGGAAAAGGCTTAATGTAAATTAAACTACCAAGACAGCCACCAAAAATCACCAAACTTCTCACACATATATCTGGCCATAAACACTTTCACCTGACGAAATATCAAAACCGAAATATAAGGAATATGGACTTTATTTTACGTTAAGCGTTTTCCCCTCCATTGGCGCCCATTATAAAGAAAAGGCTTAATGTGACTTAAAGTACCAAGACAGCCACCAAAAATCACCAAACTTCTCACACATATATCTGGTCATAAACACTTTTACCGGACGAAATATCAAAACCGAAAAATAAGGAATATGGACTTTATTTTACGTTAAGCGTTTTCCCCTCCATTGACGCCCATTTTAAGGAAAAGGCTTAATGTAAATTAAACTACCAAGACAGCCACCAAAAATCACCAAACTTCTCACACATATATCTGGTCATAAACACTTTCACCTGACGAAATATCAAAGCCGAAATATAAGGAATATGGACTTTATTTTACGTTAAGCGTTTTCCCCTCCATTGGCGCCCATTATAAAGAAAAGGCTTAATGTGATTTAAACTACCAAGACAGCCACCAAAAATCACCAAACTTTTCACACATATATCTGGTCATAAACACTTTCACCTGACGAAATATCAAAACCGAAAAATAAGGAATATGGACTTTATTTTACGTTAAGCGTTTTCCCCTCCATTGACGCCCATTATAAGGAAAAGGCTTAATGTAAATTAAACTACCAAGACATGCAGCCACCAAAAATCACCAAACTTCTCACACATATATCTGGCCATAAACACTTTCACCTGACGAAATATCAAAACCGAAATATAAGGAATATGGACTTTATTTTACGTTAAGCGTTTTCCCCTCCATTGGCGCCCATTATAAAGAAAAGGCTTAATGTGATTTAAACTACCAAGACAGCCACCAAAAATCACCAAACTTCTCACACCTATATCTGGTCATAAACACTTTCACCTGACGAAATATCAAAACCGAAATACAAGGAATATGGACTTTATTTTACGTTAAGCGTTTTCCCCTCCATTGACGCCCATTATAAGGAAAAGGCTTAACGTAGCTTAAACTACCAAGACAGCCACCAAAAATCACCAAACTTCTCACACATATATCTGGCCATAAACACTTTCACCTGACGAAATATCAAAACCGAAATATAAGGAATATGGACTTTATTTTACGTTAAGCGTTTTCCCCTCCATTGGCGCCCATTATAAAGAAAAGGCTTAATGTGACTTAAAGTACCAAGACAGCCACCAAAAATCACCAAACTTCTCACACATATATCTGGTCATAAACACTTTTACCGGACGAAATATCAAAACCGAAAAATAAGGAATATGGACTTTATTTTACGTTAAGCGTTTTCCCCTCCATTGACGCCCATTATAAGGAAAAGGCTTAATGTAAATTAAACTACCAAGACAGCCACCAAAAATCACCAAACTTCTCACACATATATCTGGTCATAAACACTTTCACCTGACGAAATATCAAAGCCGAAATATAAGGAATATGGACTTTATTTTACGTTAAGCGTGTTCCCCTCCATTGGCGCCCATTATAAAGAAAAGGCTTAATGTGATTTAAACTACCAAGACAGCCACCAAAAATCACCAAGCTTTTCACACATATATCTGGTCATAAACACTTTCACCTGACGAAATATCAAAACCGAAAAATAAGGAATATGGACTTTATTTTACGTTAAGCGTTTTCCCCTCCATTGACGCCCATTATAAGGAAAAGGCTTAATGTAAATTAAACTACCAAGACAGCCACCAAAAATCACCAAACTTCTCACACATATATCTGGCCATAAACACTTTCACCTGACGAAATATCAAAACCGAAATATAAGGAATATGGACTTTATTTTACGTTAAGCGTTTTCCCCTCCATTGGCGCCCATTATAAAGAAAAGGCTTAATGTGATTTAAACTACCAAGACAGCCACCAAAAATCACCAAACTTCTCACACATATATCTGGTCATAAAGACTTTCACCTGACGAAATATCAAAACCGAAAAATAAGGAATATGGACTTTATTTTACGTTAAGCGTTTTCACCTCCATTGGCGCCCATTATAAAGAAAAGGCTTAATGTGATTTAAACTACCAAGACAGCCACCAAAAATCACCAAACTTCTCACACATATATCTGGTCATAAACACTTTCACCATTAAACTTCTAATATATGTTTTCATTGCTTATCTATATTTTCCAGGTAGGGAAAAATTCTTAATTTTAGGTGAAGTAAGGAAATGGCCAATCACAAAAAATAAAGGACTGAAACGGGCCAATGAAATTAAGCGAAATAACGGACTCAACTATTTAAGACTTCGCCAGCAGCGATAAGACACAGTCCTCCTATTCTCACCGTCCCGAAATTCTTTACAAATTAGCAGTGCAAATTCAATTTCAATCCAACAGCCTTTTTCAAGGCTCATCTCTTAACAGCCACTTTAGATTTACATTTTATTGGTGCCATTTATAGTAGTTATAATAATTATAATATAATAATAGTAGTCATTTTATATATATATATATACACATACACACACATATATACACATTTATTTATTCAAACATTATACATATATACCATAATATTACAATATTGTCATAGTTCTATTCTTGTAATTCGTCAAAATCTGTCATCCAACGGCCTTTTTCAAGGCTCATCTCTCAACAGCCTTTTAAGAGGTTACTAGGGTAATATTTTACCATAGTGTCCTTCATAACAGACATATTCTCAAAATACTGTCATTCAACAGCCACTCTCAAGGCTAATCTCTCAATAATTGTGGTAGTTGTGGTGACGAACTGAGAAATTATGTCTTTCATGCGAAAACAGTTTGAGTTTACGCTGGCTGAAATAGAGGCCATTCTTCTTAATGCCGAAAGGTACAAAGGTTTCATTTCCAATGAACCACCCCTGGAGCCAAAGGGGGGTGATATATACCTATATAGGAGTCTGAAGGGAGGAAGATCTAGCATGGATTTTCGTTTTGACCAAATGCTGTGGAAACAGAAAGGGTCAAATTATAACAACATTAAAAAATACGGTGGAAGAGTGATGAAGCGGTATTACCATATTAGGACACCTCAATATGATAAGGGATCATCAGAATTTAAAAAGAATGTGTACTGCTTAGTACAGCAAGAAGAAGATAATTTGGCGACAAATTTATTTTTGATTCACTACCTGGGGGATGAGAGTGTGCACGTGTCAAGGAAACATGGCAATGCAAAAACAGAAAGAATTTTCATTCCTTCCAAAAAAGAGGTTTTCACACACATCCTTCACAATGACCATGGGCAAGCTCCATCTAACATATATCGGTCCACCTTATCCAAAGCCTGCAGTATCAGTGTAGAACACATGCCTGTGAATTGCCCACGTAATGTCAAGCAAGTACAGAACACAGTGTATGCTAGCAGGAATATACAAAGAATTTCCCACAATGAAATGTTCAGTCTCCATGAACTGGCGTACCAGCTTCCAGGTTTCGTCTGGTACATTTCTAGTTTTCCCAATCTTCTAGTTTTTGCTGGGATGCCTGATATATTGGATTTGGCACGCGCCAACTTGGAGGATGCCATTACATTCAGCTACCCTCAAATCCTTAGCTATGACACAACCTTTCAGATGGGTGACTTTTATGTTTCTGTGCTCGCCATGAGAAACACTTCTCTAGTTAATGACCCTGTATTTCCTGTAGGCTTCATGCTGCATGAGCGCAAATTCATGCAGCATCATGAAATGTTTCTGGTTGATATTCTGGGGAAACTTGGGATGGGTTCTAAAAAATTCCAGAAAGTGCCTGTCACTGTAGACAGAGAAAAAGGAATTGCTGGGGCCTTGAAGAGGAGGTTTCCTAACATTAGCCTAGTTTTCTGCAGGAACCATGTGTTGCACGACATTGAGTACTGGGTCAAAAAACATGGGGGTACAAGGGATGATGTGAAAGTACTGAAAGACCAAATCGACATACTCATTGATTCAGCCAACAGAGATGAATTTGAGGCACAATGTTCCAAGTTTGTGAATGGGTGGTCAGAGGAATTTGTGAAATATTTCCACCAGCATCTGAAGGCAGATTTGTGTGACAATGTGGACTCCTTCCACACCAAGCGATTTGAAGCATTCAAACACAAAAGCCCAACAAACAATATCAGTGAGGCCATAAACAAAATGATTAAATCACAAAACGAGTGGAGGGAACTTCCTGTTGATGCAATGGTTCTGTCTTTATACTACTGTACATGCAATCATATTTCCTTTTTGAATTTCAAAGAGCCAGATGTGGTTTGGGAAATTACAGTGTGAAGCAGGGGGTCACTGTTGCTCTGAGGGATGTTAAGATGCCTTCATTTATTCCCTTGGAGAGCATTGTTGAACGTGTCAAGGCCCATGTCAATGAACCTTGCAGAATGGACAGACCCACTGCTAATCAGTTGATCTCACAGACATCCTTAGCAAAGACTGTGGTTGAGATGGGCCTGGTGAGTCTGAATTTGTCTTTGGGAGTGTTCGTAGTTAAAAGTCCATCAAATGAATCAGTCCACGTAGTGCAAAATACCTCCAGCGGCACAACATGCTCCTGCCCTAGCACAGGGAAGTGTTTCCACATTCTGGCTGTGGAAATGGGTACTGGGCTACGTTTCTCCACAAAACAGACGTACAACCTTTCAGTGATGCGGAAAACAGGTAGAGGAAGCGAGAGCAAATCCGGAAGAAAAAAGCCACGAACAAAAGATTATGATTACTCAGTGAATCCGGCTCCAGATTCGTTACTTTCAAAAATGCATGGCTCCCTGTTGCATGATATGTCCCAAGTTCTTCCTGATGTCACTATAAAACAGGACAACACTGATAATTGTGATATGGCTGTGCACAAATCAAATTCTGAGGGAGACGGCAGCATTTGTCATACTGGGTGCTCTGATATGGCGAGAATCCCAGAGGCAGAACCAGATCTGAAAAAAACACAAACAGAGAAAAACATATTTGCTCCTTGGCTGCATATGAAAATGAATGAGCCGAAGTGGTCAACAGTAGCTCCCAGAAGCCAGTGTCTGGCTCCAAAGACCTGGCTCGATGGGGAAACTATTGAGTGGGCCATCACAGGCTACATAGGTCAAGCTCAGGTGTTGGACTCTGTTCTGTGTATGCCCACCTTTATTTATCAGATGGCTGCACTTTCAAGCTTTGGCCCGGTTTTACAGTTTTGTGCCGCTCAGAGAGCCTTAAATTTCGATACAGTCCTGATGCCCTTCAATACCGATCTGCAAGGTCCTGGTTCCCACTGGCTTCTTGCTGCAGCAGATTTCACAGAAAGGGAAATTTGCATATTCAATTCAATCCACAGTTCTGAAACGGCAAGAACCGCAAGCTCAACTCTCCTGAAAGTTGTGGCGTGCATTTACACGGCAGCTGGAGAAAATTTTCGAGCATCTGACTGGACAGTTACAGGTGTCATAAATGCCCCACAACAAGCCAATGGTTATGACTGTGGTGTTTTTGCCATTGTGTATGCCTGCTCAGTCATCACCAACTCACCAATAGGGTCAGTTGACAGCCATAAAGCTAGGTTGTGGATTCACTCCCTAGTTGAAGACTGCAAGCCAGTGAAAACCAGACGATCAGGCCTCTCACAAAAGAAGCTTTTATGCCACAGAAGATAGGTGCAGTCATATGATGCAGAGATGAAGGCTGTACCTATAAGAGAAACAAAGTACAACTCCACCTTGCAAAGGCGAAAGCTAAGCCACACAAAAACTAAGAACTGGACCCTGTGCTACTCATCAAAATGTAAGGGTGATCCAGAGTACAGGGATGAGTACATTTTGTGTGTCATTTGTAGGCGGTGGTTTCACCTTAAGTGTATAAAGTCAACTGACCGTTTAGTCGTTGCTTGTACCGACTACCACAAATGTTTAATGTGTTCTAGCTAAACCAGTGAATGTGGCATTTTGACTGGCAATCTTTCACATCTATAAAAAAATATGAATATTACTTTTACATACTAGGAGTTACAAACAACAAAAGTAGTGCCAACTTATTCTCTTTTGTTCAGATGATTTATATTTCATATAGGTGAAAACTTTCAAATTTGAGTTAAACATGCTAAGAATTCAAAAAAATGTGTGCCATCTAATATTTATAAATGAAGATAACAAAACAGTCATTTAGCATGTTTATTTAGAACATGATAGTAATAAATAATAGCAGACAGATTTTGAGGATCCCAGTGGGGAATGAAAACAAACTTGACTGAAGTGTAGCTACCAGTTGTGCCACCTATAGAGAGCTGGGGGTTACAGGCCTTGCTCAAGGGCCCCCACATGTGCTGACACTGGGCTTGAACGGGTGACCTTTGAACCATGGGTAGAGAGGCTTAGCTCACACAGCCACATGCTCAGGTGTATGGAACATAAGATGAATAAGTTCCTAACACAAAAACGCTGTTCACAGAGTTTTGGCAGTGTCATAGTCTACAAGTGGCAGTATATAGCTCAGTGGGTTAAACCTCTGTGCCTCTGACCCAAAGATTGACTGTTCAAGCCCAACCAGCACATCTTTGGGCTCTGTTTTTGTATCCCTGGGCACTGCAATGGGTGAAGCCTTAGCATGCTAAACTGAAATTTTAAAGTCTTTAAACATATGAAAGATAAATCTTAAGAAAAGTCAATAGTTTGAACAAGTTTTTTTGTTAGCAATTTGATCTTAGTATGTACAACTATGGAGATGAAATATAAATTATCTGAACGAAAAATAATTACTCAACAGAACAATAGGTGGTTTTCAAAATCTAGTGCAATAAATTGGCTTAAATTTTATGTTGCCTTAACTTTTTGTTTTTCATAGTGCACGGATTGACGCATTAACTGACTACTCGGGAAACATTATCCCACATAAAGTGCAATTAAAAACAAATCACAAACGGTAGGCCTATATCCCAAATAATTTCACAGTCACAGAATTTTAGAACCTTACTTACCTAAAAACACACTTCTTAAATCATAAATCTTATGTAGTCCAACAACGTTCGCCCCTTCTGCCGACTAAAATACTGCTTATCCAACGCGTTAGTTTCCAGGGGCTGTCGGTTATATTAGCCGTCTTTTATGCAATCGAACAATAACAAGTTGAGGACGGCGATTGGATGGACGTCAATTGGGGTACCAACTGGAGCGTGGCACAAGTCCAGGGGTTTTAATTCCTACACAGAGGTTTCTGTATTCAGAAGAGGGCTTTTGCAAATAAATTTATATATATATATATATATATATATATATATATATATATATATATATATATATATATATATATATATATTAGGGCTGTCAAAATTAACTGGTTAACGCAGATTAATCCATCATCATGATTAATCTGATTAAAATTTTTAACGCAATTAACCCATCTGTAGTGCAGAATGACTCAAAATCCCTGAAATGTCTCTGTCAACCCATTTCGGGCAGTTTTGGTGCGTTCCATTTGCCCTCGGAACTCATATTCCGAGTCAGATTCCGGAGTTTTGAAGCCGGAAGTAACGACATGCACGCTCCCGTTTCTTGGAGATCTGAGAAATATCTCAGAGCAGCACAGAGGATCTCGAGTTCAGAATCAAAGATGGCTGCGCCCTTTATCAATAGAAGGGAAAGTTGTAGTTTTATACTGTTTAAGCACTACTTCTCATTTGTGGCTCATTAAATCGGTCGCACACACTATACCGTCCAAGTTATCTGTGGACGTGTTGCTACGGAGTTTTATACGTAAAGCACCACGCGTAATGTGTTATCAACTGATATTGCTAACAATGGCAATTAACCAGGCTAGAATTGGATTTCATGATTAGTCGGATTATTTGTCGGATTTACGGTAGTTTGGGCTAATTGTAAGTGAAAGAAGATAAAGACCATTTAAAATGAGGTACCTTAAATCTGACAAGTTGTCGGGCTAAGCTAAAAATCTTGCTTTTTGATATGGGTCCATGGTATTGCACTTCTGTGGCAGATGGATTGCATCCAACTCGTGTTCAAGATGTTCAGTAAACATGTTAAGTGCATATATATTCCCTTCGTTCTTGAATCTGTTTGCTCATGGAAAATGAAATGCGATTAATATAGATTAAAAATGAATGACATTTAATCGTGATTAATCGAAATTAATCCACAGCAACCCTGTGATTAATCTGATTAAAAATTTAAATCGTTTGACAGCACTAATATATATATATAACGTGAAAATCTTATACTACATTACATGTTTTATTGTCTTTTTAAATGCTTTTTTCCCTTATAATGGGCGTCAATGGAGGGGAAAACGCTTAACGTAAAATAAAGTCCATATTCCTTATTTTTCGGTTTTGATATTTCGTCAGGTGAAAGTGTTTATGACCAGATATATGTGTGAGAAGTTTGGTGATTTTTGGTGGCTGTCTTGGTAGTTTAAGTTACATTAAGCCGTTTCCTTATAATGAGCGTCAATGGAGGGGAAAACGCTTAACGTAAAATAAAGTCCATATTCCTTATTTTTCGGTTTTGATATTTCGTCAGGTGAAAGTGTTTATGACCAGATATATGTGAGAAGTTTGGTGATTTTTGGTGGCTGTCTTGGTAGTTTAAGTTACATATTAAGCCTTTTCCTTATAATGGGCGTCAATGGAGGGGAAAACGCTTAACGTAAAATAAAGTCCATATTCCTTGTATTTCGGTTTTGATATTTCGTCAGGTGAAAGTCTTTATGACCAGATGTGTGTGTGCGAAATTTGGTGATTATTGGTCGCTATTTTGGTACATTAAACCACATTAAGCGTTTTAGAATGTCCCTTTTGTATGTTTTTTGTTTTTACAGATAATAAATGAAATTATTTAATTCGCTTGATAGAGGTATTTCTTGATGAAAACGGTACAGTATTACTTAGAAGACTATATTATGCGTGACGATCTACTGTATTCACGTGTAATAATGTATCTGAGTGATTTTCAGACATTTCACATACCTCTTTACTTTAATATTAGGGGAAACTATTTCCCGATAGACAGGAGAAATATAGGGAAACTGAATTGCCCGGAACACCGTAATACCAAGCTGCTTGGAAGAAATGGGGCACACGCGAAACACCGAACAATGCCGCTTGAAAATCAAAAAACATAATTAAATAATTTGTTTGCTTTCAAAAGACTGAATTAGCAGTAAGCTAATTCTTACTGCTTTGATCGGCTTAGCCAAAGTAAGTGTACCTACGTAAACGTAATTGATGGCAGCATGATTTGGATTTTACTGAATCTTATACTTTTTTTTCTTTTTTTTAATAAATATTCTGAATCTTATATTGTGATAGAAGCTGACATAACAATAAACCACATTTTCCAGCCTCAACTGTTAGTTTTAATTTTGGGCTGTCAGTCAGGAGCGGTCACTGATGATGTCATTTGGCGCCAGTACTATTTTTTACGCCAGTGGAAAACCGACATGAAAGAAGTACCAAACTTTCGGCACTTTATGGAAGTACCGAAAGTACGGTACCTGGTGCGGTGGAAAAACGCCCTTACAGATTACAACAGTAACTGAAGCAAAAAAAAATTAAGATTTATACTTAGAAATATTTTATATATTTTAAAAAGTATTTTACCTGATTGATATTTACAGTATTTTCCTGTTGTCCCGTTTAAGGTTTTTTATACGGTCAAACAATGTATTAAATACAGAAATATTTTGAATTTACATTTACAGTTCTTTTTATGTATTTGACTCTGTATTATACCTGATTGTTTTTTATGGAATTTTTCCGTCGCCATTTAAGGTATTTTTACAGACATTTTTTACAGTGACAAAAAAATATTATTTCCAACATTTATCTCATTATTTTACATTCCTTTTGAGTACTTAGTAATTATTGTGCAGATCAGACTATTTTGCCTGACAACATACCAAAAAAAACAACACACCAGAACACCAAAAAATAAGTAATAAGGTTTTATTTAAGAAGTAGTTTTCAGGAATACTTATATGGCAGAACAGCAGCCCAGAGAAAACATTGCCATCAGTCTACGCAAGAAGGTCTTCCTGTAGGGCTGCCTTTGACCAGACTCTTGAAGACCTTCTCCATTTGATGGTGGGTCATTGACTTTCTTGAATGCCTGTAGTGAACAGAGCCGACAAAATGTGTCACACCTGAGTTACCTGAACCACAATAACTGCAATTTACCCTGAAAGTAATAAAATAACTCCTTAAAATTAAACCCAGTTGCATGATACTCACAGTTGAGATCCTGGAGAGGAAACGCCTCATGACCCTCCCACGCTCCTCAGCCGCTGCTTGAGCAGGGTCTCCCTCAAGATTTGACTCAGCTGTCACACCTAAAACTCAAAATGCAAGGCGAATACAGACCTCTGTTACACTTTTCTTTACCTTCTTCTTGAGTTTGGGCCATGGTCACATGCTAGTCACTCTATGGAAAGGTGTGTGATCTGAAGATGATGCAGCAGGCCTACCTGTCTCAGCTTCTGTAGCTGGGCTGCAGGAATCACAAGCAGGAGGACTGCCTGCTTCTTTGTACTCGTGCAAAGTCTGGTCATTGACTTTCTTGGATTCCTGTAGTGAACAGAGCCGACAAAAAGTGTCACACCTGTGTTACCTGAACCACAAGAACTCCAATTTACCCTGAAAGTAATAAAATAACTCCTTAAAATTAAACCCAGTAGCTTGATACTCACATTTGAGATCTTGGAGAGGAAAGGCCTCATGACCCTCCCATGCTCCTCAGCCACTGCTTGAGCAGGGTCTCCCTCAATATTTGACTCAGCTGTCACACCTGAAACTCATAATGCAAGGTGAGTACAGACCTCTGTTACACTTTTCTTTACCTTCTTCTTGAGCTTGGGCCATGGTCACATGCTAGTCACTCTATGGAAAGGTGTGTGATCTGAAGGTGAGGCAGCAGGCCTACCTGTCTCAGCTTCTGTGGCTGGGCTGTAGGAATCACAAGCAGGAGGACTGCCTGCTTCTTTGTACTCGTGCAAAGTCTGGTCATTGACTTTCTTGGATTCCTGTAGTGAACAGAGCCGACAAAAAGTGTCACACCTGTGTTACCTGAACCACAAGAACTCCAATTTACCCTGAAAGTAATAAAATAACTCCTTAAAATTAAACCCAGTAGCTTGATACTCACATTTGAGATCTTGGAGAGGAAAGGCCTCATGACCCTCCCAAGCTCCTCAGCCACTGCTTGAGCAGGGTCTCCCTCAATATTTGACTCAGCTGTCACACCTGAAACTCATAATGCAAGGTGAGTACAGACCTCTGTTACACTTTTCTTTACCTTCTTCTTGAGCTTGGGCCATAGTCACATGCTAGTCACTCTATGGAAAGGTGTGTGATCTGAAGGTGAGGCAGCAGGCCTACCTGTCTCAGCTTCTGTGGCTGGGCTGTAGGAATCACAAGCAGGAGGACTGCCTGCTTCTTTGTACTCGTGCAAAGTCTGGTCATTGACTTTCTTGGATTCCTGTAGTGAACAGAGCCGACAAAAAGTGTCACACCTGTGTTACCTGAACCACAAGAACTCCAATTTACCCTGAAAGTAATAAAATAACTCCTTAAAATTAAACCCAGTAGCTTGATACTCACATTTGAGATCTTGGAGAGGAAAGGCCTCATGACCCTCCCAAGCTCCTCAGCCACTGCTTGAGCAGGGTCTCCCTCAATATTTGACTCAGCTGTCACACCTGAAACTCATAATGCAAGGTGAGTACAGACCTCTGTTACACTTTTCTTTACCTTCTTCTTGAGCTTGGGCCATAGTCACATGCTAGTCACTCTATGGAAAGGTGTGTGATCTGAAGGTGAGGCAGCAGGCCTACCTGTCTCAGCTTCTGTGGCTGGGCTGTAGGAATCACAAGCAGGAGGACTGCCTGCTTCTTTGTACTCGTGCAAAGTCTGGTCATTGACTTTCTTGGATTCCTGTAGTGAACAGATCCGACAAAAAGTGTCACACCTGTGTTACCTGAACCAGAAGAACTCCAATTTACCCTGAAAGTAATAAAATAACTCCTTAAAATTAAACCCAGTAGCTTGATACTCACATTTGAGATCTTGGAGAGGAAACGCCTCATGACCCTCCCATGCTCCTCAGCCACTGCTTGAGCAGGGTCTCCCTCAATATTTGACTCAGCTGTCACACCTGAAACTCATAATGCAAGGTGAGTACAGACCTCTGTTACACTTTTCTTTACCTTCTTCTTGAGCTTGGGCCATAGTCACATGCTAGTCACTCTATGGAAAGGTGTGTGATCTGAAGGTGAGGCAGCAGGCCTACCTGTCTCAGCTTCTGTGGCTGGGCTGTAGGAATCACAAGCAGGAGGACTGCCTGCTTCTTTGCACTTGTGCAAAGTCTGGTCCAAGGACAGAAATTTTTAGCAATGCTTCTAAGGAAGGACTGCACAGCAAACTTAGGCTCAGCCGCCGGGTTGATGATAAGGGCATGTGGTTCAGGATATCTGACGAAGCACCGTTTGTTTGCTCTATAAATGGTTAATTCCACGCTGCCGGTAACAATTATTTTTTTTCAAATTTCAAATCTGACAACACTGAGGTCGATCAAGGCCCCGGGGCAAAACACCAATCGGGCCCCCCCCTCCCGCGCGCGCGCGCACACGCACGCATGCACACGTATATGTGGCGGCGCTGAAACGAGTTTAGAAGTGTGGGTGCAAGAACACAAAAAACTTAACAAGAGAATTCAACTGTCCCTCACAGAAACTGTAAAGTTTTAGTGGCTAAATTGCGTTTTCTACGCCTTTTCAGACAGGAGGAGATTTGTTTGGCTATACCTAGAAAACAACGTTGTTACCAGTGTGGAGACCGTCAGAGTTTTACCGAGGACAAAAATTCCACCTCCAGCTGCCTGCCCATCTCATCCATTTCTGTTGCAAAAATGACAGTTTATTGTCTAAGTGAATATGGTATAGGTTAATTAGTGTGCACGCACCGTCTTTCTCATTCTCATAATGCATCCATGCCTCCGGGTATAGCCCATTCAAATGTCATGTAGGCCAACTTTTTATACAATTTAGACAGCACAAAATCATTAACCTACTTTAACGCATTTATTTATACAACCACATATTTCCCACATTTTGACATCAGTGATGCAGTAAAGATAGTCTCTTTATTTCTTGATGCCAACCCTCCCCATTAATCCGGGCTTGGGACGGGCACCTGGTTGAGCTGGCTTGCTCCCTTAAGTGGCTGGGTTAGGCTAAACTATATACATATTTACAAAGACTACAATAAAACATCCTGAAATATGTAGTATAACAAAACGCAGTTTAAAGAAGGTAGCCTACCTGGCAAAATTGCAAACAAACAAATTAAAAGGCCCACGGCATATAATCGGGCTATATCCAACAAAAAGCAGTTTTTAAGAACGTAGCCTACATGGCGAAATTTCATTATTTTCTGGACCAACATACCCAACAGTCATCAGGCGGACGAGGACGTTAAAGGAGCCTTTAGATCCTACCCATAATGCACTGCAGTTTTTTGCAAATTCCTCAAACGGAAAACCATTAAATACAAAAGGAACAGCTTAGTTTGACTTAAAAACAATACTTTGTGTTGTATTTTAAGTTTGTTGTATTGTAGTGATTTTAGAGTTTTTTTTTTTTCTTCCCCAACTTTATTTATTGAGCATTTTTTAAACCAATAAATCCATCCATCCATCATCTGCCGCTTGTCCAGGGTTCGGGTCGCGGGGGCAGCAGCTTCAGGAGAGGCACCCAGACCTCCCTCTCCCCAGCTACCTCCACCAGCTCCTCGGGGGGGACACCGAGGCGTTCCCAGGCCAGCCGAGAGATATAATCCCTCCAGCGAGTCCTGGGCCTGCCCCGGGGCCTCCTCCCTGTAGGACATGCACGGAAAACCTCTCCGGGTAGCCGCCCAGGAGGCATCCGCACCAGATGTCCAAACCACCTCAACTGGCTCCTTTCGACGTGAAGAAGCAGTGGTTCTACTCTGAGGCCCTCCCAGATATCCGAACTTCTCACCCTATCCCTAAGGGAAAGCCCAGACACCCTGCGGAGAAACCTCATTTCGGCCGCCTGTATTCGCGATCTCATTCTTTCGGTCATTACCCATAGCTCATGACCATAGGTGAGGGTAGGGACAAAGATGGACCAATAGATCGAGAGCTTTGCTTTTTGGCTCAGTTCTTTCTTAGCCACGACGGACCGGTTAAGCGCCTGCAAAACTGTAGATGCCGCTCTGATTCGTCTATCCAGCTCCCGATCTCGCCTACCCTCACTTGTGAACAAGACCCCGAGATACTTAAACTCCTCCACTTGAGGCAGTACGTCTTCCCCGACCCAAAGAGGGCAAACCACCCGTTTCCGGCTGAGAACCATGGTCTCGGACTTGGAGGTGCTAATCCTCATCCCTGCCGCTTCGCACTTGGCTGCGAACCGCCCCAGTGCATGCTGGAGATCCCCAGCAGATGAAGCCAACAGGACGACATCGTCTGCAAAAAGCAGCGAGGCAATCCTGAGGCCACCAAACTGGACACCCTCAACACCCTGGCTGCGTTTAGAAATCCTGTCCATAAATATTATAAACAGGACCGATGACAAAGGGCAGCCCTAGCGGAGCCCAACCCGCACCGGGAACACGTCCGACTTATTACCGGCAATGCGGACCAAGCTTCTGCTCCGTCCGTACAGGGACCGAATCGCCCACAATAGTGGACCACGGACCCCATACTCCCGAAGCACCCCCCACAGAGCACCTCGGGGAACCCGGTCGTAAGCCTTTTCCAAATCCATAAAACACATGTAGACTGGATAGGCAAACTCCCAGGCCCCATCCAGTACCCTTGCAAGGGTTTAAAGCTGATCCAGTGTTCCACGGCCAGGACGAAAACCGCATTGTTCCTCCTGAATCCGAGATTCGACTATCGATCTCACCCTCCTCTCCAGTTCCCCGGAATAGACTTTCCCAGGGAGGCTGAGAAGTGTGATCCCCCTGTAGTTGGAACACACCCTCCGGTCCCCTTTCTTAAATAAGGGGACCACCACCCCGGTCTGCCAATCCAGCGGCACCGTCCCTGACCTCCACGCACTGTTGAGAAGGCGTGTCAGCCACGACAGCCCCACAGCATCCAGAGCCTTCAGGTAGTCCGGGCGGATCTCGTCCACCCCCGGGGCCCGGCCACCACGGAGCTCTTTAACCACCCTTGCCACCTCAGCCCCAGTGATGTGCAAGCCCCCCCCAGCACCCTCGGGCTCTGTGCCCTCAGATGTCTCAAAGGCAGTGTGCGTAGATGTATCTGAGGCAGGGTTGAGGAGGTCCTCAAAGTATTCCTTCCACCTCCGGATGATGTCCCCAGGTGAGGTCAACAGCCCCCCCCCCCCACTATAAATAGTAGGAACCAGGAGCTGCTTCCCCCTCCTGATACTCCGGATGGTTTGCCAGAACCTTTTTGAGGCCGACCGAAAGTCACTTTCCAAGGTCTCACCGAACTCCTCCCAAGCCCGGGTTTTTGCTTCTGCGACCGCCCGAGCTGCGTTCCGCCTGGCCCGCCGGTACCCGTCAGCTGCCTCCGGAATATATACAATTTTTGTCCTTATCCTTTTTTAGAAGTAGAGAGATGGTGGCCTCCGACAGGGTAGCCGGAAGATGACTTTGGGCAAAAGCTTCATTATACATGTCTTTTAAGAAGGGACTGAGCAAGGTTGAAAAGGCTTTGTAGTATTCGGCGGTAAAGCCATCAGGTCCAGGGGACTTGCCAGTCTGGAGCCACCCAATGGCCTCCTGAATTTCAGCCATGCTGATCGGAGCACCTAGAATTTCTGCCAAGTCAGCATCAATTTGAGGAAAATCAATATTATCTAATATGGCATTAGGTGGTGAAGGGCATTCAGACGTGTAGAGGGCAGCATAGAACGTTGCGAACGTCTGGTTGATCTCAGTCGGGTCAGTCAAAATCTCCCCTGAGGTGGACTTTATTGCCGGAATAAGTCTGGAGGATGCCTTAACCCTCGCTTGGTTGAGACAATAACTTTCCAGCTTTATCACCGGACTCATAAAACCGCTGTCTAGATTTCAGTAACAATGTTCTGATCTGCATGGTGGAAGCTAGATCAAACTCCGTTTGAAGAGAAACGCACTTTTTATAAAGACTCGGATCAGGATTGGTGGCATGTTGTTGATCAGTATTCTTAATATCCCGAAGAAGACTGTTGATGTGGGAAATTTCGGCCCTCCTCTGATTAGAAATAAAGGAGATAAGTTAACCTCGGATATATGCTTTAGATGCCTCCCAAAGAGTGCATCTGCTTGTCTCAGGCATGTCATTCAGTTAAAAAAATAAAGAAATTTGAGACTGTAGAAATTCTTTATAGAACTCCTCCGCTTAAAGAACAGAATTAAACCTCCAAACCCTCAATGGGCTCGGCCGACTAGGTAAGTTTAAATCAAGAGAGACTGGGGCATGGTCTGATATTGCGATACTATGGTAGTCTACTGTCGCGATTTTCGAAAGTAATCTAACATCTAGAAGGAAAAAATCAATACGGGAATACGTGCGGTGAACATGCGAAAGAAAGGAATATGCTCTGGCATTGATAAATTTATACCTCCAAGGGTCAGTTAGGCCGTATTTTTGAGAGAGTGTAAGCAAAGTCTTTGCGGACCGATTAGATGGAACACTTCTATTGGATAAGCAATCCAGCACCGGGTCTTGGACAAAATTGAAATCACCTCCCATAATAATGTAATGATTTTGAATATCTGGAAAAGATTCAAAAAGTTTAGTAACAAAAGAACTATCGTCCCAATTAGGGCCATAAACACAGACAAGTAAAAAGGGTGTGTTCTGAATTGTCCCAGAAATCATTGCATACCTGTCATTAGAATCTAAAATAGACTTGTCAAGTATGAAAGGAATACCTTTTTGAATTATTATAGCCGCTCCCCTTGCTTTACTATTGAACGTAGAGTGGAACACTTCCCCAACCCAATATTTTTTAAGACGCACGATTTCACGGTTAAGCAAAACCGATTTCACGGTTCCTGAACAAAACAAACATCGCCTCTGAGCCGATTCAAATGGGCCATCACTCGTCCCGATTTTGTGGTGTTCCCCATCCCCTTAACATTCCAAGATATAAATCTCAGAGAACTATGCGTAGAAGTGATGAGGGTCTATCAGTGCAAAATTGTGGGCACAACTGGGATTCTGGAGAAACATGAGAAACATACTGTAATTGGCATCTGTATACAATGAGTGGAAAAAAGAGAGGTAAAAAGACGAAGAAAAAAAAAACCATACACACAAAACATAAAAACTGGCCTAAAAACAACCCACATCTCCGAGAAAAGGAAAAAATGTCGTGTCCATTGCACAAAGGTGTTAACGCTAACCATAGGACTTCCATTACGAATGGAAAATCTCAACTCCCGAGATAAAGGCACTAAAAATAAAAAATTACAGTCCTTCATCCATTTGAGGTACGAAAGCACTGGCTTATATACTTAATCTGACATTTAGTCATCGACAGTCACCCGTTTTGTGGATTCCACGAGGCGGCAAAGTCGGTAGCTTCTTTTACAGAAGGGAGAAACTTCCTCGTACCTCCGTCCAGCACGATGAACAGCTTAGCAGGGTATCGCAAGGAGGGCTTAAGGCCCATGTCGTATAGCCTTTTCATAACGCCACGATACGGGATGCGTTGGTCCAAAACCTCCGGACTATAGTCTTCAACAATGTGGATAGGGATATCCTTGTACTTAAGCTTTCCCCGCAGCTTGCGAGCCTCGCGCACTACCAGTTCTCGAGTTTGGAAGCTGTGGAAACAAATGATGACAGGCCTAGGCCTGTCTGACGGACCGGGCTTAGCAGCTAGCGAGCGGTGGGCCCTGTCCAGGTTTGGAGACGAAGAAAAAATATCGGTACCCAGCACATCCAAGAGCAACTGGGAGAAAAAAGCAGTTGGTTTTGGGCCCTCAATATTTTCGGGGAGACCTATTATCCGGATATTATTTCTGCGGCTGCAGCTTTCGAGCTCGGTTACCTTGGCTTTTAGCTTAGCATTGTCGGCAGTTAAAGTAGTTAGCGTAGCTTGGATATCCATCATTTTGGTGTTAGTGGCATTCGCGGTGTGCTCCAGGTTGGAGATGCGTTGTTTGTGGTCATCAACAGTCGTTTGAACAGTATCCAACTTAGCTTCATACCTTGCGTATGTGTCTCTTATCTCTGCCAAAAGTTCGGTTTTGTGCTCGGCTAGCTTCATTGTTAGCAACTCCGTGATGGTGCTGGTGAGGTTAGCGCTCGCCGAATCTTTCCGTTGCTCTGGCTCCTCTCTCTTCCACTTTCTCAACATCGTTTTGACTAGGAAGGATAAAGTGCAGCGGAGCAACCAACGTGGAACAAAAAAGTAATGTTCAAGTAGGTGAAGGACTGAGTAGAAGTTATAAAAGTTAGGGAGCGCGCACAAACGTGTCTACCCCGTAGAGCGCATCACCGGAAGTCTCTCTCCAGAGTTTTTTTAAAATAAAAAAACTACACCATACACCCACCATAATAAGAATGTATATCACAAATCAAAGATATATAAAATCCTAAGTCACAACCAAAGTGTTAGTGATATGTATTAGCTGTTCAATTTTTGGGATAAATCCTAGCTATGTAATTTTTATATGTATTTAGTAGTGCTGTAGTTCTCGAGACTGGTCTTGGTCTCGAGACCGGTCTTGAGATAAATTTTTTGTGGTCTCGGTCTTGTCTTGGTCTCGACTCTATTTGGTCTCGGTCTTGTCTTGGTCTCAGACATAGCGGTCTCGATGGGATGGGGAAAAAAAGAGAAAACAGCACATCCTCACAGAACAGTATCATTATTCATTACGCGCCTCAATTCAAATGCAACCAGTCAGATGCATCTACTTTAAAAACTTTACATTGTATACATTTTCTCAATGGACACAGTGCTTCACAGTCCACACACTTCATACACATCGCATGATAGCGAAGTCGGCAAAGAAATGTTCCAAAACGTCACCACGCGTCACCATGTCACATGGTACAAAATCCTCGCGAGAGCAAGACGACTTGAGACAGACCGTGCAGCACAAACTGGAACCGCCTCCATGACGACACAACTTTGCCCTTATTGGCTGAAGATTTTAGTCACACGCATGACGTTTGTATCCCAGGAAGTTCCAATGCGTTATCTGCTATTTCTCCCGAAAAGCACATAAAGCAGTGAGAACTGGTTTCAGTTCATTTACTGGTAAAATAAAGTTTAAATAAATTACATAAATGCTCTAACAGTATATGTAAGTTAGTGGTTTATTTATTGTTAGTTACTGTAATGTTGTGCTGCTTTATTTGTTTAATCATCAGACATACCCATCAGAAAGACCTATCAGAAAGACATACTGTACTGATCAGACATACCCATCAGACAGACATACCAATCAGAAAGACATACCCATCAGAAAGACCTATCAGAAGGACATACCCAGCAGACAGACATACCCATCAGACATACCAATCAGACATACCCATGAGACATGCCCATCAGAAAGACATACCCATCAGAAAGACATACCCATCAGAAAGACATACCGATGAGACATGCCCATCAGAAAGACATACCCATGAGACATGCCCATCAGAAAGACATACCCATGAGACATACCCATCAGAAAGACATACCCATCAGACAGACATACCAATCAGACATACCAATCAGAAAGACATACCCATCAGACAGACATACCAATCAGACATACCAATCAGAAAGACATACCCATCAGAAAGACATACCAATCAGACATACCCATGAGACATGCCCATCAGAAAGACATACCCATCAGAAAGACATAACAATCAGAAAGACATACCTATCAGACATACCTATCAGAAAGACATACCGATCGTCCAATCTGTGAAGAAGGCATGCAGGTGATATTTCTATAGATTTATCTACACCTTTCTGGCAGTGCTGCCATTGCAGTCAGGTCTCACAGACTACGAGGAGTAGAAGTTGTCCGACTTGGCTGCAGTTAGTTTATACTCCACCCCTGCAGCCGCCGGCAGATCGCGGTCCACGTTGCGTCAGCTGCAGTCGAACGCACCCATTGCTTCTTTAAGGGAGGATCGGCAAAATTACAGCATCGTCGGTGATTGGCTGTTGTGCTGGCGTTCAGTAAACCTCTGCTCGATAGGCCATCGAGTTGTCTGTCTCAGCGCATTCTCTTAAACGGAGCAAATTTCGTTGATCAAGTTTTATAGTCTGTGTGTATCATCGTGATCGTCCTTATTTTTTATCGATAAAAAATCGAGATCGTTTTATCGCCCAACACTAATAGCATAGTTATAATTCAATTCAATTAGGTATTTTACATTCATTAGAAAGCACGGTCTTGGAGGTGCAAGTCAATCTGGAGGCTCATTCTCTTCAATTCAAAGCAGAGGATCATTACATAGCCGTATTCATAGCTTACCCGAGGCCTCTCTCCCTGGTATAAGAGACTTAATATGAACATCTTTCTGGTACATCCCATCTCTTTCCCTTGACGAGGTCTGATAAAATGGTTATAGGAGAGGATTGCTGAGAATATTATTTTCCATCAGGCCTCGTAACTATGACAAATCTGGGAGATTCTAAATGAGAGACATATGGACAATATAATTGAAAAGATAGCATGAATTTGATTTAACGAGTAATGACACTTTACAGCAATGCCTTTTTTTCTCTATAGTTGATCTGAGTAATGTGATGTCGATTCTAGCCCTAGTCTGTTTTTGGTCTTGGTCTTGGTCTCGCCTTAGTGTGTCTTGGTCTTGGACTTGGTCTTGGTACCCTCAAGTCTCAGCAGTGTCTTGGTCTTGATACCCTCCGGTGTCGGCAATGTCTTGGTCTCGGTTTAGGCGGTCTTGACTACAACACTAGTATTTAGTACATGGGAGGGTCCTCTATGATCCCGGGGAGGGCAGTGGCCTCGCCTTCAGCTCCGCTCCTTACGGCAAATTGGGCGTGAGCTGCGCCGGCATATCGGTCAGTACGTTTCCCTAGTCACTAAGGTCGAGACCCAGAGTTGCCAACTTAGCGACTTTGTTTTTAGTTTTAGTTTTTAGACCTCTCTGGCGACTCGTTTTCAAAAAAGCGACTAGCGACAAATCTAGCGACTTTTTCTAGTGTTATTGGAGACTTTTGGAGACTCTGACGTGGAAGCACGTATCGTTCTTACTCTCCTCACCGAGCAGCGGGTGCAGCCGTGGGCTCCCCTTACGTCCCAAAGCAATCACAGTCGGACAGTCCTCATGCAGCAGCCCCGTTCAGCTGCAGTCAGAGCAGGAGATGTTCACCTTTCCACGTCCAGACTGCAAATTGAATCCACCACTGGCTGATCCTGCCCTGGCTTATTGCCAAAAACTCCACCAAGTAAACAGTTAAATGACAGTTTTCAAGAATAATTACCTCTGCCAGAGTGTCTCTTTGGGGTCACTTTTGCCGGTGTTCTGACGAGTTGAGCTACTTTGTCGAGTTAGGCTACCGTAGTGCTAATCTGGACCCTTCTCCAAAAACCCCTAAAACCCTTACCTTAACCCTAACCCTAACCCCTAAAACGGTGGAACGGCACATGCGCAGAAAGGCTCGATAGCACGTCTCGAAAGGTAGCTCAACTCGTCAGAACATCGGTCCATAGCTCGCTCCTTCCGTGTGCCACGCCCCCCTCGTTAAACTCCTGTGGAATCCCAGTGTGATCAGCTGTTTCTGGTTGTTGTCGTTAGTCCTCTGTATTTAGTCCGCGTTTCAGTTAGTTTCCCCAGTCCGGTCATTGTATTGTCGACTTGTGTTTGCCTGCCTTGCCGTCTATTAAAGCCCGTGTTTTCCTCCGACTCTGTCTGCATTCCGGGCGTCTTAGTGCACGACCTCCAAAACTGTAACTCCCTTTCACAAAGAAAAACAAAAGGAACGGTAATTCAAACCAATATATCACGTTCAGCGGTTGCAGACTTAAAAAATCATGAGAGAAGAATCCCACAGCACGTACTGTATATGGACGCAGACACCTCTGTATGCACAACTGGATATTTCAGTCTGAATTACGAGCAAGGAGCGATTAGGTAGGCGGGGATGGAAGGGCGCCCCCGAATACCAGTTCGCCAGATTTTTTATTGTGTGGATGCGTCCTGTCTTACTCTCATAGGATAGAAAAAAATAAGATGCGTCCACAAAAGGAGCTACTGTGGGTTGTAACATTGTTAATTGAAGGAACTGTTTTCTTGTTACTAGTAAAGGCGTGTACATGCGTGTGTAGAGTTGTCTCGAGTTGATATTCTCACTCCAGTCAGCTGGCCAAAGTTGGCAACCCTGCCCATAATCAGGACAAAAACAGGTATTGGCCATAGTCTGCACTGCGCTGCCTGGGATAGGCTCCAGCCCCCCATCCTCAGCCATGACCATGTTGTAGATAGGGAGGATTGTCACACCAAATGGGAAGCACGGAGTAGGGAAGCAGGAGAAAGAGCTGAAGAATCGGGGAATGAGGGATTTATTGGGAGACCAGTACGAAGAATAGACGTGAATTACAGGACTATGGTAAGACTACCAGGGAAGCACGAACTTGGTTAAACAAGATTAGAGACAGCTGATAACACGGGGATTCCACGCTTGGTTAAGGGGGGGGGGCTGGCTCACAGGAGGAGCGGCACGATCGGGACGTGACAGGATTGATTAGATTATTATTTTTTTTTTGCATGGAATTACTGCAGGAACAGGATTCAAAACATAAACAGGACTCTACGGCCAATATAGAGACTCCAACTCACTGAATTAAATGTATTTAGGCAACTGCAAGGAACTCAGAGGAAACAAAAACTACCCACAGATAGCAGGGGGCAGTGATCCAGCCCACAGATGTGGAAGTTTGATGCTACTCTGCACCCAGTGCATTACCACAGCACTTCTGTGTTAAAATGACTTCCTATTTATCTGAATACTTTAGGATTATGCTGCATGAAATTCACTAGCGCTACAGCAGTTAATCATTATGGCCTCAGTGTTGTGACGGGCAGTTTTATATTTCACCACCTTACAGGAAAACTTACCAAGATTTTATGCCGAGTACAATCAAGTGCATGATCACAAGGGCTTTGTAAATGGGACTGTGCTTAGTGGGAGTAACACTAATCCAGATTATGATGACTGAACACAAGATTGCATTGTTGCACAAAAAAAATCAGTAATGCAACTGAGAAGAAAGTAATGGGCGCTTTAGAGAGGAAGAGGCTACATGAAAATGTCAGTAGAGGATGCTCTTTCTCTTGTATTAGACAGATTCCTTGTCTTAAAGAAGAAGCAGCTGAAAAACAAATACTATATTTCCTGTAGATACAGATACAATCACTTTTAGAGCATCTAGATTGTAAACTCTGTAGTATATCCTGCACCAGATAGCGTGTATATTTTAGTGATAACACTGGTTAATGGACTTATTTTTGGGTGTGTTTAAGTTGTATTTATTAAAACGTGTTAATATGTTTTTGCTTAATTTGACGTATTATTTCTCTCTGTGTTACTTTGGAAGTCGAAGCAGATAAGGTTTATCGGCCTTTTTTGTTTAATTCACCCAAAGGACACAAAACTCTACTGACATGCAGCCATGATATTGCAGTTTTCAACTCTATGTACTTGTACGTACAGCATCCAAATGAGGCTCCTGAACTTCTCATTCATAAATTTGATAAGGCTCTTCCTAAAGAAAGATTCTTAATAGATGTGGACAGAAAACAATGTCTGACCATCCTCTCCATGATTGACAGTAGGACAGAAGAAACAGCTGTGTTTTACTGTGCTGTGAGGCCCAGTGTGACACAGGGTGTGTCAGATGGTACAAGAACTCAGCTACAGATACTATGAGAAACGGTAGTGACACATTGTGCTAGAAGCTAGAAGCACTGTGTCATAACAAACAGTACAGTACAGTACCTGTGAGGGAAGTCATGTGACATGTTTAATCTCATTACATCAACAAGTCAACTCAATCTCAATAGAGCAGGGTGAACAGCAGGGCTGATTTCTGTGCTACATGGAGAAGTCATTTATCTTAGTTATTATAACCATCACCACAGGTAACCAACCATTCTAAAACGCTTCAGTGACAATGGTACAGAAAATTAAATAGTATTATTAGTTGGTAAATTTCATTTCCACATTATGTTTATTTTTGTGTTGTTCATGTTTTCTGTTTTCAGGATTAACTGCGACATCAGTCCTGATAAACAACATGTTTCCAGTAATTATGGAGAATCAGTGACATTGAGCTGCAACTACAGAGCAAGCAGTGAAAACATTTATTTTTTCTGGTACAGACAGCACTCTAATCAGGCACCACAGTATCTACTTTATAAAGGTGCCAGGTCAAGCACTTATGAGAACATCCCAGATAAACGATTCAAATCTACGACATCCAGGAACTCCACCCAGCTCACCATTCCCAGTCTTACCATAACAGACACAGCCATCTACTACTGTGCTCTGAGGGATGCACAGTGATCAAAAGTTACTGCAATGCTGTACAAAAACCCACCTGACAAGAAGTTCTTCTCATTGGGCATCAAAGTGTAGCTTCCTATAATCAGGGATGAGAGCAGCAGATGTTCAGAGGTAAAGGTGGTTATTGTGGTTACATCAGTCAGTGGAGTTGATTGCTGTCTCAGCTATGTATCTACCATTTTGCTTATGAGTGAAACATTCAGATATTTTTGAAATAATCAGTAATTACAGGATAAATTCTGAATATTTTCTGTCACGTCAGATTATTTCACGTTTTATGTCTTTAAGTTTTAAGATAATCTAAATTTGGTTCAAGTAACAATAAGAAAATATCTATTTTAAATCTACATTTCAATCAGTTTCAATCTCTGTTAGAAAATTTAAGATCCATCTGGCAAGCAGTTGGTGCTTAATATATAACATTTTATTAATAATCTTATAAAAATCTTTGATACAATTGTAGTTTTGATATTGTATCTCGTTGAACACTGGCAAGGTCATAGTCCATGAGTTCTGTTCCACTTCATATTAGTTGCTGAAGGTTAAACCAAAAACTCCTCAAAGATGATTTATAATAAAGCTGGAATCATGGAGTTTAAGGACTAAACCATTCAAACAGGAATCACCCTGATGTTTTCCATTCAAACAACAATAAAGCATAACAAAATTCTAAGAGAGAAAGAGAGAGAGGGAGGGCTGTCAGGGTGAAACAAGCTGTGTCACAGTGGAACAAGCGTGTTGTTTTGGGGCAGTAGAGGAGTTTCCTGTTAGACCCAACCTTGGTAGCAGAGTATTCAGTTTAGTCTGTCTCTCTCCATCTGCCATGATGTTACTCTGTTCATTTCTTCTCTCTTCAGCACTTGTGGGTAGGTGAAATCATGTGTATAGTTTTTTGGTGTGCTACTATTATTTTACTTAAATTGGGTTTTAAAAACAATTATGACATTTATTGTATTACTTATTAGTAACGGAACATTTTCCCTCTGTAAAGTGCTTGTAATTATATCGAATGACCTTAGAAATATGTTATTAATCTGACCAAGACCATGGAAACTGTTTCTTGAACCAAATATTTCTTTCCACATATCACAGTATTGAGGATTCCATTACCTCTTTTACTGACACATTATACAGGGTGGAAATGTGGCACTGTCCTGTAATTACAGTGGATAACCTACAATGGTATCGTCAGAATCCCAGTTCAGCACCAGTGTTTCTCCTGCTTATCTATGAGACTGCAAAACTCAAGAGAGAAGCCGGCCTTGAATATTTATTGAAGTTAACAAGAAGAAAGGGTACTACTGTACTCTGAATCCCGCAGTGATGGGAAACTCACTGGAAAAGCCAGTAGAAATAGTTTAAAATAATATTTTAGTTTTCTGATTTTTACACATTTGCAATGTTGAGAAACATTATTATACCAGAAAATAAATTTGAATATGTACACCCTGGAATTTTATGCTGCAAGTGCATGTAGCCACTGATATTACAATTAAGATGACTCCTACAACCAGGCCCAACTCAGTGGATGAACTGATAACCATAAGGAAAGAGAATTTTAAGCTAAGGCTAAAGTGTAAATTCTCTCCTCAATACAGGGTACCTGTGAGGTATTAAAAAGTTTTAAGATTTCTTAAATTTAATCAATTAAGGTCTTGAAAAGTCATATAAAGTCTTCAATTTAAGTTTTCTGTTTTAGAGGTCAAAAACATTCATAGTGGTCCCATCCTTCCTCATCCGTTCCTTTGCTTTCTGCAGTTTCAGTTACCCTCAGTCCAAAAATAATAAATTGAAAATTCCAGGAATAATTAATAACTTTTAAATTGAATGCCATTCTGAGTAGTGTGATGAAATCTCACACTGTTCCGCCCATCACACGAATCGCCCATCACATAAACGCTTTATACACTACACTACTATTTATTTTTTTTTTTTAATGAAATACTTTATTTAAAAAAACCATTACCAATACTGGTGATGAAGGGTGAATATAATGTAGTAAGATATTTTTAGAGAGAGACCGCATTTACATACAGCGTTTTGAAATACATGTTCTATTGGCTTCAATCTCATTTTGTCCCTTTTCTATAAAAAAAAAGATTTGTCATAGGTATGTAGTAGAGATGCGCGGATGGCGGTTATATCCGCGGGTTGGGTGGATCGGGTAATAAAAAATACATTTTAATTAATTGCGGGTGGATGAGATCAATCATTAATGATGCAAATATCAACTACATTCTCTAAAATACGAACATGTTTTAAATGCATTTTTCATCAGGCAGACAGTTGCTAATTTGCGCTCTCGTTTTAAAAAAATACGTGCGTGGCGGGAGGAGGGGGGTCCATTTCTTAAAGCAGAAATGGAGGCGAAACAGATCCGAGAGAGACTAAAAAAGGGAGAATTAAAAACAAAAGGAAGGAAAGAAAAGTGCTGTGTGGGAGCGGTTTAGCGAAGTGCCTATCGCCTGTTACCTATCGTCTGTATAAGTGCCTACGAGTTTCTTTTGGGGAAAAAAGTTCTTAATTGTTCTGTCTTTTTTTAAAATCTATTTGGAAAGCATAATATTCTGTATTATTTGAATAGATAGGGCTAATAAATTTGCCGTTATCCAGTCATTGTGTGTTTATGTGTTGCAGCGACAGAAACGGTGATATTCCCATTAAAGTCTGAATGGAGTAGGCCTTGTTTATTTTATTGAGAAAATGTTGGTTAATCTGGCCAAAGACAAAATTTGTTTTATGAATAAATGTTCATTTAAAGCAGCATACGATATGCGTATTATTTTACTATCAGAGATGCGCAGATTAGCTCTAAAGTCACTGAATCTGCTGTTAAAAACGAAGAAGCGGGTGCGGATATCTATATCAGAAAATTATAGGTGCGGGCGGGTGGATGATTTGTTTAAAGCCGCGGATTCGGGTGACATTTTAGCTGATCCGCGCATCTCTAGTATGTATGTATAGGGAAAAAAATAGCTTTTATTGGGTTAGGTACTATCCGCAGTTTCAGGCATCTGCCGAGGGTCTTGGAACGATCTCCCCATGGATAAGGAGGAGATACTGTATTTTAGTCTGATGTTGAAAGATATTTTAGTTCAAATGTGACTGACTCTTAAGGGCTATACTACTATATTAAGTCTGTTTTTAATCACAGACCTTTGATGTCCACAGGCAGATATGCATGCTGTTACTCCTATAACGGTGCGTACGCACGAAAATGTTGCGTTCATCTGTTTCCACGCTCACTTCGAGATGTATAAAAACTAAACTTGGCGTACTGCTACGCACATTCTCACGGCAGCTCCAGACATGGCGTACGCACGTTTCTGCTCGGTTTTGTAACCAGACGGCACCCAGTGGCAAATCCATTGATACTGTGGTTTCCCTTTTTATACTCACAATCATGACTTAAATCACCTTTAACCAATACACCGACATTAATTGTATGTTGTTTACAAATGTATGGCACCTGATTTTTAATCAATTTGTAACAATAAAATGGTGCAAAAAATGACCAAAGTATTACAACTACCATGGCAGCTCTTGCGTTATTGGAAGACATAGAACATAAGAACATAAAAAATTTACAAACGAGAGGGGGCCATTCGGCCCATCAAGCTCGTTTGGGGAGAACTTAACTAATAGCTCAGAGTTGTTAAAATCTTATCTAGCTCTGATTTAAAGGAACCCAGGGTTTTAGCTTGCGCTACACTAGCAGGAAGACTATTACATACTCTAACTACACGCTGTGTAAAGAAGTGCTTCCTCAAATTTGTTTTAAAATGTTCTCCCGAAATGGAGAACTATAAGAATTATAATGGAAGAATTAGAAGAGAGCGTGTATTCATGGATCATAGTGATTTCTTGGCCCATGATGATGACTGGCTTCTAAGTCGATTCAGATCTCCAAGAGCAATCCTTTTGGAGCTGTGTGCTGAACTGGGGCTGGCATTACAAAGGCAGATGATGAGGAATTGCGCCATACTTGTTCCTTTACATGTTCTGTCCACTCTCGGGTTCTTAGCTACAGGTGCTTTTCAGCGAGAACTTGCTGATCGATCAGGTATTTCTCAGTCAACATCAAGTTGCGCCATGCCAGCTGTATGGGACGGCATAATCCGCTTGTCACCCAGATATATAAAATTTTCTTACGCTGTGGTTGAACAGGCAAACATTAAAGCACAATTTGCAGCGATGTCTGGTTTTCCCAATGTAATCGGAGCCATCGACTGCACGCACATTGCTATAAAGGCACCTTCAGAGAACGAATTTGCTTATGTAAATAGAAAGCACTTTCACTCTATTAATGTACAAATTATGTGCGATTCGAACATGCCCCAGGTCTTCCACCCAGTTCTCACTACAGTCATGGCTGTGCTCACAACTACCGTTGTGTATCACGGAAGCCAGTACTAATCCGATGGTTATTCAATCACTGAAGATCTGGGCTCAGTTTAGAAAACACTTTGACCTGCAGGGATCCTCTATCTTAGCCCCGGTGCTCAATAATTGCAACTTTAAGCCATCCACTGCAGACTCTGCCTTCCGGCTCTGGTTTGTCAGAGGAATAAAAACTATTGCTGATTTGTACAATGATAAGAAGTTCATGTCCTTTAATGAGTTGTCCACTAAATTCCATCTACCATCAACACATCTCTTTCGCTTTTTCCAAGTTAGACATTTTGTTCAGAAAGTGTTTCCTCACTTTCCAGATCTCCCCTCTCGAACATTGCTAGACACTATTTGCACAGCTGATCCCAGTCAGAAAAGAATAATTTCTTTCATTTATAAAGCCATGGACAGGGCGGTTTTCCCCCAACGAACAAAAGAATTGTGGGAAAGAGACCTAGGGTTTATGGTGGATGAAGGCCAGTGGGGCAACATTCTTGCAACAGATAGGGGGCAATAATGAAAAAGAAAATGGGCATGGATCTTTTTGTACCATCGTTATAAATTGTATTGACGCTCAATAAAAAATACAAAAAATAAATAAATCCAGGAGCCAGTCACAGAGGGTGGGGTGCAGGCTGAGTGTGGTCAGTTTGTGGATGAGTTTGTGGGGGATGACCATGTTGAAGGCGGAACTGTAATCAACAAAAAGCATCCTGATGTAGGAGTCCTTGTTTTCCAGGTGGGAGAGGGAATAGTGAAGGGCAGCGGCAATGGGGTCTGATGTGGACCTCTTGGGCCGGTAGGCATACTGCAGGTTGCCAGAGTGTCTAAGATGGATGTTCCTCTGGATGTGGGCCAGCATCAACCTTTCCTGGCTGAGGAAAAGGTTGAAGATTGCAGTAAGAACATCAGCCAGCTTCTTAGCACACGCTTTGAGGGCCGCCCAGGGTTGTTGTCTGGTCCTGCTGCCTTGCGAGGGCTTGATCTTCCTCAGTGCCTTTTATTGTTTATTATTCAGTGCCTCAGTCTGTCATTTTATTGGAGAGGCAGCTTGAATCTTTGTTGGCCTGAAACTGTGGGAATACAGAAAATAAAAGCATTTATTGACAATTACTTATGCAAATTTTAATTAAACTTAATTAAGCAATTGCACTGACTAGTCCCCTGGCTTTAAGCAACAACAAGTTTCTAAAGTAAAACTGCTCATTAGACTGACCCTCAGTCCTTTGGCCTGCACTGCTGTAGCCATGGATGAAGCATAATCTGATCTATCGTTGGCCGGTTTGCTGGGATAAGAGTCAGGCACCAACGAATTAGATGCTGCAAGTCTGAAACAACAAGAATAGAACATCATTGCTCTTAGGTGAGTTTTCTTTCTCATGGTATCTGAGATTAATATTGCAAAACGTCAGACATTCACCAGGTGACACCGATGCTGGGACTTCCAGAGGTTTGCAGATGGCTTCCATAAAGTTCCAGAAGGGTATTGTGCCACACACCATCCTGTAAAGCGTCACTCCCACAGACCACACTGTGAAGGGGCTAGACAAGTACTTTCTAAACAGGAAAACCTCTGGGGGGCAATACAATGCTGTTCCTGAAACACAAATACAAGTGGGTGACTTACTCTAAAATCTTGGATCAAGTAGAAAAGACGTAGGTAAAAAAACAATTATGAACATTCTTATACCCTGTAGAGATTGGTTTGTCTAGTATCAACTGGCATTGTTAGGTTTCCAGCAAGTACAGACGCTCCTCTACTTATGAAGGAGTTACGTTCCGAATGGCAGTTTGTAACTTGAAATGTTTGTGAGTCGTTCTTCAACATTATTTTAAGGGTATACGCAAGTATAAAGAACTAGGTCGCTGGAAGTACGCACGCTACGCTGCTGCGCTGTAGGAATATTGGCCAGAAGTCGTATTAGGTGGAATTGGCGCGCAGAAAAAAAAATGAATGCTGCGGACGGGAAACGGGAGCCCAACGAACACAATTTGGACTTAAAGTCCTCTTCGCTCGTATGTCTGAAAGTTCGTAAGTCTAAAGTTCATAAGTAGAGGTGCATCTGTAATTGTCTTTGTAATTAGACAGATGCTCCATTTAGGCAGGTGGTTATTTTTACTGAAGTAAGTCAGCTATCTTGATTAAGGAAACAACAGAAGCACCTCTTCTAGGAATTAATCTAGAAAACAACTGGCAGAACATTTGGCTTCTTGACATTGGACTGTCTGTTGTTCTAAACAAAAGGATGATTTTATGGGTTTTTCAGCGGTCTGTGTCACTGACCTGCAAAATAAGTGTATGGATCGTCCTTCAGAATATCCCCACAGCCAAAGTCCAACAGCTTCACTTGTAGGGTCTTAGTATGTATTAGGATATTACTGGGCTTGATATCCCGATGAATAATGCCTTTGCTCTGGCAGTGGTTCAGGGCATTGAGCAGCTGCATGAGCACATGCTGAGCCACCTCCTCACTAAGGAAGTTCCCTTGGCTCCTGATGTATTGCATGAGATCCATGCATGGCTCAGGTCTTTCCAGCACCAACACATACTCGCTGGGCAAGTCAAACCATTCAATCAGCTTCAGAATGGAAGAACAAGTTGGCTCTGAGTTTAAGTGAACCATCAAAGCCACCTCCACAGGGAGTGGCTTCTCTTGTCCAGGCTGCAAACAAGGAAGTATACATCCATTAAAATGCAGAACACATCACCATTGCATGATTATACTCCTTTTGTTTTGAACCCTTGTGCTTCAGGGTCAAAATGATGGCAATTACCATTCTTAGCTGCCTGGCACATTTCTCCTTGGGGATGTATTTGATGGCCACCTGGAAGGAAGAAACATAGTAATTTATGGTGAAATGGCTTTCCTGTACATCACCTATAATAAGCACATGAAATAGTCGTTGGGGACCTTCAGTGTAAACAAAGATAAATTTGGTGACATACCAGCATCCCATCACTCTTTCTTATCCCCGCATACACTGTGCCAAACCCTCCCTTTCCAAGTAGTTCCCCTTTAGTGTAGAGATCTTCTAAGGATGCTGTAACACAGAGCAGACATAGTACATTGGATTTTCACCTGCTTAGTAGTTAATTATGTGAAATCTTTCATTAATTTGCTTAGCAGAAGCTCATGTGTCTGGGATCTTGGATTAATCCAATAGTGATTTTACTCTTTAAAATGCTTTTAATGCATTTAATGCATTCATATGCAAATACATAGGGGTTCAACGGAAAAAATCAGAGTATTCCATTGTTCACTACTGATTACTAGCTAAGAAACCTATGTTTAGATGCAAACCTCTGCAGGGATCACTTAAATCCTTGGACGGGGGTGATTCATTTTCACTTTGTGCTGCTTTGGTTTTCTGTAGCACTTTTTTCCTTCTCCTGGTGGTTTTATTCTTACGCCCCTTGACACCACCTCCCTGTATTTGGCCCTGAGGTTCCGTCTTCCTCTGTCTTTTCCTTCCTCCCTCCTGACCATCCACAGGGGCAGCCCCCTCACACTCAGGTTGAGGGACTAAAATTTACACATACAACAAAGAGAGTTGATTATGTAAGTATTCTGTCATTGTTCTGCACGTTTTAAAACCAATAACCCACTTATTTTGAAAATGACTTTACTGCGACACCTGCGACACGTTACTGTAGAAAGTAATGCACTGGCAAATTAGTTCTTAGCAAGCTAATTCTCAAAAGAAGTCACATGTTTTCCTTTATTATACATACATAGCAATTAGGTTTTTTTTTTTTAAAGTTTGTAACAGAAGTATCTACACTAATGACATTTACACTCACGACACTGACAAATGGCTAGGATAGTACATTAATGCTATGTAAAATTATGTTTTGTACACATACAAACAGTACAGTTATTGTGCCATACCTGGTCGTTTGCGACTTCTCAGCTCCATTTCTAAACTGAACAGTGCTTTTTTCATTAAATGAATACACGACCAACCAGCAGAAATACAGCGCAAAACTGACGACAAATCTTGGAACTTACGCGTATAAGAATGTCAGCAACTGTGACGCAAAAATCGGTCTCATCGTCATAATGCCTCATCATCCAATAGTATCCATATTCATTCCGCACATCCAATAGCATCTGGCTGCAGATCTCCACCAGGCAAGAGCATCTGGCTGCAGGAGGAGCTCCACTACAGGGACGGAAACACGTGACTCCACAAGTGAGTCCGGACATGACGTTATGCAAACTTACGCCATGGAGGCAGTACCGGATATCGCGTGAACTCCAAGCACAGCCTGCTGCCTGGATTTGTCAGTGGGAGGGTGTTTAGCTTTGTCGAAAGAAAAAAGTAGGTAGAACAAGCAACAACGGTAGCATTCGACCGGTGATTTTTTTTCCCCAAATTTAGCTTTAAATTGGTTACTTATGCTAAGACTGACTGTCTACTGAAAAAGAAAAAATATTTATAAAATTATAAATAAATTTATAAATATTTGTCTTGTGCGCACAAGTTATTATTTGGAAGGAATAGATTAGCTGTGTTATAAGAGGTTTATTTCAGGACGCCGTACTACGTTTGCTAGACCTGGCATTAGGGTACAGTAAGATACAACAGCCTTGTAATTAATATTACTGGAAGGGGTAAATACAACGCTGCCGCGTACTACTTTGACATTAAGGCTGAGGTTTACAGTCCGTATGAATGGTCGTGACAGGTGAAGCGATATGAACAATATTTTTTTCTTTCATTATCGGTAGTCAATAATAAAACAGGTATAAACAGGTAAAATAAATACAATAAATAGGTGTCAGTAATAACAAGAAATGTTAGGGGAACTTGGTAAGGCGAACAAATCAACAAACCGAATAGTGTTAAACATAGTAGGCTATGTCTTGACGCAACCGAACCAAACATCGGTGTCAACAATATTAAAGATGCACAAAATATAGCCTGCGTGCAATAAATTGTGACCAAGTTATATAAGTTATTATGTAGTACTTTTGATTATTTGAATATGATTCGCAAATTGACGGAATATAGGCTTCTGCCTACTAATATTGACACTGATGTTTTGTTCGGTTGCGTTAAGACAGATTATGTTTTCTACTTTAATTGGTTTGCTGATTTGTTCACCTCACCGAGTTTAAGTAACATTTTTTGATATTACTGACACCTATTTATTGTATTTACTGTACCTGTTTATCATAGTGTATTATTATGATTAACGATAATGACCGAAGGAAAAATATTGTCACATCTGTGCTTATGCTGCTTCACCTCTGTCGCGACCATAAACACGGACTGTATAATTCACCCTTAATGCCAAAGAAACAGTTTGCAGCATAAAAAAAAAATGGAAAATGAGTTCATGGTGTTCCTTGTTGACTGTAAATAAATGTCTCTCCAGTTTGATTTGTTTAGACGTCGAGACATAGTTTTGGTAGACATAGTTGTCATATTACTCAAACACAGAGTAAATTATCTTGTGCGCACAGAATAACTTGTGAGCACAAGAAAATAACTTGTGCCACACGATTAAAAAAAAAAAAAAATCACCCTATGGGACTTCGGGGGCTCCGTATTAAAGTGAGAATTTCACACGTACCGAAATAATAAAAATAACACATGCTCTTAAGGGCTATACTACTATATTAAGTCCGTTTTTAATCACAGACCTTTGATGTCCACAGGCAGACATGCATACTGTTACTCAGGAACCAGGGGCCTACTGTATAACGGTGCATACGCACGAAAATGTTGCGTTCATCTGTTTCCACGCTCACTTCGAGATGTATAAAAACTAAACTTGGCGTACTGCTACGCACATTCTCACGGCAGCTCCATACATGGCGTACGCACGTTTCTGCTCGGTTTTGTAACCAGACGGCACCCAGTGGCAAATCATTGATACTGTGGTTTCCCTTTTTATACTCACAATCATGACTTAAATCACCTTTAACCAATACACCGACATTAATTGTATATTGTTTACAAATGTATGGCACCTGATTTTTAATCAATTTGTAACAATAAAATGGTGCAAAAAATGACCAAAGTATTAAAACTACCATGGCAGCTCTTGCGTTATTGGAAGACATAGAACATAAGAACATAAAAAATTTACAAACGAGAGGGGGCCATTCGGCCCATCAAGCTCGTTTGGGGAGAACTTAACTAATAGCTCAGAGTTGTTAAAATCTTATCTAGCTCTGATTTAAAGGAACCCAGGGTTTTAGCTTGCGCTACACTAGCAGGAAGACTATTACATACTCTAACTACACGCTGTGTAAAGAAGTGCTTCCTCAAATTTGTTTTAAAATGTTCTCCCGAAATGGAGAACTATAAGAATTATAATGGAAGAATTAGAAGAGAGCGTGTATTCATGGATCATAGTGATTTCTTGGCCCATGATGATGACTGGCTTCTAAGTCGATTCAGATCACCAAGAGCAATCCTTTTGGAGCTGTGTGCTGGACTGGGGCTGGCATTACAAAGGCAGATGATGAGGAATTGCACCATACTTGTTCCTTTACAAGTTCTGTCCACTCTCAGGTTCTTAGCTACAGGTGCTTTTCAGCGAGAACTTGCTGATCGATCAGGTATTTCTCAGTCAACACCAAGTTGCGCCATGCCAGCTGTATGGGACGGCATAATCCGCTTGTCACCCAGATATATAAAATTTTCTTACACTGTGGTTGAACAGGCAAACATTAAAGCACAATTTGCAGCGATGTCTGGTTTTCCCAATGTAATCGGAGCCATCGACTGCACACACATTGCTATAAAGGCACCTTCAGAGAACGAATTTGCTTATGTAAATAGAAAGCACTTTCACTCTATTAATGTACAAATTATGTGCGATTTGAACATGCCCCAGGTCTTCCACCCAGTTCTCACTACAGTCATGGCTGTGCTCACAACTACCGTTGTGTATCACGGAAGCCAGTACTAATCCGATGGTTATTCAATCACTGAAGATCTGGGCTCAGTTTAGAAAACACTTTGACCTGCAGGGATCTTCTATCTTAGCCCCGGTGCTCAATAATTGCAACTTTAAGCCATCCACTGCAGACTCTGCCTTCCAGCTCTGGTCTGTCAGAGGAATAAAAACTATTGCTGATTTGTACAATGATAATATGTTCATGTCCTTTAACGAGTTGTCCACTAAATTCCATCTACCATCAACACATCTCTTTCGCTTTTTCCAAGTGAGACATTTTGTTCAGAAAGTGTTTCCTCACTTTCCAGATCTCCCCTCTCCAACATTGCTAGACACTATTTGCACAGCTGATCCCAGTCAGAAAAGAATTATTTCTTTCATTTATAAAGCCATGGACAGGGCGGTTTTGCCCCAACGAACAAAAGAATTGTTGGAAAGAGACCTAGGGTTTATGGTGGATGAAGACCAGTGGGGCAACATTCTTGCAACGGATAGGGGGCAATAATGAAAAAGAAAATGGGCATGGATCTTTTTGTACCATCGTTATAAATTGTATTGACGCTCAATAAAAAATACAAAAAATAAATAAATCCAGGAGCCAGTCACAGAGGGTGGGGTGCAGGCTGAGTGTGGTCAGTTTTTGGATGAGTTTGTGGGGGGATGACCATGTTGAAGGCGGAGCTGTAATCAACAAAAAGCATCCTGATGTAGGAGTCCTTGTTTTCCAGGTGGGAGAGGGAATAGTGAAGGGCAGCAGCAATGGGGTCTGATGTGGACCTGTTGGGCCGGTAGGCATACTGCAGGTTGCCAGAGTGTCTAGGATGGATGTTCCTCTGGATGTGGGCCAGCATCAACCTTTCCTGGCTGAGGAAAAGGTTGAAGATTGCGGTAAGAACATCAGCCAGCTTCTTAGCACACGCTTTGAGGGCCTGCCCAGGGTTGTTGTCTGGTCCTGCTGCCTTGCGGGGGCTTGATCTTCCTCAGTGCCTTTTATTGTTTATTATTCAGTGCCTCAGTCTGTCATTTTATTGGAGAGGCAGCTTGAATCTTTGTTGGCCTGAAACTGTGGGAATACAGAAAATAAAAGCATTTATTGACAATTACTTATGCAAATTTTAATTAAACTTAATTAAGCAATTGTACTGACTAGTCCCCTGGCTTTAAGCAACAACAAGTTTCTAAAGTAAAACTGCTCATTAGACTGACCCTCAGTCCTTTGGCCTGCACTGCTGTAGCCATGGATGAAGCATAATCTGATCTATCGTTGGCCGGTTTACTGGGATAAGAGTCAGGCACCAACGAATTAGATGCTGCAAGTCTGAAACAACAAGAATAGAACATCATTGCTCTTAGGTGAGTTTTCTTTCTCATGGTATCTGAGATTAATATTGCAAAACGTCAGACATTCACCAGGTGACACCGATGCTGGGACTTCCAGAGGTTTGCCGATGGCTTCCATAAAGTTCCAGAAGGGTATTGTGCCACACACCATCCTGTAAAGCGTCACTCCCACAGACCACACTGTGAAGGGGCTAGACAAGTACTTTCTATACAGGAAAACCTCTGGGGGGCAGTACAATGCTGTTCCTGAAACACAAATACAAGTGGGTGACTTACTCTAAAATCTTGGATCAAGTAGAAAAGACGTAGGTAAAAAAACAATTATGAACATTCTTATACCCTGCAGAGATTGGTTTGTCTAGTATCAACTGTCATTGTTAGGTTTCCAGCAAGTACAGACGCTCCTCTACTTATGAAGGAGTTACGTTCCGAATGGCAGTTCGTAACTTGAAATGTTTGTGAGTCGTTCTTCAACATTATTTTAAGGGTATACGCAAGTATAAAGAACTAGGTCGCTGGAAGTACGCACGCTACGCTGCTGCACTGTAGGAGTATTGGCCAGAAGTCGTATTAGGTGGAATTGGCGCGCAGAAAAAAAAATGAATGCTGCGGACGGGAAACGGGAGCCCAACGAACACAATTTGGACTTAAAGTCCTCTTCGCTCGTATGTCTGAAAGTTCGTAAGTCTAAAGTTCATAAGTAGAGGTGCATCTGTAATTGTCTTTGTAATTAGACAGATGCTCCATTTAGGCAGGTGGTTATTTTTACTGAAGTAAGTCAGCTATCTTGATTAAGGAAACAACAGAAGCACCTCTTCTAGGAATTAATCTAGAAAACAACTGGCAGAACATTTGGCTTCTTGACATTGGACTGTCTGTTGTTCTAAACAAAAGGATGATTTTATGGGTTTTTCAGCGGTCTGTGTCACTGACCTGCAAAATCAGTGTATAGATCGTCCTTCAGAATATCCCCACAGCCAAAGTCCAACAGCTTCACTTGTAGGGTCTTAGTATGTATTAGGATATTACTGGGCTTGATATCCCGATGAATAATGCCTTTGCTCTGGCAGTGGTTCAGGGCATTGAGCAGCTGCATGAGCACATGCAGAGCCACCTCCTCACTAAGGAAGTTCCCTTGGCTCCTGATGTATTGCATGAGATCCATGCATGGCTCAGGTCTTTCCAGCACCAACACATACTCGCTGGGCAAGTCAAACCATTCAATCAGCTTCAGAATGGAAGAACAAGTTGGCTCTGAGTTTAAGTGAACCATCAAAGCCACCTCCACAGGGAGTGGCTTCTCTTGTCCAGGCTGCAAACAAGGAAGTATACATCCATTAAAATGCAGAACACATCACCATTGCATGATTATACTCCTTTTGTTTTGAACCCTTGTGCTTCAGGGTCAAAATGATGGCAATTACCATTCTTAGCTGCTTGGCACATTTCTCCTTGGGGATGTATTTGATGGCCACCTGGAAGGAAGAAACATAGTAATTTATGGTGAAATGGCTTTCCTGTACATCACCTATAATAAGCACATGAAAAAGTCGTTGGGGACCTTCAGTGTAAACAAAGATAAATTTGGTGACATACCAGCATCCCATCACTCTTTCTTATCCCCGCATACACTGTGCCAAACCCTCCCTTTCCAAGTAGTTCCCCTTTAGTGTAGAGATCTTCTAAGGATGCTGTAACACAGAGCAGACATAGTACATTGGATTTTCACCTGCTTAGTAGTTAATTATTTGAAATCTTTCATTAATTTGCTTAGCAGAAGCTCATGTGTCTGGGATCTTGGATTAATCCAATAGTGATTTTACTCTTTAAAATGCTTTTAATGCATTTAATGCATTCATATGCAAATACATAGGGGTTCAACGGAAAAAATCAGAGTATTCCATTGTTCACTACTGATTACTAGCTAAGAAACCTATGTTTAGATGCAAACCTCTGCAGGGATCACTTAAATCCTTGGACGGGGGTGATTCATTTTCGCTTTGTGCTGCTTTGGTTTTCTGTAGCACTTTTTTCCTTCTCCTGGTGGTTTTATTCTTACGCCCCTTGACACCACCTCCCTGTAGTTGGCCCTGAGGTTCCGTCTTCCTCTGTCTTTTCCTTCCTCCCTCCTGACCATCCACAGGGGCAGCCCCCTCACACTCAGGTTGAGGGACTAAAATTTACACATACAACAAAGAGAGTTGATTATGTAAGTATTCTGTCATTGTTCTGCACGTTTTAAAACCAATAACCCACTTATTTTGAAAATGACTTTACTGCGACACCTGCGACACGTTACTGTAGAAAGTAATGCACTGGCAAATTAGTTCTTAGCAAGCTAATTCTCAAAAGAAGTCACATGTTTTCCTTTATTATACATACATAGCAATTAGGTTTTTTTTTTTAAAGTTTGTAACAGAAGTATCTACACTAATGACATTTACACTCACGACACTGACAAATGGCTAGGATAGTACATTAATGCTATGTAAAATTATGTTTTGTACACGTACAAACAGTACAGTTATTGTGCCATACCTGGTCGTTTGCGACTTCTCAGCTCCATTTCTAAACTGAACAGTGCTTTTTTCATTAAATGAATACACGACCAACCAGCAGAAATACAGCGCAAAACTGACGACAAATCTTGGAACTTACGCGTATAAGAATGTCAGCAACTGTGACGCAAAAATCGGTCCCATCGTCATAATGCCTCATCATCCAATAGTATCCATCTTCAGTCCGCACATCCAATAGCATCTGGCTGCAGATCTCCACCAGGCAAGAGCATCTGGCTGCAGGAGGAGCTCCACTACAGGGACGGAAACACGTGACTCCACAAGTGAGTCCGGACATGACGTTATGCAAACTTACGCCATGGAGGCAGTACCGGATATCGCGTGAACTCCAAGCACAGCCTGCTGCCTGGATTTGTCAGTGGGAGGGTGTTTAGCTTTGTCGAAAGAAAAAAGTAGGTAGAACAAGCAACAACGGTAGCATTCGACCGGTCATTTTTTTTTCCAACTTTAGCTTTAAACTGGTTACTTATGCTAAGACTGACTGTCTACTGAAAAAGAAAAAATATTTATAAAATTATAAATAAATTTATAAATATTTGTCTTGCGCGCACAAGTTATTATTTGGAAGGAATAGATTAGCTGTGTTATAAGAGGTTTATTTCAGGACGCCGTACTACGTTTGCTAGACCTGGCATTAGGGTACAGTAAGATACAACAGCCTTGTAATTAATATTACTGGAAGGGGTAAATACAACGCTGCCGCGGACTACTTTGACATTAAGGCTGAGGTTTACAGTCCGTATGAATGGTCGTGACAGGTGAAGCGATATGAACAATATTTTTTTCTTTCATTATCGGTAGTCAATAATAAAACAGGTATAAACAGGTAAAATAAATACAATAAATAGGTGTCAGTAATGACAAGAAATGTTAGGGGAACTTGGTGAGGCGAACAAATCAACAAACCGAATAGTGGTAAACATAGTAGGCTATGTCTTGACGCAACCGAACCAAACATCGGTGTCAACAATATTAAAGATGCACAAAATATAGCCTGCGTGCAATAAATTGTGACCAAGTTATATAAGTTATTATGTAGTACTTTTGATTATTTGAATATGATTCGCAAATTGACGGAATATAGGCTTCTGCCTACTAATATTGACACTGATGTTTTGTTCGGTTGCGTTAAGACAGATTATGTTTTCTTTATTCTTTCTTTCTGACTCTTCAGATTATGTCTACTTTAATTGGTTTGCTGATTTGTTCACCTCACCGAGTTTAAGTAACATTTTTTGATATTACTGACACCTATTTATTGTATTTACGGTACCTGTTTATCATCCCTTACGAAAATTAACCATGGTTTCCTATGGTTTTTATGCAGTAACCATAGTTTTACTATGGTACCTCATGGTACTTTGGTACTACCCATAGTACTACCATGGTTTATCCATAGCGCTTCATGGTAGCTGTGGTACTACCATAGTTTACATATAGCACTTCATTGTAACCATGGTACTACTATGGTTTTAAAAAGGACCCAGCAAATGTGCACTTGCAAGGCCCATCCGGGTTCTTGTCTGGAAGTGTGGACTAGGGCCAACCCACACCAAACCTAAATGCACCCATTGCGGGCTATGATGAAAGTAATGATATTGCAAAACACTGTATTACAAGCATTTTTTTTATTGTAGAATCTTTTAATAGACTGTACATTTGTAGAATTTATAACTTTAAAATAATTTCATTCAACATTTTCTTTGTATACATCAGGTACCCTACTTAAAAAGTAATAGTAGTAACATCAATAATAGACTAGCAGTCTGTCAATTGACTATCATATCACAATAGTACATTTAATTAAGCAAATTAAGTCATATATATATAAAATACATACATACATACATTGCATATACACAAACATCCCCAGGCCCAAAAAATTAGGCAAGGATTTACTACTCCTATTTTTTATACTGTTATATATTGTACATACCTATAGCAACTTTTCCTTCTATAATTACTCTGTCATTTACCTAAATTTTAATCAGTTTCAATATTGTTCACTAGAGGAACTACATACTTTCTTTTGCTGACTGCAAATAAAACACACTTTTTATGTAGTGATGAAGCTGTTACAACAATAGTGTCTTGTTTCTCATTGACCTCTTGGATAAAATCAATATAGAGGTTCAATTGCCTATCCCTGAACATAACTTTCTGTTTTACTGCTAGAGGATATCCAAAAATCACTGGTATCTCATCACAAGCACATTTAGTAAGGGCACAGTTGCACTGAATTTTCAGAAGAGCATAATCCTGAATTTGTACAAAGCTTTCATCACTTAGCATCACTACTGAATTGGTACGTTTCTGCATACGTGTGTATCCTGCAGTTGTGTAGAGCGTGCCTTTGTATAAAAACCTCTTAAAACACTGTACAGGCTCATTCTTAGGTAAGACATTAAAATGTCTTTCAACAGCTGCGTACTGTCTAGGCAAGAGGGGTGAAAATGTAGGTGCACCAAATATATGAAAATCGCCTACAATCAAATGCCTCTGAACTACTCTTTTTCCAAGTAGCTGACAACAATAGTCAAACACAGTGGAATTTTTGTCCTTGACATGGCTGTGAATGTTTCTTGGGATATCACGCCACAGTAGAAAAGTTCGGCATATTTGTCTGGGGACACTCTGGGTTCCATGGAAATACTGCATCAGATTGTGATTATTGCCTTCAAATGTAAAAGCAGATATGCACCATAATGGCCCCCATAACTTCACACTCTCACATAAGTGAGTAAGCTGATGAACATTAAAGCTGACATGCTCCTTACCATACAATAATTCCATCTGTATGACAAATTTGTGTAAAGCAACATCAGCCTTTTCCAAGACCTGCCGAGGGATGTTGGTCATTAAGAGTGCATACATTGCATAAACCAGAAGTGCCCAGTGATTAAGATACTGTGTAGGCAATATACCGTCAAGGGTAATCATGGAATAATATAGAAGCCAACTTTTGAACTCGGAAGCTTTCCAAAATTTTAATTTGTCAAGTGAAGAAGGTGTACGAGTAACCTCTTTAGGTGGTTTTACAGAGAGCAATCGTTCGTTCAGGACATTAAGTTTTGTACCAATGTACCAGGGTAGAGTATGATTGGAGCTGTCTATCCACAGAGTAAGAAATTGCCGCACAACACCCAAAAGAACCGCATGCATATAATCTGGTATGAAACTACTTATAATGTTAAACAGTGGCAGGAACAGAAGAGGTGACAGGCCTTTCACGCCGTGAACAGGGTGGCCCTCCTGTGAGGCCTGAATTGCATCATCCTCCCACTGGTTGAGTTGTCTACTATCTGCAGGTGGGTGTAGGTAAGGGTATGCATTAACATAGCCATGACCTTTAGCTACTCGTTCCCCAGGATGAAGACACCAGTCACAGCCATGCTTTCCATTAAACTGTGTACTGTGTTTCAGCAATGGCCTGGCTACAGAATCACAGGCACTAACAACAGCAAACACTCTGCTCCTACGAATTACCTCACCATCTACCCACTTCAAGCCATGATCCTTCAAACTCTCCATTTCATCTATGAATGGCTTAAGAAATGTGTTCATCACTGGCTTAGACTTGCCGAACCAAAGAGCAGACAATAGGACATGTCCTTTCCTAATACTAGGTGGTAATTCATTTATCGTGAATTGAATTGGCCACAAGGAATATTGAGAGGATTCAAAGACGGGTACTCCATCACAGTTCCATAGTAATGTCAGATCCCATTTCCCAATCATGCCATTTTGAATGTAGCTTTTCATGATGTCCCCATCAAATATATCACTAACTGTGTCATCCCAAATCCAAGAAGCTTTGTCTATAATTGTTTGAAAATTTGTCACATAGTTCTCCAGTACATCTCTCAGTTGAGAAGCTAATGGTAGATAAATGAAGAAGGACCCATTCCTAAGATTTAGGGTTTTGTTGAAAGGATTTTGGCATTCTTGACACATATCAACTAAGTTGCTGTCCTTACAAATGTACTCATGGCACGACTCACAGTAGAAGTGGATCTCAAAACTATTGTTGATGGACACAAAACATTTGTTAAACAGGAACTTTGTGGCGGGCAGTGTACCAGGAAACAGAATATCAAGCATTTTCAGGAAATCACTGAGACCTTCTCCACTTAGGCTATGACGTAGAATGAAGACCAACATCATTAGAATGGTTTGACCTTTGGTGACATCACTCCCTGGATATATTGGCTCACCACCACCATCCAGATTGAAAGGTTCCTAAAATACAAAAGCCATTCAGTATAACCGCACTGCAGCTCAATACGTAACATAAAGTTTGCATGATGAGAAGAAATATTTTGATCCAAAATGTACTGTAAAGGACACAGTACTCCCATGTTTGATTCCCACTACACCCCTAACAACAAAGGAGTAAAATACCTCTGTGCTACTTTGGTAGTGCACATGAATGTTGTCAGTCTCGTTGGCATCATCATCTGATGGGTAGTTGACGTCTTCCTAGAAAACAACACATATAATAACATGAATATCTGCACATTAAGCACGCAAAGTTACAAAGAATTTTAAGGGTTAGAGGTCATTCAACCAATATAGTTTTTTTTCCTTTTTTTTTTTTAATTTAAGCAATATAACAAGAGGGGGAGTGGGGTTGTTAGCGGATATGCCCAAGGCTATGGATCCCGCTGGCACGAAGCTGTAAGACCGTTGCTTTTATACAACAGTTCCATTACACCATCTGTCCGTCCGTCCAACTACCTATCTATCTAGTAAACATTTACCTCCCTGGTGAGTGCTGTGATGAATTTCATGAAACAATTAAAGCAGGAAAAGAAAAGTGTCTTGTCTACATACCTCACAGTTATTTGGGTACTGTCCCTCGGTGTCATAAGCCTCACTGGCCTCGTCAGCTGAGGGGTAGTTCATGTCTCCCTGATACAACACATGAAAATGGTAAAATAATTACAAGGTAATCACATAGTGATTTCATTAACTTTCTTTCCTTCTGGATAAATACACTGTCTATCTATCTATCTATCTATCTATCTACCTATCTATCTAGTAAACATTTACCTCCCTGGTGAGTGCTGTGATGAATTTCATGAAACAATTAAAGCAGGAAAAGAAAAGTGTCTTGTCTACATACCTCACAGTTATTTGGGTACTGCCCCTCGGTGTCATAAGCCTCACTGGCCTCGTCAGCTGAGGGGTAGTTCATGTCTCCCTGATACAACACATGAAAATGGTAAAATAATTACAAGGTAATCACATAGTGATTTCATTAACTTTCTTTCCTTCTGGATAAATACACTATCTATCTATCTATCTATCTATCTATCTACCTACCTACCTACCTACCTACCTACCTACCTACCTACCTATCTATCTAGTAAACATTTACCTCCCTGGTGAGTGCTGTGATGAATTTCATGAATGGAAAAAATGCCTATATATCTTCATTAAAACTACGTGGTAAGATTTTCTGACCTTTATTACTTTGGTCATACATAGTCATAGCTGACTGATATGCACTTGTTAGTGACTTGCCAGCCTAACGTTACGCCACTACTTTCAACTGAGGTCAGTACAGTATAACGTAAATTGGGAGAATCGTGTCCAAATTTTATTTCACAGAGGATTTTACAGGTTTACCTCTTGTGACGATTTTTATTCTCATTTGTTTACCCTTTGGAGCTACTTTTAGTTAGAACATAAGAACATAAGAAATTTACAAACGAGAGGAGGCCATTCGGCCCATCAAGCTCGTTTGGGGAGAACTTAGCTAATATCTCAGAGTTGTTAAAATCTTATCTAGCTCTGATTTAAAGGAACCCATGGTTTTAGCTTCCACTACATACAAGTTGGTATAGCCGGCAAGTTAAAGTTAGCTCGGTTAACTATAAGCTTGCTTGCTAGCTAGCTGTCTGAAGTAAAACAAATGAACAAAACCACAAATACTTACATTTAATCTTCTTCGAGATGTTTCTCTGGGAATTTCAATGTCCACTTCACGCAAATAGCGTTTATATCGACCCAATCTGCGATGCATCATGGCTGCAAATTCCTGTTCTCCTGTCCACTACTCTTCAACGGCGAGTTATGAGTCTCTGCAGAACAAAATGGGCGTTCCCCAAGCAGTATGGGCGGGTTTCAAGCATCCAATCAGAGAACGTAATGGGCGTTCCCCAAGCTGTATGGGCGGGTTTCAAGCGTCCAATCATCGTTAAACCTTTTTTTCGGTGACAAAAAACAACGCTTTGGAACCGCCCACTGTAATACACTTCCAGCGCTTGAAATCCGCCCACTCGCTTCTGTGTTCTGCAGAGACCTCCTCGTTGTCGCGCACCAATGACAATTCAGCACGCTCGCGCAGCTGCATAATTTGAATTTGACAGTTGACAGTTGTAGCTAGTATTGTGGTAACCGCATTTACTTATATTTTAAGTCTTAAATGGCAGTTTTAAATATGTATGGATTGTTCGATTTTTTTGAGGAAAATACTCTAAGTGTCGGACCCTTAAGTTCAGTTAATTTAACTGGCACTTGAATGACCACAAATGAACTGAACCCGAAAGACTGGAATGTGGAGAAGGAGGTATTGGTGCGGTGGGGAAAGTACCTTTACCCGGCCAAAATACTGGACATTTCAGGTAAGAAATTTCATATATCGTCCACAGATGACTGGCAATTTCACCTATTAATATATTAAAACGCAAATACGCTAACGATAGACTGTTTGATAAAGCTAACATTGATTTCAGGCTAGGTGCTCTGTTACAGCTAACTTTCTTAACGTGTTGCTACTGTAGCAGTATGCAAGAAAAAGCCTTTACCTCAGAAAATTATTATATTAATTGAAGTATCGATATTTTAGTAATTTGGGGTAAATGTGTTGTTTATCATTAACAGGAACACAGTGGAAAGTAATTTATGTATTTAATATTTGCACTCCATATTGACATACCAACATATTGTTCTTATTCTCAACTAGAAAATGAGCAAATGCTCTCAGATAAAAGAGAGGAACTTATAAAGGGCTCAGCTGCCAATGAGGAGTGTGGCAGAGGGAGGCGGAAGAAAAAACCTGTCCAGTATTCCTCGGATGATGAGCAATGTGAGATGCCAAAGAGAAAAAAGGTGCCCTACTTTTTTCAGTTAATTATAAAATGAATTGCAGTGGGGAAATAAGGATTTCGCTTTTGATTAGCACAGGTATTTCAGTAGCAACACAATTGGAATTACTTTTACTAAAAAAAACAACAACAACAATCCTGCCCCCCATGGTATATTCTTGCTCTTTGTTTTTCTTGCTCTTTGTTTCCACTAAGCCATTAATATTCCATGTCTCTCTTAAGACTGAAAAGAAAGCTGTGCATCCAGCGCAAATTGAAAAACTTCTCCAACAAAGAAAGCAAAGACTCAGTGTAAGTTCTGTCATTTGTCATCAAATTGATAGAAATGATCTTGGCCATTATCCAGTTGGTTGATTTGCATAATTAATTTACAATGCCACTGTTTAAAATTTGCCATCGCTGCAAACCATGGATTGTCTAGGACTGTCCGTTACTTTGTTTGTTATGACACAAAAATCCCCCATTTACAAAATGCATGATGTCTTTCTTTTTCACTCTTTAAGGCTGAAAAAGAACCCAGGAGAGAGCAGCTAACTGTAAGTTATTCATCACCCATGACACAGATGAAATACCTAACAGCAACTTTTATCTACTTTCTTCTTTATTAAAAGTATCCCTGGCTAGTGAGACATTTTGGCTTTACAAGACTGTGATGGTGGGGGCGTAGCAGTTAAGGAACCTGATTAGCATGCTAAGTAGCGTGGAAATTATTCGAATTAGTTTGAATCCTGACTGCCACATTGTGCCCTTGATCAGCTTTATGACGTCAAATTTTGCCCTGATTTGCTTGAATCTCTTTCTCTTACGTGCTTCCATGTACAAATATTTTAATAAACTTAAGTAAAACTGTTATTTCTGACACAAATGGTATTGTTTCCCTGTAGGTCTTCCCATTACATCAAGTGATTAGAACCTAGAAAATCTTCTAACAATTCAATTTTTTTTAGGGGATCTCAGTCACTCATTGTTCCAACTGCAAACGCCTTGAACAGCGAGTCAAAGAACTAGAGGAAGATCGGCAGAGGTTGACTCAGCAGGTGGATACAATTAATGGCAAGTTTGCAAGCAACTCATTAATTCGCCAGATTTTGTACCGGTGGAATCCTATTTCACTCTTCTTCAAATAGCATAGTAGCTCTTTGTTGGAATGGTTGAACAACTTTGTTGGGCACATTCAAACTCTGTACAAAAGCTACTATCATTTTAAATATTTTTAAATTATTCTGTAAGGGTGTTAACGTCTGTTATTTCTTTTAGATATGAGGATTATGCTCTCTGAGTTGAGAAGTACTTTGGTAAGAGAGCCAGCCACCACCGTACAAACAACCAACCTGGAACAAGCCACCAGTCGCAGCTCATCTCCTCAGGCCCAAGAAAACTCAAATGATGATGTAAGTGAATTCTAACTAAGACTAGCCTGGTTGACACCTACTGACATTGTACTGATCAATTATTATGAAATCCATTAGCAACACTAGCATAAACTGCAAATTATTAAATTATTGCCTACTAAATCTTAAATCATACCAGGTGTTGTTATATTAATATTGTTAGATTTGTTATCAATTTTAAGAAGAAAAAACAACTTAGCCTATAAAATGTGTTCTGCCCCTGTTGGTTGCTGAGTGCACTCCATAGGTATAAAAGCAAGAAACTTTGGTGCAATGTAGATCTAATAGCGCAGCCAACACTAACTGATCAGAGCAAGGTAACTCTGTGCCTCATTCAGTTAGTGTTACCTGTTGGTTTGCGAATTTGGCCTTCGTTGTAGTCAATTGTCTTGTTCCTGTTCCGACAGTGCTCGGTAACTTCGAACATCAGGCTTGGGTTCATTGATTCCAGACTATCCCTTAGGTAATTAATTAATTAAAGAATCTCACTCTGCAGCTTATTATGCCCACAAGGTCTATCTCCACTCTGATCTGATTGCCTGAGATACAATCAAAAACAGACTTATTACCCCTTTTGTGTAATTATGATGACTCCCATAGGCCAGTTGTTCAAGATTGGCAAGTGTTTGGTATAACTTGGATCAAATAGTGAAACGGTAGCTAATATTAACTGATGAGTCCAAGGACACTTCATTTCAGTTTTTCTGTAACATGTTATTGATGTTTCATCTGAATTTCAAGGTTCTCATTGGTGAGGGACTAAAGGTCAGCAGGATTAAACTGCAAAGGTGCAATCACCTTCAACCAACAAAGCTGGTCTGTGACCTGCTTGGGGTCGTGTTCACCCGAAAGGAGATGGCCACCTCGTCACTTACTGGCCAAAAAGGGAGCGCCAAGAATGAAGTATCTACCATTTTGCTTATAACTTAAACATTCAGATGTTTTGGAAATAATCGGTAATTTTGTGAAATGTCACATAATTTTTCAAATCATTTCACATCTTATGTCTTTAAAAAGTTTTAATAAGACATTAACTGGATAATCTAAATTTATAAGCTAAATATCTATTTGAAATCTACATTTTAGTCAGTTTCAATATCTGTTACACAATTTAAGATCCAAACATTTTTATTAATCTTATAAAAGTCATTGATACATTTATATTTTCGATATTGTATCTCGGTGAACACTGGCAAGATCATAGTCCATGAGTTGTGTTCCACTCCATATTCGTTGCTGAAGTTTAAACCAAACACATCTCAGAGATGGTTTATAATAAAGCTAGAATCATATAGTTTAAGGACTAAACCATTCAAAGTCTTAGACACTGGCATTTTTTGGCATTTAAAATATTGTTATTGAATATTGTCATTATTGCCTTTTTAATATAAAACAATAAAAGAGGTTTAATTTCTCAAAAACAAACATGACCGAATGTTGTGCCTATTTTCATAGGTTTTAAGCTGACGTCATCTCACAGAAATGTTTGGGAATCAAATCCACATAATGTGGAAACTGCTTATAGTGATCACATCTGCCTGGGTGAAACTGATCGCTATAAGCGGATGATCATTATAACTGATTCTTTTTATTTATGTATTTCACTGTATTTAAATCAGGGTTGCCAACTCTCACACATTTGGTGAGACACTCACGCTTTCAGACTCACGCAAAAAACAAAAAATATTATTGTAAATCTGCATCATTCCATTATAAACCTAAATCAGCTACATCAAAAGTGTTGGGGTTGTTTGCAAACCCTGACTATTTAAAAGGTAATAAAAGTGTTACATACATGTAAATGCGTGTGTATGTGTGTGCAGACTTGTTTTGAATTGAAAATCTCATGCTAGACAGCTGACCAAAGTTGACAACCCAGTTTAAATGTTAAAAACGTAATCACTAGCTAATTGGGAGCATAACAAGAACGCTGCTTACAATAGGCTGGTGACCAGTGACTGTCCGCTCCTGGTTGCCCCCCTAAACACTCTGCGAACTGGGTCCAGTAACTGTAGCTCCGTCAGCAGTTCATCACACCAGCTATATCATTAATCTTGAACAAATATAAATGAGACAAGGCTTTCAGAGTTATTGCTATTTGTTGGTTTGATCTGAAGAAATTGAAAGGACCGATTCTACATATATGCCACCTACTGGAGATACCTAGTCATTTATCTTATACAGTACATGCATAGTCAATGTGCACGATTCCCCCTAGACATAAAAATCTGGGCCACACGCTGACAGACCGCAGCCGTCTGCCGCCAATCCCTGATGACGAAATTTAAATCACTTCCCCCCTTGTGCAACCGAAAGCACACAAAGGAAAAGTGAAGTAAGAACTGGTCTTAAGAAGAACCATTCAGCAGGAGTGCAGTGCTGGTCAGATGCTTTTTAAGACTGTGGTTAGACTTTACCTCATGTTCACCAAAATCACCTGCAAGGTACAGGATAGCAGAGACCTGGGAGGTACTGGGGAATGAGCCCCACACAATTGTGCATTACACAATGCTGTTAATAATAATGACATCATTCAGCACACCATATAAAATATTTTGCTCCAGTTAGAGGAAATTAATATCGATTACCCATCCATATGCATTTGCAGAACTATTTTGAAATATATAACCTTAAACAGTGTGTCATGAGTGAAGTATTCATGCCATACCTAACCTAGAGCTCTAACAGATGTTAGACCTTCTGTGGACTCACATATGCTGTGTGCTCAGTGTGATGAATACAGTGTCACAGAGGTTTGCTGCATCAACAACCTGGAAATGTTTTTTCACTTGGCTTCAAGGATAATCACAATTGAAGGTTCAATGTAAGATTATATGTATGAATATGATTAAATCTTATGTAAATTACTCATATAACTGTATAATTATATATCACTCTATACTTATATAAATGACAATATACATTATACTCGCAACATGACACTGAACAAAGACTATATTTAAGATCTAAGAAATAGTTGTACCTAATTAACCAGTTATACTGAATATATGGACTGGAATCTGAATCTGGAGGCTGGTGGATCGGTGGACATCATAAAAGACCTTAGAATGTTGTTACAGAAACTTACTGATGGGGGCGACATTGCAGCACAAATATCCATTCTTGGAGTCCTAACATTGTCATATGTCAAGTTTTGAACCTGCAGAGCGATTTCAGTACAGAGGCTGGAAGAAACAACCAGACAGCCTGTTTACCTGATCCACAGAGAACATAGCTTTGCATATTTATTGAATTTACAGCTCAGTAATGTCACAAAGGCTGTGGATTTTTCTGATCATTTCTGCAATTTTCTATGGTATAATTTATTCTCATACTTATTGCTAATTAGTATAATTAGTACATTTAAAATTGTTTTTAATAACTTGATTCTATGTGTTTTTTTCTCCCTTAGATTGCAGAGCTGAAGACAAAGTAAATCAAACCAGAGGAAACGTGATTCTATATGAAGGAAAATCAGTGACTATCGGCTGTAAATTTGACACAACTGATTTATCTCCATATCTTTTCTGGTACATCCAATATCCCAATGAGTCTCCCAAGTACCTGCTGAGATGGTATGGATCAGGAGCTCCTGTAAATGCGCCAGATTTTGACAGGAGATTTCATGCCAGTCCGAACAAAACTATGAAAACTATACCATTAACAGTGCAGAATGTGCAGCTGTCAGACTCTGCTGTGTATTACTGTGCTCTGAGGCCCACAGTGAGAATAACCTTCTCACACCCTCTACAAAAACACCTGCACACTGAGCAGATCATAGTGCATAAGCAAGCAGTTTCTGGCATAAATTTAAATGCATTTGTTTAAATCCATTGAGGTTTGAGAGCTTATTGCCAACAAGGACACTCGACCATCATATAAACAAACATAAGGAAAGCTCATTCAGAGACACAGAGGAGAGCGACATGGGAGAAGTTACACCATGTGGGTGGAGTTAATGAACCGCTGGAACAGACTTGACTAGGTGTTTCATGTCCAGATTCTATCAATGACAATATTGATTTTCTTTTTAATCCTGCTTTAAAAGCATTAAAAACAGTGAGCTGGTACGCAAGGAACATAGAGACAAGAGACCAAAACACACCTGATTCCATGAGGAAATGGTACCTGTCTGCAATTATGTCACTGACAACATCTGTATAACCGGGAAATTTTCAGTTAACCCATTGCTTTCCTCATATGATGTTAAAATTCCTCAAACTGCTATTGGTTTACTTTATTATTTATTCCCATTTTTGCAGAATTTGAGACGTGAAAATGTTTATATCTAACGGAGGATCAGTACAAATCAGCTAAACATAAAACACAAAAAATGCATGCTGTTTTTCTACTGGTACAGTCTTTACACAAATCCAGTGGAAAACCAGTGGAAGACATATTGCACTGGAGATCATGGAAAGTTCAGTAACTACATTTAAATCTACAGCAATCTGACTCTGCTTTACATTACTGGAATATGTGACCGCCAGGGATAATTACATGCAAAACTAAAAAAAAAAATTTGGAGTCCTAACAACAGAGGTAGCTGGGGAGAGGGAGGTCTGGGTATCTCTCCTGACGTTGCTACCCCCGCGACTCAAACCCCACATAAGCAGATGGTAATGGATCGATGGATGGATTTACTATATTTTATACAATATCTCTATAAAATAATCTGTGATAATATCTGCAGTGTATTCTGCCAATAGTGGTGGGTCTTCCAGAGAGGGAGGTCATGTGACATGTTTAATCTCATTTAAACAACAAATGAGGAAGCACCACTGAGCAGATTAGGCTGAACAGTTTGTGTCTGTTACCCCAACAGTAACATATGGAGAAGTCATGTATCTTAGTTATCATAACCATCACCGCAGGTAACCTTTCAAAATGCATGAATTGTCACAGTATTTAAAATGTCATTGCTTCAGTAAAATTCTTTCCAACATTATTATAATTTTTTCCTTATTATTCATATTTTCTCTTTTCAGGATTGACTGCTGGTGATGACATCAGTCCTGATAAACAAGATGTTTCCAGTAAAGAAGGAGAATCAGTGACACTGAGCTGCAGCTACACAGCAACCAGTGATTATATTTATCTTTACTGGTACAGACAGCACTCTAATCAGGGACCACAGTTTATACTCTTTAAAGGTGCCAGAGCATTAAATGGTAATGAGCACAACCCAGATAAACGATTCAAATCTACTACAACCAGGAACTCCACCCAGCTCACCATTCCCAGTCTTACCATAGCAGACACAGCCATCTACTACTGTGCCCAGACAGTAGCACAGTGATCAAAAGTTACTCAGACGCTGCACAAAAACTCATTTGATAAGAACTTCCTCTCAGTGGGCATCAGAAGTAGCTTCCTTCCCACAATCTGGGATCAGTTCCAGAGCAGCAGATGTTCAGGTATAAAGCTGGTTATTGTGGTTACATCAGTCAGAGGAGCTGATGGCTGAGATACTGAAGTAAACAGAGCTCAGTTAATTCACCATTTAGTTATTCAAATAATCAGTCATTTCTTGATAAATTCTGTGAATGATAATGTTTGGGGCTAATCCCAGGCAGCACAGGGCACAAGGCAGACACTATGGCCAATATGTTCTCTATCACTATTTGTCTTTAGGCTTATCTTATCTATCTTATCTTATCTATCTTATCTTATCATATCTTACCTCATCTCATCTCAACTTACATAGAGACTCCAACTCATTCAACAAAATGTATTTGTATCTGCAACAGAGGAAACAGAAATCATGTGAAGTTTACCCACAGAGAGCAGGGGGCAGTGATCCAGCCCTCAGATCTGGAGGTGTGATGCTGCTCTGCCCCCATGGACCACCACACCACTTTTATGTTAAAATTGTTATCTGAGTATGTTTGGATTCTGCAGCATAAAACTCATCAGGACAGTTAATCATTATGACTTGGTTCTTGGTGTGACAGCCATTTTTTCATCACCTTACGATAAAATGTAGCACAATTTCATATTGCTTTAATAAACAAGATTAGTTGGGATTTCTTTTTAGTGCAGGCCCCTGGGCTTCAGCCTGGGTAAGCCATTACATTAACCCCCCCCCACGCCACCCCACCACCACTGCAGAAAATAGCGTTATGTCGTACAGTGTGTAGTGTGAATACTGACAATCCGAATTGTAGTGCTTCAACACAAGATGGCACTGTTTGACTAAAAACAGTATTGAATATGTGGAGAAGGTAATGTGGGTACGTAACATTTGTTGTGACAGAGGACAAAACTAACTAAATGTGAGACAGTACAGGGTGCTTTATGAGATTCTCATACAAAGCACAATAAGCTGAAAAACAAATATCTTATTTCTAGTAGATGCACATACAAGCAGTTATACAGCTGCTAAACTGTAACCTCAGTAAAAGCTCCTGTACCTGTTAACATGTTAATTTTTGTAGTAATACTAGCTTTTGGAGTCCTATTTAAGTATGTTTAATGTTATTAAAACATGTTGATGCCTTTTTATGCGTATTTGGAGATATCATTTCTCTCTGTGTTACAGTGGGAGTGGAGGCAGATAAAATTGATCAGCCTCCTTTGATTCATCTGAGGGAGATAAAGCTGTACTGACATGCAGCCATGATGTTGCAGATTTTGACTCTATGTACAGGTATGGACAGCATCCAAATAATGTTCCTGAACTTCCCATTTATAGATATGATAAGGTAGTTTTGTTAAGGAAGGGTCGTGATGGATGTGGACAAAAAATACTCTGACCAGCCTCTCCATCAGTGACAGTAGGACAGAAGACACAGCTGTGTATTACTGTGCAGTGTGGCCAGAAAATGTGTCTGATGGTACAAAAACAATGTTAGAGCTTCTTTCAGAATTAGCAGAGATTTGCCATACAAGACTGATAAGACAACTGCAACCTCACACAGTTTACTTACCCAGAAGGTCACTTTCAGAGCCATGGTCACTATGTCACAGAAAAAAGTGCAGAAGCTGACTAATCTCCAGTCTAGATTTAAGAATAACAGTGTGCAAGGTAGATTATCAATAGATGTGAACAGAAAGGAATGACTTACCAGCTGTTCCATCAGTGACAGTAGGACAGAGGACACAGCTGTGTATTACTGTGCAGTGCAGCCCACAGTGACACAGAGTGTGTGTCTGATGGTACAAAGAGTTACAGCTTCTCTCATAATTATCAGAGGTTTGCTGAACAAAAGAGATCTTTTAACTAGTATAATACTTCTGACTGGATTTGCGACTAGCCTCTGATTCAGATACAACCGACTGAATAAGTATTGCTGATCTAACACATATTCCCTGCAGGGGGTGACATTGCAGTACAAAGGCCAACAAAGTCATTTAGGCACCTCCTTTTGGCTGGATGAGAGATTTGGGTACAGACACCAAAAAAAAAACAGTCAGAAAGACTCTAACTGATTCATACTTTGCATCCATTTGATTATTATATTACCAAATCTTCCCAATAATGGCATATGCATTGAACATTTTGCTTGTTCTGTCAACATTTTATGGTAATCTATTGTTATCCTCAGCTATTTATTTTTTATTCCTTATTATTGTATAATAATATTCTCTTTCTCTCTTTTCACAGAATTCAGAGCTGAAGACACAGTTTCTCAGTCTACTAGAGATGTCTTTGCATCTGAAGGAGGGTTGGTGACACTCAGTTGTACTTACAACGTTAGTAAATATGTCACACCCTATCTGTACTGGTACATTCAACACACGGACCACTATCCCCAGTTCATGCTGAGACGGGAAGCCAGTGGAGGACAAACTGCACCAAGCTACAAGGAGAGATTTAATGCCAGTCTGGACACCAGTTTGAAAACTATACCATTAACAGTACAGAATGTGCAGCTGTCAGACTCTGCTGTGTATTACTGTGCTCTGAGGCCCACAGTGAGAATAACCTTCTCACACCCTCTACAAAAACACCTGCACACTGAGCAGACTGACTGAAAATTGAATGTGTCTGAACCGTACCTGAATACAGGGGTTTTGAGTAAGATGAGCTCCAGAATATATACATGTGAAAAAATAAATGCCGCCGCCCCCAGTAATTAAAAAAATTACCATAACTATGACTGGCCAATCACGTTAAATTTACCAAGGGACCCTATGTGCACATCCGCGACTGGTGAGATATGTGGAGGGGACCCCACCCAGATCGGCAACATTGGTGAAGTGGGGTGGCTCTGGTATTTTAGGGGTCGGGGTTCCATAAGGTTGGGATCCCATGCTTGAATAACACAGATCATGTTATGTAGACTCGCTGATGTCCTCAAAATGGGAAAAATGTGCTACAGGTACGGTAATAAAACATAAAACAAATCAATATTTCAGCTAAATGGTATTTACGAACAGCAATGGAAAGTGTTAGACATTTGTTTTGATTGTATAATAGTTAGCATACATATCTGGTATGGAGGCATTACTAGCACAGGCAGGTGTTGTCATCCTGTAGCTGGTAACGGCCTGGATGCCCTGCCACATGCGCCGCGTGTCGCCGCTGTCCTGGAAATGACTGTGGATTCTCTGGCCTTATGCACGCTTTGCAGTGTTCCTTTGCTCATCAGTAATCACTTGTATTGGTTTATCCACTGCTGACAGGTTTATCCTCTGGGGATAATATAGAGCAGAAGGAGACAGAACTGTTCACTGGCTTCACTGGAATATAACATCAGCACAACCTATGCTACCTTTTGGGTTCACCATGTCCAACACGACACTGAATAAAGACTCTATTTACAGTCTAAGGAATAGCTGTCAGGTGTACCTAATTAATGGGCTATACTGAATATGTGGTTTGGATTCTGAATCTGGAGGCTGGTGGATCGGTGGACATGATAAACGATCTTCGAATGTAGTTATAGAAACTTACAGATGGGGGCGACATTGCAACTCAAATATCCATTCTTGGAGTCCTAACATTGTCATATAAGCAAAGGTTTTGAACATACAGAGAGATTTCAGTACAGAGGCTGGAAATAACTAGACACCCTGTTTACCTGATCCAAGGAGAAGCTTTGCATATGTATTGAATTTATAGCTCAGTAATGGCACAAAGGCTGTGGATTTTTCTGATCTTTGCTGGAATTTTCTATGGTATAATTTATTCTCATACTTGTTGCTGATTAACATGATTAGTACATTTAATTTTTTTAATAACTTGATTTTATGTGTTTTTTCCCTTAGATTGCAGAGCTGAAGACACAGTTAATCAAACCAGAGAAAATGTGATTGTATACGAAGGACAATCAGTGACCATAGGCTGTAAATTTGACACTACTGCTCCATCTCCATATCTTTTCTGGTACATCCAATATCCCAATGAGTCTCCCAAGTACCTGCTGATACGATATGGATCAGGAGCTGGGGATAATGCTCAAGATTTTAAGGAGAGATTTAATGCCAGTTTGGACAAAAGTGCAAAGACTGTACCTTTAACAGTACAGAATCTGCAGCTGTCAGACTCTGCTGTGTATTACTGTGCTCTGAGGCCCACAGTGAGAATAACCTTCTCACACCCTCTACAAAAACACCTGCACACTGAGCAGATCATAGTGCATAAGCAAGTAGTTTCTGGCATAGATTTAAATGCATCCATTTAATTTCATTACAATGAGGTTTGAGAGCTCATTGCCAACCAGGACACTGGACCATCACCCCCTACAGGTACTGACCCTCTCCCCCCAGACAAGCTTAACATGCTCTCTGCATGCTTTCACACTGATTCTGCTCCTCTGCTCTCCCAGCCTCAGCACCATGTTGGAGAATCATCACAGGACTTTTAATAAGTAAAGAAACAGCAGGAAAGCTGATGAGTCCAGCAATCATTCAGAGACACAGAGGAGAGCGACATGGGAGAAGTTACACCATGTGGGTGGAGTTAATAAACCGCTGAAACAGACGAGACTTCTGACTTCATAACTCTAGGTTTTTCATTCCCAGTTTCTGTCAACGAGGAGAGAAATTTTTCCTAAATCCTGCATTTTGTTCAGAGAGAAACTAAAGCATTAAAAACAGTCAGAAGATACTGAGGACAGAGACAGGAGACCAAAACACGCCTGATTCCATGAGGGGATGGTATATGTCTGCAATTATATTACTGAAAACATCTGTATAACCTGTAAAAAACCCAGTCTATTCTTTTTTTGAAAAATCAAAGGTACCACTGTGCTACCATTGTAGACTGTAAATGGTTTACGTACAGTACACTGCATGAGTACCTACTGAAATAGTGCAGCTTTGTCATTCAAAGAAAATATTTATTATGCAAAGGATTATTAAAATGACTCATTTCAGAAGTTTAAAAAAGTGATGAAATTGAACTTACACACAAAAAAGGTTTGGCTACATTGTACCAGTGTTTACCATCATACAAAAACACTGGAAATACTTCATACTGACTGGATATTCAGTATCCCTGGATGACAAGGGATGTTTGTTTTGTTTTTGTTTTTATCTACATGATTGTTAACTCATTGCTTTCCTGAGTTGATGTTAAAAATCCTCATATTCCTTTTTGTTTACTCCATTATTTATTCTCATTTCTGCAGAATTTGAGACATGAGGATGATTATATCTGATGGAGGATCAGTACAACTCATCTAAATTTTAAATATGAAAAAAAAAGTTCACTGTATTTTTCTACTGGTACAGTCTTCATGCAAAGTACCATACCCAGTGTAGCTGAAATGTGAAGCCAGTGGAAGACAAATTATACTGGAGATCATGATAAGTTCAGTAACTACCTTTCAATCTACAGCAATCTGACTCTGTTGCACATTACTGTGATATATGTCCGTTACAGACAATTACATACAAAAACTATATTTTATGCTAAACCTGTATAAAGTAATATGCGAGAATGTGTGCAACATGTTCAGGCAATAGATGTGGGTCATTCCTCAGAGGGAGGTCATGTGACATATTTAATCTCATTTAAACAACAAATCAGGAAGCACCACTGAGCAGATTACGCTGAACAGCACAGTTTGTGTCTGTTACCCCAACAGTAACATATGGAGAAGTCATGTATCTTAGTTATCATAACCATCACCGCAGGTAACCTTTCAAAATGCATGAATTGTCACAGTATTTAAAAAATTGCTTCAGTAAAATTCTTTCCAACATCATTATAATTTTGTCTTTATTATTCATATTTTCTCTTTTCAGGATTGACTGCAGGTGATGACATCAGTCCTGATAAACAAGATGTTTCCAGTAAAGAAGGAGAATCAGTGACACTGAGCTGCAGCTACACAGCAACCAGTAATTATATTTATCTTTACTGGTACAGACAGCACTCTAATCAGGCACCACAGTTTATACTCTATAAAGGTGCCAGGTCATATGATGGTGTTGAGCACATCCCCGACGAACGATTCAAATCTAGGACATCCAGGGATTCCACCCAGCTCACCATTCCCAGTCCCACCATAGCAGATACAGCCATCTACTACTGTGCTCTGAGGGTGGCACAGTGATCAAAGCTTACTCAGACGCTGTACAAAAACTCAACTGACAAGAACTTCCTCTCAGTGGGCATCAGAAGTAGCTTCCTTCCCACAATCTGGGATCAGTTCCAAAGCAGCAGATGTTCCGGTATAAAGGTGATTATTGTGGTTACATCAATCAGAGGAGCTGATGGCTGAGATATTGAAGAATGTGCTGTTACTGCAGTCTCTGCTGCTATAGAAACATGATTTATTGGATTTCTCTGTTTGTTTCTCCTTCTTTCTGCATGTCACTACCGCATAATAGCCCAAACATCATCACAGAATACCTGAGGCTGTCCATTTGGGTTCAAATCATCTACGCTTCTGGAGTCACATGACAAGATGCAGCTTCTTGTAGCAGTGCTGCTAACCATGACATTCTGTAAGTATGTGAAACCTCATGGTCAATTTTGCATAAGAAGGCCACTTTCAGTGGGTTAACGTCAGAAAGGTCGAGCAGTGAGGTTCCAGATGTTGGTCTTTACCAATCCTTTAGCGACCTAGAGAAATCGGCGGCTTGCCAGTCTGACAGGGCAGCCAGCATCAGCTACGGCCTTTATACTTTAGAGCAGCCAACCTGAACCTCCTCAGACATGCGCAGACCGACAGTGTCCACTTGTCTAGAAGCAGTAGACTAGCATGGCTCTCTGCAGGACTGCGAGACCATGTGTCAGGATGTCAGGTCACGTTGGGGTTGACTCACCAACTATTTCAGTTTGTTCGCATGGCTGTTCAAGTGGAACGGTGCAAGTGAGAGGTCTGTGCGTTCTCTGTTTTTGAGTTTTAATCTATGTTGCTGCACTAGGGCAATAAACTCCTCTTTAATACATTCACCTGCGTGTTCTAATCAGCACCCTGCAGACATCGTCTCCAGGTAAAAATCCACAGTTTTCTCCCCTTTCACAGCAAGGTTGTAGATTCTGTTTAACTGAAGCATTTATGAACAAATGCTCCGGATTGATCAGACTCTTACTTTCATTATTATGCCTCATGCCATGTGGTTCTGTTCAATAATGTTAGAAAGGGGAAATATGTCTAGATGTCCGCTCTTTTTTATTACTTTACTTGGGCTTTTTATGTTTTATAACTGTGCATATATAGGAAAAAAATACCTAATATACCTAAAATTACCTAATATCTCCCATACATTCTTCAAAGTTTCCTCCTCTGAAATTCCTTGGATCTTACATCCTAATTCGTAAGATACACTAAACATTACTCTGTTTAAATTATGAGATTGGTTCTCCATGTCAAACAAAATCTATTCATCCATTCATCCATCTAAGTAACTAGAGTGGATCAGCATAAAGTGACAGACTCTCCAGTGTATGGTCTGCTTCAATCCCAGGCAGCACAGGGCATGAGGCAAGGTTGGGCAGCATGCCAGTCCATCACAGGGCACACACAAGCACACACAAGCACACACAAGAACACACTTAAATATTATGGACGATTTCGAGACTCCTGTTTGCCAAACTGCATGTCTGTGGACAAGTGTGGAAAACCAACAGCCAGACAAAACAGAGTGGAGATATGAACTTATCCCACACAGAGCATGTGGCAGTAATGTGTGAGGATACAGCGCCCAGTCAACCACCATGCTGCGTGTTTCAATTGTTGCCACTGCATGGCGCTGTTTCACTAAAAACAGCAATGAAATTTTGAAAGAGGCAATAGATACATTATAATATTAAGCAGTTAATTGAATAAGAAGCAATAGAGGGCGCTGGTTTTCGATAAATACTGTACGACTGATCTTGCAGCTCATATAAAGACTCAAAACCTGGAATATAAATATCAAATTTCCCTAAGATACTGTACAGACATACAACAGCTAGACTGTAATCTTAGTCAAAAGCTTATCTGTACCTGATAACATGTTTATTTCAATAATAATAATGACTAATGGACTCCTTTGTAAGTATATATTCAGTTTTTTGGTAAGACATAATCATGTAATCTATTGCTTAAGTGGAAGTATAATTTCTCTCTGTGTTACAGTGGAATCAGATAAAGTCCATCTGCCTCCTTTGATTAATTCACCTGAGGGAGGCAAAGCTGTAGTGACATGCAGCCATAATATCACTAACTAAAACTCAATGTACTGGTATGTACATTACCTATGGATTTATAATGGGATGCCATTAAAGCTCCTGTGGATGTAATGGCCAGGTGTCCCAATACATTTGTCCATATAGTCTATGTCAATCTTACAGTAAAAACAGGGAGGTGGGTGATAAAAAGACCTATACAATGTCATTAATAAAGTCTTGTTGAGTCATATATGTGTGAAGGGGGGGGGCATGGGTGGTATATTTCTTTTTTCAACAGGTTCACATTCGTTTTATAAGTTTTAAGAACATTTGCATATTATTCAAATCCCTTAAAATTTAAACATTCCAGGATACCCTAGTCCTGGGTATGACGTTAAACTGCATCCGGCCCAGCAAGCGGTCATCCAACTATATATATATATATATATATATATATATAGCTTTCGTTTTGTTCAGCTTGATTGGCGATATGCTTAAATTAAAAATGGAAATAGGGGAACAGAGTTCTTCTCTTGGTTTTCTGTTCCCATTACTTGACTTCACTGCAAGCATAATTTTGCCCAGTACAACACAGAAGACAACAACAGTAACAAAGACAGGAAAAAGACAAAAAATATTTCTTAGAGAGAGGAGTATATGACTGTGATGGTGTTACTAACACCATCTAAAGCTTTCATTTTATTCGACTTATTTGGCGTTCACCATCTGTAATGACATGGAGATGGTGTTCTGGAAGAGTGAGGCTGCAGTGTCACGTTTTGCCTGTTGGGGGCAGCATTGCAGCAAAAACATGCAAACTTCCTGTTACACCACTGTCATATAAGCAGCTCCTTACGACCAGATGAGGCATATTAGGGCACAGAGACTGTACACAACAACCAGAAATTCTGTTTGACTTATTTATAGTGCACATGCATCTGTGTTTTTAGTTTAGCAACGCAAATATGGAACATGCATTGAGAATTTTTCTAATTTTTTCAGCATTTATTGGTAATTCATCTTTTTCATTAGTTTTTCATACTGTCTTTAGATGCCTGGTGTGTTACCTAATTCTTCCACGCTCATTTCCACAGAGTGCAGGGCTGCAGACAAAGTGAATCAGACTGCTGGAGATGTCCTTGCATCTGAAAAAGGATCAGTGACAATTTACTGTAACTATGAAACTAGCACGTCCGGCACCTACGACCTCTTCTGGTACATCCAGTATCCCAATGAGGCTCCGAAGTACATGCTGAGAAGAGGAAGTTATGATAAAGGTGCTGTTGCTGAAGAGTACAAGGAGAGATTTAATGCCAATTTGGACACAACTGCAAAGGCTGTACCTTTAACAGTGCAGAATGTGCAGCTGTCAGACTCTGCTGTGTATTACTGTGCTCTGAGGCCCACAGTGAGAATAACCTTCTCACACCCTCTACAAAAACACCTGTGCAATAAGACTGTGACATATCAGAGTGAAAGGTTCTTACGCAGAAATGAATAATTCTTTCAAAAAAATAAACAACATTGCAAAATATAAATTTTAATGCTCAAATATTAGCATAGGTGCATGTACAAACATAATGATTTAAGAAAACTAATTAAAAATGCTTCATATTTAATATTCATATTTAAAATGCCTATGATACTACTATATCCATTATACATACATATATATATATATATATATATATACACACACACACTGCCCGGCGGAAAAAAAGGTCACCATTTTAATTTATATCAGCAAATACTTAAAAGCCAATGACTAGATCATTATTACAGTCCTGCAACGTTATGCAGCAATAAAGTAAAGTCAGCTGAGTACCTGAATCTACTGAATGGCCAGGTTACACCTCCATCCATCATCAATGGATTTTTTTCTTCCCTGTTGGCATGGGCATATTCCAGGACACGAATGCCAAGATTCAATGGGTTCAAATTGTCAAAGAGTGGTTCAGGGAGCATGAGGAATCATTTTCATGCATGACTTGGTCACCACAGAGTTGTGACCTTAACCTCATTGAAGGTCTCTGGGATGTGCTGAAGGAGGCTTTATGGAGTGGTTCAACTCACTTGTCAATACAGGATCTTGGTGAGAAATTAATGCAAATCTGGATGAAAATAAAGGATGAGATGTTGCATAAGCTTGTGGAAACAATGCCATGACAAATGTGTGCCATAATCAAAGCTAAAGGCGGCCCAACAAAAAATTCAAATGGCGACTTTTCTTTTGGCCAGGCAGTGTATATTCTTTTCCATAATAATAATCACTAATGGACACCACTATAAGTATATAATAAGATTTCTGGTAAAACATTATTATGTAATTTATTGCTTAATAAGCAGTATAATTTCTCTCTTTGTTTTGCAGTGGGAGTGGGTGCAGATAAAGCTGATCACCCTTTGTTGGTTAGTTTCCCTGAGACAATCATAGCTGCACTGACATGCAACCATAATATTAAAAACCTCAGGTCTATCTACTGATATGTACAGTATTCAAACTAGGCGCCTGAACTTCTTGTTTATGAGTACGATACAGTTCTTCCTAAAGGAAGATTCTCAGTGGATGTGGACAGAAAAGAGCATCTGACCAGCCTCTCCATCAGTGACAGTAGGACAGAAGACACAGTTGTGTATTACTGTGTAGTGCAGCCCACAGTGACACTGAGTGTATGTCTGAAGGTACAAAAATGCAGTTAAATATATATAAACTTCTCTGAAAGTTTATAGCCAACAAGAACCCACTTATACTGGATCAACAGACATTTCTTACAGTTAAAGCTATGTGACCAGACCCCTCCCACATCACAGCCTAAATATACCCACAGAATAACTGAGGCTGTACATTTAGGTTCAAGTCATCTACCCTCCAGGAGTGAGAATGTTAATGTCACATGAGAAGATGCGGCTTCTTGTAGCAGTGCTGCTAACCATGACATTCTGTAAGTATGTGAAACCTCATGGTCAGTATTGGATGGTAGTTTCATTATCAGTGTTTCTTTGCTCATCAGTAATCACTTGTATTGGTTTATCCACTGCTGACAGGTTTATCCTCTGGGGATAATATAGAGCAGCAGGAGACAGAAATGTCGAAGAAGGAAGGAGAGAAGGTTTCACTGGAATGTACCTTCAGCACAACCAGCACTAGCTTTCTGATTTACTGGTACCGTCAGTATCCTGGAACAGCACCCGAGTTCATACTGTACAGTGGAGACGACAGCTACACTGCAGATTTTGCTGAAGAGAGATTCTCCTCCGAAGTCACAGATGGAAGAGCCCCTTTATCCATTTCAAATGTTCATCTAGGAGACAGTGCTGTCTATTACTGTGCTCTGAGACCCACAGTGATGTATTAATGCTAGAGCTCATACAAAAACCTGCTTCATCTGTTTACACACAATTTACTTTAATGGGGTAACTGAAGAACACTGAGGTTTACCGCAACAGGAAATAATGTTGGCAGGTTGTGTACATATTTCCTGGCTCCAGTCCAGCCTGTGTGGTAACAGTGAAGATAATTCATGCTTCTGGTGAATCAACAAGGCAAACATAAGATCATTCTATATTCCTGACAGGAATACAGCAGCAAGCACTCTTCTTATTTATGACCGTTTCAGCATTAATGTCCCAGAACAAGAGAATTTTTGACAGTCGTCATCAATGTTACCTTGTGTTGATACAGATGTTTACAGCACAGTACATGTAGGCTCCTGTACAAAACAAATCCGTATGCCAGATGTGATGTTACAAATAGCATGAATCGTATATTATATTCATATTTCATGTTGGAGGCAACACTGTAGCACAATCATCTATTTGTTTGTTATTTGTTTTTATCTCAAGCACTGTCAAACATGCTCCTCAGTTAAAGTCTGATGCCGCAGAAAGATTTGAGTACAGAATCTGACAACGACAATCATACAGTCTTACCTGATCCTTGCTGTACATAGATTTGTGTGCTTATTGTTTTACAGCTCATTTATGGTACATAAGCCACTGGTTATTACTAGTATTTGCTCTATGTTTCTTTGATATATATCATGTTTCATTATTTCCTCAATTATCTCCATGTTGAAGCTAAACTGGCTATAATACTGAGATACTACAGAAGGGCCTGATTACCCCTATCAGGTGTGTTAAATTAGGGCTGCACCTAAACTCTGCAGGGTGGTATATCTCCAGCAGCAGGGTTGGGCAGCCCTGGTTTAGTGTAACCCACAGCTTGAATTAATTTAATTAAACAGTAGAGGGTGCTGTTTCTGCTTTATAAGAATGATTCTCTTCCTGCTGTAAAGAGGCAAGAATTGGAAAACAAACATGATATTTCTAGCAGATACAGGTTTAAACAGTTATAAAGCAGCTGGTCTGTAATGTTAATAAAATTCCCTGTACCTGAAAACCTGCTTATTTTACTAATTATACTAAGTAATTATATTTCAGGTTTTCTATCAAAACATACTAGCATATATTTTTTTTGCTTAACTAGAGGTATATCTTTCTCCCTGTGTTGTGGTGGGAGTGGATGCAGATAAAGTTGATCAGCCATCTTTGATTAATTCACCTGAGGGAGACAAAGCTGTACTGACATGCAGCCATGATAATAGACTCCAGGTCTATGTACTGGTATATACAGCATTCAGTCCAGGTCACTGAAATTCTCATTTATAGATTTATAGCTGCTTCTAAAGGAAGATTCTCAATGGATGTAAACATAAAAGATTGTATAACCAAATACTCCATCAGTCACTATCAGGGAGCTGGGGGTTAAGGCCTTGCTCAAGGACCCAGAGACGTGCTGAGGTTGGGTTTGAACCAGCGACTTTGTGATTACAGGTACATAGGCTTAGCCCACTGAGCCACATGCTGCCAATCAAACCATCGATCAATCAATCAATGCTGAAATCAAACCATTCGGTTAGTGTCTCACTGGGAAGCTGCTGGCGGAGAAAGACGAACCGTCAGTATTAATTGGTTAATTTAGTATAAAAACATTATTGAAATATTGTAAGTTGTAATGTTTCTTTGACTTTAAGACTAAAAATGAAGGTCAGTTTAATGGTTGTCAGGTTTCTAATTTTATAGTTACTTGCCAATAAAGTTTTAGATTTAGTTTCTCTTGTTTATAAATTTTCACCCTCTATTTTGAGAACAATATCATAAACAGTAAAGAAGAGTGTTGGTGGACATAGTGAAGTGAAACCTTGTTTTAATCATGTTCAAGATAAAGTAAATTATTTGGCAGTGTATCCAAATAAAACTGAAATTGTAGCCAAGCAATTTCCAATAAAGCTGGAATAACAGAGACCCAAATATTCAATCTGTAAGATATTAACCATCCTGATAGCAGATGGTCGGACAATGATCTGTTTAAATAGACTGAAACTGATAGCAGTAGCAAAATGATAATAAGTGAGAGAGAGAGAGAGGGAGGGCTGTCAGGGTGAAACAAGCTGTGTCACAGTGGAACAAGCGTGTTGTTTTGGGGCAGTAGAGTAGAGTTTCCTGTTAGACCCGACCTTGGTAGCAGAGTATTCAGTTCAGTCTGTCTCTCTCCATCTGCCATGATGTTACTCTGTTCATTCCTTCTCTTTTCAGCACTTGTGGGTAAGTGACATACTGCTTTTAGTTCTTAATATTTTCTAGTGTAATTTTTCATAGGTGGGCTTAATCTTTATATTTAAATTGAAATATTCTTTTTAGTTTGACTAATAATAGTAAATATTGCCTTGAATCATCTTTTCCACAGGTCACAGTACTGAGGATGTGATTACACCTTTTAATGACACAGTGCATGTTACAGAAGGTGACAATGTTACACTCTCCTGTAACTACAGTGGATCAGTTAACAGTCTACTATGGTATCGTCAGTATCCCAGATCAGCACCAGAGTTTCTCGTGCTCACCTTTGAGACTGCAAAAACTCAACAGAGCAGCCGGTCTCGAATGTCTACTGAAGTTAACAAGGACAACAAGCGTGTAGATCTGGAGCTCTCCTCTACAGAAGTCACAGACTCTGCAGTGTACTACTGTGCTCTGAGGCCCACAGTGACAGGAAACTCACTGACGCTGTACAAAAACACCTGACTGCATCTGAGCAGTTAATGAGGTTTTTTTTAATGTCCAAACTGTGTTTCAGTAGTTTTGTAAATTTGTAAACTTTCCTGAACCTACATCTTCAAACAGTGAATCATTTGTAAATACCGATATTATCAGACTATTGAATGTAGAGCATCACTGGTTACGGACTGAGCTGCTTTAATAAGCTAAGTGACCAGCTGAGAGTGTGCTGTCACTAATCACCCATCGTGACCAATGAGGTAGGCTGTAGGTTAGAGTAATCAGTGGGAACGTGACTGAGTGAGAGCAGGGTGTGTGCTGGGAGTGAATAGGGCTCATGTTCTGGGTGATTCACAGGGTGTTTTACTCTGGTGTCATTTTAGGTTTTTTCAGTGACAGGGGAGCCTGATGGTGTTTGAGTGTCTTAGTTTCCTAAAAACAGCAGCAACAGAATTAATGGGTAGAATTTTGTTATTGCATGAATGCAAGAAGTTAAATTTTAGATTTGTTTTTAGTCTCAGAAAATATTACTTACATTGCAGTATTACAGGTTTTAATTAATTTAGTTAAAATTTGTTTAATTTTTCTCTGATCTACTTCCATGGCAGAAACAAATATATATTATCCCAGTTTGATCACTGTCATATAAGCACCTCCTTACAAGCTGATGTGTAACAGATAAATGAGGGTGCAGAGACTACAAACACTAACCAGCACATCTGTTTATCTGGTATATATTATACATACTGTAGATGTATATATGATAATAATTTCAACAGCTTTTTATTATTATAAAACATACATTGAGAATTTTCCTTTTTTCAGTATTTATTGGTTTATTCATTGTTTTCCTGAGTTTTTGCCACTGTTTTTATTTTCCTGGTGTGTTACTTCATTCTTCCATTCCATTTCCACAGAGTGCAGTGCTGCAGATACAGTGAACCAGACTACTGGAGATGTCATTGCATCTGAAGGAGGATCAGTTACACTCAGCTGTAACTATGACATTAGCAGCTCAGACATGAAATTCCTCTTCCGGTACATGCAATATAACAGTGACTCCCCAAAGTATATCCTTCGATGTGAAGAGTATAGAACTGCTCCATTACTGCTCCAGAGTACAAGGAGAGAATTGATGCCAGTATGAACACGGTTATATACACTGTACCTTTAACAGTACAGAATGTGCAGCTGTCAGACTCTCCTATGTATTACTGAGCTCTGAGGCCCCTAAACCTGATTGCACTGCGCCACTATGGTTAAGTTAATGCATGTAAACAGTTGGGAGCAATTCATGCTTTTCACTCATGAAAGTAAATTTATTTTAAGGCATAATAAACCAGACTTCCTCAAACCTGCAGTGTTGTGTATTGGATTCCAGTTACAGCAATAAGTGCATATAAATATCATCTAGCTTATGATCTTATATCAGGTGAAAGGTAGGGGGTTGGGGGGGAGTGTCTATCCCAGACAGCCAAGGGCACGAGGCAGGACTACACCCTAGACAGGATGTCAGTGCATTATAAGGCAGACAGGAAACACTCAGACACTATGAGCAATTCAGAGATTTAGTGATTGCTGCTGATGGCCAAATTAAGCTGAATGAAGCATTTGCTGTATATTCTCACCCCACTAGATGGAGCCCTCTGTCCAAATAAGGGCTCAAACTACAGGTATGTCCCAAAGCAAGCCAAGAGCACCATCAGGTAGAGGCAGTAATCAAACCCACTGGACTGCTGGTACTGTCCAATGGACCATAAAACACCATTATTATTATTATTTTAGTTTCTAGATGAATATATATGGATATTATAACATCACATTTATAATTATTACAACAAATACTAATAGTGTCATGGCTAGTATTTTGAAAGCCATTTTTTTTACTCCACCACCTTACAAACCTACCAAGATTTTACCCCTGGTCTGCAGACCGGTACCAGTCTGTTGCCAGTATTCCACTAGGCTGAGGGTTTTGTGAAGAGGTTGGTCAATTTCCGAAAATTAACTATATATTTTCAATTTTTATGACAATTGAACATACTGTTCACAACTGAAAAAATGTATATTTTATATATGTATATAGGTATATTTATTTCAGGAAGGTGGGTGAGGTAGATCTGGGGGACAGGGGGGTTGCTGGTTGTACATATTTTTGACAGAGGGGTGGTCGTTAATGATAACATTTACTGAGGTTGTGAACAGATTTCTTGTGCACATCATTTGTGGAAGGCAGAGAGCTGCTAAAGATTTACGGGAGACTAACAAAACTTCAGGGGCGAGTAGGATGTCTGCTTATGAAATCGGCAATCGATATTAAAACGATAAGTTGAAAAGTTGCAACGTGAAAAACACTGATGTTTACCTTAACGGGAAATGTTGTTGGCAGGGTGTGTAGATATTTCCAGGCTCACATTTTAGATGTATAGTGATAGTTACAGATAATTCAAGTTCTTGGTGAAGCAACGAGGCTGAAGTAAGATCATTATTTATTACTTAGAGGAATATACTGTAGCAGCAGCAGCCACTTTACGTATCCAGAAAACACTTTGAAACACTCAAATGACTGAGAAAAAGGGGCCATTTCTGATGAATGCGTAAGGTTATGAGGCTAGATTGCTTAAATATAGAGATTTAGTGATACTCATCTGTGAGTGTGGAGTATTACAGCAGGAGTATTATCTACTCTGAAATTAAATAAGGAAATAGGGGAACAGAGTTCTTTTCTTGGCTTTCTGTTCCCATTACTTGACTTCACTTGAAACAGCATTTAAACCAGTACAACACTCAGAAGACATTGGAGTAACACAGACAGGAAAAAGACAAAAAATACTTTTTAGAGAGAAGAAAATGACTGTGATGATGCTACAGATATCGTCTAAAGCTTTCATTTTGTTCAGCTTGATTGGCATCCACCACCTGTAATGACATGGAGATGGTGTTCTGGAAGAGTGAGGCTGCAGTCTCACGTTTTGCCAGTTGGGGGCAACATTGCAACAAAAACATGCAAATTTCCTGTTACACCACTGTCATATAAGCAGCTCCTTACGACCAGATGAGGCATATTAGAGCACAGAGACTGTAAACAACATCCAGAAATTCTGTTTAATTAATTTATAGTGCACATGCATCTGTGTTTTTAGTTTAACAACACAATTATGGAACAGGCATTGAAATTTTTTCTGTTTTTTTCAGCATTTATCGGTAATTCATTATTTCCATGAGTTTTTCTTACTTTCTTTAGATTCATGGTGTGTTACCTAATTGTTCCACTCTCATTTCTACAGAGTGCAGGGCTGCAGACAAAGTGAATCAGACTGCTGGAGATGTCTTTGCATTTCAAAAAGGATCAGTGACAATTAACTGTGACTATGAAACTGACACGACCGGCAACTACTACCTCTTCTGGTACATCCAATATCCCAATGAGGCTGCGAAGTACCTACTGAGACGTGATAAGTATGGCAAAGGTGATACTGCTCCAGAGTACGAGGAGAGATTTAATGCCGGTTTGGACACAAATGCAAAAACTGTACCTTTAACAGTACAGAATGTGCAGCTGTCAGACTCTGCTGTGTATTACTGTGCTCTGAGGCCCACAGTGAGAATAACCTTCTCACAGCCTCTACAAAAACACCTGTGCGATAAGACTGAGACATAACAGAGTGAAAGGTTCTCATACAGGTTTAAATAAGTTATAATTCTTGCAAATAAAACAAAACTGTAAAATATTATCAATTTTAATGCTCAGATAATAGCAAAGTTGCATGTATAAGCAAAAAATATATATTTTAAAGACTTTATTTTGGAACTGCTTACGATACTACTGTATCCATCATTTTTTATTTCTACATTTTCAAATAAAAATATTCTGATGATTTCTTTGAACATGAAAACTGAATTTGAATATATTCTCTGTTTTTAATGACCGTCGTGTTTGAGCGTACTGTTCACAACTGAAAAAGTACAAAGGTTAAACGTATGCAGACACTGCACTTTAAGCATATTTATGTAAGGGAGGTGGGTGAGGGAGATCTGGGGGGGCTGCGAATAGTTTTGACCAAGGAGTAGGAGCAGGGTTGTCAGCTTGTCAACAGGTTCTACAACAGGGGTCTCAATCTCCAGTCCTGGGGGGCCAGAGCCCTGTGTAGCTTAGTTCTTTCCCTGATTCACCACAAATGATTCAGCTCAAATGTTGTGTGGTAATTAGCACAAGTAGTTGGATCAGGTGTGTTAAATGAGGGGAAACTCAAAAATGTCCTGGGCACCGGCCCTGCAGGACTTGGGTTTCAGACCCCAGTACTAGAACATTGGTACTCGTGGGCTGTGCAGGACTCTTCAAAGGCCACTTGTGGCTCTTTTTTGTTCTGCTTAAGAATTTAAAAATAAAAATTGGTAAAAAAAAAAAATCATATAAAAAACATTGACAGCAGAATTGATTTCATCCTCATTCATGCACACCAATCTAGTACGCCCCCACCCTTTCAACCACCTGAAAAACACAGTTTGACTCAGATCTCCCAATATGAAAACTAACGTGAAAATTGGGAAATTAGAATTTAGCAAAACTGGCTAAAGAAAGTAAGACATGCATATATGAAGAGGAATACTGGGCATCTAAAAAGGACTGGGAACTCGAGTTTTTCTTTATGTAAAGTGTTGAGGGAAAATGCATCGGTCTCCTTTTACGATAATATTATTTTGCAGTTTAAAAGGTCCAATTGAAGGTCCAGTACAAAAAAAATGACCCAAATGTCATGTTTCATCAGTGGTACCGCAGCAAAATTGTAATGGCACTCAAATTACCAGTACCTAAAAATGATGTTTATTGTACCAGTAATACTGAGTATTATTATTATTATCACGTTAACATTGCCCATGTCACGCCCTGCCTCTGCCCCCCCACCCCCCCAACGTGGTCTTATGGAGCCGTTTTTCCTGCCTCTCATTCCAGTCCTTGTGTGATTCACTCCAGCTGCCTCTCATTTTCTCCTTTGTAATTCTTGCTATATAGGTGTTTCCCATCATTTTGCTTTTGCTTTGTTTTAATGAAGCCGATTTATTTTTCCCATCTCCTCCTCCCATGTCCTTCGTTCCACAGTATTTGACAGAAGACAAGACAGAAACATGTGAAATCGCCTCAGGTGAGACCGCGTTCTGCTTCAAAAGCAAGGTCTTCAAAAAGGAATATGTGCCTTTTATCTAGCAAAGGCTGATCTTGGAGGGCAGGCAAATGGAAGACGGCATGAAACCAGAATACTACGAAACAGGCAACATATCCGTTTAGAATGATTTCTGTTCCTGAATTATGGGGTAAATGGACGTGCCATGATTGAGTCCCACAGGTATAGCTGGCTAACTTTAATATGACAGCTCGCCCTGATGCTGCTGACATCGAGGGAAATTCATTCCACTTAGCAATGACTGCCACTCATTTTTCTTGGGTTATCCCCCGTAACCCTGTATAAGACAAACAGGCATAGAAAATGGATGGATGTAGATCAGTCAGTACAAATTACTCTCCTTTCTGGTTTTAAAATTTAAGCCAGGTGTGTGACTCTGAGTCTGTGTTTGGAAGGTCACCACTTCTAATTCTGTGGCCGGTAGAATGATGCCACTGACGGGCCCTTGAGAAAAGGCCCTTAATCAGCCACTCCAAGGCTGCTGGATGCTGGCCGACCCTGCACTGTAACGTGCTCTAACCTGTATATGTGCATATGGATTCATTGTAGTTAAAAACGATGAGGCATAATCTACTACGCAATCTTGTGTTATAAAAACGATCAATGACATCATACATATTTGGTTCTGAGTACAGAGCATAATATCCTGGCATCGTGCAGCCGAAAGCCTCATGGCTGGGGTGAATAAAGATGAAGAGAGACGGATTCACGGGAAGTTGCTCTTTACACCTTAAAAGGACCATACAAATAGCAACAATAACACAGAGGCAATCAATGACAGGCAAATGCAGGGAGGTCATGAGCTAGACAGGATGGCTCACACATGGTAGGTCATTACACAACACTAGAGCACATCAGGATTACACATACAACACTGGTAAGGGTACACAACACTCAGGAGCACAAATATTCACACTAACAAATGCATACATCAAGAAGACATACTGTATACAAGAGCTAAATACACTGCTCACAAGCATGCGGGGATATGCTAATCCCACTGGCACTATAATTCTTCATCGGTGACAAAGATTTTTCCCAAGTGAAAAGTGCATGAACTGGTGGCCCAGAAGGAGCCGCTGTCTCAGGCTGAGATGGACAAACAACAGCTATTTTGGATATTTAGGAGAAGTCTTTCAACACTGGCAAGAGACTCATCCTCCCTGAAGCCATGAATATCTGGTAGGCGAATTATAAACGCGGATTTAAAAAGGCCCGTTGATATTTGGGAGTGTGGTGGCTAGTTTGGCAGATAGTTAATATAAGGCTGAGTTTCGGACTAAAAATTGTCTTTAATCATTTCAGGCATAAACACCTAAATTTGCTGTGACCTGTATGTTTCTATCATTGATAGCAAGATGGGATAGATGGAATCACAGACTCCCCATAGGCATGGATAAGTTGTCTCTATTGTATTTTATTTAAATGTAGCTTATGCAAGCCCAGCCTATGTAATTGCACATGGGTAGTTCCATGTCAAATCAAATGATTTTAGAAAATGTCCCCAACTGACCATCATAGATTTGTTTCATACTCTATGTAAATAATGCCATTATACCAAAGAACTAGAGTACAACATTTTTGCCTGTATCTCCTTTAGTTTCTGAGATACGGGGGCTTTAAAAGGGGGTGTGGACCATAATCAACAAATGATGCTAAAAACTTACAAATGCTGGTTATGTCATTACTTTTGAAGTATTCATGCTGGATGCTTGACATTTTCAGAGATTGTTCTACTTTAAGTTCTGAAATAGTTGGCCCACATTTGCATATTTGCCAATTTATGGTTTGCTGAAATTTGTATAAATAAAATTCTTGGATAAACTTTTGCTACAAGATAGCTGCAATGTAAATGCATAAATGTTACTTGAATATCTTGTTCCTCTACTGATGTTACACAAATGTTGCCTGTCTGTCTTGCAGGTACAGTTCCTGGGAAATATGCCATATATGTGTTTGACTGAAAGTGGTGGATAAGCAGCATTTGTCTGATGGTACAAAAATGCAGTTACAGTTTCTCTGAAAATTTACAGCAAACAAGAACCCACTTACACTGGATAAATAGACATTTCTCATAGTTAAAGCTATGTGACCAGACCCCTCCCACATCACAGCCTAAATATACCCACAGAATAACCGAGGCTGTACATTTGGGTTCAAGTCATTTACCCTCCAGGAGTGACAATGTTAATGTCACATGACCAGATGCAGCTTCTTGTAGCAGTGCTGCTAACCATGACATTCTGTAAGTATGTGAAACCTCATGGTCAGTATTGGATGGTAGTTTCATTATCAGTGTTCCTTTGCTCATCAGTAATCACTTGTATTGGTTTATCCACTGCTGACAGGTTTATCATCTGGGGATAATATAGAGCAGAAGGAGAAAGAACTGTCGAAAAAGGAAGGAGAGAGAGTTTTACTGGAATGTATTTTCAGCACGACCAGTTCACGCTTTTGGGTTTACTGGTACCGTCAGTATCCTGGAACAGCACCCGAGTTCATACTGTACAGTGGGTCAGGCAGCTACACTGCAGACTTTGCTCGACAGAGATTCTCCTTTGATGCCAGAAATGGAAGAGCCCCTTTATCCATTTCTGAAGTTGAACTAGGAGACAGTGCTGTCTATTACTGTGCACTGCAGACCACAGTGATGTATTAATGTTAGAGCTCATACAAAAACCTGCTTCACCTGCTTACACACAATTTACTTTTATGGGGCAACTGAAAAACACTGAGGTTTACCGCAACAGGAAAAAATGTTGGCAGGTTGTGTACATATTTCCTAGCTCCAGTCCAGTCTGTCTAGTAACAGTGAAGAATTCATGCTTCTGGTGAATCAACAAGCCAAACATAAGATCATTCTATATTCCTGACAGGAATACAGCAGCAAGCACTCTTCTTATTTATGACCCATTGAAACACTAATGTCCCAGAACAAGAGAATTTTTGACTGTCGTCATCAATGTTACTTTTGTTCGAATACATTTCTTTACAGCAGAGTGCATGTAGGCTCCTATGAACGCTCCTGAAATACTCTGGAGGAGCAAAAACAAATGAATAAAAGGATCTGGAAATAAATCTAATTGTACAAAGCAAATCCGTATGCCAGATGTGATGCTACAGATAGCATGAATTGTATATAATATTGATATTTCCTGTTGGGGGCAACACTGTAGCACAATTATCTATTTGTTTGTTGTTTGTTTTATCCCAAGCACTGTCAAACATGCTCCTCAGTTAAAGTCTGATGCAGTAGAGATATCTGGGTACAGAATCTGACAACGACAACCATAAAGTCTGTTTACCTGATACTTAGTGCACATAGATTTGTGTGCTTATTGTTTTACAGATCAATTATGATACAGAAGCCTCGGGTTTTTTCTAGCATTTGCTCCATGTTTCTTTGGTATCCATCATCTTTCATTATTTTCTCTATTATCTCTATGTGAAGCTAAACTGGCTGTAATACTGAGATACTACAGAAGGGCCTGATTACCTCTATCAGGTGTGTTAAATTAGGGCTGCACCTAAGCTCTGCAGGGTGGTAGATCTCCAGAAGCAGGGTTGGGCAGCCCTAGTTTAGTGTAACCCATAGCTTGAATGAATTGGATTAGACAGTAGAGGGAGCTGTTTCTGCTTTATAAGAATGATTCTCTTTCTGCTGTAAAGAGGGAAGAATTGGAAAACAAACATCATATTTCTAGCAGATACAGGTTTGATCAGTTATATATGAAAATTCCTGCAGGGGGCAACATTGTGGCACAAACATCCATTCTTCTACTTCAAATACTATCATTTGAACACGTCCTTTAAGCCTGACACTGCTGAGAAATGTAGCTTCAGACCCTCAAAACTGCAACCAGACAGACTGTTTACCTGATCTCTAGTGTACCTAAATCTGCATGTTTATTGTGTTTGCAGATCAGTCATAACAATACAGAATGGGCAGCTCTTTGATTCTCTTTTGGGGTGTCCTGCAATGAAGCCCTCAGTGAAAATAACATATAAAAATATCTGAGATATAAGACATCTTAAGATTCATAGGATAAGGGGTTATTTATGGAATTGGTTCTGAACCAGGGGGGCCATGGCTCACTAGGGGCTCTCAGTGAGGACCAATGGGGGCTTTCTACGTTTGAAAAGCGTAGAAAAAATACAACAGTGCTAAAGCTCGGGCTGGGCGGTATAGAATTTTTATGATATATTAATATTTTTTCAAAATGAGATAGGATGACACAATACCGCTTAAATTGATATTCTATAATTGTGCGTAAGAAAATTAGCATTTATTAAAGATTTTTAATTGAATCCAATAGTATTTCTTCCTAGTTGTAAACAGTGCAAGGGCTTCGGTCATATCGCTGTGCAGAATCCCAGAATTCACAGCTAAAATCAAACCATTCAGTCAGTGTCTCACTGGGAAGCTGCTGGTGGAAAATGACGAGCTATCAGTATTAATTGGTTAATTTAGTATAAAAACATTACTTAAATATTGTAATTTGTAATATTTCTTTCATTTTAAGACTAAAAACGAGCGTCAGTTTAATGGTTGTCAGGTTTCTAATTTTATAGTTACTTGCCAATTAAGTTTTAGATTTAGTTTCTCTTGTTCATAAATTTTCACCCCCCATTTTGAGAACAATATCATAAACAGTAAAGAAGAGTGTTGGTGGATATAGTGGAGTGAAACCTTGTTTTAATCATGTTCAAGAGAAAGTAAATTATTTGGCAGTGTATCCAAATAAAACTGAAACTGTAGCCAAGCAATTTCCAATAGAGCTGGAATAAGCAGAGACCTAAATATTCAATTTGTAGGATATTAATCATCCTGATAGCAGATGGTCAGACAATGATCTGTTTAAATAGACTGAAACTGATAGCAGTAGCAAAATGATAATAAGAGAGGGAGAGAGAGAGAGAGGGAGAGAGAGAGAGAGGGAGGGCTGTCAGGGTGAAACAAGCTGTGTCACAGTGGAACAAGCGTGTTGTTTTGGGGCAGTAGAGGAGTTTCCTGTTAGACCCGACCTTGGTAGCAGAGTATTCAGTTCAGTCTGTCTCTCTCCATCCGCCATGATGTTACTCTGTTCATTTCTTCTCTTTTCAGCACTTGTGGGTAAGTGACATACTGCATTTAGAGCTTTCCTTTTACCGGTGTCATTTTTCATAAAGTTCTTTATTTTTTATTTTTTATTTATTTTTTCATTTAGTTCTTAATTTTTACTAGTGTAGTTTTTCATAGGTGAGCTTAATCTTTATATTTCAATTGAAATATTCTTTTTAGTTTGACTCTTAATAGTAAACATTGCCCTGAATCATCTTTTCCACAGGTCACAGTACTGAGGATGCGATTACACCTTTTAATGAGACAGTGCATGTTACAGAAGGTGAAAATGTTAAACTCTCCTGTAACTACAGTGGATCAGTTAGGTATCTACAATGGTATCGTCAGTATCCAAGATCAGCACCAACATTTCTCATGCTCATCACTGAAAGTTCAGACCCCAAACAGAACACCGAGCTTCGAATGTCTGTTAAAGTCAACAAGAATGACAAGCTTCTACATCTGGAGCTCTCCTCTACAGAAGTGACAGACTCTGCAGTGTACTACTGTGCTCTGAATCCCACAGTGACAGGAAACTCACTGACGCTGTACAAAAACCTGACTGCATCTCAGCAGTCAATTAGGTGTTTCAGTAGTTTTGTAAATTTTCCTGAACCGCAAACAGTGAACCATTTATAATGATCCCTGGTTTCTGACTGAGCTACTTTAAAAGGCTAAGTGACCAGCTGAGAGTGTGCTGTCACTAATCACCCATCGTGACCAATGAGGTAGGCTGTAGGTAAGAGTAATCAGTGGGAATGTGACTGAGTGAGAGCAGGGTGTGTGCTGGGAGTGAATAGGGCTCATGTTCTGGGAGGTTCACAGGGTGTTTTACTCTGGTGTCATTTTAGTTTGCTGTCTTTGTAAAAGTTCCATGTTGATAAGACAGTGTGGAGGTGGGAGAGAGCAGCAGTGACAGGGGAGCCTGATGGTGTCTCAGTGTCTTAGTTTCCTAGATAATAGCAGCAGCAGGATTAATGGGTAGAATTTTGTTATTGCATGAATGCAAGAAGTACAATTTCAGATTTGTTTTTAGTAGATTTTAGTTTTGTCACGCTTGTGCGTAAAGCCACGATCCCCACACACCACTATCATTTATTGAAAACAGCGGAGGCAACTAGTTTTCTGAATTTTTTAAGTGTGTATAAAATAAGTAAATTTGTGTAAAATAAGTATAAGATGTGTTATAAAGCATATAGCTAACGATAATTAATAAAGAATTTAAGCACAATATCCCACACACACCCCAGCCTATAGCTGGTAGAAATGGCGCTGTCCTGCGGCCTACAAGATAAAAGCACATTGAAGATGTAAATAGTTATAAACCAGGGACATCTTATTTAAAATAAAACTAACAACTAAATTGTTTTATTCCTTAAATCTTATTGGTTTAAAAATATATACTAATTTGTCGTACAACCGTTTAAGTTATGGCACTTTATTCCGCTGATCAAAAACTAGCTGCCTCAGCTGTTTTCAATAAATGATAGTGGTGTGTGCGGATTGTGGCTCTACGCACAAGCGCGACATGGAGAGAGAGAGCAAGAGTAATTTTAACAAGGATTGGCCGCATTATTCCTTGATTCTTCTTGTCGAAATGCTTAGGATGTTTTATTTTAAATAACACATAGGCCGAAAAAGAGCTTCATTACTTAAAAAACGTTATGGTTAAAGGGGTTTATTTGAAATAACAGGCGTCGCCATTTTGAAATGCATGTTGTCAGTGCGCATGCGCTAAGCGTTGGCCACTTCGCCCTATCATTTCGCCCCGCTTTGTTCAAACAGGCCGGTCGCATATGGCCGAGCTGCGGGACTCGCTCATTTCAGCTTTTGGACTATTACTCCTAAAAGTTTTCTTTTTAAATGCTTTCTTAAACCTAACGATATAAAACACTGGTAAATACCGCTAAAGTTTTTCTTCTTCTTCTTTTTCTTTTAACATGTTGGTTAAATATAATGAGTTTAAGTACTTTCTTCTTTTAAAATACGGAAAGCACCGGTATGCGTCTGTCTACTCCTAATAGTATACGTTAGCTTACATTCATCCTGCTATATGTTTTATTATTCCTTAAAACGTAATTAAAAATAACACATTAATAAATACATGTAATGTATTTTTATCCTATTAAAGTTTAACGACAACCTTTATCTCCCAAACCATATGGCCCCTTATCAGTAACACGTGGCATAAGCATGTATGATACCATATATGGACATAACCCCTCGACCAATCAGAATAATGGATACGCCCCCCTCCTGCTTATGACTTCATAAACGGAGCCCCATTAGGCCCCGCCCAAGGTACCACATACTATTTTTTTGCATAGATCTTCTATGGAAGTGACAGACTCTCCAGTGTATGGTCTGCCTCAATCCCAGGCAGCACAGGGCATGAGGCAGGGTTGGGCAGCATGTCAGTCCATCACAGGGCACACACAAGCACACACAAGAACACACTTAAACATTATGGACAATTTTGAGACTCCAGTTTGCCAAACTCCATGTCTGTGGACAAGTGTGGAAAACCAACAGCCAGACAAAACAGAGAGTGGAGATATGAACTTATCCCACAAAGAGCATGTGGCAGTAATGTGTGAAGTTACAGCGCCCAGTCAACCACCATGCTGCGTGTTTCAATTGTTGCCACTGCATGGCGCTGTTTCACTAAAAACAGCAATGAAATTTTGAAAGAGATAGATACATTATAATATGTTGAGAGAGAAGCAGTTAATTGAATAAGAAGCAATAGAGGGCGCTGGTTTTCGATTAATAAGACTGATCCTGCAGCTCATATAAAGACTCAAAAGCTGGAAAATAAATATCAAATTTCCCTAAGATACAGACATACAACAGCTAGACTGTAATCTCAGTCAAAAGCTTATCCGTACCTGATAACATGTTTATTTCAATAATAATAATAATGACTAATGGACTCCTTTGTAAGTATATATTAAGTTTTTTGGTAAGACATTATCATGCAATCTATTGCTTAAGTGGAAGTATAATTTCTCTCAGTGGAATCAGATAAAGTCCATCTACCTCATTTGATTAATTCACCTGAGGGAGACAAAGCTCTACTGACATGCATATACTGTATGTGACATAATATTACTAACTAAAATATAATATACTGGTATGTACATTACCTATGGGTTTAGAATGGGATGCCATTAAAGTTCCTGTGGGCTCAAGTATTCAAGATACATTTCATTTTCTTCAGCTTGATTGGCGGCATGCTTTAATTAAATAGGGGAACAGAGTTATTCTCCTGGTTTTCTGTTCCCATTACTTGACTTCACTGCAAGCAGCATTTAAACCAGTACAACACTCAGAAGACACTGGAGAAACACAGACAGGAAAAAGACAAAAAAAAACTTCTTAGAAAGAAGGTAATGACGATGATGGTGTTACTGACATCATTTAATGCTTTCATTTTGTTCAGCTTGTTTGGCATTCGCCACCTTTAATGGACATAAGAGATGGTGTTCTGGAAGAGTGAGGCTGCAGTGTCACGTTTTGCCTGTTGGGGGCAGCATTTCAGCAAAAATATGCATATTTCCTGTTACACCACTGTCATATAAGTGACTCCTGACAACCTGATGAGGCATGTTAGGGCACAGAGACTGTACGCAACAAAACAGAAATACTGTTTGACATATTTATAGTGCAAATGCATCTGTGTTTTTAGTTTAACAACACAATCATGGGACATGCATTGAGAATTTTTTAAATTTTTTCAGCATTTATCGGTAATTCATCATTTTCATCAGTTATTGATATTGTCTTTAGATGCGTGGTGTGTTACCTAATTCTTCCACTCTCATTTCCACAGAGTGCAGGGCTGCAGACAAAGTGAATCAGACTGCTGGAGATGTCTTTGCATCTGAAACAGGATCAGTGAAAATTTACTGTAACTATGAAACTAGCACCACCAATGCTTACTACCTCTTCTGGTACATCCAGTATCCCAATGAGGCTCCGAAGTACATGCTGAGAAGAGGAAGTCATGATAAAGGTGCTGTTGCTGAAGAGTACGAGGAGAGATTTACTGCCAGTCTGAACACAACTGCAAAGGCTGTATCTTTAACAGTACAGAATGTGCAGCTGTCAGACTCTGCTGTGTATTACTGTGCTCTGAGGCCCACAGTGAGAATAACATTCTCACACCCTCTACAAAAACACCTGTGCAATAAGACTGTGACATATCAGAGTGAAAGGTTCACACACAGGTTTAAATAATTATAATACTTCTTTCAAATAATAAAACAAAATTGTAAAATACTAGTAATGCTCAGATAATACTCAGATCATCAGTGATACTGACCTTCCCGCTCCTCAGGCCCAAGCCCCTTCCAGTCCTCCCTCTCCTTCCTCATCCCTCTCGTGACCTGTCTGCGTCGACGGACTGGCCTCCTTGGCTTTCGGACCTTGGTCCCCACTCTCCCGACTACGACTCCAGACTCCAACTGATCGCCGCGTTCCCTCCTCTCTGGCTCAAACCCAGCTCGCCTCTCCAATAAACTCAGGATTGCAATTATTTCTCCTGACTGTTGTGTGTGCCTTACAAAAATAAATTTCACAATGCCGTAAGATACGAATATAATCAGTTATACAGCAGCCAGACTGTAATCTCAGTCAAAAGCTTATTTGTTCCAGATAACAAGTTTCAATAATAATCATAATAAACTGTTCACACTCAGCACATTCAGCAGCTTCTCTGTCTGCTCCTCCTTCCTTCTGCCCCTCCCACATTACAGCCCAAACATCCCCACAGAATAACTGAGGCTGTATTTGGCTTCAAGTCATCTACCCTCCAGGAGTGACAATGTTAACGTCACATGACAAGATGCAGCTTCTTGTAGCAGTGCTGCTAACCATGACATTCTGTAAGTATGTGAAACCTCATGGTCAGTATTGGATGGTAGTTTCATTATCAGTGTTCCTTTGCTCATCAGTAATCACTTGTATTGGTTTATCCACTGCTGACAGGTTTATCCTCTGGGGATAATATAGAGCAGAAGAAGACAGAACTGTGGAAGAAGGAAGGAGAGACGGCTTCACTGGAATGTACCTTCAGCACAACCAGCACTAGCTTTCGGATTTACTGGTACCGTCAGTATCCTGGAACAGCACCCGAGTTCATACTGTACAGTGGGTCAGGCAGCTACACTGCAGAGTTTGCTCAACAGAGATTCTCTTCTAATGCCAGAAATGGAAGAGCCCCTTTATCCATTACAAATGTTCAACTAGGAGACAGTGCTGTCTATTACTGTGCTCTGAGACCCACAGTGATGTATTAATGCTAGAGCTCATACAAAAACCTGCTTCATCTGTTTACACACAATTTACTTTAATGGGGTAACTGAAGAACACTGAGGTTTACCGCAACAGGAAATAATGTTGGCAGGTTGTGTACATATTTCCTGGCTCCAGTCCAGCCTGTGTGGTAACAGTGAAGATAATTCATGCTTCTGGTGAATCGACAAGGCTAACATAAGATCATTCTATATTCCTGACAGGAATACAGCAGCAAGCACTCTTCTTATTTATGACTTATTTACGTCCCAGAACAAGAGAATGTTTTCAAATACATTTCTTTACAGCAGAGTGCATGTAGGCTCCTACTGTATGAACGCTCCCGAAATACACTGTAGGAGGAAAAACAAATGAATAAAAGCATCTGGAAATAAATCTAATTGTACCAAGCAAATGTGTGTGCCAGATCTGATGCTACAAATAGCATGAATTGTATATAATATTGATATTTCCTGTTGGGGGCAACACTGTAGCACAATCATCTATTTGTTTGTTATTTGTTTTTATCCCAAGCACTGTCAAACATGCTCCTCAGTTAAAGTCTGATGCAGTAGAGATATCTGGGTACAGAATCTGACAACGACAACCATAAAGTCTGTTTACCTGATACTTAGTGCACATAGATTTGTGTGCTTATTGTTTTACAGATCAATTATGATACAGAAGCCTCAGGTTTTTTCTAGCATTTGCTCCATGTTTCTTTGGTATCCATCATCTTTCATTATTTGCTCTGTTATCTCTATGTGAAGCTAAACTGGCTGTAATACTGAGATGCTACAGAAGGGCCTGATTACCCCTATCAGGTGTGTTAAATTAGGGCTGCACCTAAGCTCTGCAGGGTGGCAGATCTCCAGGAGCAGGGTTGGCCAGCCCTGGTTTAGTGTAACCCACAGCTTGAATGAATTGGATTAGACAGTAGAGGGAGCTGTTTCTGCTTCATAAGAATGATTCTCTTTCGGCTGTAAAGAACCAAAAACTGGAAAACAAAAATCATATTTCTAGCAGATGCAAGTTTAATCAGTTATAAAGCAGTTGGACTGAATGACACTACAATGAAAAACATAACATGTTTATTTTAGTAAGAGTAATGGACTGTTTTATAAACATGTATTTTTTTTAACTTAACTAGAGATATATCCTTCTCCCTGTGTTGCGGTGGGAGTGAATGCAGATAAAGTTGATCAGTCTTCTTTGATTAATTCACCTGAAGGAGACAAAGCTGTACTGACATGCCGCCATGATATTACAGACTCCAGGTCTATGTACTGGTACATACAGCATTTAGTCCAGGCCGCTGAAATTCTCATAGATTTATAGCTGCTTCTAAAGGAAGATTGTCAATGGATGTAAACATAAAAGAATGTATAACCAAATACTGCATCAGTGACAGTGGGACAGAAGACAGTGCTGTGTATCACTGTACAGGGGAGCCCACAGTGACACGGGAACTGATTTTACAGAAACAAGGTTATAGATTCTATGATAATCAGCAGAAAATGCAAACATCACCAACCAGTCAACTGAAACAAACTGTCTGACCTAAAAGGTGTGATTAATAAATATATGTAACTAGTTTAATATATGTACCTCTTTTATGTTGGCATTGTATATATGTTATTGCAGATATTCTGAGAGAAGTAAGAATATATATATGTACTTTCAAGAGTTGATGATAAAAAATGAAGAAAGTATTTTTCGGGCTTAAGAATTCAGTTCACAAACCTTCTGGTGATGGAGACATTGCTTTACTTGCATCCATTACAGGATGTGAAAATATCTTGTTGTTGTTATGTGAAAATTCCTGCAGGGGGCAACATTGTGGCACAAACATCCATTTATCTACTTCATATACTATCATTTAAACACGTCCTTTAGACCTGACACTGCAGAGACATGTAGCTTCAGACCCTCAAAACAACAACCAGACAGACTGTTTACCTGATCTCCAGTGTACATAAATCTGCATGTTTATTGTGTTTGCAGGTCAGTCATGAGGCAAAGTCTGATATTTTTTACTCCATTTCTCTTTGTTATGATTCATTCTCTTCATAGTTTGCTCATGAAGTTTAGAGGTCAATCTGAGCACAAGAGTAAAGAGCAAAGCTGTAACAATACAGAATGTGCAGCTGTCTGATTCTCTTTGGGGTGTCCTACAATAGGGGGCCAACCATGATTTCCTGGACACAGGGGGCCCTAGGATTAAAAATAAATAAATAAAGCTGAGAGCCAATGAGTTATGGGAAATGTTCAAGAGAGGAGAACACCAGATTTCATTTCTATTCAGCCCAGTTTTATGTGGAAAAACCATATAAGTCATCATAACCATCACAGGTAACCTATTAAAAGGCTTCAAAAGCATCGTCATTAATTTAAAAAAGTAAAAAAGAAAGAAACTGAAATGTTACTCTTGGTTTAATAAAATGCATTGCTTCACTCACTTTTTAATTATTATTATTGTTATAGAATAAACTTATGCAAAGATCAACTTGTATTCTTCCAAAGTTGAGAGGAATAAATGAATCACTTCTTGCAAATCTAAGGATGTTGTTCTATGGAATTCCTGCAGGGGGCGAGATTGTACCACAACCATCCATTCTTCCATATAAGCGCCTACTTAAGGCCTGACACTGCAGAGAGATCTGCATATAGACACTGGAAGCAACAGCCAGATAGACTGCTTACCTGATCCATAGCATACATAGATCTCCATATTTATTGTCTTTATAGATCGGTCATGGTGCAAAGGATGTGGATTTTTCTGATTTTTGCTCGTTTGTTTGTTGGTATGATTTGTTCCCATGTTCATTGCTGATTTATAAAAACTGACTGCTTGTAATAATTTTATGTTTTTAATGACTTAATATTTATTTTATTTCCTTAGACTGCAGAGCTGAAGACAGAATAGAACAAACCAGCGGAAATGTCGTTATAGGTGAAGGAGAATCAGTCACACTAAATTGCACATATGCATCAGTCAGCACAAGCCCATACCTCTTCTGGTACATCCAATTTCCCAATGAGTCTCCCAAGTACCTGCTGAGATGGCTTGGATCAACAGCTCCTGAATATGCTCCAGATTTTAAGGAGAGATTTCATGCCAGTCCGAACAAAACTATGAAAACTATACCATTAAGAGTGCAGAATGTGCAGCTGTCAGACTCTGCTGTGTATTACTGTGCTCTGAGGCCCACAGTGAGAATAACCTTCTCACACGCTCTACAAAAACCCCTGAGTACTAAGAATAAGGTTATCATGTGACATGATAAAGAGAGCTGGGCATTAGACTTAGTAGCAATAATCAACAAAATCTTAATTGATCTGTACGTTTTTATTTTCAGTTAAGTTTCCTTCATAGATTAATAATACCACATAAATAAATACATAGTTGTAAGACAACAATAGACTTTTTATGAATGAATATTACAGCTGCTGGTGACCAAAAACTGAAGTCAAATGATTCCAATAAAGCTGGAATAACAAAGACACAAAGAATCAAACTGAAACATATCAACCACTATGATAGCAGATGTTCAGAGAATGATATTCCTATATTTAAATAGACTGAAATTGATAGCAGTAGCAAAATGATAATAAGTGAGAGAGAGAGAGAGAGAGAGAGAGAGGGAGGGCTGTCAGGGTGAAACAAGCTGTGTCACAGTGGAACAAGCATGTTGTTTTGGGGCAGTAGAGGAGTTTCCTGTTAGACCCGACCTTGGTAGCAGAGTATTCAGTTCAGTCTGTCTCTCTCCATCTGCCATGATGTTACTCTGTTCATTTCTCTTATTTTCAGTACTTGTGGGTAAGTGACATACTGCATTTAGTTATTAATTATTACTAGTGTAACTTTTCATAGGCAAGCTTAATCTGTACATTTAAATTGGAAAAAATCCTTTTATTTTGATTATCAATGGTAAATATTGCCCTGAATCATCTTTTCCACAGGCCACAGTACTGAGGATGCGATTACACCTTTTAATGACACAGTGCATGTTACAGAAGGTGACAATGTTACACTCTCCTGTAACTACAGTGGATCAGTTAACAATCTACTATGGTATCGTCAGTATCCCAGATCAGCACCAGAGTTTCTCCTGCTCATCTATCGGACTGCAGAAGCTCCACAGAGAAGAGAGCCTCGAATGTCTACTATGGTTCAAAAAGAGAAAAACCGTGTAGATCTGGAGCTCTCCTCTACAGAAGTGACAGACTCTGCAGTGTACTACTGTGCTCTGAGGCCCACAGTGACAGGAAACTCACTGACGCTGTACAAAAACCTGACAGCATTTGAGCAGTTAATGAGGTTTTATTTATTTATTTATTAAACTGTTTCAGTAGTTTTTGTAAAAGTCTTGAGCCGACATGTACATCTTCAAACAGTGAATCATCTATAATGACCGATTTTATAAGACTATTGAATGTAGAGCATCACTGGTTACTGACTGAGCTGCTTTAATAAGCTAAGTGACCGGCTGAGAGTGTGCTGTCACTAATCACCCATCGTGACCAATGAGGTAGGCTGTAGGTAAGAGTAATCAGTGGGAATGTGACTGAGTGAGAGCAGGGTGTGTGCTGGGAGTGAATAGGACTCATGTTCTGGGAGATTCACAGGGTGCTTTCCTTTGGTGTCATTTTAGGTTGTTTTTGTGTAAAAAATCCATGTTAATAAGACAGTGTGGAGCAGAGAGCAGCCTCAGAATTAATCGGTAGAATTTTGTTATTGCATGAATGTAAGAAGTAAAATTTTATATTTGTTTTTAGTCTCAGAAAATATTACTTACATTGCAGTATTACAGGTTTTTCTGTTTAAAATGTTTCTCATCTGCTTCCTGCATCCAAAACTGAACCAGTTTTGAAACTCCATGTACCCTGTAGTATCGCTGCAGTTTTACATCAATGAAATGATGTTTGTTGTGTTCAGCAGTTCCTCCAGCTTCTCATTCCCCACAGTAAGAGCTAACTGCCCCTCCCACATCACACATCAAGCATCTTCTCATACTGCAGTGTCTAGGATGGTAACAACCAAAAAGATCCAATCAGTAGCATTTTCTCACGCCCACAGGGGCGGAGCAGCACAGCCGATAACGATCAGCCTCTTTAACCAGTCCCCTACTTAAACGCAATAACAGCATTGCGAAGTATTGTAGCCATGTACCGAACCTTTACTTAACATTTACCTGTCTCGTGTCTCCTCTGCCTTCCTTGCCTGTGTCATCGTGCCCTGCCGTCACACCTGCCCCTGCACTCCTGCCCGTTCCTGCTCCCCCTGCCCGTTCCTGCTCCCCCTGCCTTCATCCCTGTTCCTGCTTGCCTCGCCTGCCCTGCCTGCCACCTCAACCCCGCCTCCCTGCTCCACTCTCCCTGCCCGCTCCTTCCCATCGTCTCCTCATCCTGTCCCTCTCTGTAGGACTGATCTCCCGGGCTTTGACCTTTCTGCGCTCGACCCGACTATTCTACCGGATTTCCCCATCGGCTCTGTTTGCCATCGGCTGTGTCAGTCTAATTAAATCAATCTCCTGCATTTTGGGGTCTGCCTCCTTCCTGGATCAGTGTTCTAACACATTTCTGATGTAGGAGACACCTTCTTAATGAAAGCAGTCAGAGTAACGGCCATGGAGTTAATGTTCTGGAAGAGTGAGGTTACAGTCACATATTTCACCAGGTGGGGGTAACATGGCAGAAAAAATATACAGCCGTTGAAAAAATTAAGAGACCAATGTATATTTTTTAATCAATTTGCATTCTTTAATCCCGGTTCAAAATTTCGAAGACAGCAGTACACAAGAATAAGGTGAAGCAGGAGATACTGGGAACAACCAGAAACCAGCCAGGTAATGGCTGAAGTGACTTTCAAATGCCAGAGATGACTGTTAGCTTATCCAACAGGTTCTCATGAATCATAGGATGACATCAAGTGACTTTTAAAAGGAATGGGAAACATTAAGTGCAGGTGTGAAGTGCACTGCTAAAATCATATCAGGCTCCTAGAAGCAGGACTGAAGACCCATAAAGGAAGGATGAAGCTTTTTATGAATGAGAAGCAGGGAAGAACCAGATATATATTCACAGATGCACACCCATAAATTGAGAAATGAGAGAAAGAATTGTGCTGTGGTCACTTAATTTTTTCCACGGCTGTATATTATTCCAGTTTGATCACTGTCATATAAGCACCTCCTCACAACCTGATGTCTAATAGAGAAATTGGGGCACAGACTAGAAGCACTAACCAGCACATCTGATAATCTAGTATATAGTGTACATAGATCTATTTTGTATATTTATTTTACAGCTTTTTATTTTTTTAGAACATACATTGAGAATTTTGTTGTTTTTTTTTATTTCTAAATTTTTTGGTTATTTATTGTTTTCCTGATCTCTTGATACTGTCTTTAGATTCCTGGTGTGTTACTTCATTCTTCTACTCTCATTTCCACAGAGTGCAGTGCTGCAGATACAGTGAACCAGGCTACTGGAGATGTCATTGCACCTGAAGGAGGATCAGTGACACTCAACTGTAATTATGATATCAGCAGCTCAGCCGTGAAATTCCTCTTCTGGTACATGCAATATACTGTAACAGTGACTCCCCAAAGTACATCCTGAGATGTCAAGAGCATAGAACTGCTACAGTACTGTTCCAGAGTACCAGGAGAGATTTAATGCCAGTCTGAACACAAGTACAAACACTGTACCTTTAACAGTACAGAATATGCAGCTATCAGACCCTGCTGTGTATTACTGGGCTCTGAGGCCCACAAACCTGACTGCACTGCACTAATATGGTTAAGTTAATGCATGTAAACAATTGGGAGCAGTTCATGCTGTAAATATTAGTTTCACTCATGAAAGTAAATTTATTTTTAGGTATAATAAACAGACCTCCTCAGACCTGCAGTTTTGTGTATTTCACTCCAGTTACAGATATACAGTACAGTAAGTGCATGTAAATATAATCTAGTTTATGATCTTATATCAGGTGAAAGGTTGAGGGTTGGGGGGGAGTGTCTATCCCAGACAGCCAAGGGCACGAGGCAGGGCTACACCCTAGACAGGATCACTACTGACAACCAAATTAAGCTGAATGAAGCATTTGCTGTATTTTCTGACCCCACTAGATGGTGCCCTCTGTGTAAAAAATGGCTCAAAGCATGTCCCAAAGCAAGCCAAGAGCACCATCATGTAGTTAGTGATGGTCAGATGTGTCACGTTCGGTGGGACAAAGGATGCGGGGGGTAAATGTAATATGCAAACAAAAAGTCTTTACTAAGCTACAAAGGGGGCAAAACAGCAAATACACAGAATCTCAGGGTATGCAAATGGGGGAAGATAAAGGAAGGCAAAGCACAAGCAACGTGGGGGTATGATGTGATTGACGGATCTGGGGAGCACCGGACTGGAAAGGACTGACATACAAGATTAACGAGGGAGCAAAGAGGAGGCGGCTGGGAATGCTTAACAAAAGGGCCAGAATAATAGGGAAGATAAACAAGGCCCAGGTCAGGGAAGGAACAGGATGGACAGATCTACGGGGTGTGACGAAGTGAAGGTTCATGAACCATTTGTAGTATTTTTCATCCCCACTACATGGCGCTCTTAGCTTGCTTTGCCTAGAGCCCATTGAACAGAGACCAGCTTGTAGTGGGGTCAGAAAATACAGCAAATAGTTCATGAAGCTTCATTTTACCGAGCAGAGATTCCTGTTTTCTAAACTGCACATAGATGAAAAACAAAATTCCTGAAAGAAATGGAGAGAGAAGATCTGAAATTTACACCCACAGAGCAGGGGGCAGTAATCAAACCCGCAGGATTGACAGTACTGTGCATCCAATGGATCATAAAACCACCATTATTATAATTTTTTTTTTTGCTTTCTAGATGAATATATATGGGTATCATGACATCAAATTTATAATTACTACAACAAATACTAATAGTGTCATGGGTAGTATTTTGAAAGCCACCATCTTAGAAAACCTACCAAGATTTTACATTGAGTAGCATCAAATTCACCAAGACAAGGGTTGGGTGTACAGTGTAGTGTAGCAGTTCCCAACTCCTGGTCCGCGGACCAGTACCGGTCCACCAGGATGCGGAATGCTGGGGGTTTTGTGAATGGGTTGGTTAATTTCCAAAAATGAATTATATATTTTCAGTTTTTAATGACCCTCATATTTGAAAAAAACTGTTTACAACTGAAGAAATATGTATTAAGGTTAAACATATGCAGACACTGCACCTTAGGCATATTTATTTCAGGGAGGTCAGTGAGGGAGATCTGGGGGAGAGGGGGGTTGCTGGCTGTACATTTATTTGATGGGGGGGGGGGGGGTGGTTAATGGTAACATTTACTGATGTTGTAAACAGATTTCTTGTGCACATCATTTGTGGCTGTCAGAGAGCTGCTGTACATTTATTGGAGACTACCGGAACTTACCGGCGGTAAGTGTGGCTCATCAGAAGCCGGGTATGATAGAAAACCTACTGGACGGTAGCTCTGCAGGACCGGAGTTGGAGATCCCTAAACACTCTAATGTCTCAGAAAAGGGGCCATTTCTGATGAATGCATAAGATTGCTGGTGGTTCCAGTACTTAAATATTTAGATACTCTAAATCTGTGTGTGTGGAGTAATACAGCAGCAGCATTATCTATTCTTAAATTAAATAGGGAAATAGGGGAACCATCTCTTGGTTTTCTGTTCCCATTACTCAACTTTACTGCAAGCAACGTTTAAACCAGTACAACACTCAGAAGACAATGGAGTAACAAAGACGGGAAAAAGACAAAAATACTTCTTAGAGAGAAGAAAATATGACTGTAATGGTGTGGCTTTCATTTTGTTCTGCTTGTTTGGCGCCATGGAGTAACAATGGAGTAACACAGACAGGAAAAAAACAAACACATGTTAGCAAGAAGGTAATATGACTGTGATGGTGTTAATGACATCATGTAAAGCTTTCATTATGTTCAGCTTGTTTGGCGTTCACCATCTGTAATGACATGGAGATGGTGTTCTGGAAGAGTGAGGCTGCAGTTTCACGTTTTGCCTGTTGGGGGCAACATTGCAGCAAAAACATGCATATTTCCTGTTACACCACTGTCATATAAGCAGCTCCTTACGACCTGATGAGGCATATTGGAGCACAGAGACTGTAAACAACAACCAGAAATACTGTTTAACTCATTTATATTGTATTGTATTTTAGTTTAACAACCCAATTATGGAACATGTATTGAGAATTTTTCTATTTTTTTCAGCATTTACCGGTAATTCATCATTTTCATGAGATTTTGATACTGTCTTTAGATTCCTGGTGTGTTACCTAATTCTTCCACTCTCTTTTCCACAGATTGCAGAGCTGCAGACAAAGTGAATCAGACTGCTGGAGATGTCTTTGCATTTGAAGGAGGATCAGTGACAATTAACTGTAACTATATTACCTCGTCCACCACCTACGACCTCTTCTGGTACATCCAATATCCCAATGAGGCTCCGAAGTACATGCTGAGAAGAGCAACTTACGATAAAGGTGCTATTGCTGCACAGTACGAGGAGAGATTTACTGCCAGTCTGAACGCAACTGCAAAGGCTGTATCTTTAACAGTCCAGAATGTGCAGCTGTCAGACTCTGCTGTGTATTACTGTGCTCTGAGGCCCACAGTGAGAATAACCTTCTCACAGCCTCTACAAAAACACCTGTGCAATAAGACTGTGACATATCAGAGTGAAAGGTTCACACACAGGTTTAAATAATTATAATACGTCTTTCGAATAATAAAACAAAATTGTAAAATATTAGTAATGCTCAGATAATACTCAGATCATCAGTGATACTGACCTTCCCGCTACTCTGGCCCAAGCCCCTTCCAGTCCTCCGTCTCCTTCCTCATCCCTCTCGTGATCTCCTTATGTGCCCCATCTACGTCAACGGACTGACCTTCTTGGCTCTCGGACCTTGGTCCCCACTCTCCCGACTCCTGACTCCAACTTCTCCTCTGATCACTGTGTTCCCTTCTCTCTGGTTCAGACCCAGCTCGCCTCTCCCACCATAATTTTGCCTGCCCCCAGTTTGCTTGTTTGCCTCACTGCCGTAATATTAAGTTTATATAAGTATATATTAAGATTTCTCATTAACAACATTATAGTGTAATCTATTGCTTAACTGGAAGTATAATTTCTCTCTTTGTTTTGCAGTAGGAGTAGGTGCAGATAAAGTTGATCAGCCTCCTTTGATTAATTAATTCCCTAGAGGCAGTCAAAGCTGTACTGACATGCAACCGTAATATGAAATAATATTAAATAAACTTATATTCTATGTACTGATATGTACAGCATCTAAATAAAGCTCCTGACCCTCTCGTTTATGGGTATGATACAGTTCTTACTAAAGGAAGACTATCAGTGGATGTGGACCGAACAGAACATCTGACCAGCCTCTCCATCAGTGACAGTAGGACAGAAGACACAGCTGTGTATTACTGTGCAGTGCAGCCCACAGTGACACTGAGTGTGTGTCTGATGGTACAAAAATTAAGTTACAGCTTCTGGATCAACAGACATTTCTTATACTTAAAGCTATGTGACCAGACCCCTCCCACATCACAGACTAAATATACCCACAGAATAACTGAGGCTGTACATTTAGGTTCAAGTCATCTACCCTCCAGGAGTGACAATGTTAACGTCACATGAGAAGATGCAGCTTCTTGTAGCAGTGCTGCTAACCATGACATTCTGTAAGTATGTGAAACCTCATGGTCAGTATTGGATGGTAGTTTCATTATCAGTGTTCCTTTGCTCATCAGTAATCACTTGTATTGGTTTATCCACTGCTGACAGGTTTATCCTCTGGGGATAATATAGAGCAGAAGGAGAAAGAACTGTGGAAGAAGGAAGGAGAGACGGCTTCACTGGAATGTACCTTCAGCACGAGCAGCACTAACTATCTGATTTACTGGTACCGTCAGTATCCTGGAACAGCACCCGAGTTCATACTGTACAATGGGTACACCAGCGGCAGGGCAGAATTTGCTCGACAGAGATTCTCCACCAAAGTCGGAAATGGAAAAGCCCCTTTATCTATTTCAAATGTCCAACTAGGAGACAGTGCTGTCTATTACTGTGCTCTGCGACCCACAGTGATGTATTAATGCTAGAGCTCATACAAAAACCTGCTTCATCTGCTTACACACAATTTACTTTAATGGGGCAACTGAAGAACACTGAGGTTTACCGCAACAGGAAATAATGTTGGCAGGTTGTGTACATATTTCCTGGCTCCAGTCCAGTCTGTCTGGTAACTGAAGATAATTCATGCTCCTGGTTAATCAACAAGGCTAACATAAGATTATTCTATATTTAGAATCAGGTTTATTTACCAAGTGTGTGTGTGGCACACAAAAGGAATTTGTTTCTGATAGTTGGTGTCTCTCCAGTATATTGCAATACAATAGAATAAAACAGTACAGATTAAATACAAAAAATACATCGTATTTACACACAGACAATCTATACAAAGTGCAAACAATATAGAAGTGAATAGGATCTCTTAGATTCAGTTCAGTGGTGTGTTGTGAGTGGAGCAGGGTATAGCAGTCAGGGAAAGAGGTGTAGGTTGATGTTGCAGGGTAGATGTTTGTAAGGGTGATGGCTTAAGGGAAGAATGTTCCTGTGGAGACTGGTTCTAGTTTGCAGACATCTGAATTATCTTCCAGAGGAGAGGAGTTCAAAAAGACAGCATCCAGACAGGAATACAGCAGCGATCACTCTTCTTATTTATGACCCAGTGAAACACTGATGTCCCAGAACAAGAGAATTTTTGACAGTCGTCATCAATGTTACTTTGTCTGAATACATTTCCTTACTACAGAGTGCATGTAGGCTCCTATGAACGCTCCCAAAATACACTGTAGCAAAAACAAATAAATAAAAGGATCTGAAAATGAACCTAATTGTACAAAGCAAATCCGTATGCCAGATGTGATGCTACAGATAGCATGAATCATATGTAATATTCACAATTCCTGTTGGGGGCGACACTGAAGCGCAATCATCTATCTGTTTATTTTTAGTTTTTTATCCCAAGCACTGTCAAACATGCTCCTCAGTTAAGGTCTGATGCTGCAAGAGATCTGGGTTCAGAATCTGACAACAGCCACCAGACAGTCTGATTACCTGATCTTTAGTGTACATAGATTCATGTGCTTATTGTTTTACAGATAAATTATGGCACATAAATGGCCATGTATTATTTCTAACATTTGCTCCATGTTTCTTCGGTATCTATTTTTCATTTTTTTTCTCAATTATCTTGTTATATTGAAGCTAAACTGGCTCTGATACTGAGATGCTACAGAAGGGCCTGATTACCCCTATCTGGTGTGTTAAATTAGGGCTGCACCTAAGCTCTGCACGGTGGTAGATCTCCAGGAGCAGGGTTGGGCAGATTAAATCAGTTATAAAGCAGCTGGATTGTAATGACAATAAAATTCCCTGTAGCTGAAAACATGTTTTCTTTAGTAAGAATACTGAGTTATATAAATATAAATATATTTCAGGTTTTCTATCAAAACATGTCAGCATGTATTTGTTTTTTTTTACTTACCTAGAGGTATATCTTTCTCCCTGTGTTGTGGTGGGAGCAGATGCAGATAAAGTTGATTAGTTTAGATTCATTCACCTAATTTATAGATTTATAGCTGCTTCTAAAGGAAGATTATCAGTGGATGTAAACAAAAAAGAATGTATAACTAAATACTCCATCAGTGACAGTGGGGCAGTAGACAGTGCTGTGTATTACTGTACAGGGGAGCCCACATAATAATAAAGCTGGAATAAGAAAGGCCCAAATATTCAAACTGTAAGATATTACCCATCCTGATAGCAGATGGTCAAACAATGATATTCTTCTGTTTAACCAGAAATGTTGTTGGCAGCATGTGTGTAATCTCCTGGCTCAGATTCTAGATGTATGGTGATAGATTATTCATGTTCTTGGTGAATCATCGAGGCTGATGTAAGATCACTGTTTATTCCTGGGAGGAACACAGCAGCAGTACCAACCACGTTTCTTATTCATAAACCTGTCAAACACTGAAATATCTCAGAAAAATGGCCATTTCTGATGAATGCATAAGGTTATGAGGCTAGAATGCTGGTGGTACCAGTATTTAAATGGAGAGATTTAGAGATACTCACGTGTGTGTGTGGAGTAATACAGCAGTATTATCTACTCTTAAATTAAATAGGGAAATAGCGGAACAGAGTCCATCTCTCGGTTTTCTGTTGCCATTGCTTGACTTTACTGCAAGCAGCATTTAAACCAGCACAACACTCAGAAGACACTGGAGTAACAGACAAGTAAAAGACAAAAAATACTTCTTAGAGAGAAGAGTATATGACTGTGATGGTGTTACTAACACCATCTAAAGTTTTCATTTTATTCAACTTGATTGGTGTTTACCATCTGTAATGACATGGAGATGGTGTTCTGGAAGAGTGAGGCTGCAGTCTCACGTTTTTCCTGTTGGGGGCAATATTGCAGCAAGAACATGCATATTTCCTGTTACACCACTGTCATATAAGCAGCTCCTTACGACCAGATGAGGCATATTAGGGCACAGAAACTGTACGCAACAACCAGAAATTCTGTTTGACTTATTTATAGTGCACATACATCTGTGTTTTTAGTTTAACAACCCAATTATGGAACAGGCATTGAGAATTTTTCTAATTTTTTCAGCATTTATCGGTAATTGATCATTTTCATGAGTTCTTCATACTGTGTTTAGATGCCTGGTGTGTTACCTAATTCTTCCACTCTCATTTCCACAGAGTGCAGGGCTGCAGACAAAGTGAATCAGACTGCTGGAGATGTCTTTGCATCTGAAAAAGGATCAGTGAAAATTTACTGTAACTATGAAACTAGCACGACCCGCTTCTATGACGTCTTCTGGTACATTCAATATCCCAATGAGGTTCCGAAGTACATGCTGAGGAGAGGGAATTTTGATGAAGGTGCTATTGCTGCAGAGTACGAGGAGAGATTTATTGCCAGTCTGGACAAAACTGCAATGACTGTACATTTAACTGTACAGAATGTTCAGCTGTCAGACTCTGCTGTGTATTACTGTGCTCTGAAGCCCACAGTGAGAATAACCTTCTCACACCCTCTACAAAAACATCTGTGCAATAAGACTGTGACATAACAGACTGAAAGGTTCTCATACAGGTTTAAATAATTATAATAGATATAAAATACTAGTAATGTTCAGATAGTAGCATAGTTGCATGTACAAGCGCATTTATAAAAAAAAATGCAAATTTTGGAAATGCGTTTGATACTACTGTACCCATTGACTTTATTGTTTTTTCTATTTCTGTGTTTTCAAATAAACATATTCTGAGGATTTCTTTGAAGAAAATTTCATCTTTCAATGTTTTTGTCTTACAAAAATTGCAAAAGGATTTCTTTAAAATTGTCACGCGCTGCTCGTCCGATCCACCTGTGTGCCACGCCCCCTCATTTACCCCGTGTGAAATCCCGATTGTTACCAGCTGTTATTTCCATGGAGTCCTGTGTATTTCAGTCTGCGTTCAAGTATGTTTCCCCAGTCTTGTCATTGTTAGTCTCCACTGTTATTGGGTTTCGTTCTGCCTTTTGTACCTCACCTGGCTGTTTCTACAGAATAAACCGCTCGTTCCAGACTTTCCAGCTTCCCGACCCTGATTCCCAGCACCGTAATTTCCCTGCTCGCCTAATGGTCACGGCAGAATGACAAGACTCGACGAAAAGTCACCCCCTTGACCGAGGATCACTACCTTTGGCCTGGTAGAAGAGGTGATGTGCTGCCTTGCCCAACCTGAAGTCCAGGACAATCCCACGGCTTGGGCTTTGGGAGGTGATGTCCCTGGCCGATGACGCACACCTCACTACGGAGGGCGGTGGAGGTGATGACCCAGCTGGTCACACTGCACAGCGGAGAGTGCTCCGATCCGCAGCCAAATCTCTCCGAAATGACCTGACCTCCGCCGACAACAGCTAGCCGGAGGAAGAAAAAGCAGCGGAAAGATCGGAGACCAGAAGACGAGCTGACGATCTTCTTGGGGGGCGTCTCCATCTCCGCTTCTCAGGAGGTGCTCGTCCCAATTTTAAACCCAGCAGTGTTTGTGCCGGCAGGCGCTTCCACTGCCTCGGAGTGGTTTCCTGCGGCTTCGCTGCTGGCAGCAGCAGCCCACACACCCCTTTGTTGGGATGTGCTTGGCTCTTAAAGGGTCCTTAAAGGGGCAACGCCTGCTGCGGAGGTAAAAACCCCGGCTCCACATCCCGCGGTTCCTGTGCCGGCGGTTCCTGCTCCGCCTAAGGTTCCTGTTCCAGTGGTCCCTGCTCCGCCGCCACCCACAGAGGTCGAGCAGTGAGGTTCCAGATGTTGGTCTTTACCAATCCTTTAGCGACCTAGAGAAATCGGCTGCTTGCCAGTCTGACAGGGCAGCCAGCATCGGCTACGGCCTTTATACTTTAGAGCAGCCAACCTGAACCTCCTCAGACATGCGCAGACCGACAGTGTCCACTTGTCTAAAAGCAGTAGACTAGCATGGCTCTCTGCAGGACTGCGAGACCATGTGTCAGGATGTCAGGTCACGTTGGGGTTGACTCCCCCCTCACCAACTATTTCTGTTTGTTCGCATGGGTGTTCAAGTGGAACGGTGCAAGTGAGAGCTCTGTGTGTTCTCTGTTTTTGAGTTTTAACTTATGTTGCTGCACTAGGGCAATAAACTCCTCTTTAATACATTCACCTGCGTGTTCTAATCAGCACCCTGCAGACATCGTCTCCAGGTAAATATCCACAGTTTACTCCCCTTTCACAGCAAGGTTGAGTCTACTGAGACCGTACAGAACACCAAGTCTAAAATGTCTGCAAAAGCTGAAAACATGAACAAATGTGTAGATCCTCTGCAGAAGTAACACAGCAATCGAATTCACAGCTCTGGAGGTATGAAGTTACTGTGTAACCCAGTAAACCACCTTGCTACATGTGTCATTTGTTGCCACTACATGGAACTGTTTCACTAAAAGCAGCAATGAAGTTATAAAGGGAGGAAAAGATACATTGTGATATGTTGGGAGAGGAAGCAGTTAATCGAATAGGAAGCAATACAGTGTGATATTTCTGCTTCATAAGGCTGATTTTCCATCTCATACAATAACCCAAAAGCTGGAAAATAAATATCACATTGCATAAGACACAGATATAATCAGTCATACCGTTGCCAGACTGTAATCTCAGTCAAAAGCTTATCTGTACCTGAGAACACGTTTCTTTCAATAATGTAATCTAATAATGTAATAATGTAATCTATTGCTTAAGTGGAAGTTTAATTTCTCTGTGTGTCACAGTGATATTACAGACTCAAACTACATGTACTGGTATATACAGCATCCAGTCAAGGCAGCTGAAATTCTCATTTATATATTTATAGCTGCTTCTAAAGGAAGATTCTCAATGGATGTAAACAAAAAAGAATGTATAACCAAATACTGCATCAGTGACAGTGGGACAGTAGACAGTGCTGTGTATCACTGTACAGGGGAGCCCACAGTGACACGGGAACTGATTTTACAGAAACAAGGTTATAGATTCTATGATCATCAGCAGAATATGCAAACATCACCAACCAGTCAACTGAAACAAACTGTCTGACCTAAAAGGTTAATAATTTATGTAACTAGTTTAATATATATACCTGTTTTATGTTAGCATTGCATGTCAGTATTTTATTGCAGATATTCTGAGAGAAGCAAGAATATAGTGAATTTATCTATAGATTGTTATACTGTATGTACTTCAAATAATTGGTGACAAGAAATGAAGAAAGTATTTTCCAGGTTTAAGAATTCAGTTTACAAACCTTCTGGTGATGGAGACATTGCTTTACTTGCATCCATTACAGGACGTGAAAATATCTTCCGAATCTAAAGATGTTGTTACAGTATATCCTAGTTGAAATTCCTGCAGGGGGCAACATTGTGACACAAACATCCATTTATCTACTTCATATACTATCATTTAAACACGTCCTTTAGACCTGACACTGCAGAGACATGTAGCTTCAGACCCTCAAAACAACAACCAGACAGACTGTTTACCTGATCTCCAGTGTACATAAATCTGCATGTTTATTGTGTTTGCAGATCAGTCATGAGGCAAAGGCTGTGGATTCTTTACACCATTTCTCTTTGTTATGATTCATTCTCTTCATAGTTTGCTCATGAAGTTCAGAGGTCAATCTGAGCATAAGAGTAAAGAGCAAAGCTGTAACAATACAGAATGTGCAGCTGTCTGATTCTCTTTTAGGGTATCAAGCAATGAAGCCCTCAGTGAAAATAACATATAGAAATAACTGAGATACTGTATAAGACATCTTAAGATTCATAGGTTAAGAGGTTATTTATGGCATCGGTTCTGAACCAGGGGGGCCATGGCTCACTAGGGGCTCTCAGTGAGGACCAAAGGGGGCTGTACAAATGATTTGAGAAGTGTAGAAAAAATACAACTGGCTAAAGCTGGGGCTGGGCGGTATAGAATTTTTATGATATAATCATATTTTTTAAAAACGGGATAGGATGACACAATACCGTTTATATCGATATACTTCTATTCTGCAGATGAAAATGACCATTTATTAAAGATTTTTAATGGAATCCAATAGTATTTCTTCCTGGTTGTAAACAGTGCAAGGGCTTCTATTACTGTATGTCGCTGTGCAGAATCCCAGAATTCACAGCTAAAATCAAACCATTCGGTTAGTGTCTCACTGGGAAGCTGCTGGTGGAGAAAGACGAACCATCAGTATTAATTGGTTAATTCAGTATAAAAACATTGTTAACAATGTTGTAATTTGCAATATTTGTTTAATTTTGTTGAAGACTAATAAATAAAAATGAGAGCGTTATTAAGCGCATGTTTAATGGTTGCCAAAAAGTTTTAGATTTAGTTTTTCTTGTTCATAAATTTTCACCCTCCATTTTGAGAACAATATCATAAACAGTAATGAAGAGTGTTGGTGGACATAGTGAAGTGAAACCTTGTTTGAATCATATTCAAGAGAAAGTAAATTATTTGGCAGTGTATCCAAATAAAACTGAAACTATAGCCAAGCAATTTCCAATAGAGCTGGAATAACAGAGACCCAAATATTCAAACTGTAAGACATTAACCATCCTGATAGCAGATGGTCAGACAATGATGATCTTCTGTTTAAATAGACTGAAATTGATAGCAGTAGCAAAATGATAATAAGTGAGAGGGAGAGAGAGAGAGAGAGAGAGAGAGAGAGGGAGAGAGAGGGAGGGCTGTCAGGGTGAAACAAGCTGTGTCACAGTGGAACAAGCGTGTTGTTTTGGGGCAGTAGAGGAGTTTCCTGTTAGACCCGACCTTGGTAGCAGAGTATTCAGTTCAGTCTGTCTCTCTCCATCTGCCATGATGTTACTCTGTTCATTTCTTCTCTTTTCAACACTTGTGGGTAAGTGACATACTGCATTTGTTCTTAATTTTTACTAGTGTAATTTTTCATAGGCGAGCTTAATCTGTATATTTAAATTGAAATATCCTTTTTAGTTTCACTATTAATGGTAAATATTGCCTTCAACCATCTTTTCCACAGGTCACAGTACTGAGGATGCGATTACACCTTTTAATGACACAGTGCATGTTACAGAAGGTGACAATGTTACACTCTCCTGTAACTACAGTGGATCAGTTAACAATCTACAGTGGTATCGTCAGTATCCCAGATCAGCACCAGAGTTTCTCCTGCTCATCTTTGAGACTGCAAAAACTCCACAGAGCAGCCGGCCTCGAATGTCTACTGAAGTTAACAAGGACAACAAGCGTGTAGATCTGGAGCTCTCTTCTACAGAAGTGACAGACTCTGCAGTGTACTACTGTGCTCTGAGGCCCACAGTGACAGGAAATTCACTGACGCTGTACAAAAACCTGACTGCATTTGAGCAATTAATGAGGTTTTTTTAATTACCAAACTGTGCTTCCTACATCTTCAAACAGTGACTCATTTATAACGATCCGATTTTATCAGACTATTGAATGTAAAGCATCACTGGTTACTGACTGAGCTGCATTAACAAGCTTCTCCTTCCCCACAGTAAGAGCTAACTGCCCCTCCCACATCACACATCGAGCATCTTCTTATACTGCAGTGTCTAGGATGGTAACAACCAAAAAGATCCAATCAGTAGCAATTATACTGATTTTATAGCAGTTCATATAAATATTAGTTTCACTCATGAAAGTAAATTTATTTTAAGGTATACTGACGGCCAAACTAAGCTGAATGAAGCATTTGCTGTATTTTCTGACCACACTAGATGGTGCCCTCTGTGCAAATAATGGCTCAAAGCATGTCCCAAAGCAAGCCAAGAGCGCCATCATGTAGTTAGTGACGGTCAAATGTGTAACGTTCGGTGAGACGAAGTATGCAGGAGCAAACGGAATATGCAAACAAATGGGACTTCACTAAGCTACAAAGGGGGCAAAACAGCAAATACACAGAATCTCAGGGGATGCAAATGGGGGAAGATAAAGGAAGGCAAAGCACAAGCAACGTGGGGGTATTATGCGATTGACAGATCTGGGGAGCACCGGACTGGAAAGCACTGACATACAAGATTAATGAGGGAGCAAACAGGAGGCGGCTGGGAATGCTTAACAAAAGGGCCAGAATAATAGGGAAGATAAACAAGGCCCAGGTCAGGGAAGGAACAGGATGGATAGATCTACGGGGTGTGACAAAGTGAAGGTTCATGAACCACTTGTGGTATTTTCCATCCCCACTACAGTACATGGCGCTCTTAGCTTGCTTTGCCTAGAGCCCTTTGAACAGAGATCAGCTTGTAGTGGGGTCTGAATATAAAGCAAATAGTTCATGAATCTTCATTTTACCATCACTACAGAGATTCCTGTTTTCAAAACTGCACATATATGAAAAACAAAATTCCTGAAATAAATGGGGAGAGAAGATCTGAAATTTACTTTCACGGAGCAGGAGGCAGTAATCAAACCCACAGGACTGACATTACTGTGCATCCAATGGACCATAAAACTGTTTACTTTCTAGATGAATATACAGTTAGGACCATAAATATCTGGACAAAGTTTTTCAGTTTTTAAGTTCTGTACATTACCACAATAAATTTTAAAAGACACAAGTCAGATGCAGTTGAAGTGCAGACTTTCTGCTTTAATTCAGGGGGTAGAACAAAAACATTGAATAAAAATGTGGGAACTAGAGTAATTTTTCTACACAATTCCCTCCTCATAAGTAATTGGACAAATTAATATAACTGCAAATAAAATGTTCAATTCTAATACTTAATTGAAAACCCTTTGCAGGCAATGACTGCCTGAAGTCTTGAACTCATGGACATGACCAGACGCTGGGTTTCCTCCTTTTTAATGCTCTGCCAGGCCTTTACTGCAGCAGCTTTCAGTTGCTGTTTGTTTGAGGGTCTTTCTGTCTGTAGTTTACACTTTAGCAAGTGAAATGCCTGCTCAGTGGGGTTGAGATCAGGTGACTGACTTGGCCATTCAAGAATATTCCACTTCTTTGCTTTAATAAAGTCCTGGGTTGCTTTTGCTGTGTGTTTTGGGTCATTGTCCATCTGTATTATGAAACGCCGCCCAATCAATTTGGCTGCACACGGCTGGATTTGAGCAGACATGCTGTCTCTGAACACCTCAGCATTCATTCGGCTGCTTCCATCCTGTGTCACATCATCAAGAAACACTAAAGACCCAGTGCCACTGGCAGCCATGCACGCCCAAGCCATCACACTGCCTCTACCATGTTCTACAGGTGATGCGCTGTTCTTTGGATCATGTTCCAGCCCTTCTTCATACTTTCTTTCCATCATTCTGATTCCGGTTGATCTTGGTTTCATCTGTCCAAAGAATGCTGTTCCAGAACTGTGCTGGCTTTTTAAGACGTTTTTTTTGCAAAGTCCACTCTAGCCTTTCTATTCTTAAGGCTTATGAGTGACTTGCATCTTGCAGTGAACCCTCTGTATTTGCTTTCATGCAGTCTTCTCTTTATGGTAGACTTGGATATTGACACGCTTATTCCTGGAGAGTGTTGTTCACTTGGTTGGCTGTTACAAAGGGGTTTCTCTTCACCATGGAAATGATTCTGCGATCATCCACCACTGTTGTCGTCCGTGGACATCCAGACCTTTTTGCATTGCTGAGTTCACCAATGCTTTCTTCCTTTCTCAGGATGTAGCAAATGGTGGATTTTGCCACTCCTAATGTTGTGGCAATTTCTCAAATAGTTTTTTTTTTCTGATTTCACAGCCTAAGGATGGCCTGTTTCACCTGCATATTGAGTTCCTTTGACTGCATGTTGTATGTTCACACCTCAATCTTCCAAATGCAAACAAGACACCTCAAATCAACTCATTTTATCCTTCAACGCCTTTTGTCTGCTTAATTGATAATGACGGAACGAAGGAATTGCCTACATCTGTCCATTAAATAGCTTTTAAGTGAATTGTCCCATTACTTTTGGCCCCTTTAAAAAGAGGGTGACACATGTTAATGAGCTGAAACTCCTAAACCCTTCATCCAGTTTGAATGTGGAAACCCTAAAATGGAATCTGAGAGTCTGCACTTCATTTCCATGCCCATTGTAAAACCTCAACTGGAATATATTTCAGTAAACAGGTAAAAGAGTAAAACTTGTGTCAGTGTCCAAATAAAAATGGACCTAACTGTATATGGATTTTATAAAATCACATTTATAATTATTACAACAAATACTATAGTGACATGGCTAGTATTTTGAAAGCCATTATTTTACTCCACCACCTTACAAAACCTACCAATTTTACATTGAGTAGCATCAAATTTACCAAGACATGGTAGCAGTAGTGTAGCAGCTCCCAACCACGTGCCACGTGACTCATTTCCCCGCGTCTACAAGTTATCTTAGGTCTTTGGACTTCTGAGATTCAAATCGAGTTCTAGGTCATTTTTTTTCTAACTGCTTGGTTCGACTTTTAAGAAATTCAAGTTCTAATGAGTTCGAGAACTGAGGTACCTGTACCACTGTATTTTCATTTTTTTTTACCACAATTGAGCACACTGTTCACCTGAACAAAACAATATGTATAAAGGTTAAACTTAAGCAGACACTGCACCTTAGGCATATTTATGTCAGGGAGGTGGGTGAGGGAGATCTGGGGGCCAGGGGGGTTGCTGGCTGTACATTTATTTGACGGTGGGGTGGTTAATGGTAACATTTACTGAGGTTTTGCACATCATTTGTGGATGATAGAGAGCTGCTGTACATTTATGGGAGACTACAAGAACTTCAGGAGCAGGTATGATGTCTGCTTATGAAATTGCCAATCAGTATTAAAACGTTAAGTTGAAAATTTAAAACGTGAAAAACACTGAGGTTGTCCTTAAAAAGATATGTTGTTGGCAGGGTGTGTAGATATTTCCTGACTCTGATTCTAGATGTATGGTGATAGTTACAGATTATTCATGTTCTTGGTGAATCAACGAGGCTGATGTAAGATCATTATTTATTCCTGGGAGGAATACAGCAGCAGTAGCAGCCACTTTTCTTATTCATAAACCCTCTAAACACTCTAATGTCTCAGAAATGGGGTCATTTCTGATGAATGCATAAGGCTACGAGGTTAGATTGCTGGAGGTACCAGTACTTAAATAGAGAGATTTAGAGATACTCATTTGTGTGTGTGGAGTAATACAACAGCAGTATTATCTACTCTTAAATTAAATAGGGAAATAGAGGAACAGAGGTCTCTTGGTTTTCTGTTCCCATTATTTGACTTCACTGCAAGCAGCATTTAAACCAGTACAGCACTCAGAAGACACTGGAGAAACACAGACAGAGAAAAGACAAAAAAAAAACTTTTTAGAGAGAAGAAAATATGACTGTAACGGTGTGGCTTTCATTTTGTTCTGCTTGTTTGGCGCGTGTTCTATAGTGTTCTGGAAGAGTGAGGCTGCAGTGTCACGTTTTGCCTGTTGGGGGCAACATTGCAGCAAAAACATGCAAACTTCCTGTTACACCACTGTCATATAAGCAGCTCCTTACGACCAGATGAGGCATATTAGGGCACAGAGACTGTACGCAACAACCAGAAATTCTGTTTAACTAACTTATAGTGCACATACATCTGTATTTTTAGTTTAACAACCCAATCATGGAACATGCATTGAGAATTTTTCTAATTTTTTCAGCATTTATCGGTAATTGATCATTTTCATGAGTTTTTCATACTGTCTTTAGATGCCTGGTGTGTTACCTAATTCTTCCACTCTCATTTCTACAGAGTGCAGGGCTGCAGACAAAGTGAATCAGACTGCTGGAGATGTCTTTGCATTTGAACAAGGATCAGTGACAATTTACTGTAACTATGAAACTAGCACCTCCAATGCTTACTACCTCTTCTGGTACATCCAATATCCCAATGAGGCTCCGAAGTACATGCTGAGGAGAGGGAATTATGATCAAGGTGCTATTGCTGCAGAGTACAAGGAGAGATTTAATGCCAGTCTGGACAAAACTGCAATGGCTGTTCCTTTAACAGTACAGAACGTGCAGCTGTCAGACTCTGCTGTGTATTACTGTGCTCTGAGGCCCACAGTGAGAATAACCTTCACACACCCTCTACAAAAACACCTGTGCAATAAGACTCTGACATAACAGACTGAAAGGTTCTTATACAGGTTTAAATAATTATAATTGATATAAAATACTAGTAATGTTCAGATAGTAGCATAGTTGCATGTACAAGCATATTTATAAAAAAAATGCTAATTTTGGAAATGCGTTTGATACTACTGTATCCACTGACTTTATTGTTTTTTCTATTTCTGTGTTTTCAAATAAACATATTCTGATGATTTCTTTGAAGAAGATTTCATCTTTCAGTGATTTTGTCTTTCAAAAATTGAAAAAGGATTTCTTTAAAATTGTCACGCGCTGCTCGTCCGATCCACCTGTGTGCCACGCCCCCTCATTTACCCCGTGTGAAATCCCGATTGTTACCAGCTGTTATTTCCATGGAGTCCTGTGTATTTCAGTCTGCGTTTGAGTACGTTTCCCCAGTCTTGTCCACTGTTATTGGGTTTCGTTCTGCCTTTTGTACCTCACCTTGCTGTTTCTACAGAATAAACCGCTTGTTCCTGACTTTCCAGCTTCCCGACCCTCATTTCCAGCGCCGTAATTTCCCTGCACGCCTAATGGTCACAACAGAATGAGAAGACTCAACGAATAGTCATCCCCCCCGACTGAAGATCACTATCTTCGGCCTGGTAGTGTCCGCTTCTTCCCCCGCCAGGTGTCAAGAGGAGCCCGTCCTGATTTTAAACCCAGTGGTGTTTGCGCCGGCCGCCGCTTCCACCGCCCTGGAGTGGTTTCCTGCAACTTCGCTGCGGGCAGCAGCAGCACACACACCCCTTTGTTGGGATGTGCTTGGGCTCTTAAAGGGTCCTTAAAGGGGCAACGCCTGCTGCGGAGGTACAAACCCTGTCTCCACACCGCGTGGTTCCTGTGCCAGCGGTCCCTGCTCCGCCGCCGCCCTCAGAGGCTCCTGCTCCGTCGCCGCCCTCAGAGGGTCCTGCACATGATCCCATGCCTCTGGATCCTGACCATGACCCTCCTGCTCCTGACCCCTGGCTCCTGACCCTGCTCCCGCACCACCAGTTCCCACGCCCCCAGTTCCTGTCCCCGAGGAGGTCCCGGGCTGTTTGACCACCGCTCTTTCCCCCTTTGGGGAGGAGGAGCTGGAATGGGACCCCTCGGGGATTTCCCTGATAGCCCCACTGGACCACTCCAGGGGAGTAACTCCTCCGCCACCACAGCAGGACAGATCCTGGCCAGGTCCCTGCCTCTCGGTCTCCCGGAAAGGGAGGGGGCACCTGCGATGGGGTCGGGTCCCGCCCGCCCTGCCCCTTGGTTAAACACAATTTACTTTAATGGGCCAAATGAAAAACACTGAGGTTTACCGCAACAGGAAATAATGCTGGCAGGCTGTGAAGGTATTTCTGAGCTTGAATTCTTCCTGTCTGACTAAAGTGAAGATAATTTCCTTTTCAGGGGAGATAAGTTAGACCTAGTGAGGCCGCACTGCTGATAGTAATTAAACAAATAGTATAAGGCTCGGAAGACACGGGCTGCGTGGCTCGTGCGACACGGCTACAGTGCAGAATTGCAAGCCTTGTCTTTCTACAATGACTTTTAATGGTCATCAATAATAAAATGTTTGATTTTGAAAAGTTACAAAAGACCACACAATTGACCAGTTTTAACCAGCAAGCAGTTATGGTATTTTTGCTTTCCCTCATTCAGAGTGAGACCGAAAGAGCACGTGAAAACTACTGAGCTTCACCTAATGTTCTGTTAAGTTATCGACATGATATAATTATATCATACACTGGGTTTCTCCTCTGACTATAGAGTATGCAGTTGTCAAGATGGTTAAAATTATATAATGTATATATTTTTCATCTCTATGATATATACCTATATACCTAGACATTGAAACTATAGTGAAAGGTGTCAGTTATGTAATGTTGCTGTTATGATGTCAGTGATCTTATAACAGTTGATTTTTGCTGAGAGCCGCTTACTGCACGCGTGACAGAAGGTGCCACTCTGACTCTCCAGGTGACACATGAGACCCAGGCAGTGTGGCTGCTGTAGCCTGGTACTGTAACATCAGCACTGAAATGAAAATCATGGCTGGTATCCCTGACAAACACAGCAGCAATGTTTGGGGGGAGGACATGCATTTACTCCACTAGTTTAAACACTGCTATATAGGCAGTAGAATCTGTCTGATGCTACAGAGAGATGACTAGAAGGAGGAATAATGCAGCACAATAATTAGGATTTGGGATTCATGAGTTCAACAGAAATGAATCATCCTAATTAACTGAGTTACATTCAACAATTTACCAAATCCTCGACAGCCAGTATGACCCATTCAGGTTCATAGTCCCATATGCTACACGACCTACGGTACTGGATCAGAAACTGGGGGATAACAAGTGGCAGTGGGACGACCCCAGCTTGGCTAGCGAACTTATCCAAGAATGCCTAAGATAATTTACCCATATGTTTCAGTAGTGCTGGTTTGGGTCCACTAGCTAGCAGGAGCATTCAAATCTTTGCCGACGCCTCAGAGCAGGCATATGGTGCAGTAGCATACCTGCACAGGGCAGGAGCGACACCAGTCAATCCCTAGACTGGAGCTCTGTGCAGCTCTGGCAGGAACCCAGTTAGCAGCAGTACTGAGGAAAGACGTACTTCTAATCAGCAGCCTGCTGGCATCCACAGTTTTCTCCCCTTTCGCAGCAAGGTTGAATCTACTGAGACCGTACAGAACACCAAGTCTAAAATGTCTGCAAAAGCTGAAAACATGAACAAGTGTGTAGATCCTCTGCAGAAGTAACACTTTGGACAATTTAGAGACTCCAGTTTGCCAAACTGCATGGCTACTGACAAGTAGGGACATCCAGAGAGTATCCAAACAAAACAGAGAGTGAAGAAATGAATTTCACCCAGAGAATTTAACAGAGCAGAGGGCAACAATCGAATTCACAGCTCTGGAGGTATGAAGTTACTATGTAACCCAGTAAACCACCCTGCTACATGTGTCATTTGTTGCCACTACATGACACTGTTTCACTAAAAGCAGCAATGAAGTTATGAAGGAGGCAATAGATACATTGCAATATGTTGGGAGTGGAAGCAGTTAATCGAATAGGAAACAATACAGTGCGATATTTCTGCTTCATAAGGCTGATTCTCCATCTCTTGTAAAGACTGAAAAGCTGGAAAATAAATATCATATTTACATAAGAATACAATATAATCAGTCATACAGTTGCTATGGAGACATTGCTTCACTTGCATCCATTACAGGAAGTGAAAATATCTTCTGTATCTAAAGATGTTGTTATGTGAAAATTCCTGCAGGGGGCAACATTGTGGCACAAACATCCATTCTTCTATTTTATATGCTATTATTTAAACACGTCCCTAAGGCCTGACACTGCAGAGACATGTAGGTCCAGACCCTCAAAACAACAACCAGACAGACCGTTTACCTGATCTCCAGTGTACATAAATCTGTATGTTTATTGTGTTTGCAGATCAGTAATGAGACAAAGGCTGATTTTTTTTACTCCATTTCTCTTTGTTATGATTCATTCTCCTCCTAATTTGCTTATGAAGTTCAGAGGTCAACCTGAGCACAAGTGTAAAGAGCCTAGCTGAGCTGTAACAATACAGAATGTGCAGCTGTCTGATTCTCTTTTAGGGTATCAAGCAATGAAGCCCTCAGTGAAAATAACATATAGAAATAACTGAGATACTGTATAAGACATCTTAAGATTCATAGGTTAAGAGGTTATTTATGGCATCGGTTCTGAACCAGGGGGGCCATGGCTCACTAGGGGCTCTCAGTGAGGACCAAAGGGGGCTGTACAAATGATTTGAGAAGTGTAGAAAAAATACAACTGGCTAAAGCTGGGGCTGGGCGGTATAGAATTTTTATGATATAATCATATTTTTTAAAAACGGGATAGGATGACACAATACCGTTTATATCGATATACTTCTATTCTGCAGATGAAAATGACCATTTATTAAAGATTTTTAATGGAATCCAATAGTATTTCTTCCTGGTTGTAAACAGTGCAAGGGCTTCTATTACTGTATGTCGCTGTGCAGAATCCCAGAATTCACAGCTAAAATCAAACCATTCGGTTAGTGTCTCACTGGGAAGCTGCTGGTGGAGAAAGACGAACCATCAGTATTAATTGGTTAATTCAGTATAAAAACATTGTTAACAATGTTGTAATTTGCAATATTTGTTTAATTTTGTTGAAGACTAATAAATAAAAATGAGAGCGTTATTAAGCGCATGTTTAATGGTTGCCAAAAAGTTTTAGATTTAGTTTTTCTTGTTCATAAATTTTCACCCTCCATTTTGAGAACAATATCATAAACAGTAATGAAGAGTGTTGGTGGACATAGTGAAGTGAAACCTTGTTTGAATCATATTCAAGAGAAAGTAAATTATTTGGCAGTGTATCCAAATAAAACTGAAACTATAGCCAAGCAATTTCCAATAGAGCTGGAATAACAGAGACCCAAATATTCAAACTGTAAGACATTAACCATCCTGATAGCAGATGGTCAGACAATGATGATCTTCTGTTTAAATAGACTGAAATTGATAGCAGTAGCAAAATGATAATAAGTGAGAGGGAGAGAGAGAGAGAGAGAGAGAGAGAGGGAGAGAGAGGGAGGGCTGTCAGGGTGAAACAAGCTGTGTCACAGTGGAACAAGCGTGTTGTTTTGGGGCAGTAGAGGAGTTTCCTGTTAGACCCGACCTTGGTAGCAGAGTATTCAGTTCAGTCTGTCTCTCTCCATCTGCCATGATGTTACTCTGTTCATTTCTTCTCTTTTCAACACTTGTGGGTAAGTGACATACTGCATTTGTTCTTAATTTTTACTAGTGTAATTTTTCATAGGCGAGCTTAATCTGTATATTTAAATTGAAATATCCTTTTTAGTTTCACTATTAATGGTAAATATTGCCTTCAACCATCTTTTCCACAGGTCACAGTACTGAGGATGCGATTACACCTTTTAATGACACAGTGCATGTTACAGAAGGTGACAATGTTACACTCTCCTGTAACTACAGTGGATCAGTTAACAATCTACAGTGGTATCGTCAGTATCCCAGATCAGCACCAGAGTTTCTCCTGCTCATCTTTGAGACTGCAAAAACTCCACAGAGCAGCCGGCCTCGAATGTCTACTGAAGTTAACAAGGACAACAAGCGTGTAGATCTGGAGCTCTCTTCTACAGAAGTGACAGACTCTGCAGTGTACTACTGTGCTCTGAGGCCCACAGTGACAGGAAATTCACTGACGCTGTACAAAAACCTGACTGCATTTGAGCAATTAATGAGGTTTTTTTAATTACCAAACTGTGCTTCCTACATCTTCAAACAGTGACTCATTTATAACGATCCGATTTTATCAGACTATTGAATGTAAAGCATCACTGGTTACTGACTGAGCTGCATTAACAAGCTTCTCCTTCCCCACAGTAAGAGCTAACTGCCCCTCCCACATCACACATCGAGCATCTTCTTATACTGCAGTGTCTAGGATGGTAACAACCAAAAAGATCCAATCAGTAGCAATTATACTGATTTTATAGCAGTTCATATAAATATTAGTTTCACTCATGAAAGTAAATTTATTTTAAGGTATACTGACGGCCAAACTAAGCTGAATGAAGCATTTGCTGTATTTTCTGACCACACTAGATGGTGCCCTCTGTGCAAATAATGGCTCAAAGCATGTCCCAAAGCAAGCCAAGAGCGCCATCATGTAGTTAGTGACGGTCAAATGTGTAACGTTCGGTGAGACGAAGTATGCAGGAGCAAACGGAATATGCAAACAAATGGGACTTCACTAAGCTACAAAGGGGGCAAAACAGCAAATACACAGAATCTCAGGGGATGCAAATGGGGGAAGATAAAGGAAGGCAAAGCACAAGCAACGTGGGGGTATTATGCGATTGACAGATCTGGGGAGCACCGGACTGGAAAGCACTGACATACAAGATTAATGAGGGAGCAAACAGGAGGCGGCTGGGAATGCTTAACAAAAGGGCCAGAATAATAGGGAAGATAAACAAGGCCCAGGTCAGGGAAGGAACAGGACGGATAGATCTACGGGGTGTGACAAAGTGAAGGTTCATGAACCACTTGTGGTATTTTCCATCCCCACTACAGTACATGGCGCTCTTAGCTTGCTTTGCCTAGAGCCCTTTGAACAGAGATCAGCTTGTAGTGGGGTCTGAATATAAAGCAAATAGTTCATGAATCTTCATTTTACCATCACTACAGAGATTCCTGTTTTCAAAACTGCACATATATGAAAAACAAAATTCCTGAAATAAATGGGGAGAGAAGATCTGAAATTTACTTTCACGGAGCAGGAGGCAGTAATCAAACCCACAGGACTGACATTACTGTGCATCCAATGGACCATAAAACTGTTTACTTTCTAGATGAATATACAGTTAGGACCATAAATATCTGGACAAAGTTTTTCAGTTTTTAAGTTCTGTACATTACCACAATAAATTTTAAAAGACACAAGTCAGATGCAGTTGAAGTGCAGACTTTCTGCTTTAATTCAGGGGGTAGAACAAAAACATTGAATAAAAATGTGGGAACTAGAGTAATTTTTCTACACAATTCCCTCCTCATAAGTAATTGGACAAATTAATATAACTGCAAATAAAATGTTCAATTCTAATACTTAATTGAAAACCCTTTGCAGGCAATGACTGCCTGAAGTCTTGAACTCATGGACATGACCAGACGCTGGGTTTCCTCCTTTTTAATGCTCTGCCAGGCCTTTACTGCAGCAGCTTTCAGTTGCTGTTTGTTTGAGGGTCTTTCTGTCTGTAGTTTACACTTTAGCAAGTGAAATGCCTGCTCAGTGGGGTTGAGATCAGGTGACTGACTTGGCCATTCAAGAATATTCCACTTCTTTGCTTTAATAAAGTCCTGGGTTGCTTTTGCTGTGTGTTTTGGGTCATTGTCCATCTGTATTATGAAACGCCGCCCAATCAATTTGGCTGCACACGGCTGGATTTGAGCAGACATGCTGTCTCTGAACACCTCAGCATTCATTCGGCTGCTTCCATCCTGTGTCACATCATCAAGAAACACTAAAGACCCAGTGCCACTGGCAGCCATGCACGCCCAAGCCATCACACTGCCTCTACCATGTTCTACAGGTGATGCGCTGTTCTTTGGATCATGTTCCAGCCCTTCTTCATACTTTCTTTCCATCATTCTGATTCCGGTTGATCTTGGTTTCATCTGTCCAAAGAATGCTGTTCCAGAACTGTGCTGGCTTTTTAAGACGTTTTTTTTGCAAAGTCCACTCTAGCCTTTCTATTCTTAAGGCTTATGAGTGACTTGCATCTTGCAGTGAACCCTCTGTATTTGCTTTCATGCAGTCTTCTCTTTATGGTAGACTTGGATATTGACACGCTTATTCCTGGAGAGTGTTGTTCACTTGGTTGGCTGTTACAAAGGGGTTTCTCTTCACCATGGAAATGATTCTGCGATCATCCACCACTGTTGTCGTCCGTGGACATCCAGACCTTTTTGCATTGCTGAGTTCACCAATGCTTTCTTCCTTTCTCAGGATGTAGCAAATGGTGGATTTTGCCACTCCTAATGTTGTGGCAATTTCTCAAATAGTTTTTTTTTTCTGATTTCACAGCCTAAGGATGGCCTGTTTCACCTGCATATTGAGTTCCTTTGACTGCATGTTGTATGTTCACACCTCAATCTTCCAAATGCAAACAAGACACCTCAAATCAACTCATTTTATCCTTCAACGCCTTTTGTCTGCTTAATTGATAATGACGGAACGAAGGAATTGCCTACATCTGTCCATTAAATAGCTTTTAAGTGAATTGTCCCATTACTTTTGGCCCCTTTAAAAAGAGGGTGACACATGTTAATGAGCTGAAACTCCTAAACCCTTCATCCAGTTTGAATGTGGAAACCCTAAAATGGAATCTGAGAGTCTGCACTTCATTTCCATGCCCATTGTAAAACCTCAACTGGAATATATTTCAGTAAACAGGTAAAAGAGTAAAACTTGTGTCAGTGTCCAAATAAAAATGGACCTAACTGTATATGGATTTTATAAAATCACATTTATAATTATTACAACAAATACTATAGTGACATGGCTAGTATTTTGAAAGCCATTATTTTACTCCACCACCTTACAAAACCTACCAATTTTACATTGAGTAGCATCAAATTTACCAAGACATGGTAGCAGTAGTGTAGCAGCTCCCAACCACGTGCCACGTGACTCATTTCCCCGCGTCTACAAGTTATCTTAGGTCTTTGGACTTCTGAGATTCAAATCGAGTTCTAGGTCATTTTTTTTCTAACTGCTTGGTTCGACTTTTAAGAAATTCAAGTTCTAATGAGTTCGAGAACTGAGGTACCTGTACCACTGTATTTTCATTTTTTTTTACCACAATTGAGCACACTGTTCACCTGAACAAAACAATATGTATAAAGGTTAAACTTAAGCAGACACTGCACCTTAGGCATATTTATGTCAGGGAGGTGGGTGAGGGAGATCTGGGGGCCAGGGGGGTTGCTGGCTGTACATTTATTTGACGGTGGGGTGGTTAATGGTAACATTTACTGAGGTTTTGCACATCATTTGTGGATGATAGAGAGCTGCTGTACATTTATGGGAGACTACAAGAACTTCAGGAGCAGGTATGATGTCTGCTTATGAAATTGCCAATCAGTATTAAAACGTTAAGTTGAAAATTTAAAACGTGAAAAACACTGAGGTTGTCCTTAAAAAGATATGTTGTTGGCAGGGTGTGTAGATATTTCCTGACTCTGATTCTAGATGTATGGTGATAGTTACAGATTATTCATGTTCTTGGTGAATCAACGAGGCTGATGTAAGATCATTATTTATTCCTGGGAGGAATACAGCAGCAGTAGCAGCCACTTTTCTTATTCATAAACCCTCTAAACACTCTAATGTCTCAGAAATGGGGTCATTTCTGATGAATGCATAAGGCTACGAGGTTAGATTGCTGGAGGTACCAGTACTTAAATAGAGAGATTTAGAGATACTCATTTGTGTGTGTGGAGTAATACAACAGCAGTATTATCTACTCTTAAATTAAATAGGGAAATAGAGGAACAGAGGTCTCTTGGTTTTCTGTTCCCATTATTTGACTTCACTGCAAGCAGCATTTAAACCAGTACAGCACTCAGAAGACACTGGAGAAACACAGACAGAGAAAAGACAAAAAAAAAACTTTTTAGAGAGAAGAAAATATGACTGTAACGGTGTGGCTTTCATTTTGTTCTGCTTGTTTGGCGCGTGTTCTATAGTGTTCTGGAAGAGTGAGGCTGCAGTGTCACGTTTTGCCTGTTGGGGGCAACATTGCAGCAAAAACATGCAAACTTCCTGTTACACCACTGTCATATAAGCAGCTCCTTACGACCAGATGAGGCATATTAGGGCACAGAGACTGTACGCAACAACCAGAAATTCTGTTTAACTAACTTATAGTGCACATACATCTGTATTTTTAGTTTAACAACCCAATCATGGAACATGCATTGAGAATTTTTCTAATTTTTTCAGCATTTATCGGTAATTGATCATTTTCATGAGTTTTTCATACTGTCTTTAGATGCCTGGTGTGTTACCTAATTCTTCCACTCTCATTTCTACAGAGTGCAGGGCTGCAGACAAAGTGAATCAGACTGCTGGAGATGTCTTTGCATTTGAACAAGGATCAGTGACAATTTACTGTAACTATGAAACTAGCACCTCCAATGCTTACTACCTCTTCTGGTACATCCAATATCCCAATGAGGCTCCGAAGTACATGCTGAGGAGAGGGAATTATGATCAAGGTGCTATTGCTGCAGAGTACAAGGAGAGATTTAATGCCAGTCTGGACAAAACTGCAATGGCTGTTCCTTTAACAGTACAGAACGTGCAGCTGTCAGACTCTGCTGTGTATTACTGTGCTCTGAGGCCCACAGTGAGAATAACCTTCACACACCCTCTACAAAAACACCTGTGCAATAAGACTCTGACATAACAGACTGAAAGGTTCTTATACAGGTTTAAATAATTATAATTGATATAAAATACTAGTAATGTTCAGATAGTAGCATAGTTGCATGTACAAGCATATTTATAAAAAAAATGCTAATTTTGGAAATGCGTTTGATACTACTGTATCCACTGACTTTATTGTTTTTTCTATTTCTGTGTTTTCAAATAAACATATTCTGATGATTTCTTTGAAGAAGATTTCATCTTTCAGTGATTTTGTCTTTCAAAAATTGAAAAAGGATTTCTTTAAAATTGTCACGCGCTGCTCGTCCGATCCACCTGTGTGCCACGCCCCCTCATTTACCCCGTGTGAAATCCCGATTGTTACCAGCTGTTATTTCCATGGAGTCCTGTGTATTTCAGTCTGCGTTTGAGTACGTTTCCCCAGTCTTGTCCACTGTTATTGGGTTTCGTTCTGCCTTTTGTACCTCACCTTGCTGTTTCTACAGAATAAACCGCTTGTTCCTGACTTTCCAGCTTCCCGACCCTCATTTCCAGCGCCGTAATTTCCCTGCACGCCTAATGGTCACAACAGAATGAGAAGACTCAACGAATAGTCATCCCCCCCGACTGAAGATCACTATCTTCGGCCTGGTAGTGTCCGCTTCTTCCCCCGCCAGGTGTCAAGAGGAGCCCGTCCTGATTTTAAACCCAGTGGTGTTTGCGCCGGCCGCCGCTTCCACCGCCCTGGAGTGGTTTCCTGCAACTTCGCTGCGGGCAGCAGCAGCACACACACCCCTTTGTTGGGATGTGCTTGGGCTCTTAAAGGGTCCTTAAAGGGGCAACGCCTGCTGCGGAGGTACAAACCCTGTCTCCACACCGCGTGGTTCCTGTGCCAGCGGTCCCTGCTCCGCCGCCGCCCTCAGAGGCTCCTGCTCCGTCGCCGCCCTCAGAGGGTCCTGCACATGATCCCATGCCTCTGGATCCTGACCATGACCCTCCTGCTCCTGACCCCTGGCTCCTGACCCTGCTCCCGCACCACCAGTTCCCACGCCCCCAGTTCCTGTCCCCGAGGAGGTCCCGGGCTGTTTGACCACCGCTCTTTCCCCCTTTGGGGAGGAGGAGCTGGAATGGGACCCCTCGGGGATTTCCCTGATAGCCCCACTGGACCACTCCAGGGGAGTAACTCCTCCGCCACCACAGCAGGACAGATCCTGGCCAGGTCCCTGCCTCTCGGTCTCCCGGAAAGGGAGGGGGCACCTGCGATGGGGTCGGGTCCCGCCCGCCCTGCCCCTTGGTTAAACACAATTTACTTTAATGGGCCAAATGAAAAACACTGAGGTTTACCGCAACAGGAAATAATGCTGGCAGGCTGTGAAGGTATTTCTGAGCTTGAATTCTTCCTGTCTGACTAAAGTGAAGATAATTTCCTTTTCAGGGGAGATAAGTTAGACCTAGTGAGGCCGCACTGCTGATAGTAATTAAACAAATAGTATAAGGCTCGGAAGACACGGGCTGCGTGGCTCGTGCGACACGGCTACAGTGCAGAATTGCAAGCCTTGTCTTTCTACAATGACTTTTAATGGTCATCAATAATAAAATGTTTGATTTTGAAAAGTTACAAAAGACCACACAATTGACCAGTTTTAACCAGCAAGCAGTTATGGTATTTTTGCTTTCCCTCATTCAGAGTGAGACCGAAAGAGCACGTGAAAACTACTGAGCTTCACCTAATGTTCTGTTAAGTTATCGACATGATATAATTATATCATACACTGGGTTTCTCCTCTGACTATAGAGTATGCAGTTGTCAAGATGGTTAAAATTATATAATGTATATATTTTTCATCTCTATGATATATACCTATATACCTAGACATTGAAACTATAGTGAAAGGTGTCAGTTATGTAATGTTGCTGTTATGATGTCAGTGATCTTATAACAGTTGATTTTTGCTGAGAGCCGCTTACTGCACGCGTGACAGAAGGTGCCACTCTGACTCTCCAGGTGACACATGAGACCCAGGCAGTGTGGCTGCTGTAGCCTGGTACTGTAACATCAGCACTGAAATGAAAATCATGGCTGGTATCCCTGACAAACACAGCAGCAATGTTTGGGGGGAGGACATGCATTTACTCCACTAGTTTAAACACTGCTATATAGGCAGTAGAATCTGTCTGATGCTACAGAGAGATGACTAGAAGGAGGAATAATGCAGCACAATAATTAGGATTTGGGATTCATGAGTTCAACAGAAATGAATCATCCTAATTAACTGAGTTACATTCAACAATTTACCAAATCCTCGACAGCCAGTATGACCCATTCAGGTTCATAGTCCCATATGCTACACGACCTACGGTACTGGATCAGAAACTGGGGGATAACAAGTGGCAGTGGGACGACCCCAGCTTGGCTAGCGAACTTATCCAAGAATGCCTAAGATAATTTACCCATATGTTTCAGTAGTGCTGGTTTGGGTCCACTAGCTAGCAGGAGCATTCAAATCTTTGCCGACGCCTCAGAGCAGGCATATGGTGCAGTAGCATACCTGCACAGGGCAGGAGCGACACCAGTCAATCCCTAGACTGGAGCTCTGTGCAGCTCTGGCAGGAACCCAGTTAGCAGCAGTACTGAGGAAAGACGTACTTCTAATCAGCAGCCTGCTGGCATCCACAGTTTTCTCCCCTTTCGCAGCAAGGTTGAATCTACTGAGACCGTACAGAACACCAAGTCTAAAATGTCTGCAAAAGCTGAAAACATGAACAAGTGTGTAGATCCTCTGCAGAAGTAACACTTTGGACAATTTAGAGACTCCAGTTTGCCAAACTGCATGGCTACTGACAAGTAGGGACATCCAGAGAGTATCCAAACAAAACAGAGAGTGAAGAAATGAATTTCACCCAGAGAATTTAACAGAGCAGAGGGCAACAATCGAATTCACAGCTCTGGAGGTATGAAGTTACTATGTAACCCAGTAAACCACCCTGCTACATGTGTCATTTGTTGCCACTACATGACACTGTTTCACTAAAAGCAGCAATGAAGTTATGAAGGAGGCAATAGATACATTGCAATATGTTGGGAGTGGAAGCAGTTAATCGAATAGGAAACAATACAGTGCGATATTTCTGCTTCATAAGGCTGATTCTCCATCTCTTGTAAAGACTGAAAAGCTGGAAAATAAATATCATATTTACATAAGAATACAATATAATCAGTCATACAGTTGCTATGGAGACATTGCTTCACTTGCATCCATTACAGGAAGTGAAAATATCTTCTGTATCTAAAGATGTTGTTATGTGAAAATTCCTGCAGGGGGCAACATTGTGGCACAAACATCCATTCTTCTATTTTATATGCTATTATTTAAACACGTCCCTAAGGCCTGACACTGCAGAGACATGTAGGTCCAGACCCTCAAAACAACAACCAGACAGACCGTTTACCTGATCTCCAGTGTACATAAATCTGTATGTTTATTGTGTTTGCAGATCAGTAATGAGACAAAGGCTGATTTTTTTTACTCCATTTCTCTTTGTTATGATTCATTCTCCTCCTAATTTGCTTATGAAGTTCAGAGGTCAACCTGAGCACAAGTGTAAAGAGCCTAGCTGAGCTGTAACAATACAGAATGTGCAGCTGTCTGATTCCCTTTGGGGTGTCCTACAATGAAGCCCTCAGTGAAAATAACATATAAAAATATCTGAAATATAAGACATCTTAAGATTCATAGGTTGAGGTTATTTATGGCATCGGTTCTGAACCAGGGGGGCCATGGCTCACTAGGGGCCCTCAGTGAGGACCAAAGGGGGCTTTCTACGTTTGAAAAGCGTAGAAAAAATACAACATTGCTAAAGCTGGGGCTGGGCGGTATAGAATTTTTATGATATATTAATATTTTTTCAAAATGAGATAGGATGACACAATACCGCTTATATTGATATTCTATAAATGTGCGTAAGAAAATTAGCATTTATTAAAGATTTTTAATTGAATCCAGTAGTATTTCTTCCTGGTTGTAAACAGCCAAGGGCTTCGGTCATATCGCTGTGCAGAATCCCAGAATTCACAGCTAAAATCAAACCATTCAGTTAGTGTCTCACTGGGAAGCTGCTGGTGGAAAATGACGAGCTATCAGTATTAATTGGTTAATTTATTATACAAACATTATTATTGTAATTTGTAATATTTGTTCAATTTTGTTACTAAGTTACTAAGTGCACCTTTAATGGTTGAAAGGTTTCTAATTTTATAGATATTTGCCAAAAACGTTTTAGATTTAGTTTCTCTTGTTCATAAATTTTCACCCCCCATTTTGAGAACAATATCATAAACAGTAAAGAAGAGTGTTGGTGGACATAGTGAAGTGAAACCTTGTTTTAATCATGTTCAAGAGAAAGTAAATTATTTGGCAGTGTATCCAAATAAAACTGAAACTGTAGCCAAGCAATTTCCAATAGAGCTGGAATAACAGAGACCCAAATATTCAATCTGTAAGATATTAACCATCCTGATAGCAGATGGTCGGACAATGATCTGTTTAAATAGACTGAAACTGATAGCAGTAGTAAAATGATAATAAGTGAGAGAGAGAGAGAGAGAGAGAGAGAGAGAGGGAGGGCTGTCAGGGTGAAACAAGCTGTGTCACAGTGGAACAAGTGTGTTGTTTTGGGGCAGTAGAGGAGTTTCCTGTTAGACCCGACCTTGGTAGCAGAGTATTCAGTTCAGTCTGTCTCTCTCCATCTGCCATGATGTTACTCTGTTCAGTTCTCTTATTTTCAGTACTTGTGGGTAAGTGACATACTGCATTTAGTTATTAATTATTACTAGTGTAACTTTTCATAGGCAAGCTTAATCTGTACATTTAAATTGGAAAAAATCCTTTTAGTTTGATTATCAATGGTAAATATTGCCCTGAATCATCTTTTCCACAGGTCACAGTACTGAGGATGCGATTACACCTTTTAATGACACAGTCCATGCTACAGAAGGTGACAATGTTACACTCTCCTGTAACTACAGTGGATCAGTTAACAGTCTACTATGGTATCGTCAGTATCCCAGATCAGCACCAGAGTTTCTCCTGCTTATCTATCGGACTGCAGAAGCTCCACAGAGAAGAGAGCCTCGAATGTCTACTATGGTTCAAAAGGAGAAAAACCGTGTAGATCTGGAGCTCTCCTCTACAGAAGTGACAGACTCTGCAGTGTACTACTGTGCTCTGAGGCCCACAGTGACAGGAAACTCACTGACGCTGTACAAAAACACCTGACTGCATCTGAGCAGTTAATGAGGTTTTTTTTAATGTCCAAACTGTGTTTCAGTAGTTTTGTAAATTTGTAAACTTTCCTGAACCTACATCTTCAAACAGTGAATCATCTATAATGACCGATTTTATAAGACTATTGAATGTAGAGCATCACTGGTTACTGACTGAGCTGCTTTAATAAACTAAGTGACCAGCTGAGAGTATGCTGTCACTAATCACCCATCGTGACCAATGAGGTAGGCTGTAGGTAAGAGTAATCAGTGGGAACGTGACTGAGTGAGAGCAGGGTGTGTGCTGGGAGTGAATAGGGCTCATGTACTGGGAGATTCACAGGGTGTTTTACTCTGGTGTCATTTTAGTTTGCTGCAGTGCTGCAGATAAAGTGAACCAGACTACTGGAGATGTCATTGCATCTGAAGGAGGATCAGTGACACTCAGCTGTAACTATGACATTAGCAGCTCAGACATGAAATTCCTCTTCTGGTACATGCAATATAACAGTGACTCCCCAAAGTACATCCTTCGATGTGAAGAGTATAGAACTGCTCCATTACTGCTCCAGAGTACAAGGAGAGAATTGATGCCAGTATGAACACGGGTATATACACTGTACCTTTAACAGTACAGAATGTGCAGCTGTCAGTCTCTGCTGTGTATTACTGTGCTCTGAGGCCCATAAACCTGATTGCACTGCGCCACTATGGTTAAGTTAATGCATGTAAACAGTTGGGAGCAATTCATGCTTTTCACTCATGAAAGTAAATTTATTTTAAAGCATAATAAACCAGACTTCCTCAAACCTGCAGTGTTGTGTATTTCATTCCAGTTACAGCAATAAGTGCATAGAAATATGATCTAGCTTATGATCTTATATCAGCTCAAGGGTGGGGGGTTGGGGGGCCGGAGTGTTTATCCCAGACAGCCAATGAAAGGTGGGGGGGTTGGGGGGGAGTGTCTATCCCCGACAGCCAAGGGTACGAGGCAGGACTACACCCTAGACAGGATGTCAGTGCATTATAAGGGGGGCAGGAAACACTCAGACACTATGAGCAATTCAGAGATTTAGTGATTACTGCTGACAGCCAAATTAAGCTGAATGAGGAATTTGCTGTATTTTCTGACCCCACTAGATGGTGCCCTTTCTGCAAAAATGGCTCAAAGCAAGAGAAGACAACTGCCGCTAATGGGCGCCGTCTTGACGGCAGCCTCTTCAGTTGCTCCTTGTCTGTTTGTTTGTTTGTTTTTATTTCCGGCTTTTATTAAATAAAATGGATGAGCTCTCAGCACTGAACAACCAGCGGATATACTGGGAGAGCAGCTTGTTCATTTTTACAGAGACATGGCTAACTCTCTGCATATCTGACTCCACTGTGGATCTTCCGGCATTCACGGTCTGTGAGGGTCTGCAGAGACACAAAAGCATGCGGAGAAAGGTCTTGTAATATATATTAACAATCGACGGTGTAAACCAAGTCATGTCTCCGTGAAAGAGATCCTAAGTTGTCGGGATCTGGAGTTGCTGGCTGTTAGCCTTAGACCATATTACCTCCCACGAGAGTTCAGTCGCGTCATAACCATCTGTGTTTACGTTCCGCCACGGGCTGAGGCAATGTGAGGCGATTCACGCAAAGACGGCGCGGCACCAAACACAGAACCCCGAGGCGTTCATTGTCACCTCAGGTGATTTTAATCATGTTACTCTGGATGGAACTCTTACAGGTTTTGATCAGTTTTGTTGACTGCTTAACAAGAGAACCAAAAACCTAAAACAATAGACTTGTTGTATGCTAATATGCAGGAGGTGTACAGAGTCACGCCCCACCCCCTCTAGCGAGGTCTGACCACAACGTAGTCTACCTGCAGCTGCTGTACACCCCCCTGGTGCAAAGGCAGCCCATTAGAACACGCTCCTTTAGGAGATGGTCCCCTGAAGCTGAGGATCCCCTAAGAAACTGCTTTGAATCCGCAGATTGGAGTGTAATACAGGGCCCATATGGGGAGGATATTGAGGGTCTGAGACACTGTCTGGCAGATTACATGAACTTATTCAAAACACTCAGAAGACAATGGAGTAACACAGACAGGAAAAAAACAAATCCATGTTAGCAAGAAGAAAATATGACTGTGATGGTGTTAATGACATCATGTAAAGCTTTCATTATGTTCAGCTTGTTTGGCGTTCACCATCTGTAATGACATGGAGATGGTGTTCTGGAAGAGTGAGGCTGCAGTTTCACGTTTTACCTGTTGGGGGCAACATTGCAGCAAGAACATGCAAACTTCCTGTTATGTGAGCAGTTCTATATAAGTTTCAAACACTGTCATATAAGCAGCTCCTTGCGACCTGATGAGGCATATTAGGGCAGAGGGACTGTAAACAACAACCAGAAATACTGTTTAACTAATTTATAGTGTACATACATCTGTGTTTTTAGTTTAACAACCCAATTATGGAACATGCATTGAGAATTTTTCTAATTTTTTCAGCATTTACCGGTAATTCACAATTTTCATGACTTTTTGATACTGTCTTTAGATGCCTGGTGTGTTACCTAATTCTTCCACTCTCATTTCCACAGAGTGCAGGGCTGCAGACAAAGTGAATCAGACTGCTGGAGATGTCTTTGCGTCTGAAGGAGGATCAGTGACAATTAACTGTAACTATGAAACTACCTGGTCCGGCACCTACTACCTCTTCTGGTACATCCAGTATCCCAATGAGGCTCCAAAGTACATGCTGAGAAGAGGAAGTAATGATCTAGATGATATTGCTGAAGAGTACAAGGAGAGATTTAATGCCAATTTGGAAAAAACTGCAAAGACTGTACCTTTAACAGTACAGAATGTGCAGCTGTCAGACTCTGCAGTGTATTACTGTGCTCTGAATCCCACAGTGAGAATAACCTTCTCACACCCTCTACAAAAACACCTGTGCAATATGACTGTGACATAACAGAGTGAAAGGTTCTTACACAAGTTTAAATAAGTTATAATTCTTTCAAATAATAAAACAAAATTGTAAAACATTATTAATGTGCAGAAAATAGAATAGTTACATGTACCAGCATAATTATATAAAAAAGTTACCTTTAGAAATGCTACCTGTATCAATCACTATATATATTTTTTTTTCTTGTAAAAAAAATACAATTGGAATGAAAATAAAAATATTCTGACGATTTCTTTGAATACGAAAATTGAATTTGAATATATCCTCTGTTTTTAATGACCGTCGTGTTTGAGCATAATCTTCACCACTGAAAAAAATGTATAAAGGTTAAACTTATGCAGACACTGCACCTCACTGCATATTTATGTAAGGGAGGTGGGTGAGGAGATCTGGGGGGCAGGGGGGGGCACTCTCGGGGACCCCACTCTCCTGACTCCGGACTCCAACTTCTCCTCTGATCACTGTGTTCCCTCCTCTCTGGTTCAGACCCAGCTCGCCTCTTCCACCACAATTCTGCCCCCACTTTGCTTGTTTGCCTCACTGCCGTAATAAACTCAGCATCGCAAGTATTTCTCATGACTGTCGTGTGTTTCTTACAAATTTTTTTTTACATTTCTATAACATACAGATATAATCAGTTGTACAGCAGCTAGACTGTTGTCTTGGTCAAAGCTCATCTGTACCTGATAACATGTTTCAATAATAATAATAATAATAAATAATAATAATAATAATGATAATGACTAATGGACTCCACTGTAAGTGCAGATGCTCCTCTATTTACGAATTTTCAACTTTCAAACATACGAACAAAGAGGACTCTAAGTCCAAATTGTGTTTGTTGGGCTCCCGTTTCCTGTCCGCAACATCAAATTTTTTTTTCTGCACGCCAATTCTGCCGAATACGGCTTCTGCCCGCTACTCCTGCCGTGCAGCAGCGTAGCCTGCGTACTCCCAGCATACTAGTTCTTTGTACTTGTATATACCTTTAAAATGATGTTGAATAACAACTTAAGAGCATTTCAAGTTACGAACAGCTGTTCAGAACGTATCTTGTTTGTAAGTAGAGGAGTGTCTGTATATAATACGATTTCTGGTAAAAACATAATTATGCAATCTATTGTTTAATGGGCAGTATAATTTCTCTCTTTGTTTTGCAGTAGGAGTAGGTGCAGATAAAGTTGATCAGCCTCCTTTGATTAATTAATTCCATAGAGGCAGTCAAAGCTGGACTGACATGCAACCATAATATTAAAAACATGAATTCTATGAACTGATATGTACAGCATCCAAATAAAGCTCCTGAACCTGTCGTTTATGGGTATGATACAGATTTTCCTAAAGGAAGATTCTCAATGGATGTGGACAGAAAAGAACATCTGACCAGCCTCTCCATTAGTGACAGAAGGACAGAAGACACAGCTGTGTATTACTGTGCAGTGCAGCCCACAGTGACACAGAGTGTGTGTCTGATGGTACAAAAATGCAGCTTCTCTGAAAATTTACAGCCAACAAGAACCCACTTACACTGATCAACAGACATTTCTTATAGTTAAAGCTATGTGACCTAAGCCCTCCCACATCACAGCCCAAAAATCCCCACAGATAACTGAGGCTACATTTGGCTTCAAGTCATCTACCCTCCAGGAGTGACAATGTTAACGTCACATGAGAAGATGCAGCTTCTTGTAGCAGTGCTGCTAACCATGACATTCTGTAAGTATGTGAAACCTCATGGTCAGTATTGGATGGTAGTTTCATTATCAGTGTTCCTTTGCCCATCAGTAATCACTTGTATTGGTTTATCCACTGCTGACAGGTTTATCCTCTGGGGATTTTATAGACCAGAAGGAGACAGAAATGTCAAAGAGGGAAGGAGAGACGGCTTCACTGGAATGTATCTTCAGTACAACTAGCAGTACCTTTAGGATTTACTGGTACCATCAGTATCCTGGAACAGCACCCCAGTTTATACTGTACAGTGGGTCAGGGACTGTTCAACAGCGATTCTACTCTGAAGTCACAAATGGAAGAGCCCCTTTATCCATTTCAAATGCCCAACTAGGAGACAGTGCTGTCTATTACTGTGCTCTGCGAGCCACAGTGATGTATTAAGGCTAGAGCTCATACAAAAACCTGCTTCACCTGCTTACACACAATTTACTTTGATGGGGTAACTGAAAAACACTGAGGTCTACCACAAAAGGAAATACTGTTGGCAGGTTGTGTACATATTTCCTGGTTCCAGTCCAGCCTATTGGGTAACAGTGAAGATAATTCATGCTTCTGGTGAGTCGACAAGGCTAACATAAGATCATTCTATATTCCTGAGAGGAATACAGCAGCGATCACTCTTCTTATTCATGACCTTTCGAAACACTAATGTCCCAGAACAGTCATCATCAATGTTTGTGTGAAGACATTTCTTTACAACATAGTGCATGCAGGCTCCTATCAACAAAGTATACTGCAGAAGCAAAAAACAAAACAAAATAATCTAAAAATGATCCTAAATGTATAAAGTAAATCTATATGCCTGATGTGATGTCACAGATGAACCATATATACCCGTGAGTCATACATACAAACACACACACACACACGTACATACAAACCCACCCTTGACAGAATAGTCACATCTCTGGGCCCTTGAGCAAGGCCCTTAACCCCCAGCTACATGGGTGATTACTCTACACTGCCTAGCTTCCTCTCAGCTGCACGTGGGTGACAGAGAAAGATGAGGTAGGCAAAAAGGGATGAATAAAGTAGCATTGTTCTACTTTATCATTATTTAATTTTTGTCATCATTGCAGAACGCATACAAGAGAAACAATACCATAACCTGTGTAGGGGGGCCCAGACATGTTTTCCATGTTTCACAGGGGGTCCTTCGGGAAAAAAAGAAAAGAAAATAAAACAAAAAAAGCCTACTGATTTATGGGAAATGTAAAAGAGACATAATGTGTATTCAGCCAACACAGGTCATGTGACATTTTTTGATCTCACTAAAACATATCTGGAAGCAAAACTCATCTGAGCAGGGTCAGCACCAGAGTTCATTTCTATTCAGCCCAGTTTTACATGGAGAAGCCATTTAACTTTATTATTAAAGTTATCATAACCTTCACAGGTCACCTTTTAAACAGCTTCAAAAGCATCGTCATTAAATAAATGCTTAAATGTTATTCTTGGTTTAATAAAACCAATTAGTTTGTTTTTTTTTTGTTTTTTTTTAAATTATTGTTATAAAGTAAAGTTACATAAAGATCAGCTTTTAAAATTCCAGGTGTGAGAGGAATAAATGAAACAGGTAAATTTCTTGCAAATCTAAGGATGTTGTTCTATGCAATTCCTGCAGGGGGCGACATTGTAGCACAACCATCTATTCTTCTCATATAAGCACCTCCATAAGGCCTGAAACTGGAGAGACAACAGCATATAGACTCTGGAAGCAACAACCAGACAGACTGCTTACCTGATCCATAGTATACATACTGTAGATTTCTATAATTTATTGTCTTTACAACTCAGTCATGGTGCAAAGGATGTGGATTTTTCTGATTTTCGCTCATTTGTTTTTTGGTACGATTTGTTCCCATGTTCATTGCTGATTATTTTAACCTGTCTGCTTGTAATAATTTTATGTTTTTAATATCTTAATATTTCTGTTATTTCTTTAGACTGCAGAGCTGAAGATAGAATAGAACAAACCAGAGGAAACGTGATTGCATATGAAGGAAAATCAGTGACTATCGGCTGTAAATTTGACACTACTGATGTGTTTCCATATCTTTTCTGGTACATCCAGCATCCCAATGAGTCTCCCAAGTACCTGCTGAGACAGTATGGCTCAGGAGCTGGGGAAAATGCTCCAGATTTTAAGGAGAGATTTAATGCCAGTTTTGACACAAATGCAAAAACTGTACCTTTAACAGTACAGAATGTGCAGCTGTCAGACTCTGCTGTGTATTACTGTGTTCTGAGGCCCACAGTGAGAATAACCTTCTCACACCCTCTACAAAAACACCTGGGCTGGGTTGCACCAACATGGATTAAATTAACTCTGGTTTAAACTGTTGTATGATTAATCAGAGATGCATTGCATATCTTTATTTTTAACCCTGGCTAACCCTGGATTAGTTAAATCAGTTTAAACTATGATTAAAACAGGATAAATTTATGTCTGCCATGAGGGGTTTCCGACAAAATGCAAACAAATTCACGATGTATCCTAGGCTAAACATGTCCCTAAAAAAATTAACGGAAATGTCTCATGAATTCTTAAGCCTGGAAAAAATAAAGAATCAGCTACCTTTACCACACTTTAGCTTTGAGTTATGAAGTTCCCCATTCTCACCACCTGAGTAAGTAAAACACAACAGAAAGTTCACAGGTTACATTTCATACATAATTTCATACAAAACTATACACCACCATGTCAAAGTAATGAAGGATTAAAAAGTCATTTTGTTAATTATTTGTTAGTTATTGGGGGGATTGATTGTGATCGAAATGGGACACAGCCATTTTTTTATATTTTCCCTATACAATCCACAATGTGTTCATGATTGCTATTAAATCTGACCAGCAGATCGATCTTTCATTTTCCACAGAATAAAAAAAATGATGTATAGTTATCCCATATAAATAAATACATAGTTAGTTATAGTATAGACAACTATAGTTTTTTATGACCAAAAACTGAAGCCAAATGATTCCCAACAAAGCCGGAATAATAAAGATCCATACATTCAAATTGTATGATATTAACCATTCTGATAGCAGAGAATGATATTCCTCTGTTTAAATAGGTTCAACTGTAGGCAGCAACAATATAACAATAAAAAGTGAGAGAGGAAGAGAGAGGGGAAGGCAGAGATGGTGGAGAAAATAAGCTGTGTCACAATAAGCGTGTTGTTTTGGGGCAGTAGAGGAGTTTCCTGTTAGACCCGACCTTGGTAGCAGAGTATTCAGTTCAGTCTGTCTCTCTCCATCTGCCATGATGTTACTCTGTTCATTCCTTCTCTTCTCAGCACTTCTGGGTAACTGACATAATGCATTTACTGTAGTTCTTAATTTTTACTACTGTAATTTTTCATAGCGAAGTTTAATATGTATACTTAAATTGAAATATTCTTTTTAGTTTGACTATTAATCTATGAATCATCTTCTCCACAGGTCACAGTACTGAGGATGCGATTACACCTTTTAATGACACAGTGCATGTTACAGAAGGTGACAATGTTACACTCTCCTGTAACTACAGTGGTTCAGTTAGGGATCTATTATGGTATCGTCAGTATCCCAGATCAGCACCAGAGTTTCTCCTGCTCATCTATCGGACTGCAGAAACTCCACAGAGAAGAGAGCCTCGAATGTCTACTATGGTTCAAAAGGAGAAAAACCGTGTAGATCTGGAGCTCTCCTCTACAGAAGTGACAGACTCTGCAGTGTACTACTGTGCTCTGAGGCCCACAGTGACAGGAAACTCACTGACGCTGTACAAAAACCTGACAGCATTTGAGCAGTTAATGAAGTTTTTTTTTTAATTACCAAACTGTGTTTTGGTAGTTTTGTAAATTTGTAAACATTCCTGATCCTACATCTTCAAACAGTGAATCATTTATAAATACCGATATTATCAGGGTATTGAATGTAGAGCATCACTGGTTACGGACTGAGCTGCTTTAATAAGCTAAGTGACCGGCTGAGAGTGTGCTGTCACTAATCACCCATCGTGACCAATGAGGTAGGCTGTAGGTAAGAGTAATCAGTGGGAATGTGACTGAGTGAGAGCAGGGTGTGTGCTGGGAGTGAATAGGGCTCATGTTCTGGGAGATTCACAGGGTGTTTTCCTCTGGTGTCATTTTAGTTTGCTGTCTGTGTAAAATTCCATGTTGATAAGACAGTGTGGAGGTGGGAGAGAGCAGCAGTGACAGGGGAGCCTGATGGTGTCTCAGTGATTTAGTTTACTAAAAACAGCATCTGTAGGATTAAAGGATAGACTTTTGTTCATTCAGTATTTTGTTGAGTCACTTTATTAATGGTTTTAAATGAATGTAAATGAATGTAAATGTATTGCGTACAATCTAAGTTAGAGGTGTGCATATTGAAAAGTCAAAGTAAGTAAGCATGAACAGGTCACACAGCATCATCACAGCATATTTAGCTTTGTTAGAGAACATTGTGTGGAGCCAAATGCAAAAGGAGTAAGTATTTAGAGATCTCAGTGATGATTATTATCAGTCATTTTAGACTGGCAGAGCAATTTTGGTGGAATTATGTAATGAATTGGCCCTGAATCACACCAACGGAAACTGGCTGAGAAATCAAGGACATCTCAGCCCACACTATATTCTATTGTCTTCAAGTTGTGGCTGGTATTAATCGACTGTCAAGACAGTATTTTAAGTTTCCCTATTATGGATATACAGTGGTACCTCGGTTCTCGAACTCACTAGAACTCAAATTTCTGGAAAGTCGAACAAACCAGTTTGACTTAGAACTCGATCTGAACATCAGAATTCGAACCGTGAATGCTGACCTAATATAAATTGTACGCGCCAGGAAATGAGTCATACTACAATGCAATTCTTACTTGAATGCCTTCTTCACAGGCTGGACGATTAACCAAATAAAGCAGCGCAACATTACAGTAACTAATAATAAATAAACAACTAGCTTACGTGTACTATTAGAGTATTTTTGTTATTTAGTTAAACTTTATTCCATCCATCCATTTTCTGAAACTTTCTTAATCCCAACTGGGGTTGAGGGGGTGGGGGGACCGGAGCCTGTCCCGGGAATAATGGGCGCATGCGGGAACCAACCCAGGGTGGGCACCAACACACCGCAGGGCGCACACACTCACACAACTACAGGGCCAATTTAGACTCAATCAACCTATCCTGCATGCTTTAATTTTACCAGGTAAATTAACTGAAAACCAGCTCTCACTGCTTTACGTGCTTTCGGGAGAAATAGCAGATAAAACATCGGAACCACAGACAATCGGAACTGCCTGGAATGTGTGTCACTAAAATCTTCTGCCAATAAGGGCAAAGTTGTGTCCTTGGAGGCGGTTCCAGTTTGTGCAGCCGGGTGAGAGATGCTGCACGATCAGTCTTAAGACGTCTTGCTCTTGTGAAGTTTTTGTACCATGTGACATGGTGATGCGTGGTGACGTTTTGCAGCACCTGCTAAAGTCGGACGAAAAATCTAACTATGATGCATTGGATCAGGACCAGAATGCATTGCTTTAAGCCAGCCCTGTAAGTGGTTGCATGAAGTCGAACGCACCCACAGATTCGATTGGTTAGCCTTGATATCCCAGATGTATAACTCATATTTTTCACCTCGTATTTTTGCAAGTGAACTTGGACCATTGAATTGGAGCAACTTTGAAATGTTCTCTGTGAATTTTTGAAACTTGAGTTTTTTGTAATTTGTATCTTTAAATCCTGAATTTGTTTTATCGTGAATCTGTGAACATGGAAAAATAGCAGTGAAACTGGATTATAGAAAATTTGAAGACTGAAAATTCAGAGGCAAAAAAAAAAATCTGATGCATATTTCCAATGCATAAATATTCAGTGTTAGAATTTCAGTGACATATAAAATTCAAATTGTTGTGAGACAGATTTGCTTCCATACTTATAGCTTATGGTCTTATACCAGCTCAAGGGTGGGGGGTTGGGGGGGAGTGTCTATCCCAGACAGCCAAGGGCATGAGGCAGGGCTACACCCTAGACAGGATGTCAGTGCATTATAAGGCAGACAGGAAACACTCAGACACTACAAGCAATTCAGACATTTAGTGATTGCTACTGACAGCCAAATTAAGCTGAATGATGCATTTGCTGTATCTTTTGATCCCACTAGATGGTGCCCTCTATGCAAAAAAGGACTCAAAGCATGTCCCAAAGCAAGCCAAGAGCTCCATGTATTTAGTGACGCCCAAATGAAGCGTCATGACCCATTTGCAGTATTTTTTGACCCCACTAGATGGTGCTCTTGGCTTGCTTTGGGTCATGCTTTGAGCCCTTTTTTGGAACAGAGAGCACATTCTAGTCGGGGCAGAAAAAACAGCAAAAGATTCATGAAGCATACAAAACCTACCAAGATTTTACACTGAGTAGCATCAGATTCAGCCAGAGAAATGTTGGGTCTATGGTAAAGTGTAACGGTGCCTAATGCCTGGTCCTTGGCCAGTATCCCACCAGGCCGCCTTAGGCATATTTATCTCAAGGAGGTAGATTAGGGGGACAGGGGGGTTTCTGGCTGTGAAATGTTTTACAGAGGTTCCTTGTGCACATCATTTGTTCATTTCTGGACATCATTCACGGATGTCAGAGAGCTGCTGTAGGTGCGGGCAAGACTCCCAGAATGTTTGTTTATGAAAATGCCAATCGATCTTTAAATGTGAAGTTGAGAAGTTAAAACGTGAAAAACACTGAGGTTTACCTTAACAGGAAATGTTGTTGGCACGGTGTGTAGATATTTTCTGGCTCAGATTCAAGATATATTGTGATAGTTACAGATAATTCAAGTTCTTGGTGAATCAACAAGGCTGATGTAAAATCATTATTTGTTACTGGGAGGAATACAGCAGCACTAGCAGCCACTTTTCTTATTCATAAAACCTTGAAAAACTCAAATGTCTCAGAAAAGGGGCCATTTCTGATGAACGCATAAGGTTATGAGGCTAGATTGCTGGTGGTTCCAATACTTAAACAGAGAGATTTAGAGATACTCATCTGTGTGTGGAGTAATACAGCAGCAGTATAATTTATTCTTAAATTAAATAGGGAAATAGGGGAACAGAGTCCATCTCTCGGTTTTCTGTTCCCATTACTTGACTTCACTGCAAGCAGCATTTAAATCAGTACAACACTCAGAAGACAATGGAGAAACACAGACAGGAAAAAGACAAAAAAAAAACTTCTTAGAGGGAAGAAAATATGACTGTGATGGTGTGACTGACATCATCTAAAGCTTTCATTTTATTCAGCTTGTTTGGCGTTCATCTGTAATGACATGGAGATGGTGTTCTGGAAGAGTGAGGCTGCAGTGTCACGTTTTGCCTGTTGGGGGCAACATTGCGGCAAAAACATGCAAACTTCCTGTTACACCACTGTCGTATAAGCAGCTCCTTACGACCAGATGAGGCATAATAGGGCACAGAGACTGTACACAACAACCAGAAATTCTGTTTAACTAATTTATAGTGCACGTACATCTGTATTTTTAGTTTAAACAACCCAATTATGGAACATGCATTGAAAATTTTTCTAATTTTTTCAGCAGTTATCGGTAATTCATATTTTTCATGAGTTTTTGATGCTGTGTTTAGATTCCTGGTGTGTTACCTAATTCTTCCACTCTCATTTCCACAGAGTGCAAAGCTGCAGACAAAGTGAATCAGACTGCTGGAGATGTCCTTGGATCTGAAGGAGGATCAGTGACAATTAACTGTCACTATGAAACTACCATGTCTACCTCCTACTACCTCTTCTGGTACATCCAATATCCCAATGAGGCTCCGAAGTACATGCTGAGAAGAGGGAATTATGGAGAAGTTGATACTGCTCCAGAGTACAAGGAGAGATTTAATGCCAATCTGGACAAAACTACAATGACTGTACCTTTAACAGTGCAGAATGTGCAGCTGTCAGACTCTGCTGTGTATTACTGTGCTCTGAGGCCCACAGTGAGAATAACCTTCTCACACCTTCTACAAAAACACAAAGGCAGTAAGATATTCAACATGCAGAAGCAAACTGTCAGTTTTCACACAAATTTCAAGCATTAGATTTAGAAATAAAATTTAACATGTTTAAATTTTTCTTTTTTTACTTTGGCTAACCAGTTGTAGTACTGTATATAAATAAAAGCAGAGATGTATACTGAACTACATTTGTTTATAATTCCAAATACTGAAGTTATGAAACTGTTATTAATTTAACAGTAAACAAAGTTTAAAATTTTTATATTCTAATGTTGTCAAGTGATTGGTAATTTTATAATGAATACTCTGAACAAGGCAATTCGTAAATAATAAGTTCAATCACGTAAATTTTATGTTTAAGGTTTTAAATTGCTTATACAGGAAATGCATTTGTGAAGTTTGCATTTGAAGAAGGTGGTTTTACAGTGGCCTGCAAAAACATTAAGACAAAAAATTAAGCAAATTTAATTTTTAAATTTGTGGTGTTTTCTTAATGTGTTACAGTTTTTAAAACGGAAGTGCTCTGTGCCACAGGGGGGCAGTATTCAGCTCTTGATATTGTGCTTCTGACACCGATTCCTACAGTAGCTGATTCGTGTCAACACCATTCAGAAAACACTTACCCACGTGGTAATTAGGTTTTAGATTTAGATTATGAACTGAAAAAAAACTTTCGCCTTATGTTTTGAGAGCAGTGTCATAAACGGACAAAAAAATAGTCTCTTGGTGGACATAGTTGAGTGAATCTTTTCTGTAGCATTTGCATTATTTATTCTATGTAACACAGATTTATACATGAATAATTTTTTGTCTTTATTTTGAGACATCTGTTCAGAATAAATTAAATGTCTATACTGAATATTTGTTCCATACTTGCAAACAGGAAAGGAAGCCCGCACATTGTTCAAATAAAACTGCTCGTAACATCTCACATGTGGTTTTTATCTGAAACTGAACATTTCGCACACGTCACAAAAATGTTGTGTATAGCTATTCTACCTTAAATACTATTTTTGTATATTGTTCATACAAGAAATAGACATGTGATGTCTGCCTTTCAATTATGAGTTTTCAGGTGGCATCCATCTTTGAAACAGCAGTCAACCAATGAAAAATACATTTTAACAAGCTTTTTAAAATGACTGATAAGTGAATAAGTGCATAAGTGAATAAGTGTAACTGCATATGTAGTGGCATGGCTGCTCCCTGCCCAGGCTCTTCCACACGACTTCAGCTTACCCACCCCGCGGCCGACTTTGGCTGCCACTCCGTCCAGCATTCTGTGGGGAGCTCGAGCCTTTATTCCTTTAAATCAGAGCTAGATATGATTTGAACAACTCTGAGCTATTAGTTAAGTTCTCCCCATACGAGCTTGATGGGCCGAATGGCCTCCTCTTGTTTCTAAATTTCTTATGTTCTTATGAGCCTCTCACTCTCCCTCTGGATCTGCTCTAACAGTGTCTGACCGCTTCTGGAAACCCACTTCTGACACCACTGTGATGCTCAGCAGACCCAGCATTTTATTAATACTGTAGCTCTCAAAAGGACACTGGTTCAAGCCACAAGGAAGAGCGAATCTCACCATAGACCTCACCTACTACATATAATAGGGAAATATGAGGAGGTCCCACATCGGACAGTAAGTCACACACATGGTAATTATTTTCAAAGGGCGCAGAAACACATGAGGAACGGGCACCGATCGGAGCATATACAGGTAAGTACAAAGACATAAACAGGACAAAGCAGAACTATTTGCAACAGAAAATATACATGGGACTAATTACAAGGCTTGCAGTGTGAGATGGGAAAAGCAACAAAGTTCCGCTACATGGAATACATACGAACAAAGCTACAAAATGTTGCTGCAACCTAGATTGGACACACAGTATACAGTTAGCTGGCAAAAAAACTGCCCCAGAGGCGCAGTGCAGTGTGTGTAAAACCAGTGTAATGTAAAATCAATGTAACGTAAAACCAGTGTAATGTAAAATCAGTGTAATGTACCACAACCCAAACTTGTGAAAAATAAACACTAGCAAGCAAACAAACAGTTCTTATATTAGCATTTTAACTTTGCAAATTAACACACACCCACAGATTAATTATTTATATGTTTTTAAGGACTCTACGCTCATTTCTATGGGCAAAACCCTAATCCCAACCACAACATCCTTAACCCCCCACCCAGCCCTATCCTTAACCATAAGTAACCAAACAAAATACAAGACCTTTGGCATCTGTAGTTTTTTTGATTGCAGTCACAGATTTTTATAAAATTGAAGTTACCCTTGTGAGGACTGAAAAGCTGGTCCCCACAAGGTCCAAATAACAGGTGTGTGGACCATACATGAACCACGCACACACACATATATGTATGTGCATCAATTTCAAACAACACCTGGCTTACGCTGTTAGCGATGGTACCACAGCTGACCCCGTAGAGTGGAGGTTATGGGCGCAGGCCCCCTGTGATTTAGAAAACCACATAAGTTTTTTCTTAGGGGATAGGGGATAGTTGCGATGCAGAAGAGTCAACTGTCTTTTTAAATTAAAGATGGCGGTTTGGGTATACCTGGGTCCTTTCTGTGTGGAGTTTGCACACTCTCCCCGTGTTCACGTGGGTTTCAGCTGGGGGCTCCGGATTCCTCCCACGGTCCAAAAGCGTACAGAACAGGTTGATTGGCAAGTTTAAACTGGCCCTGTAATTGTGTGAGTGTGTGTGTTTATGTGTGTGTGTGTGTGGGCCATGCAGTGTGTTGGTGCCCGCCCAGGGTTGGTTCTCGCCTGAGCCCCTTGTTCCCGGGATAGCCTCCGGTCCCCCCCACGACCCCAGTTGGGATTAAGCGTTTACGGTGATGGATGGATGGTTTGGGTATATAACCAAAATGGTACATCGTGGTAAGCTTGGGTGTTGTCTAATTTTTCATAGCCTCCTCATATTACATTGTAGTACAGGTATTTCAACTATATTTTAAAAAGCAATAAAATTCACTGAATGCGGGGGGTTGAGGGTACAGATTCGTCGACTATCAATTGCATTTGTTTCTGACTATCAAGAAATGTTGCTTATTGACTTTGTTGAATTTTCTTGTTTACTTGTCATTTAAATTTTATATGACAATACAGTAAGTCTATATGTCGTTTATATCGCCCAGCCTAATGCCACATGTACCATGTAAAACTTGTGTATCTTGTACCATGCCCAGTGTGACTAGTGATAATCCTAATTATGATGCCAGAACACTAGATGGCAGTATTTCCCTAAAAATGGCAACGAAAACATGAAGAATGTTGCAATTGATATGTTGTGAGAAAAGGGTTAAATAAATTAAATAAAGACAGTTTCTGCTTCGTATAATTCTGTCTAAAAGACAGAGCCAAACACTGGCAAGCGAGGTAGATTCAAATATGTTATATGGCAGCTAGTTTTTAATGACAACCAAATTACCTGTAACTGATAATATGTTCCTTTTAATAATAAGACTCTGTGAATATATTTCAAGTTTTTAATAACATGTTAATATGCTATTCATGCAAGGTGGAAATACAATTTCACTTGCATTACAAGGGTGGTCATGTAGACAAAGCTGATCATCCTTCCTTGATTATTTCATATAAGGGAGATAGAGCTGTACAAACATGGAATTACAAACTTCAGCTTTATGTAGCGCTACGTACAGAACTCAAACAAGGCTCCTGAAATTCTCATTTATAGATACAGTATGATCTTCCTAAAAGGAAGACTCTTGATGTACGTGGACAGAAAGGAACGTCTGACAAACCTGACCATCAGTGACAGTAGGACAGAAGACAGCTGTGTATTGAAAATTAGCAGTGAGAAGAATTAAATTGTATCACTGTCCTCTTAAATAGCACAGCATATACAGGAATTCAGTTTCTAATACCATGAACTGTTATAAATGAAAAGCATCAAAATCAAGAGAGGTTTTCAACTGCATCAATAGTTACACTGGGACAATTTTAGTAATTAAAAATACACCCAGAATGCATTGCAGATCATCTATGGCACCATTACAGCCGGCATAGACATCAGGCTCCTCCCATGTTGTTACTCACTTGCCTTCATATGACTCATGCATGCATTTTAAATAGAAGCCAAACTGTGTAAGCAGAACAGAGAGAATGTTCTGGAAAATGGGCATTCCTGTGTACACCTATGTATCCTGGCACCTGATGACCTGGTCATTCATAGCATGTGAGTAATACTGCAGCGTTTCTCCTGAACATCCACATGTGAAGCTTTCTGGGCTGAACTCAGCTTGTGATCTTTCTGTTCCTCCTCAGATGTCCACAGTGCACCAGATGTGACCCAAAGCCCTGAGTCTAGCATGGCAACAGAGGGTGGATCCATCATAATTAATTGTAGCTACACAATCAGTAACTTTTTTGCTATGCATTGGTACAGACAAACTTTTAATGATGCCACACCTAGATATATAAATAAAGCAACAAGATCAGGCAAGTTTGGAGATTATCATGGAAGATTCATTCCAAATGTGGACACTTCCAAGACTACTGGAACACTGACAATTATTCCAACAATTGGAGACTCTGGAATCTACTACTGTGCCATAGAGCCAACCACAGTGCTACAACACAGCCTGAACTGTAACAAAAACTCTTAACTGGTAATACATTGTGAATAAAGTGTTAACAAGACTCTGTGGTTTGACTTTCTTTACTGGAGGTTCACCACAGTCACATCTGCAAGGTGCTGCATGGCTTCTTATGGCTGTAATCCAGAGATATCAGTAAGAGCAGAGTTTGGTAGGTGCTGGGTAGTGACACCATCACCATAATAGTATTCAAAATGTGAAATGGCAGACAAAACAGTAGATTCATGGGCAATATTCTGTATTGTCCAGTTTCTAATAGAATTGACAATGTTAATGCAAAATCCCCAAGTAATATGGTTCAGGCATCTAGAGTAATTTTAATGATAAAGAGGGAGTGGATGAGTGAGAGCAAGGGCAAAAATCCTCAAGCACCTCAAGTAAAATCACTGGATAATAGTACAAAGTTCATGCTGCATGAGAGAGTGAGAGACTGAGACCAAAAGGCGACTCCTCACCAGTTCCCCAGTTTTGCTTAGGTTATAGAGCAACAAGAATCGCACAGACTGTTTACCTGATCCATAGTGTATATAGATTTGAATAGACCTTTCAGCTCAGTAATGGCAGAAGTGCTGTAGTATGATTCAGTCTCCTTCTCAGTTCTTCATGAAGTTCCAGTTTATATTGGAAATAACTAACTATCTAAAGGACGGCCAATTGTTTTGAGTTAGGGATACGAAAAAAGTATCACATCTACAGTATAGATCTGTTTATATCCAACATTCAAATGACACTTCCAGATATAAGGTGCTATAGAGTAGAAATGGAAAAACGGTTAAGAAAAATATATAGATTTCATATTCAATTTTTCTTCACGGAATTTCTTCTCCAGAATAATTACACATTACAAACAGATCTTGATTATAAAATCTGAAGCCAACCAAGCATTAGTTGCATCACACTTAGTCTGGTCAGTCTCTGTCTCACCAGAAATTTGAAGCACTGGCAACTCCTTCCCGGATTACCTGCTCAACCTGAGCCTAGTTTATTACTTGTCTTGATTTAGTTTTCTACACTGTTGGATGTCAGTGATTTTGCTCATTGTATGCCAATCTGAGTAACATGATGAAATCCCATCCCGCCACTGTACAGTATATGCTATCCGTTCGCTTGTCAGTTAGCAGCCGTCTCAGTTACCCGATCAACTGGGGCGGTATCTCAGTGCTCAAGTAACCCCCTTTGTTATAATTATATTTATTACTAGTTATTGTGGTTGATATCTTATTGTATGTAATTTATAAATTAAACTGTATCTTAGGTATATATATACAGCAAAAACAAGTCATACATGGTGTTTGCTACTATCCATGATTTCGGCTTTTGGTTCTGCATCAAGGATGGCGAGAGGGCAGACCGAAAAAGAATTTTATTAGTTATTAAGTTTGCTGTTTTATGTTTACTCTGGTGTGTTGCCCATTCTGCAAAGTGCCATTCTAGGCGGAAACTGCTTCAAGGAGTGGCACAGTCAAAGACAGAACTAAAAAGACAATGGAAAAAGCTTGGAGCAATGTAAACATTTGCAAATAGTTTGGAAAAGTGTTATTTGATACCGGTGTTGTGTTGTTTTGGGGGGGGGGGGGGGGGTGCCAAAAATACCGTATCTTTTTTCTGTATGCTCTATGTGTGCAAAATTTTCTGGAGTTGAAGTGTGACTGAGATCTACTGTTTCAAAAAATACAGTAACTGAAAAATATCTTTGTGAGGCTGCTTTTGGAGGGATTCTATCAACAGTACTTAGTCTGAGAATCTTATAGAGCATTATAATACAAAATAATCGACTTCCTTTTTGATACATTCTGAATTATAAACCGTTAGCTTTAGGTTTGTCTTTAAGGAAAGCACTCATCAAAACACCCTTAGAGCTAAGAGGGTTAATGTATAAATGATACATATTACACATATCCTATAGGGGGCGACATTACAGCATAATCATCCATTCTTTGAGCTCAGGCACTGACATATAAAGCACCTCTTTAAGGTCTGATGCTACAGAGAGATGTGTGAGTCTGAAAATAACAAGCAGACAGACTGTTTGCCCGATCCACAGTGCAGATTGATTTGCGTACTTGTTTTTACAGCTCACTCATGGCGCAAAAGCTGTGGATTCTGTTTCTGGTTTATATTCTTCATCTTTTTGGTATCTACTTTGTTTTTTTAAAACATATTGAAAACAATATGCAGTGATTTGATAATATTCTAATGTGTTTCTCGTTTTCCCTAGAATGCAGAGCTGAAGATAGAGTGTCTCAGACCACAGGAGATGTGATTGTTTATGAAGGAGGATCAGCGTTACTCAGCTGCAACTACACAACAAAAAGTGAAAATATTTATCTGTTTTGGTACAGACAGCTCCCTAATCAGGCACCCGAGTATCTCCTCTATAAAGGTGCCAGGACATACAGTAGGTATGAGGGAAATACCAATGCCAGGTTCAATTGTACTACATCCAGGGACACCACCCAACTCACCATTTCCAGTCTTACCATAGCAGACACAGCCATCTACTACTGTGCTCTGAGGGATGCACAGTGATCAAAAGTCACTGCAACGCTGTACAAAAACTCATCTGACAAGAAGTTCCTCTTAGTGAGCATCAAAAAAAATGCCTTTTCCAAGAGGAGGATCAGCTCTGAAACAGATTCTACCCCACATATTGTCTGTTACATCCAATACACCAATATACTTCTATATACTGTACAGTACACAATATGTGGACATTATGTTTTATCACTGTTTGAAAGAACAAGGAGAGGTTTAGTGTCAGTCTGAAAACAAATGTAAGGATATAGTTTTAACAATGTAGAATATGCAGATGCCTGACTCCTTTGTTTAGTATTTTGTAATGAAGCCCCAGTGATAATAACATGTAAAAACAGAAGAGGAGTCTATGAAGCACCTCTAGGTTTTGTTTAATAATAATCTTATTGAACAGTTACAGTTGTGTCTACAGAATTCTCCACTGACTGTCACTTTCATATTTATATCTGTGTTTACCTATGTACATCTAGGTTCATATTTATATCTATGGTTCTGTTTGCACTTTTGTACATATATCTCCTATGACATTAACAGTAACGCGGGTTTCATTGTGCAATATCCTGGAGCGCAGTGTTTCAGCTGCTATTCAGATTACAACACTATACGTTCTTTTTATATACAAAACCACACAGATATACTTGCACATTTTATATTTATATATTCTTTTTAGCACTTTAAATTAATTTAATTTGTAGCTTTTTAGACTGCTGCTCAATTTTGTTCAGGTCGAGAAAGTAAAAATCCAAACCAGGTTTTTTTTCAAACAAGCAGTTCAGCATAAAGAGTCACAGTCACAGAGTACCCAACTGGTTGGTTGAAGCAAAATTCTGGTTTGGATTTTTACTGTGTCTGGGCTTCAATGAAATATATTGTGGGGGACATCCCCGCCCATGTAATCGACAAATAAATTGTTCCATGAGAACTGCCAGTTTTCCAATTTTAAAATTCTGCGTACTATGGCATATCTGGCTGGTATGACGGTATGAAAAAGAAGATACCACCCAAGCCTACGAACATCTAAGCAAATGCGTATGGGTGATGTGGCTAGTGTCAGTCATATTTTTACACCTAACAATAGAACATTCAAATATTATATACTGAGAAGCGCCAAATGCGCAAAGACAAAGCTGAAGCATATGTGCTTAGTGCAAATAAATATAATCCTGGCGACATTTCACTAAAAGACACCAAAATGCGAAGAAGTTAGCAGTTAATTAGGGGGTATTAAATAACATGAAACAGAAAGTACTTAGCGAATGTTAGACCGTAGAAGGTGCTATTTCTGCTTCGTGAAATTGATTCTGTTTCTCAAATAAAGAGCATACAGCTGGGAAAAAAGAAGAAAAAAAACTTCCAGTAGATGTGAACAACCATGTATATACTGAGGATATATTGTAATCTCAGTCAAAAGCTTGTTTTTATTTTTTAATTAGTTTTAATATATTATTTTGTAATTACTCCATTGAAATCACATTTTCCTTTGTTTTGCAGTAGGAGTAGGTGCAGATAAAGTTGATCAGCCTCCTTTGATTAATTCCCTAGAGGCAGTCAAAGCTTTACTGACATGCAACCATAGTATTAAAAACGTCAATTCTATGAACTGATATGTACAGCATCCAAATAAAGCTCCTGACCCTCTCGTTTATGGGTATGATACAGATCTTCCTAAAGGAAGATTTTCAATGGATGTGGACAGAAAAGAACATCAGTGACAGTGAGTGTGTGTCTGATGGTACAAAAATGCAGTTACAGCTCTGAAAATTTACAGCCAACAAGAACCCACTTACACTCAATAGACATTTTTTACAGTTAAAGCTATGTGACCAGACCCCTCCCACACCACAGCCTAAATATACCCACAGAATAACTGAGGCTACATTTAGCTTCAAGTCATCTACCCTCCAGGAGTGACAATGTTAACGTCACATGACAAGATGCAGCTTCTTGTAGCAGTGCTGCTAACCATGACATTCTGTAAGTATGTGAAACCTCATGGTCAGTATTGGATGGTAGTTTCATTATCAGTGTTCCTTTGCTCATCAGTAATCACTTGTATTGGTTTATCCACTGCTGACAGGTTTATCCTCTGGGGATAATATAGAGCAGAAGGAGAAAGAACTGTTCAAAGAGGAAGGAAAGACGGCTTCACTGGAATGTACCTTCAGCACAAGTAGCACTAACTATTATATCTACTGGTACCGTCAGTATCCTGGAACAGCACCCGAGTTTCTACTGTTCAGAGGAACATATGACTACACTGCAGAGTTTGCTAAACGGAGATTCTCCTCAAATGCCGATAAGACATCAGGAAGAGCCTCTTTATCCATTTTAGAAGTTCATCTAGGAGACAGTGCTGTCTATTACTGTGCACTGCAGACCACAGTGATGTATTAATGCTAGAGCTCATACAAAAACCTGCTTCACCTGCTTACACACAATTTACTTTAATGGGCCAACTGAAGAACACTGTGGTTTACCTCAACAGGAAATAATGTTGGCAACTTGTCAAGTGTTTTTGGGCTAGAATTCTGTGTATTTCTGGGCTTAAATTTTGCGTCTCACAGCTGTGGTGAGGAACTGCAAGCCCAGTCTTTCTGCAATCAGTTTACCTTTGATAATGGCCATAAATTATACAGTTGTGTTCAGAATAATAGCAGTGTGTCTAAAAAAGTGAATAAACCTGAAAATCCTTATTATAGTTTTTATTTCCATACTTGCAAATGCATTGGGAACACTACAAATTCTATTCCAAATCAAAACAAGAAGAGAAATTCATCACATTTGTGTTCCTTTACAGAAAGTGAAGGAAAGGGAATATTCGGCTGTTCCAAAAAATAGCAGTGTCCACATTCTTCTTTACAAACTCAAAGATTCACCATATGGTTTTAAGATTTTGCTTTCCTTTGAATCATTGAACTAATATTTAGTTGTAAAACCACTGCTTCTGAGAACTGCTGCACATCTGTGTTGTATGGAGTCAACCAACTTCTGGCACCTGTGAACAGGTATTTCAGCCCAGGATGATTGGACTACATTCTACAGTTCTTCTGCACTTCATGGTTTTGCCTCAGAAACAGCATTTTTGATGTCACCCCACAAGTTTTCTATTAGATAAAGGTCTGGGGATTGGGCTGGCCACTCCATAACGTCAATCTTGTTGGTCTGGAACCAAGAAGTTTCTCATTTACTGGTGTGTTTGGTGTCGTTATCTTGTTGAAACACCCATTTCAAGGGCATTTCCTCTTTGGCAACATGACCTCTTCAAGTATTTTGAGGTACTCAAACTGATCCATGATCCCTGGTATGTGATAAATAGGCCCGCCACCGTAGTATGAGAAACACCCCCATATCATGATGCTTGCACCACCATGCTTCACTGTCTTCACAGTGTACTGTGGCTTGAATTCAGTGTTTGGGGTTCATTTGACAAACTGTCTGGGGCCCCTAGACCCAAAAAGAACAATCTTGCTTTCATCAGTCCACAAAATGTTGCACCATTTCTCTTTAGGCCAGTCAAAGTGTTCTTTGGCAAATTGTAACCTCTTCAGCAAGTGTCTTTTTTTCAACAATGGGATTTTGCAGGGGGCATCTTGCAGGCAGCTTGGCTTCACATAGGGGTCATCTGATTGTAACAGTACTCACAGGTAACTTTAGACCTTTAGGTGTATTGTATGGTTGCTGGAAATACTGGGGTGATTTTAGCATAGGCTTTGAAATGGCTAAGCTAACACACTTTGACAGGCATATTAGAATAGTGTTACGCCAACATGAAGATCGTTGAAACATATGAGGATCAGCACCTCCAAGTCTGAGGCCATGATTCTCGACCAAAAAGGGTGGATTGCCCTCTCCTGGTGGGGGATGAGTTACTGGCTGAAGAGGAGGAGTTTTAGTATCTCGGGGTCTTGTTCACGAGTGAGGGGAAAAGGGAGCGGGAGATCGACAGATGGATTGGTACAGCATTGGCAGTGATGCAGATACTGTACCGTTCTGTTGTGGTGAAGAGGGAGCTGAGCAGGAAGGCAAAACTTTCGGTCATGCAGTCGATCGACGTTCCATCCCTCACCAATGGTCATGAGCCAATGACCGAATGAATGGGGTTAGGGATACAAGTGGCAGAAATGAGTTTCCTCTGCACACACACTCACAACCCCGCAGAACACGCACAAACAAGCATATATATACACATCTCCATCCATCCATCCATCCATTTTCTGTCACTTATCTGGGGTTGGGTCGCGGGAACGGCAGTCTATGCTGGGATGCCCAGACCTCCCTCTCACCAGCTACCTCCTCCAGCTCCACCAGGGGAATAACAAGGCGTTCCCAGGCCAACCGAGAGATATAATCTCTCCAGTGTGTCCTGGGTCTGCCCCGGGGCCTCCTCCCAGTTGGACACGCCTGACTTGTGAGCTCTGCTACCAAAACATAGATGTCAAACCCCATAGAAGACCTCGCCTGAGGGATAAAGGAGAGGAATGAAGAAGAGTGACAAGCAGGATTCAGTGGGAAAAGACAACATTTCGCCCAGTTAATATTATAGCCAGACAGGATTTCATATGTTTGAAACAAATCAAGAACATAGGGAAGATCAGAGGGAGCGTTGCCAAGATAAAGGAGCAGATTATCAGCATATAAGGAAACCTTCTGAGGGACACCTTTAACTAGGTCAGTAATGAGGTCTGAATGGCGGAGGTCTGCAGCTAGAGGCTCGAAAGAGAGTTTAAAGAGTAACGGCGACAGGGGACAGATGTACCTGGCTGTTTGACAGAGAGATAAGGAGGAGTGGTGTTGGCATGAGTCAGGAGGAATGAGGAGCGGGAGGAGTATATAAACACACACACACACACACTCTTTGCAGTTGTATCCTTCCCCCCTTGGTTTCTTTTTCAACATTGACTTCCCCTGACCCCTCCCACATCACACCCTAAACAGAAATACTGAGGCTATGTTTGGATTCATGTCATCTACCCTCCAAGGAGTGACAATGTTAATGTCACATGACAAGATGCAGCTTCTTGTAGCAGTGCTGCTAACCATGACATTCTGTAAGTATGTGAAACCTCATGGTCAGTATTGGATGGTAGTTTCATTATCAGTGTTCCTTTGCTCATCAGTAATCACTTGTATTGGTTTATCCACTGCTGACAGGTTTATCCTCTGGGGATAAAATAGAGCAGAAGGAGACAGAACTGTTGAAAAAGGAAGGAGAGACGGCTTCACTGGAATGTATTTTCAGCACCACCAGTACTCGCTTCTGGGTTTACTGGTACCGTCAGTATCCTGGAACAGCACCTGAGTTCATACTGTTCAGAGGGTCAAGCAGCTACACTGCACAGTTTGCTGAAGAGAGATTCTCCTCCGAAGTCACAGATGGAAGAGCCCCTTTATTCATTTCAAATGTCCAACTAGGAGACAGTGATGTCTATTACTGTGCTCTAGGTACCACAGTGATGTATTAATGCTAGAGCTCATACAAAAACCTGCTTCATCTGCTTACACACAATTTACTTTAATGGGGCAAATGAAAAACACTGAGGTTTACCGCAACAGGAAATAATGTTGGCAGGTTATGTACATATTTCCTGGCTCCAGTCCAGCCTGTCGGGTGACAATGAAGATAATTCATGCTCCTGGGGAATCGACAAGGCAAACATAAGATCATTCAATATTCCTGACAGGAATACAGCAGCAAGCACTCTTCTTATTAATTAATGACCCTTTGAAACACTAATGTCTCAAAAGAGAATTTTAGTCAATAGTTGTAAAAAGTAAATTTACATCCAGCTCTGTAAGGAGGTCCTCCAACTTACAGGGAAAACCTTGGGGGTAGGTGGCAGGATTGGCTCTCCAGCCACTGGAAAAAACTTCTCATTCCTGAGTGAGTGACGTGTCACTCACTGCATGGCTGCACTCAGATTCTCATCTCTGAGGTGGTTCATTGTGTGGTGGGTGCAGTAAGATGCTGTATCAGCACACCCTAAGCTCTCTCTTTATAATTTTCTCCAGAATGATTGTTTATGGAAGAGGATCAGTGTCACTCAGTTGCAACTGCACAGCAAGTGAAACTGTTTATCTATTTTGGTACAGACAGCACTCTGATCAGACACACGAGTATGTCCTCTATAAAGGTGCCCGGTCATGCTGTAACTACCAATGTCTGAACTTCCTCTCAGTGAGGATCAGAAGTAGCTTCCTTCCCACAACCTGGGATAAGTTCCAGAACAACAGATGTTCAGGTATAAAGCTGGTTACTGTGGTTACATCAGTCAGAGGAGCTGATGGCTGAGATACTGAAACAAACAGTATCAATAAATGCAGCCTGAGCTGTCTGGTAAGAAGTGCAGGCAAAAGCTTACAGACAATAGCAGATGGCTGAGCCAAAATTTGTTTTACATAGTAATCTAGCACTAGATGTCTAGCTAGCTAACCATCATCTTAATCCCCATGTCAGAAATGTTCATTTTCACATAGCCTACCTTTGTTTACCTCCAGTTAGTCAAGGGTAAGAGCGAAGTTTGGTGTCAGATCATGTGGTCAGTCAGTGTTCTGCATGAATGTGTATATTTACAGAAACTCAAGAGGAAGTGTGTGCAACATTTTAGACTCATCGGGAAAAGGTGACACCGCTTGTAAAGCAGGGAACTGCAGGCTAACCAGCAAAATGACCACATCCCTGCCAGCAATTCATACCATCAACATGCTCCTTCACGTGGAAAAGTTAATCTGAAAATGTAAACTGTAATGAATATTAATCTTAATTTTTTATTACTACTTTAATAATTTCGTTAATTTTATTCTACACGTATTCCATTACCAAATTGTCCATAGGTATGAATGTGTGAGTGAATGGTCTGTCTGCCCCGTGCTGGATTGGCTCCCCATCCTGTCTTATTCTGAGACTGGCTCTGGAGCCCATGACCCTGAATAGAACAATCAGGTACAGAAATGCATGGATGGATGGATGGATGGGATTCCATGTATTTCTGTAATCTAAAGACTATTCAGGCCTATTTACCTTACAGAGTGTAATTTGCTATTTCAAATACAATGTTTTGTCACCTCTTCCCATTAATTGAAAATATCTGTAATCATCATTAGTTCAACTAGATGTGAATTAGGCATCAGACGTTGGCATACTGTACATGGATCTACATGTAAAAAGATCCTATATCCACGAGTATGTAATACAGCATAATGACATTCTTGCTACTGACTACGTAAATGGAAGGATTAGAAGGGAACGAGTCTTCATGCAACACCAGGATTATTTTTACTTATTTGTTTACTTGGGGCAATCGACTGCACTAACATTGAGATAAGGGCCCCTCAGATCAAATCAAAGTTTATTTATCAAATACACAGCAGTACAGCATACAATAGTAGAAGCAGACAATGAAAGAACAGCTTTCATGCACTGCAGTTATGTTTCAAGCTCTTACTCAAGGGCCTAATGGTGTGTGACTGATCAGCCAGGAGGGAGAATCAAACTAACAATTTGTCTGGCACAGGAGCCTTAACCTCCATCAGGCCTGTTTAAGCCATAAAATCACAGCATTTGTGTTTCTCTAAAGCAGGGGTGGCCAATCTTATCCTCAAAGGGCCGGTATGTATGCGGGTTTTCGCTGCAGCTCCCTAATCAGATTACTAATTAGAGGACTGATTGGCTGAAGAGTCCTCACACCTGGGTTTGAACAGCTGACCTACAGGTTATCCCAGAAACCTGCATACACACCGGCCCTTTGTGGATAAGATTGGACACCCCTGGTCTAAAGCTATATGTTGTAATTGTTGATTGTTGTCCCAATCATAGATATAATGCACAATGTGTCACATAGTATATCTGTACATAATAGAACCTTATGTGAGCACATAATACAAAGTTTGTTAAATAAACAAAAGTCTTGTATTGATTAATGCATATTCTTTTGTTCCAGGGCCAATTTTAAATGTGCTCAGCAGGATACAGTGATATTGCAATGAAATTAATAATGACTACAGAATACAGTGGAGGTGTTTCTGTCACCTTTGTGTTTAACAAATCATTTATTTCCTAGTTGAAAGTAATAATTTCTTAGTTGGTGGTCATTTTAAATAAATTATGGGAAATGTAATAATTTGAGGTATTTCTGTTTAATTTATAGATTCAGGTTCATGATGTAGAATTAAATATGATTTTTGCAGACTTGGGCTTGCAGACTTGGCTACCCAGCTCCAGGGATCTCAGTCTTGATTCCAACTCAATTTGTTAAAAAATTGGTAAGCTCGAGTAAGGAGTACTCAAACGTGACACTGGTGTATGGCATAGAGCAGAATACCAGTTCACATAGAGTTGTGAATACCAGTAATCCTGATTATGATGCCTAAACACTAGATGGCACTGTTCCACTAAAAACAACAATGAAATTTTAAAAAGGTAACACATACCAACAACATAAAAGTGGAATAGCTGTCATCGTGCTAGAGGAAGCAGATAATGAATCTGAGACACTAGAGGGTGCTGTTTTTGATTTATGAGACGGGTTCTGCTTCTTGCAGAAAAAAACATGAGTTAGAAAACTTTATCAGTAGATGCAGGTTTAATCAGTTATAGTGCAGCAAGCCTGTAATCACAATCAACTTACCTGTAGCTAATAACATGTTTATTTTAGCAATAATAATGATTTATGGTCTCTTCTGTAAGTGTTTTAAGTTTTCCATTGAAACATGTCGGCATATCATTTTTGCTCAATTGTATGTGTAATTTCTCTCTGTGTTACAGGGGACGCAAGAGCAGATAAAGTCAATCAGTCTACTTTGATTATATCACCTGAGGGAGACAAAGCTGTACTGACATGCAGTCATGATATTACACGCTTCAATTCAATGTACTGGTATGTACAGCATCCAAACAAGGCTCCTGAACTTCTCATTCATGGATATGATGTGGTTCTTCCTAAAGGAAGATTCTCAATGGAGGTGAACAGAACAGAACGTCTGACCAACCTCTCCATCAGTGACAGTAGGACAGAAGACACAGCTGTGTATTACTGTGCTGTGGAGCCCACAGTGACACAGAGTGTGTGTCTGATGTTACAAAAACACAGATACAGCTTCTCTGAGAATCAGCAAACAGCAGGTGCACATCAAAGACACAGTTTCTTTTCTTGATAATCAGTAGTGACTCACTGAAAAAAACCCACCCATCCACCTTCCAGCCTCGTAGAACTGATTCCTGTGCTGATTTGGAACATTTTAAAGCAATTACAGTACTTTAATAATATCTTACACTACTCAAACAGAATAACATCTATCATCAATGTTTTCCCAATTCATTACAGAAGTGTAAAGCTGGGAAAATATCATTGTGAATAAAGTCAAATGAGTCAAGCCAAGTAGAGTAATTTCAGCCATGTACAATACAGAGTGAAATAAAGTAACGTTCCTCCTGAACCCACCGTACAACATTCATGGCAGGACAGACATCATAATGCTAAAGACAGAGTTTTGGAAGAATTTATGTAGTGCAAAAAAAAAAACGTTTTTATTTAAAGCTGTCGTCTATAATGCACTAAAATTGTTGGTAGAAGAATTAAGAGTGCTTTGTACTTCATTATGGAGGTATCTTAGTATATTATAGACAAGAACTTCATAATGCATAATAAACTTCACTATTTGTTATATAGTATTCCTTTTTATAAATAATTATAACCATGGTATATAATGCTTCATGAATGCAATGTAATGCGTTATAAATTTAACCAACCAACCCAGTGAACTCCCATGGCAAACAATAAGGTTGACACTTGACCCCCGTAAATTTAACCAACGATGTACAGTGTGTTGATGGTCCCCAGTGTTTATGCACCATTCCGTGTTGATATAAACACACAAGTCACCTCCTCTGGTCCTTACCACTCCTGTTAGTGTCCCTGTCTGTGTCGAATGTGGTTAGCTTAGCTAGCTGAACATTCGCAGGAAGGCCGGATGGTACAGCGGGTTTGGGTTGGTTAGCCTTTAGCCTGCCTCAAATGCTACCTCGCTTGCCATACTTCTGGATTCTCTCGCACCAGTTGTGGCATCTCCTCGCCTGGATAGCTTCAGGAGGTGAGTCTGAGGGTTTGGTGGTTGGCGCCTGAAGCAAGCCCCGCCTCCGCAGCACGCTTGTAAGACCGGCATCTTACTCTGCAGTGTCTGATTGGCATATTCTTTTTATGCCCAGCAGCATCCAGTGATCGTAGGTGAGTCATGGATTGTTTCAAGCATGTCTATAATAATGGCTAAATAAAAAGCACAGTGTAACTCTTTTGTAAATAAAGCATTATTGTGGAATGTGTATTATTGTTGTCATTTGATAGTTTTAGCTGCTGTACAAACTATATGAAACATATATTATGTGTGGTGAAGAGCGTTCCACAGAGACAACATTGCACCCTATGATCTGGAAGTCTTCCTCCTGTCATTTGTGGAGATTATGGGAATTGAAGGCTAATTACTGAAGATGTCACATTGGTGAGGAGAAGCATGACCCAGAATGCAGCTTGCATTGCAAAACCCCTTCGTGGGGCACTTATTCGACAGGCAGGGAAACAAATAGGACCATGAATGATGAACAATCACAGATCAAAGGACTATACTACTATGAGAAACTTAAATACAAATTAGACAAACCGAAAGCAAAAGACAGCTTAATTACTCATAGGGGAAGGAACAAGAAGTAAGAGGTACTCTGTGAGTAAGAGTGGCTTGATATATCTGTGCCGGGGAGGAAACAGGAGGGCCAAGGAGTGCATGATGGACACACAAACATCTCATGAGCACCTCTTTAAGGCAAGACTCTGCAGAGAGATTTGGGTTCTGGAAACAACAGACAGATGTGTGTTTATTGTCTTCATGCATCAGTTATGGCACAAACGCTGTGGATTTTTCTTTTCCATGCTGCTTGTTTCTCTGGTGTGATACTCCACCTCAGCCATACACTAATAAATTCTGATTCCTGCATTATGTTAGCATTGACATCATTGTCTTCTTAATGATCTTCTCCGGGGTGAAGAGCAGAAGTTACTAATTGTACAGTATATGAATCGGTGACAGTAAGAAGCATGCTTCATTTGCCTTTTGCACGAATACAGTTACATTGGAATGCTTCTCTCTGCTGACCCCATCTTGCTCTCCGTAGCTTGGGGGTCACAGCGCAGAGTAAGCTGATGTGCAGCACCCTTGGAGCTGGGGGTTAAGGGCCTTGCTCAAGGGCTCACATCTCAGGGATTCTCCAAAGTACATACTGAGAAAACAGAATTATAGGAAAGGTGCTGCTGCTCCAGAGTACAAGGAGAAGTTTAATGCTACAGAGCATGCAGCTGTCATACTCAGCTATTACTGTCCTCAGGCCCACAGTGAGAGTAACCTTCTCAAATCTATTAGAATAATAATAAGAGCATAACCCCCTAGGTTTAAAAAGTGCCACAAGTTTAAACGCATTATGAACAAGAAATAATAAAATGCATATAATGCGTTTTTTAATGTATTCAGTTATTTAGAAATTCTGATACTGTGATGTTTTTCTGAATTTTATTTTAATCAGTAATCAGTTTTCAGCTGCTGGTGGCTGAGCACGGATCCCAAAACCCATCAGAGATGGTTTGGAATAAGCAGCAAATTTGAAAGCAAACTTTCAAACCGTAAGACAATAACCATCCTGATATTATCTGCTCAGAGAAAAATATTCATCTACAGTAAAACCTCGATTATCTGTCAGGAGTCGAGGCTGTGAAGGATAAGAGAGAAGACGGATAACAGAACAGCTACTTTAAAAATGATATACAACAGGTTAGTTTAGCGAAAGTTATATTAATTTACAAAACTATATTGACAAAACATAATATAGTATTAACAAAATTAATGAATTAGTTTAATTTATTAACAAAACACGATATAAATATAAAATATAATATAAATACTGTATATTAATAATGTATAACATTATGATAATAACATAACATTACTGCCACCGCTTTCCATTTTCGACAGGTCTTCCAATTTTCGCCGGCATCACGCTTCACATACTGTAGTTCATTGTTGTTCTTCCTACTCTGTAAATTGAAACAGTACTTGAACCACCATTGACTTCAAATTTCAATTTTTTGTGACAATTCCAACACCACACACGTACAGTTATCAGCCATAACACTGTATAGAAGATTAATTGTTAAAAAAGTGAAAAGCCACAATACGGCATGATAACTGAAGACTGACTAACACAGATATTTCAAAATGCGGGATGTCACGTGGTGCTGAGGAAGAACACTACATGCTAGCATGAGGGAGAATTGATCCAATGTGCATGGCTCATAATGTACCTCACGGCAGAAGTAATAATAGGTACAGTAGGAGCTGGCTTTTGCAGTTTTTTTTCCATTTGCCCTAATGGCTAACAGAGACTGATGGTTAATTGAGTGACAGATAATCGAGGTTTTATTGCATTTAAACAAATTATATTCTTAGCTGCAGCAGAGGGAGAGAGAGGGAGGGCTGTCAGGGTGAAACAAGCTGTGTCACAGTGGAACAAGCGTGTTGTTTTGGGGCAGTAGAGGAGTTTCCTGTTAGACCCGACCTTGGTAGCAGAGTATTCAGTTCAGTCTGTCTCTCTCCATCTGCCATGATGTTACTCTGTTCATTCCTTCTCTTTTCAGCACTTGTGGGTAAGTGACATACTGCATTCAGTTTTAAATTATCCATCCATCCATTGTCCAACCCGCTTATCCTGCATGTCTATTACTAGTGTAATTTTGGTCTTTTATATTACTAGGGTAATTTTTCATAGATAAGCTTAATGTGCATTTTTTAATTGAAATATTGTTTAATCTGACACTTAATGGCAAATATTACCCTGAATCATCTTCTCCACAGGTCACAGTACTGAGGATGCGATTACACCTTTTAATGACACAGTGCATGTTACAGAAGGTGACAATGTTACACTCTCCTGTAACTATAGTGGATCAGCTTGGGCTCTACTATGGTATCGTCAGTATCCCAGATCAGCACCAGAGTTTCTCCTGCTCATCTTAGAGACTGCAAAAGATCCACAGAGAAGAGAGCCTCGAATGTCTACTACGGTTCAAAAGGGGATAAACCGTGTCGATCTGGAGCTCTCCTCTACAGAAGTGACAGACTCTGCAGTGTACTACTGTGCTCTGAGGCCCACAGTGACAGGAAACTCACTGACGCTGTACAAAAACCTGACAGCATCTCAGCAGTTAATGAGGTTATTTTAATTACCAAACTGAGGTTCAGTAGTTTTGTAAATTTGTAAACTTTCCTTAACCTACATCTTCAAACAGTGAATAATTTATAATAACTGATTTTAGCAGAGTATTGAATGTAGAGCATCACTGGTTACTGACTGAGCTGCTTTAACAAGCTAAGTGACTAGCTGAGAGTGTGCTGTCACTAATTAGCCATCGTGACAAATGAGGTATGCTGTATACCTAGATCTCCATATTCATTGTCTTTACAGCTCAGTCGTGGCGCATAGAATGTGGATTTTTCTGATATTTCCTTAGTTGTTCTTTGGTATGATTTGTTCCCATATTCATTGCTGATTATTATTAAAGCTGTCAATTTGTAACAGTTTTTAAATATTTTTAAAAGAACACAGAATAAATCAAGCCAGAGGAAATGGCAGTGTAGAAGAAGGAGGATCAGTGATACTAGACTGCACATATGCATCAGCCAGTACAAACCCAGATCTCTTCTGGTACATCCAATATCCCAGTGAGTCTCCGAAATACATTCTGAGAAGTAAAAAGTATAGAGAAGGTGATACTGTTCTAGAATGCAAGGAGAGATTTCATGCCACTATGAACACATATATGAAAACTGCACCTTTAATAGTGCAGAATGTGCAGCTGTCAGACTCTGCTGTGTATTACTGTGCTCTGAGGCTTAGAGTGAGAATGACCTTCTCACACCCTCTACAAAATATTGGGATACTGGGACTATGACATGACAAAGAGAGCTGCAGATTCTCACACAGGTAAAAGTGCATTATTCTTTGGAATAATGAAAATAAAATCATGAAATTGATCTGTACAGTTTTTATTTTCTATTAATTTTCTTTCAAAGACTAATTATACCATGTAAATAAATGCATGGTTGTAAGACAAATACATTTAAAAAAAATACATATTACAGCTACTCGAGTTTGAAAACTGAAGTTTTGAAGATGTTTTACAATAAAGTTGGAATAACAAAGATTCAAACATTCTGTCATGATCTGTCCTGTCTTTTCCCAATGTGACCAGCAGATGGTGCTGCTGGCCCTTCGTAACCCTCCTAATTTGCCCCCATTGTGTCCCAGTGTTGATGTTCTCCTGATTGCTCTCTGCCCTAGTGTGCTAAACTCATGCCCTTGTCTCCCATAGGTGATCCCTGTATAAATGTGTCTGCTCTCAACATGATCCCCAGCTCAGTCATTGTCAAAATCTGTCATCATGTGTAAGATTTGCTGTGTCTCCCAATTAAAGTCCTCATTTGTTTCCAAGCTGCTGTTTCAGAGTCATATCTGCCTAACCTATGTTGTGACACATTCAAATTGAAAGACATCAATCATCCTGATAGCAGATGTTCAGAGAATGATATTTATCTATTTAAATAGACTAAATTGTTAGCTGCAGCAAAATGATAATAGATGAGAGATGGAGAGAGAGAGAGAGAGAGAGAGAGAGAGAGGGAGGGAGGGAGAGCTGTCAGGGTGAAACAAGCTGTGTCACAGTGGAACAAGCGTGTTGTTTTGGGGCAGTAGAGGAGTTTCCTGTTAGACCCGACCTTGGTAGCAGAGTATTCAGTTCAGTCTGTCTCTCTCCATCTGCCATGATGTTACTCTGTTCATTCCTTCTCTTTTCAGCACTTGTGGGTAAGTGACATACTGCATTTAGTTCATTCATTTGCTATTAATATGTTGCACATTTAACTAATGGAACAGTTTTGTTGAATATAACAAAACAATTCTAATATTTATAATATTTTTCTTTAATCTTGACCATTGAGGACATGCAACTCTTCTTTTCCACAGGTAGCAGTGTTGAAGGTACAATAACCTCTTTATCTGACAAAGTGGTGCATGCTGTAGAGGGTGAAAATATCACACTGTCCTGCAACTATAGCACCTCAGGTGACACTCTACAGTGGTATCGTCAGTATACCATGGCCAGATCAGCACCAGAGTTTCTTATCAGTGTTACTGAATATAGCCCTAAAACGAATGCAAAACATCCATTTTCTCGAATGGCTGCTGAAGCTGACAAGAATAACAAGCGTGTAGATCTGGAGCTCTCCTCTACAGAAGTGACAGACTCTGCTGTGTATTACTGTGCTCTGAGTCCCACAGTGACAGGAAACTCACTGACGCTGTACAAAAACATGACTGCATCTCAGCAGTTACTAAGGTTCATTTAATCCATTTATATACACTTGGGAGCAGCTTATAATATAAAAGAAAAGATAGTTTCTCTCAGAGAAGTAAACACATATTATAGCATAATAAACAAGACATGTGGAGACCATAGATATCTTCAGGGGTACAAAGTGTGCAGAAACTCACACAATCAGACTCTATAGTCCTGTTCACGTACAAATCGGGCTACAAAGCAGATGTTTGAAAATTTTTTGTACCGGTTCACGAACCGTGTTTCAGGCTGCAAACACACAAACACCCACCAAAAGGGTCCACTGAAAGCGCCCCAAAGAACCACCCGAAACACGATGAAGTGTACATTATGCCCAAGAATGGTTGTGGAATGTATGAAAAACTTGTTGTAGATGTATATCTTTACTATATCTCTTCACAGGTCGAATATTTGAAAAAAGAAAAAAAAATAGAGAGAGAGTGAATGTTCTGTTATAGCGGTACCTTTCAGTGACTGATAAACATGTTTGTGAGGCGCGGACACGCGGACTTACAGCGAACACCGGCTTAACCTCTGGCCCTCACTAGCTCAGATTCGGCAAGTGTCAGCTGAGCCTCTGGGGCGTTATGGGTCGCCGGGTCCTGACGGGTATCTAGGCTGGCACTGTATTACATTGTAGTGATTTCCCAACTTCTAAACCTACATAGCAGATTCCTGGATCGCCCCATCGGCCGAGGCGAATCCGGTGTGCCCCACCGTCCGGGATTAGTGGGAGTTCAGCGATAGAAGGCACAGCCCAGGAATAATCTAAATAACAGAAATGTCATGACTAAAAATGCCATAAAACACCTTTCACCTCCTGAGACCCGAGGAAAAAAGTGTCCTTCAATTATAAGTTATTTCTCTTTGAAGGAAATAAGACATCTTACAATTTAGATTTTTTTCAAATTTATTTTTATTTTTAATTTCACAGCATGTCCTCTTTAGTGTACAACAGGAATAAATATGCTTCCTTACATCAGTGAAAAGATAGATGCAAAAACAACAAGTCCACTACAATGGACATAAATGAATGGGTGGGGTCTCAGGAGGTTAATTAAATTGAAGTCAGAGTTTTACCTAAAAAGGGTAAGTAACTTTACAGGAGCGCTCGGAAGGACCCACACGCACTCCAAGCCTTCGGCTGTCCAATTGGATTCCGCCATTGGGCCAGTGGACGGTTCCTACACAGCTGTGTATTACTGTGCAGTGCAGCCCACAGTGACACAGTGTGTGTGTCTGATGGTACAAAACCTCAGCTACAGCTTATCTGACAATTTAAAGCAACCAAGAACCCATCATGCACTGAATCAACAGACATTTCTTGTAGTTACAGGTATGTGAATAGTAATATATAGCAGTATTATTGGTTTGAATAAATACACTTTGTGCTAAAATATCTGATTTTAAAAGTCAGACCAAACACGATCATGATTTCTTTTTTTTGTAATCAAATTACTATTAATTAATAAAACTGAAACCATTACCTGAGACAGCACCAGAGACAAAAAAGGAAAAAATTGAGAAAAAGAGCACAAGAAACAACACACACGCTCTGGCCAGGAGAGAGCGTAGCTAAACAAATCTGGAAACAATAATGATAACAGTAGTAGTAATAGTAAAAATTGAATAAATAATACATATGAAGTAAAATAAAGCAAATAGATGAGTATAAGACAAATATCCTCATCTCATGACCCCCAACCAGCTGTTGACTAGCTGCCTGTTTTGAAGCTATCCCTGTATGGCTGAGCCGGAAGAGTTATTGATCTGAGCGGCAGACAACAGTAGCAGAATCAAATTGCAGAAGGTGGACTTCTAAGCAGAAGAAATAGCACAGTCCAGAGGATTCCTGTGGGAGGCTAGTATCAGCTTGGCTGCCAAGGGAGCAGACATGGGGAGCCTCTGCTGGGAGGGAGGAAGGGAGAAGAGAGGACCAGAAGAAGAAGGACTGCAAGGGACAGGGGAATGGGAAAGAAAGGATGACAGAGATTTGGTCATGAAACCTTCTGAGGGACACCTTTAACTTGGACAGGAGTAATGAGGTCTGAATGGTGGAGGTCTGCAGCTAGAGACTCTAAAGAGAGATTAAAGAGTAACAGGGAGCAGTAAAGCATCAGGACCTTGTTGGTAAAGTTGAATCCAAAGCCCATTTTATCTAGCAATTTCCACAAAAACCACCAATTCATCAAACACCTTCTTGGCATCTAAAGCATAGACAGCAGCAGGGAGGGGAGGGGAGAGTGCAGTGTATAGTGGATGCAGCAGGTGGCATATGTTGTTGCCAGTTTGGTCCCACTGAATCAGTTCAGAAATCACTGCCTGCAGCCTATAAGCCATCACTTACACCAGCAGCTTGACATCGGAGTTCATCAAAGATAAAGGGCAGTAACTGGAGCAGAGTTAAGAGAAGGACGGAGGCGGGAAGCAGAAATGGCAAAATTCTGCATCTAGAAGAGCAGAGTGGAAACCTGCTTCCAACAAGCAGATAGGAGTTTGAGAGGGAGGCCATCGGGCCCTGGAGATTTCCTAGGCCTCATGGAGTCCAGAGCCTCTTTAACACAAAACACATTAATCAAAAGAAACAAAACTAAAACAATAACTGGTCCAACAGAGCAGCAGTGGCCCTACAGCGCTCCCACAGGGTTCTTGCAGCCGTTAAATAGTCCAGACACCATCTATTAAAGAAGTAAATACAGTTTATGTGCTACAGCCAAGAAAGAGGGCAAAATCGATAACGTAAGGCATGCATACCGCTCAGGCAGCGCCCTCAATCGCACGCGAGAGGAAAAGACACATCGTACCAGTGTCACACTAGGGAAAGAACCTGTCCTGCTACGAAGCGGTGTGCACTCCACCTTAAATCAGAATTACTGCATCGCACCGCTAACGCAAAGACAAACAACAATCAATGGCGAAACGTAGCCGATAAGCAAGACAGCTACTACTACTACCTTACTCACACCAGTGGCAATGAGTTGAAGGAAGTGGGGCAACCCGGAAGTGGGCAGCGTCAAAGCCGAAGTCAGGGAATGCCCTAACTGGCACCTAAGCCTTATATAGGGTGCCCTCGTGTGAATAATTGGTTAACAGGATGAGTACGCAACACCTCCCCCACAAAATCGAAAAGCCTCCACCTGCTATATAAACATCCCCACAGAATAACCGAGGCTACAATTGGCTTCAAGTCATCTACCCTCCAGGAGTGACAATGTTAATGTCACATGACAAGATGCAGCTTCTTGTAGCAGTGCTGCTAACCATGACATTCTGTAAGTATGTGAAACCTCATGGTCAGTATTGGGTGGTAGTTTCATTATCAGTGTTCCTTTGCTCATCAGTAATCACTTGTATTGGTTTATCCACTGCTGACAGGTTTATCCTCTGGGGATAATATAGAGCAGAAGGAGACAGAACTGTCAAAGAAGGAAGGAGAGACGGCTTCACTGGAATGTACCTTCAGCACGAGCAGCACTAGCTATTATATCTACTGGTACCGTCAATATCCTGGAGCAGCACCCGAGTTCATACTGATCAGTGGGTACAACAGCTACACTGCAGAGTTTGCAAAACAGAGATTCTCTTCTAATGCCAGAAATGGAAGAGCCCCTTTATCCATTACAAATGTTCATCTAGGAGACAGTGCTGTCTATTACTGTGCTCTGAGAACCACAGTGATACATTAATGCTAGAGCTCATACAAAAACCTGCTTCATCTGCTTACACACAATTTACTTTAATGGGGTAACTGAAGAACACTGAGGTTTACCGCAACAGGAAATAATGTTGGCAGGTTGTGTACATATTCCCTGGCTCCAGTCCAGCCTGTGTGGTAACAGTGAAGATAATTCATGCTCCTGGTGAATCGACAAGGCTAACATAAGATCATTCTATATTCCTGACAGGAATACAGCAGCAAGCACTCTTCTTATTTGGGACTAATTTTTCCTCCTACGTCTGACAAAAACATGATTGTGTAAATACAGCTGTGTGCTTTGTTTATGCTGGCTTTTGCTCCCTCTTGGCTAAAGAAATAAGTAAAGGGATGACATTAGACTTGCATTTACTTAGACATAATCTGTAGCCAGTTACAGAACGATTCACATTATTTACTTAACATGTCTCACTCCTGTAAACTACTATTGACAAACATTAATAAAAACACTATGTAAAGCTTAACCGATTATTAGTACATATACATTCATGTTAATTCAGACAGTTATACATATTTGTTGTTATTATTATAACTATTATAGACATGATCTCACCTAATCTTCCATTTTTCTTTGGCATTTCCCTTTGTGCAGTTATTAGAGGTCTCTGCTCTTCAATGAATGATTTGAACAATTTAAAGTTCAATCTGCCCTGACGCTCAGACTTCACCATTGTAACTGACAGAAAGTTTCTTTTGTCAAATCAAACATCCTCCATGTGACTGAACACTCGATCTGTGTAAGCATTGCTGACTGGCATGGAAAAAAAACAAAAGTGGATTCAGTTGCCTTGCTGAAAAAATAGGCCCACTTTCTGTCTGGAGTGAAGTCTTTTGGAGTGAAGTTGCATGGTATCATATGGGCGGAAGCTCAAGGACTATATAACGAGGATGATTGGGTCGCGGGAGGATATCAGTGGGAGACGAGACCGAAAGGTGTTTAGCATGTTTCTCTGATGTGCTGGTGTGTGGTTGCTAATTAAAACGCCTCTAGTTATAAAAGTGCCATTGTCTCTAATTTAGAAGGTAAGAAACGGGACACATGGGCTCTCCATATAACAGGCCTCTGTGGGAAGGTAGTAAGAAGCCATTCAAGTTCAAGTAGAAAAGCAGGTATGTGGTGTAAACTAACACTGTCCATGCCTTAAGAAACATCATACCTACAGTGAAATATGGCGGTGGCAGCATCACGCTGTGGGGATGCTTTTCATGTGCTGGGACTGTGCATCTTGTCAGAGTTGAAGGGACAATGGATGGGCAGAAATACCACACGGTATTGCAGGAAAACATGTTCCAGTCTGTTATGAACCTGCAGCTGCGGAGAAGATTCATCTTTCAACACATTTTCCAAAGTATACATAGATCTCTATATTTATTTTCTATATGTACTGTATATTCTATATTTTGAAAGCTGTGTTCCTGTGTTCGATGTGAAGTTTATTGTGCTTTATCTACAGTACATTTAGTGATACGGTAATCATGGCCCCCAAGAAAGTGAGCAGTGAGAGCAGCAAACCAAAGAGGAAAGTTAGTTAGAGTAACTGTAGAACTTTTTATCATTAGTTAGCTATGTAGATAAGTTTAAATAGGTAATCATTTGTGGGTCTGGAATGGATTCAATTCATTTACATTATTTCTTATGGAGAAATTTGACTTTGACCTCAACCAAATCGCAACTGGACCAGCCTTCTGACACAAATTAAATTTGTGTTCCAAGTTACGACTGTACTTTAAATGTGCATTAATATTTGGCATATGTTGTTTTTAACATATTATTATTATATTTTAAAGATTTTTAACCAGTGCTATTTCTTCTTAGTTGCAAACAGCACAATGGCTTCAGTCAAAACATTATACACAATCCTGGAATTCACAGCTAAAATCAAACCATTCAGTTACCGTCTGATGGAGAGGCTGTTGGGGTGAAAGACGAGACATCATTATTACTTGGTTAAAAACAAATAAAAAAAATATATATAAAAACTTGAAATGTTATTCTTGGTTGATTAAATCCATTCCTTCACTAAAAGTTTTTAAAATTATTGATATGAAGTAAACTTATGCCAAGATGAGTTTGTATTTTTCCAGGTGTGAGAGGAATAAACACGTAAATATCTTGCAAATCTAAGGATGTTGTTATATGACATTCCTGCAGGGGGCGACATTGAAGCACAACCATTCAATATTCTCATATAAGCGCCTCCATAAGTCCTGACACTGCAGAGAGATTACGATACAGACATTGTAAGCAACAACCAGATAGACTGCCTACCTGGTCCTTTACATGCATAGATATTTATTATATATGTTGTCTTGTTGGCTTAGTCGTGGCACAAAGGATGTGGATTTTTCTGATCTTTCCTCACTTGTTCTTAGGTATGATTTGCCTCCAGACTCATTACTGATTAGTTTATAATAATTATGTATTTTGTAATAATTTACTATTCTGTCTCTTTCCTTGGAATCCAGAACTGAAGACATCATAGATCAAACTAGAGGAAATGTCATTGTAGACGAAGGAGGATCAATGACAATAGACTGTGCATATGCATCAGGCAGCACAGACCTATATCTCTTCTGGTACTGTACATCCAATATCCCAATGAGTCTCCCAAGTACCTGCTGATGCGGAGTCGATATAATGATGATGATGCTCTAGGCTAGGAGGGAAGATTTAATGCCAGTTTGAACAAAGATGCTAAAACTGTACCTTTAACAGTACAGAAAGTGCAGCTGTCAGACTCTGCTGTGTATTACTGTGCTCTGAGGCCCACAGTGAGAATAACCTTCTCAAACACTCAACACAAACACTGGGGCTCTAAAAATGTGACATGATAAAGGGAGCTGCAGATTCTCACATAGGTCAAATGGAATTACTTTTAAGAGTAATAATCAAAAAAATCAAAATTCATCTGCACATTTTTATTTTCAGCTATGTTTCCTTCATAGACTAATCCTACCATATAAATAAATTAATGGTTGTAAGACAACTACAGTTTTTATGAATTAATATTACAGCTACTGGTGGCCAAACTGAAGCCGAATGATTCCCAATAAAGCCAGAATAACAAAGACTCAAACAGTCAAACTGTAAGATATTAACCATCCTAATAGCTGATTGTCAGATAATGATATTATTGTGATGAAATAGACTGGAATTGTTAAAAGCAGGAAGTGTGTGTGTGTGTGTGTGTGGAGGGCTGTCAGGGTGAGACAAGCTGTGTCACAGAGGAACAAGCGTGTTGTTTTGGGGCAGTAGAGGAGTTTCCTGTTAGACCCGACCTTGGTAGCAGAGTATTCAGTTCAGTCTGTCTCTCTCCATCTGCCATGATGTTACTCTGTTCATTCCTTCTCTTTTCAGCACTTGTGGGTAAGTGACATACTGCATTCAGTTTTTAATTATCCATCCATCCATTGTCCAACCCGCTTATCCTGCATGTCTATTACTAGTGTAATTTTGGTCTTTTCTATTACTAGGGTAATTTTTCATAGATAAGCTTAATGTGCATTTTTTTATTGAAATATTGTTTAATCTGACACTTAATGGTAAATATTGCCCTGAATCATCTTCTCCACAGGCCGCAGTACTGAGGATGCAATAACTCCTTTTAATGACACAGTCCATGCTACAGAAGGTGACAATGTTACACTCTCCTGTAACTACAGTGGATCAGTTAACAATCTACAGTGGTATCGTCAGTATCCCAGATCAGCACCAGAATTTCTCCTGCTCATTATGGAAAGTTCAGGGTCCGTACCCTACCCCAAGCCTCGAATGTCACCTAAAGTTGACAAGGAGAACAAGCGTGTAGATCTGGAGCTCTCCTCTACAGAAGTGACAGATTCTGCAGTGTACTACTGTGCTCTGAGGCCCACAGTGACAGGAAACTCACTGACGCTGTACAAAAACCTGACTGCATCTCAGCAGTCAATGAGGTTTATATAATTACCAAATGGTGTTTCAGTAGTTTTGCAAATTTGTAAACTCTCCTGAACCTACATCTTCAAACAGTGAATCATTTGTAATGACAGATTTTATAAGAATATTGAATGTAGAGCATCACTGTTTACCAAATGAGGTCCTTTAACAAGTGACCAGCTGACAGTGTGCTGTCACTAATTAGCCATCGTGACAAATGAGGTAGGCTGTATACCTAGATCTCCATATTCATTGTCTTTACAGCTCAGTCGTGGCACAAAGGATATGGATTTTTCTGATCTTTAGTTGTTCTTTGGTATGATTTGTTCCCATATTCATTGCTGATTATTATAAACTGTCAATTTGTAACAGTTTTTAAATACCATTAACTATTCTGTTTATTTCCTGTGTGGGTCATTCCATGCGCTCCTGTAAAGTTACTTACCCTTTTTAGGTAAAACTCTGACTCCAGTTTAATTAAAGATCTTTTATGGCATTTTTAGAGCTGAACAGAGAATAAATCAAGCCAGAAGAAATGTCAGTGTAGAAGAAGGAGGATCAGTGATACTAGACTGCGCATATGCATCAGTCAATACAAACCCAGATCTCTTCTGGTACATCCAATATCCCAATGAGGCTCCGAAGTACATGCTGAGAAGAGGGAATTATGGAGAAGTTGATACTGCTCCAGAGTACAAGGAGAAATTTAATGCCAATCTGGACAAAACTGCAATGACTGTACCTTTAACAGTACAGAATGTGCAGCTGTCAGACTCTGCTGTGTATTACTGTGCTCTGAGGCTTAGAGTGAGAATGACCTTCTCACACCCTCTACAAAATACTGGGGCACTGGGACTGTGACATGACAAAGAGAGCTGCAGATTCTCACACAGGTAAAAGTGCATTATTCTTTGGAATAATGAAAATAAAATCATGAAATTGATCTGTACAGTTTATATTTTCTATTAATTTTCTTTCAAAGACTAATTATACCATGTAAATAAAAGCATGGTTGTAAGACAAATACATTTTTAAAAAATACATATTACAGCTACTCGAGGCTGAAAACTGAAGTTTTGAAGATATTTTACAATAAAGTTGGAATAACAAAGATTCAAACATTCTGTCATGATCTGTCCTGTCTTTTCCCAATGTGGCCAGCAGATGGTGCTGCTGGCCTTCCGTAACCTTCCTAATTTGCCCCCATTGTGTCCCTGTGTTGATGTTCTCCTGATTGCTCTCTGCCCTAGTGTGCTAAACTCATGCTCTTGTCTCCCGTAGGTGATCCCTGTATAAATGTGTCTGCTCTCATGATGATCCCCAGCTTGGTCATTGTCAAAATCTGTCATCATGTGTAAGGTTTGCTGTGTCTCCCAATTAAAGTCCTCGTTTGTTTCCAAGCTGCTGTTTCAGAGTCATATCTGCCTAACCTATGTTGTGACACATTCAAATTGAAAGACATCAATCATCCTGATAGCAGATGTTCAGAGAATGATATTTATCTATTTAAATAGACTAAATTGTTAGCAGCAATAAAATTATGAAAAAAAAGTGTGTGAGAGAGAGAGAGAGAGAGAGAGGGAGGGAGGGAGAGCTGTCAGGGTGAAACAAGCTGTCACAGTGGAACAAGCGTGTTGTTTTGGGGCAGTAGAGGAGTTTCCTGTTAGACCCGACCTTGGTAGCAGAGTATTCAGTTCAGTCTGTGTCTCTCCATCTGCCATGATGTTACTCTGTTCATTCCTTCTCTTTTCAGCACTTGTGGGTAAGTGACACACTGCATTTAGTTCATTCATTTGCTATTAATATGTTGCACATTTAACTAATGGAACAGTTTTGTTGAATATAACAAAACAATTCCAATATTTATAATATTTTTCTTTAATCTTGACCATTGAGGACATGCAACTCTTCTTTTCCACAGGTAGCAGTGTTGAAGGTACAATAACCTCTTTATCTGACAAAGTGATGCATGTTTTAGAGGGTGAAAATATCACACTGTCCTGCAACTATAGCACCTCAGGTGACACTCTACAGTGGTATCGTCAGTATCCCAGATCAGCACCAGAGTTTCTTATCAGTATTACTGGATACAGCCCTAAAACGAATGCAAAACATCCATTTTCTCGAATGGCTGCTGAGGCTGACAAGAATAACAAGCGTGTAGATCTGGAGCTCTCCTCTACAGAAGTGACAGACTCTGCAGTGTACTACTGTGCTCTGAGGCCCACAGTGACAGGAAACTCACTGACACTGTACAAAAACATGACTGCATCTCAGCAGTTACTAAGGTTCATTTAATCCATTTATATACACTTGGGAGCAGCTCATAATATAAAAGAAAAGATAGTTTCTCTCAGAGAAGTAAACACATATTATAGCATAATAAACAAGACATTTGGAGACCATAGATATCTTCAGGGGTACAAAGTGTGCAGAAACTCACACAGTCAGACTCTATAGCAGTAAGTTAGTAATTTAAACATAGGAATTTACAGTGGTACCTCGACCCACGAAAAGTCCTGTTCACGTACAAATTGGGTTACAAACCAGATGTTTGAAAATTTTTTGTACCGGTTCACGAACCGTGTTTCAGGCTGCAAACACACAAACACCCACCAAAAGGGTCCACTGAAAGCACCCCAAAGAACCACTCGAAACGCAAAGAAGTGTACGTTATGCCCAAGAATGGTTGTGGAATGTATGAAAAACTTGTTGTAGATGTATATCTTTACTATATCTCTTCACAGGTCAAATATTTGAAAAAAGAAAAAAAATAGAGAGAGAGTGAATGTTCTGTTATAGCGGTACCTTTCAGTGATTGATAAACATGTTTGTGAGGCGCGGACACGCGGAGTTACAGCGAACACCGGTTTAACCTCTGTGGCCCTCACTAGCTCAGATTCGGCAAGTGTCAGCTGAGCCTCTGGGGCGTTATGGGTCGCCGGGTCCTGACGGGTATCTAGGCTGGCACTGTATTACATTGTAGTGATTTCCCAACTTCTAAACCTACATAGCAGATTCCTGGATCGCCCCATCGGCCGAGGCGAATCCGGTGTGCCCCACCGTCCAGGATTAGTGGGAGTTCAGCGATAGAAGGCACAGCCCAGGAGTAATCTAAATAACAGAAATGTCATGACTAAAAATGCCATAAAACACCTTTCACCTCCTGAGACCCGAGGAAAAAAGTGTCCTTCAATTATAAGTTATTTCTCTTTGAAGGAAATAAGACATCTTACAATTTAGATGTTTTCAAATTTATTTTTATTTTTAATTTCACAGCATGTCCTCTTTAGTGTACAACAGGAATAAATATGTTTCCTTACATCAGTGAAAAGATAGATGCAAAAACAACAAGTCCACTACAATGGACATAAATGAATGGGTGGGGTCTCAGGAGGTTAATTAAATTGAAGTCAGAGTTTTACCTAAAAAGGGTAAGTAACTTTACAGGAGCGCTTGGAAGGACCCACACGCACTCCAAGCCTTCGGCTGTCCAATTGGATTCCGCCATTAGGCCAGTGGACGGTTCCTACACAGCTGTGTATTACTGTGCAGTGCAGCCCACAGTGACACAGTGTGTGTGTCTGATGGTACAAAAACTCAGCTACAGCTTATCTGACAATTTAAAGCAACCAAGAACCCATCATGCACTGAATCAACAGACATTTCTTGTAGTTACAGGTATGTGAATAGTAATATATAGCAGTATTATTGGTTTGAATGAATTCACTTTGTGCTAAAATATCTGATTTTAAAAGTCAGACCAAACACGACCATGATTTCTTTTTTTTGTAATCAAATTACTATTAATTAATAAAACTGAAACCATTACCTGAGACAGCACGAGACAAAAAAGGAAAAAATTGAGAAAATGAGCATAAGGAACAACACACACGCTCTGGCCAGGAGAGAGCGTAGCTAAACAGATCTGGAAACAATAATGATAACAGTAGTAGTAATAGTAAAAATTGAATAAATAATACATATGAAATAAAATAAAGCAAATAGATGAGTATAAGACAAATATCCTCATCTCATGACCCCCAACCAGCTGTTGACTAGCTGCCTGTTTTGAAGCTATCCCTGTATGGCTGAGCCGGAAGAGTTATTGATCTGAGCGGCAGACAACAGTAGCAGAATCAAATTGCAGAAGGTGGACTTCTAAGCAGAGGAAATAGCACAGTCCAGAGGCTTCCTGTGGGAGGCTAGTATCAGCTTGGCTGCCAAGGGAGCAGACATGGGGAGCCTCTGCTGGGAGGGAGGAAGGGAGAGAGAAGAGAGGACCAGTAGAAGAAGGACTGCAAGAGACAGGGGAATGGGAAAGAACGGCCATGAAATCCCCGGGGGCAGCAGCAGGAGGACAGTCCCAGAATGTATGAGGAAGGGGCCAAGGACTTGAAGGGCTGACATGGTGGGTCAGACTCCAATCCCATGACACAACACTACCTGCAGTGGGGTACAATCTAGGAAGAAATTTAAATTGGGTTAGCTGGTGATTGGGATTTTTAGAACAAATTTTAATCTTTTGAAAGATGACACTATAGGATATCATAGGGGTTGGTGAATGATCCATCTGCCAGCTAGATATGATGGGGAGAGGTTTACGAGAGGATTTGCAGAGGAGGGAATATAGGCTAGACACAGGCTTACTGTAGATTTGGCAGAAAGGGTTGAGGCAAATAGGCATAGAGGATGAAGTGAAAGAGGACAGGAGGGAGCGACACTACATGGACCTCAGTTGGAGGTGGAAGGAGTAGGAGGTAGAAGGAAGAGATTGGAACGTTTGGCCTTAGGGTGAAAACATCATGGCACAAAATCAGGGAAGGTGATCAGGGTGGAATGTTTAACAGAAGGTCTCTTGTACAGTATTTCCAAAGAAATGCAGAAATGATAGACTTAACGAAGGTCCAGTATTTGTGTGGAGGAGAAAGAGGGATCAGGGAAATAATTAAATTAATCAGAGGCATCACATTCATTTTAATAATATCAAGCCTTATCTGGAATGACATGGGTAAAGAGGACCATGAGGTGATCGAGACTTTGATACACTCCGAGAACACGGCGGAAGCCAGCAGCTGCAAGGTAGAGTTAAGAGAAGGATGGAGATGGGAAGCAGAAATGGCAGAATTCAGCATCCAGAAGAGCAGAGTGGAAACCTGCTTCCAACAAGCAGATAGGAGTTTGAGAGGGAGGCCATCGGGCCCTGGAGATTTCCTAGGGCTCATGGAGTCCAGAGCCTCTTTAAGTTCGATGAGAAGTCAAAAAGGAGCATCGAGCACAGAGGCTTTGGCCCTGAGAGCCAAGGGAGGCGTGAAGCATTGAAAAATGAATCAGGATCAGAAGATGGACAGCTGGGGGGGGGGGCAGGGAGAATAATTTCGAAAAAAACTGACAAAAAGCAGTTACAGTGGCACCTTGGTTTGCGAGCACAATTCGTTCCGGAAACATGCTCGTAATCCAAATCACTCGTATATCAAAGCAAATTTTCTCATTAGAAATTCAGATGATTCGTTCCACAACCCAAAAACATTCATATAAAAATGATTCATACAAAAAAAAACGACACGAGGACAGCATACGTACTCAACACACACGGAGAACTGGCGGATACTCGAACCCCAGAGATGTGAGACGACAGTGCTAACCACTGCGCCACCATGTATGCTCTTCTTTTATCCGGTTCATTTTGTGTTTAAATGCAAAAGAAAATCATATTTAGTTGGAATTTTTTGGGGCCGGGAACCAATTAATTGGTTTTCCATTATATCTTATGGGGAAAATTCGATCAGAACTTGAACTTTTTAAGATTCGATCCAGAGTTCTGAACGGATTAAGTTCGAGTTCTGAGGTACCACTGTATTCTAAATAAGTCCATAATTGCAATGGTTTCATATTTGGTTAGATTTTGCTTTAAAAAGCTTGTAACTTTCCTAGTGCGCTCAGAAGGACCGACACACATTCAGAATCTTCGGCTGCCCAAATAAATTCTGCTGTTGGGCCAGTGGGCAGCTCTCTACCGTATTCACAATTCACAAATAAGTAAGTCTGATCACAAACATGCAGGGATTTCCTCTTGCCATTTCCAGAGCCACTTTCTATAATGAATCAAAAGGTGTTGTATATAGTATAAACTGTATAGCATTCAAACTCATTAATCGGGAAAAAAAAGACAACGCCCAATGGTTTGATCTTGATTTTATATAAGTTTCTAAGAGTTGACAGGATTGGAAACCTACTCCCTGCTTCCTGGTTGTTGGGCTTTGCTTTCATGAGAAAAGCTTTGAAATCTCGGTATTATCTGTCACTACCTTTCCCTGTTGTCATCTGATTAAAAGAAAAAAACACAGGAATGTGTAATGCGGCGCTAAGTAGAAATGCAGTAGAGTACAAAGTAAAAATATTTGCTATAAGATGTAGTAGGGTAAATGTCAAAAGTATCCATGGCTAAATCTATTTAAGTACAACTATGTGAAAAATATACTTAAGCACAGTAACAAAGTAATTGTATTTTGTTACTTTCCACCACTTTTTTCATTAGATACTATTTTAATAGAGAACAGCACTCATACCTCCCGAAATGCTTGTTTTATACATGGAGAGTGTAACTGTTCACACTCAGCACATTCAGCACCTTCTCTGTCTGCTCCTCCTTCCTTCTGCCCCTCCCACATCACAGCCCAAACATCCCCACAGAAAAACTGAGGCTGTCCATTTGGCTTCTAGTCATCTACCCTCCAGGAGTGACAATGTTAACGTCACATGAGAAGATGCAGCTTCTTGTAGCAGTGCTGCTAACCATGACATTCTGTAAGTATGTGAAACCTCATGGTCAGTATTGGATGGTAGTTTCATTATCAGTGTTCCTTTGCTCATCAGTAATCACTTGTATTGGTTTATCCACTGCTGACAGGTTTATCCTCTGGGGATAATATAGAGCAGAAGGAGACAGAAATGTCAAAGGAGGAAGGAGAGACGGCTTCACTGGAATGTATCTTCAGCACAAGCAGTGCTTACTATTACATCTACTGGTACCGCCAGTATCCTGGAACAGCACCTGAGTTCATACTGTACAGAGGGTCAGCCAGTGGCACTGCAGGGTTTGCAGGGAGATTCTCCTCAAATGCTGATAAGTCATCAGGAAAAGCCCCTTTATCCATTTCAAATGTCCAACTAGGAGACAGTGCTTTCTATTACTGTGCTCTGAGAACCACAGTGATGTATTAATGCTAGAGCTCATACAAAAACCTGCTTCACCTGCTTACACACAATTTACTTTAATGGGGTAACTGAAGAACACTGAGGTTTACCGCAACAGGAAATAATGTTGGCAGGTTGTGTACATATTCCCTGGCTCCAGTCCAGCCTGTGTGGTAACAGTTAAGATAATTCATGCTCCTGGTGAATCGACAAGGCTAACATGAGATCATTCTATATTCCTGACAGGAATACAGTAACAAACATTCTTCTCATTTATGAACCCTTGAAACACTGATGTCCCAGAACAAGAAAAATTTTGATAGTCGTCATCAATGTTACTCTGTTGAATACATGTCTTAGCATGTAGACCACTATCAACACTCCCAAAATACATACATAGTATAGGAGCAAAAATGAATGTAATGTACAAAGCAAATTTGTATGTCTAATGTGATGTTACAGATACAGTAACTGACTCATATGTAATATATATGTTTCCTGCTGGGGGCGACACTGCAGCACAATCATCTATTTTTTTATCCCAAACATGCTCCTCAGTTACAGTCTGATGCTGCAGAGAGATTTGGGTCAAAAAATCTGACAAAACAACCAAAACACTCTGTTTACCGGATACTTAGTGTACATAGATTTGTCTGCTTATTGGTTTACAGATCAATTAGAACACAGCAGCCATGGATTATTTATAGTATTTGCTCCATGTTTCTTTGGTATCTATTATTTTAAATTTTTTAATTTGACGCTAAGCTGACTCTAATACTGAGATGCTACAAAAGGGCCTGATTACCTCTATCAGGTGTTGGGCTGGGAACAATTAGTCGACGATGTCGATTATAAAAATGTGTCGACGTGGAATTTTAGTGTCGACGCGTTGTGTAAAACTACGTAAATGTTTTGTAACTGCAATGCACTACGTGATGAGCTAAACGTATTGTAAGGGAAAGTACTTTGTCCCCTCGGGAGCACTTTAACGCTGTCCTTTTAAGAATCACGCAAAAAAACAGTCTGCTAATAACTAGGGTCTAGTATATTGATATCAACACAGCAATAATTTATAACAGCAAATTTAAAATTTGCTGTTATTCACGTGGTTCATATTAATCTTCATGAGCAGACAAAGCAGTGTGGAAGGTTGTTTTCATAAAAGGACCTCAAATCCCTGCACTCCAGTATTATGATTTGTAATATTTGTTTTATTTTATTGAAGACTAATACCTAAAAATGAGGGTTATTAAAAGAGTTAACAAAATAAACCATAAAATAAAAAGAGTTAAGTGCACAGTTCATGGTTGTCAGGTGTCTAATTTTATAGTTTTTTGCCAAAATAGTTTTAGATTTAGTTTCTGTTGTTCATAAATTTTCACCCTCTGTTTTGAGAACAATATCATAAACAGTAAAGAAGAGTGTTGGTGGACGCAGTTGACCTTGGTTAGAAAATATCCATTGCTTTATAAAATAAATTAATTACGTAAAGGTCTTGCAAATCTAAGGATGTTGTTATATAGAATTCCTGCAGGGGGCGACATTGTACCACAACCATCCATTCTTCTCATATAAGTGCCTCCTTATAGCCTGACACTGCAGGGAGATCTGCATATACACACTGGAAGCAACAACCAGACAGACTGCTTACCTGATCCATAGCATACATAGATTTCTATACTTATTGTCTTTACAGCTCAGTCATGGTGCAAAGGATGTGGATTTTTCTGATCTTTGCTTGTTTGTTTGTTGGTATGATTTGTTCCAATGTTCATTGCTGATTTTTTAAACTGAGTGCTAGTAATAATTTTATGTATTTAATGACTTAATATTTATTTTATTTCCTTAGAGTGCAGAGCTGAAGACAGAATAGAACAAACCAGAGGAAATGTCATTAAAGGTGAAGGAGAATCAGTGACACTAGACTGCACATATGCATCAGTCAGCACAATCCCAACTCTCTTCTGGTACATCCAATATCCCAATGAGTCTCCCAAGTACCTGCTGAGATGGCTTGGATCAGGAGCTCCTGAAAATGCTCCAGATTTTAAGGAGAGATTTCATGCCAGTCCGAACAAAACTATGAAAACTATACCATTAACAGTGCAGAATGTGCAGCTGTCAGACTCTGCTGTGTATTACTGTGCTCTGAGGCCCACAGTGAGAATAACCTTCTCACACGCTCTACAAAAACCCCTGAGTACTAAGAATAAGGTCATTATGTGACATGATAGAGAGCAACACACATTGCAAGTTCTCACACAGGTAAAAGGGCATTAGTCTTAGGAGTAATAATAAAAAAAATCTTAATTGATATGTACATTTTTATTTTCAGTTAAGTTTCCTTCATAGATTAATAATACCACATAAATACATAGTTTTCATACACTAATAGAAATTTTATGAATGAATATTACAGCTTCTGGTGACCAAAAACTGAAGACAAATGATTCCCAATAAAGCTGGAATAACAAAGACCAAAACAATTAAACTGGAAGATATTAACTGTTCTGATAGCAGATGTTCAGACAATGATATTATTCAGTTTAAATAGACTGAACCTGATAGCAGTAGAAAAATGATAAGTGAGAGAGAGAGAGAGAGAGGGAGGGCTGTCAGGGTGAAACAAGCTGTGACACAGTGGAACAAGCGTGTTGTTTTGGGGCAGTAGAGGAGTTTCCAGTTAGACCCGACCTTGGTAGCAGAGTATTCAGTTCAGTCTGTCTCTCTCCATCTGCCATGATGTTACTCTGTTCAGTTCTTCTCTTTTCAGCACTTATTGGTAAGTGACATACTGCATTTAGTTCTTTCCTTTTACCTGTGTCATTTTTCATAGATGAGATTAATGTGTATATTTAAAACTTACAGTAATTGCTAAATCATCTTTTCCACAGGTCACAGTACTGAGGATGCAATTACACCTTTTAATGACACAGTCCATGCTACAGAAGGTGACAATGTTACACTCTCCTGTAACTACAGTGGATTAGTTTACAATCTACAGTGGTATCGTCAGTATCCCAGATCAGCACCAGAGTTTCTCCTGCTCATCTTAGAGACTGCAAAAGATCCACAGAGAAGAGAGCCTCGAATGTCTACTATGGTTCAAAAGGAGAACAAGCTTCTACATCTGGAGCTCTCCTCTACAGAAGTGACAGACTCTGCAGTGTACTACTGTGCTCTGAATCCCACAGTGACAGGAAACTCACTGACGCTGTACAATAACCTGACTGCATCTCAGCAGTTAATGAGGTTTTTTAATTATCAAACTGTGGTTCACTAGTTTTGTAAATTTGTAAACTTTCCTGAACCTACATCTTCAAACAGTGAATAATTTATAATAACTGATTTCATCAGACTATTGAATGTAGAGCATCACTGGTTACTGACTGAGCTGCTTTAATAAGCTAAGTGACCAGCTGAGAGTGTGCTGTCACTAATCACCCATCGTGACCAATGAGGTAGGCTGTAGGTAAGAGTAATCAGTGGGAATGTGACTGAGTGAGAGCAGGGTGTGTGCCGGGAGTGAATAGGGCTCATGTTCTGGGAGATTCACAGGGTGTTTTACTCTGGTGTCATTTTAGTTTGCTGTCTGTGTAAAAATTCCATGTTGATAAGACAGTGTGGAGGTGGGAGAGAGCAGCAGTGACAGGGGAGCCTGATGGTGTCTCAGTGTCTTAGTTTCTAGAACCAGCAGCAGGATTAAATGGTAGACTTTCGTTAACTTCATGGATGCAAAAAGTAAGGTTCTTAAGGTTTTAAATAGTCTCAGAAAATATCACCTACATTCCAATGTTACAGGTTTCTCTAATTTCTCTCATTAACTTCCAAGACTGAAGCTCCATATGGTTCTGGTGCAGTTTTACATGAATAAAATTGTATTTGTTATATTCAGCTCCAACTCTGGCTTCTCTATTCCCATGAGCTAACTGCCCCTCCCACACCACATCAAGCATTTTCATACACTCCAATGTCTAGAATCTAGATACTTGCTATACAACTATACTAATTTTATGTATTTATGTTGAGTCACTTTAATAATGGTTTTAAATGAATGACTGTATATATACCAATATGTTTATTGCATACAATCTAAGTTAGAGGTGTGCATACTGAAAGTCAAAGTGAGCATTAACACCTACAGTATGCGGCTACATATAATAGGTACAAAAAGGCCCGTGTGTAAGTATGTTACACACAGCATCATCATAGTGTATTTAGCTTTCTTAAAGGACATTGTGCATTGCTAACCACGAAGGGAGCAAGTATTTAGAAATTACAATGATGATTATTATCAGTCATTTGAGACTGCCAAAAGAAATATTGTTGGAATTATGTAATTAATTGGCTTTGAAATATTACAACAGGATCTGGTTGACAAACAAGGATATCCCAGCCCACACCAAGTTCCATAATCCTCAAGTTGTGGCTCGTATTAATTGACTATCAAGGCAATATATTAAGTTTCCCTATTGCGGATATACAGACAAACAATACAATGAATTTTCAGTCATGTCTGGTTTCCTAATGGTGTTGTTGGCTGATCAGTTTTATTTGCATCCACACCCACTGCAACAGAGAGAAATTCTTCCTCCAGTTAAGCAAAATTGACATACTGACATATGTTTTAACTGAAAACTTCAAATATATTTGGATATCCTTTATGCTTATTCTCTGAAGGTGTAGCATCAACCTGGTTAACCTGGAAGGGTCTTTGCTTCACCGAGGTCCAGTTACCGATTGCTGCAATACTCTTACCAATCCTTACATCAGCTGTCTGAGTGCAGCTGGTGTCTCTTTGGCAATACAGGCATACAGACGGGCTCACAAGTGTACAGGTGAAGAAACTGGTGGAAATTCAGGCAATTCTGAAGCTCTTTGTTACTGACCCTCACCCATCCAACACCTCAGCTGAAGCTTACAGTGACTGTGAGGGTGCAGATTCTGTTTAGAGATTTTTGAGCAGATTCTCCAGATTGAGCAGATTCTAACTTTCATAATCAGGCCCCATGTCTCACGCCATGTCTTTGTGTTCAGTGACATTAATAAGAGAAATATGTTTATAGTGAATAAAAAGTTGGTTCTTAAATATAGATGTCTTCACTTTTTTATTGACATTCTTGGTATTGCATGTTCTACAACTGTGCAGAAAGCGGGAAACATTCCCTAAAAATTCCCTTGAAAATTTCCTCCTCTGCAATTCTTTGGAATTTGCATCCCTATTCACAAGATGCACTAAATGTTACTCTTAAACTCTTAAAATCTGTGAAACAAATGTTATATTCCCAGGTTTACATATAAGGCTCACATCTAATACTGCAGGGAGACTGTAAGGTTTATTCAGATTCTCTGAGGTTCAGACACTGTCTATGTTTTGGAGTCAGATTTTTTTATATCTATTCATCCATATAATCAACTAGAGTGGATCGGCTTATACTGTACTTTACAACGGTATCATCAGTATCCCAGCTCAGCACCAGAATTCCTTATGCTCATCATTGTGTCTACTGAGACCGTACAGAACACCAAGCCTGAAATGGCTGCTAAAGCTGAAAACATGAACAAGTACGTAGATCCACTGCGGAAGTGACAGGCTCTCCAGTGTATGGTCTGCCTCAACCCCAGGCAGCACAGGGTACCAGGGCAGCATGGGCAGCATGCCAGTCCATCACAGGGCACACACAAGCACACACAAGAACACACTTAAACACTATGGACAATTTCGAGACTCCAGTTTGCCACACTGCATATCTATGGACAAGTAGGGAAATCAGGATCACCCTGATAAAACATAAAGTGAAGACATGAACTTATCCCACAGAGTAGGGGGCAGCAATCAAAGCCACAGCTTTGGAGGTGTGAGGTTACAACCACCATGCTGCGTGTTTCAATAGTTGTCATTACATTGCACTGTTACACTAAAAACATCAATGAAATTATGAAAGAGGCAGTAGATGCATTGTGGTATATTGTAAGAGGAAGCAGTTAATTGAATATGAAACACTAGATGGTGCTGTTTCTGCTTCATAAGACTGATTTTCCATCTCACATAAAGACTCAAAAGGTGTAAAATAAATATAAAATTTCTATATGATATAATCAGCTATACAGCAGCTAGTCTGGCAGTCAGAAGCTTACCTTTGCATGATGATGTGTTTTTTTATAATAATAATAAAAATATAAATAATATAAAAATACTATTATTTATTATTATTATTAATAATAATAATAAGAATGACTAATGGATTCCTATATAAGTAGGCCTATATATTAAATTTTCTGGCAAAACCTTAATATGTAATCAATTCCTTAATTAGACGTATAATTTTCTCTGTCTTACAGTGGAAGTGAAAGCAGATAAAGTCAGTCAGCCTCGTTTAATTAATTCACCTGAGGGAGACATGCAGCCATAATATCTCTAAAACTCAATGTACTGGTATGTACATTACCTATGGATTTAGAATGGGATGCCATTAAAGCTCCTGTGGATGTAATGGCCAGGTGTCCCAATACAATTGTCCATATAGTGTATGTCAATCTTACAGTAAAAACAGGGAGATGGGTGATAAAAACAAAATACTAGGGATGAGCCGATCTACATTTTTTTCTTATCCAGAAAGGGCCGTTGGGTAAGTGCAATTTCACTGCAAATCCCTATTTAGATTACTAATTAGAGGACCGATTGGCTGAAGAGTCCTCACACCTGGTTTGAACAGCTGACCCAAAAACCTGCATACAGTACATACTGGCCTATTGCGGATCAGATTGCCCACCCCTGGTATAGTGCTTAGCGTGAATAGCATTACTCCTTATTATGTTGCCCATACACTAGATGGCACTGTTCTACTAAAAACAAAGACAAAATTAAAAAATAGATGCATTGTGCTAGAGAGAGCAGCTAACGAATGTGACAGTAGAGGGTGCTGTTTCTGATTCATAAGAAGGGTTCTGTTTCTTGCATAAAAAGATGAGTTGGAAAACTTTTTCAGTAGATGCAGGTATAGTCAGTTGTACTGCAGCGAGATTATAACCACAATCAAATTACCTGCAACTAATAACATGTTTATTTTAGAAATAATACTGATTAATGGTCTCTTCTGTAAGTATATTTTGGGATTTTTATCGAATCATGTCAACATGCCATTTTTGCTTGATTGTATGTGTAATTTGATTGCATGTATAATTTCTCTTTGTTTTGCAGTGGGAGTGAATGCAGATAAAGTTGTTCAACCTCCTTTGGTTAGTTCAGTTGAGGGAAACAAAGCTGTACTGACATGCAGCCATGATATTACAGACTTCAACTCTATGTACTGGTATGTACAGCATCCAAACAAGGCTCCTGAACTTCTCATTCATGGATATAACACGGCTCTTCCTAAAGGAAGATTCTTAATGGATGTGAACAGAACAGAACGTCTGACCAACCTCTCCATCAGTGACAGCAGGACAGAAGACACAGCTGTGTATTACTGTGCAGTGCAGCCCACAGTGACACAGAGTGTGTGTCTGATGGTACAAAAACTGATCTTCTCTCAAACTCAGCAAACAGCAAGTGCACATCAAAAACACAATTCTTTTGAGAATCACCAGTGACTAACTGCACGAAAAACATTGCAACAAGAAACATTCACCTCCGAAATTCAAAGCTTGTTAAGACATTTCAGCAAGAACTGGTGCCACCGAGACTCCTCTATGGCTCAGCTGGAAATATAGATCAAAGTAAAGTGATTAAGTGAGTGTGTTCTGATAGCAGATACTGAATATTCTAATTAGATATATTATCATTAGAAGTTGACAGTAATAATTCTACAACATTATCTAAATAATATCAGGATAATTCATTAATTGAGGAGTTTTTAATATAATGATATTTCAAACAAAAAAATACCTTTCCTTATCCTTTACACTACTCAAACAGATTAAAAACCACCATGAATGTTTCCCCATTCGTTGCAAGCTATAAATTTGGAGTTCTGATTTAGTAAATTTTCATCTCGATGCCTGAGGAGGCATAGAGGGTAAAACTAACTGGAGGAAAACACTCCTGTGATCAGATAAAGAAGAGCAAAGTAGGGTAGCATTATTAGTAGCAGAGGCAAGGGAGCGAGAGACAAAGACGTAGTCTGTGCGAGACTGGGAATAGAAGTTAGGAGACACAAAGGAGTATTCTCTGGCAGAAGAGTTAAACAAGATGAATCAACTAAATTAAGATCCTCCACAAACTTACATAAGAAGCGAGTAGAGGGGGCTACCTGACCAGCTGAGAGTAGGGGATTTATCTAGGACAGGGTCATGCACAGCACTGGCATCTGTTCCGGTAATAAGCTCATGATCATGGAGCTTAAGAATATGATTATTCAGGTCCAGGGAGAAGGGGGTGGGGGCATAAGCAGCAGCAGGAGAGATCTCCCTTCCCCCTCGGACAGGATAAAGCAGGTCCTGCCATCAGCATGGCCCCCAGAGTGGAGAATGCGGATTTGAAAGGCACGTCGGACGAGTACGAGCACTCCGCATCTCCAACAGAAAGGCGATGAAGATTGAACAACCCTATGAAACCCGGAGGCCGCCCGCAATGTATCCCGCCTTAAAAATATGCAGTATGAAAGGAGAATGAAAACAGTATCTCAGAATGCCATGCATGCACCCAGCGAGGAATACGCCGGCCAGTCAACCACAACGGAAAACCCACCGAAACACGAAACCCCCTCCCCTGCACTCTGGAATGCCACAGCAGTAGTTCCACAAAAAAATTGATGAAAAACTAAAAGGCAACACATGGCACTGACAACCCATCCATCTTCTGGGAAAATAGTGGGCCGGAGTTTACTGGGAAACAACCTCAGATCGTTCCCTTCAGACAAATTTTAACTCCTATTAATCTCAGGTTAAGATCACGGCTTCTGTCCTCAATCTCAGTTATTTTGTCATTCAGAGAAGCCAACTCCTTACTTACGCCTGACATCTCCTTGGTGTATCGATTAGTCACAACCTTGACCCAGGACACTTCTTTCTGGAATGACGTAAAATCAGCCTTCAGCGCATTGGTGTCGGCTCGAAGTTCCGTAGCGTGTTGCTGCAGTACGCCATGCGGTGAGTTCACCTGACCAGTTATGAAGCCTTTCATCTCCCTGAGGAAAGGAGCCAGGAGGGGAGGAACGGTGTCCTCACTTACGTCGCCGTCAGTACAGGGCGCTATCTTCTCTGGGCTGGATACGGCTGAGCGACGTCTGAGCTGGATAGCAGCCAGCAGGAATGAAAACAGGGTGGATCATAGATTATCCATCAATTTATTTAAAGGTAAGTGGCATGGGCACCATGCAAGGGAGAGAAAAGTGGGAAGGATGTGAAGGAAAGCAGAGCTAGGCAGCCATCAGCAGCGAGCAGCATAATATGTGTGTGTGTGTGTGTGTGCTTTGCAGTTGTATCCTTCCCCTCTTTGGTTCTCCTTCAATGGTGACTTCCCCTAACCCCTCCCATATCATGCCCTAAACACCCTAAACATCCCCACAGAAAAACTGAGGCTACATTTGGCTTCAAGTCATCTACCCTCCAGGAGTGACAATGTTAACGTCACATGACAAGATGCAGCTTCTTGTAGCAGTGCTGCTAACCATGACATTCTGTAAGTATGTGAAACCTCATGGTCAGTATTGGATGGTAGTTTCATTATCAGTGTTCCTTTGCTCATCAGTAATCACTTGTATTGGTTTATCCACTGCTGACAGGTTTATCCTCTGGGGATAATATAGAGCAGAAGGAGACAGAACTGTGGAAGAAGGAAGGAGAGACGGCTTCACTGGAATGTACCTTCAGCACGAGCAGCACTTACTTCTGGGTTTACTGGTACCGTCAGTATCCTGGAACAGCACCTCAGTTCATACTTCTCAGAGGATCGGACAGCTACACTGCAGAGTTTGCTGAAGAGAGATTCTCCTCTAATGCTGATAAGTCATCAGGAAAAGCCCCTTTATCCATTTCAAATGTCCATCTAGGAGACAGTGCTGTCTATTACTGTGCTCTGAGAACCACAGTGATGTATTAATGCTAGAGCTCATACAAAAACCTGCTTCATCTGATTACACACAATTTACTTTAATGGGGCAACTGAAAAACACTGAGGTTTACCGCAACAGGAAATAATGTTGGCAGGTTGTGTACATATTTCCTGGCTCCAGTCCAGCCTGTGTGGTAACAGTGAAGCTAATTCATGCTCCTGGTGAATCGACAAGGCAAACATAAGATCATTCTATAATACAGCAACAAGCACTCTTCTTATTTATGACCCAGTGAAACACTAATGTTCCAGAACAGGAGAATTTTTGACAGTCGTCATCAATGTTACTTTTCTTCGAATACAGTACTTTACTGCAGAATGCATGTAGGCTCCTATCAACACTCCCGAAATACACTGTAGGGGCAAAAATAAGTAAATATAAGGATTTGAAAATGAACCTGATTCTACAAAGCAAATTTGTATGTGAGACGTGATGCTACAGATAACATGAATCATATAAAATATTCATATTTCCTGTTGGGGCGACACTGAAGCGCAATCATCTGTTGTTTTTATCTCAAGCACTGTCAAACACGTTTTTCAGTTAAAGTCTGATGCTGCAGAGAGATTTGGGTACAGAATCTGACAACGACAACCAGACAGTCTGTTTACCTGATACTTACTGTACATAGATTTGTGTTCTTATTGTTTTACAGATCAATCAGAACACAGCAGCCATGGATCATTTATAGCAGAGGTCTGAAACTCCAGTCCTGGGGGGCCGGAGCCCTACAGCTTTTGGTTCACCCTCATCTAACACACCTGATTCAACTCCTTATGCTAATTACCACACAGCTCTTGAGATGAATCATTTGTGGTGGAAAAGGGAAAGAACTAAACTACACAGGGCTGCGGCCCTTGAGGGCTGGAGTTTGAGACCCCTGATTTATAGTATTTGCTCCATGTTTCTTTGATATCTTATTATTTTTCATTTTTTTTCTCCTTACATGTTTGTGAAATAATATACAGTAATTTAATAGTTTCCTTAAATATTTACAATTTTGTCTGGAATGCAGAGCTGAAGACACACTGTCTCAGAGCACAGGAGATGTGATTGTTTATGAAGGGGTGGGCAATCTTATCCAGGCCATCAAGGGCCAGTGTCTATGCAGGTTTCTGGGATATCCTTTAGGTCAGCTGTTCAAACACAGGTGTGATGACTCTTCAGCCAACCAGTCCTGTAATTAGAAATCTCATTATCGAATTACAGTGAAAACCCATGTACACAGTAGCCCTTTCTGGATAAGATTGCAATAATCCTGATTATGATGCCCGAACACTAGATGGCACTGTTCCAATAAAAAACAGCAACAAAATAAAACATGTAATAGGTACATTGTGCTATAGGAAGCAGCTAACAAATGTGAGACAGTAGAGGGTGCTGTTTCTGAATCATAAGGTTCTGCTTCTTACAGAAAAAGCCATGAGTTGGAAATCATTTTCAATAGATGCAGGTATGATCAGTTATACAGCAGGAAGATTATAATCACAGTCAACTAACCTGCAGCAAATAACATGTTTATTTTACAACTAATAGTGATTAGTGGTCTCTTCTGTAAGTATATTTTGGGAGTTTTATTGAAACAGGTCAACATGTCATTTTTGCTTAATTGTATGTATAATTTCTCTCTTTGTTACAGTGGGAGTGAAAGCAGATAAAGTCAATCAGCCTCCTTTGATTAATTCACCTGAGGGAGACAAAGCTGTACTGACATGCAGCCATAATATTACAAACTTCAACTATATGTACTGGTATGTACAGCATCCAAACAAGGCTCCTGAATTTCTCCTTCGGGGATATGATAAGGCTGTTCCTACAGGAAGATTCTTAATGGATGTGAACAGAAAAGATGCTCTGACCAACCTCTCCATCAGTGACAGTAGGACAGAAGACACAGCTGTGTATTACTGTGCAGTGCAGCCCACAGTGACACAGTGTGTGTGTCTGATGGTACAAAAACACAGTTACTGCTTCTCTCAGAATCAGCAAACAGCCAGTGCACATCAAGAACATAGTTCATTTTTTTTTGATAATCAGTTGTGAGTCACTGCACAAAAAACACTGTAATAAGAAACATTCACCTCTAAAATTCAATGCTTGTTAAGATATTTCAGCAGGAGCCGGTGCCACCAAGACTGAAAATATAGATAAAAGCAAATTTCAGAAGTGTAAAATTTGGAAAATATCATTGTGAATGTAGTCAAATAAGTCAAGCAGAACTTTGTTATCTCAGTCATGTACAATAAACAGTGAAGAAAAAAAAACATTCCTCCTGAGCCCAGAGTGTAACATTCATCGCAAGACAGACATTACAGTGCTAAAGGCAGAGTTTTAGATTCATTTATGCAGTGCAAAAAATCGTGCATAACACTTTAAGTAAAGTTGTCATCTATGATGCATTATAATGGTCGGCATTAGAATTAATAAAACATAACAGTATCGGCTACTGACAGTCATAAGGCAATATTCTGTTGATTATAATACTTCATAAGCCTCAATGAAGCTCTCATATACAATGCACTATAGATATCTTCATAAAGTGAGTATATCGCCTGATGCATAGCATACATAGATCTCCATATTTATTGTCTTTACAGCTCAGTCATGGTGCAAAGGATGTGGATTTTTCTCATCTTCGCTCATTTGTTTTTTGGTATGATTTGTACCCATCTTCATTGCTGATTATTTTAATCTGTCTGCTTTGTAATCATTCTATTTTTATATTACTTAATATTTCTTATTTCCTTAGACGGCAGAGCTGAAGACAGAATAGAATAAACCAGAGGAAATGTCATTATAGGTGAAGGAAAATCAGTGACACTAGACTGCGCATATGCATCAGACGGAGCAAACCCAACTCTCTTCTGGTACATCCAATATCCCAATGAGTCTCCCAAGTACCTGCTGAGATGGATTGGATCAGGAGCTCCTGTAAATGCACCAGATTTTGAGGGGAGATTTCATGCCAGTCCCAACAAAACTATGAAAACTATACCATTAACAGTGCAGAATGTCCAGCTGTCAGACTCTGCTGTGTATTACTGTGCTCTGAGGCCCACAGTGACAATAACCTTCTCACACCCTCTACAAAAACACCTGAGTAGTAAGAATGTGACACGATAAAGGGAGTGACAGATTCTCACACGTGTCAAAGGGCATTAGTCTTAGGAGTAATAATCCCAAAAAATCTTAATTGATCTGCACATTTTTATTTTCAGTTAGGTTTCCTTCATAGATTAATAATACCACATAAATAAATACATAGTTGTAAGACAATTACAGTTTTTATGAATGATTTTTACAGCTGCTGGTGACCAAAAACTAAAGCCAAATGATTCCAGCCAAATGATTGACTGTAAGATATTAACTATCCTGATAGCAGATGTTCAGACAATGATCATCTGTTTAAACAGACTGAAACTGATAGCAGTAGCAAAATGATAACATGTGAGAAAGGGAGGGAGAGGGAGAAAGAGGGAAGGAGAGAGAGGGAGGGCTGTCAGGGTGAAACAAGCTGTGTCACAGTGGAACAAGCGTGTTGTTTTGGGGCAGTAGAGGAGTTTCCAGTTAGACCCGACCTTGGTAGCAGAGTATTCAGTTCAGTCTGTCTCTCTCCATCTGCCATGATGTTACTCTGTTCATTTCTTCTCTTTTCAGCACTTGTGGGTAAGTGACATACTGCATTTAGTTCTTAATTTTTACTAGTGTAATTTTTCATAGGTGAGCTTAATCTGTATATTGAAATTGAAATATTCTTTTTAGTTTGACTGTTAATAGTAAATATTGCCCTGATTCACCTTTTCAACAGGTCACAGTGCTGAGGATGCGATTACACCTTTTAATGAGACATTGCATGTTACAGAAGGTGAAAATGTCACACTCTCCTGTAACTATAGTGGATCACCATACAATCTACTATGGTATCGTCAGTATCCCAGGTCAGCACCAGAATTTCTCCTGCTCATCGTTGAAGCTCCACAAACCAAGTCTCGAATGTCTGCTAAACTAGACAAGGTGAACAAACGTGTAGATCTGGAGCTCTCCTCTACAGAAGTGACAGACTCTGCAGTGTACTACTGTGCTCTGAGGCCCACAGTGACAGGAAACTCACTGACGCTGTACAAAAACTTGACTGTATCTCAGCAGTCAATTAGGTTTTTTAATTATCAAACTGTGGTTCAGTAGTTTTGTAAATTTGTAAAGTTTACGGAACCTACATCTTCAAACAGTGAATAATTTATAATAACTGATTTCATCAGAGTATTGAATGTAGAGCATCACTGGTTACTGACTGAGCTGCTTTAACAAGCTAAGTGACCGGCTGAGAGTGTGCTGTCACTAATCACTCATCGTGACCAATGAGGTAGGCTGTAGGTAAGAGTAATCAGTGGGAATGTGACTGAGTGAGAGCAGGGTGTGTGCTGAGAGTGAATAGGGCTCATGTTCTGGGAGATTCACAGGGTGTTTTACTCTGGTGTCATTTTAGTTTGCTGTCTGTGTAAAAATTCCATGTTGATAAGACAGTGTGGAGGTGGGAGAGAGCAGCAGTGACTGGGGAGCCTGATGGTGTCTCAGTGTCTTAGTTTCTAGAACCAGCAGCAGGATTAAATGGCAGACTTTTGTTAACTGCATGGATGCAAAAAATAAGGTTCTTAAGGTTTTAAATAGTCTCAGAAAATATCACCTACATTCCAATGTTACAGGTTTCTCTAATTTCTCTCATTAACTTCCAAGACTGAAGCTCCATATGGTTCTGGTGCAGTTTTACATGAATAAAATAGTATTTGTTATATTCAGCTCCAACTCTGGCTTCTCTATTCCCATGAGCTAACTGCCCCTCCCACACCACACCAAGCATTTTCATAGTCACATGATGAGTGCATTTATGTTGAATCCATATATTTAAATGAATGACGTTCATTCACAAATCTCTATATATATATATACCAATATACTGTATTTATTCCTTTAAAGTTAGAGGTGTGCGTACTGAAATGTCAAAGTAAGTAGCCATAAACCCATGTGTGAGGCTCTACGCACTGGTGAGGCAGATTGGTTTGATTTTGGGGAAATCCCCGAAATCTAAGACAAGTCGTAGTCAAAGGGTGGACAATGCGCGTGATGTGCATCGTTTAGCAAAGGGAAGAGGTCGGGCGATTTGTGTCATCACGACAGAGCGCAGGATGGGTCTCGTGGTCTGTAGGAAGGCTTGGGTCAGAAGACAGGTAGTCAAACAGGCAGACAGAGAAACAGAAGGGCTCAAACTCAGGAGAACCTGGAAGATCTCACATCAGCCCAATGTATCAGACTGACTGAAATAGACAAGATCGTTAGCATAGTAATTGTCAGCTGGGGGATGGCATAGCGTCCAATCAAGACACACCTGCAAGGGAAACTGCCGACAGGACTGGACTCTAAAAATCAGAAGACCGAGACAAGGATTCCCTAGGAGGCATAGGCATTGCACTGGGGATTCCCTGTGATGTCACTGGGGGATCCCTGATGCCGATCCCTGATAGTACTGTACCTACCCCAATGACCTCCACTCAGTGGGCGATCCAGTGCTTCCTGATCTGCAGCCGCATGCACACTAGATTTCATGCATGCATAGACGTTACCAACTAATGGCCACAGGATGCATTTTTTAACACGTTTCTCACATTATCAACATTCCATTCATAATGCACCAATAAGTTAGCCTGATCACAGACATCTGAGGATCACCTCTTGCCTCTCTAACTGGAAAAAAGCATGATGGCCAACGGTTTAATCTTGCTTTTATATGTTTGTAAGATCAGACAGGAATTGAATCCTGTGACACCTACTTCCTGCTTCCAGTCACTGGGCTTTACTTTGATGAGAAAAACTCCGAAATCTTGGTACTATCTAAAAAAAAAAAAACGCAATGCTAAGTATAAATGTAATAGATCAGAAAGTATTGTAATGACTGGGAGACAGGAGCATCATGGCAGCGATGAGTAACATGGAGGCTCTTCAAGAAAACAGCTCTTTTATTAAGTTTTGAGAAGGACTAACACAGGCACTCATCAAAGCACCAAACCTAATGATTAGACTTTACAGTGTCTTGTACTGCTTCCCCGAATGCAATCCGTAACAATATCTGTACATAGTAGAAACTTGTGTGAGCATTAATAATAAAAAGTTTGTTAAATCAACAAAAGTCTCGTATTGTTTAACGCATATTCTTTTGTTCCAGGGCCAATTTTAAATGTGCTCAGCAGGATACAGTGATGTTCCAATGAAATTAATAATTACTACAGGACACAGTGCAGGTGTGTTTCTGTTACCTTTGTGTTTAACAAATCATTTATTTCTTAAGATAATTATTTCTTAGTTGGTGGTCATTTTTTAAAAAAATATTGAATTGTAATAATTTGAGAATCTATATAAGAAAGTAAGATTAATGACCTAGAATTAAAAATGTTTTTGAGACTTGGACTCCAACTCGGATATCCAGCTTCTGTCATGACCTGCTTGTCCGATCCTCCTGTGTGCCACACCCCCCTCATTATCTCATGTTAATTCCCAATTGTAATCACCTGTTGCCTGTTATCTTTAGTTTGTCCTGTGTATTTAGTCCGCGTCTGAGTCCGTTTTCCCCAGATCCGTCATTAATGTTAGTCCGTCGCTGTCTTGTGGATTCCCCAATAAACCCTCATATCCCACATTCTCGCCTGCCTGCCTCATCCTTCCCTGCTTCCTGCCTGCCCGTTTACCGCGACCGTAACAGCTACAGTAAGGGACTTAATCTTGACAGATTAAGTTTGTTAAAGAATCGTTCTTGACTCAGACACGGGTAAGGAGTACTCAAACACAACACTAGAGTATGGTATGGTGCAGGGGTGGGAAATCTTATCTATTAAGGGTCAGTGTGTATGCAGGTTTTTGGGGTAACCTTTAGGTCAGCTGTTCAACCCCCAGAGTGAGGACTCTTCAGCCAATCAGTCCTCTAATTAGTAATCTAATTAGGGAGTAGCAGCAAAAACACGCAAACCCATTACCCCTTTCTGGATCAGATTACCCACCCCTGTTATACTGCTTAGTGCAAATAGAAATAATCCTGATTAAGATGCCTAAACACTAGATGGCACTGTTCCACTAAAAACAGCAATGAAATGTAAAAAAAATGCAACAAATACATTGTGCTAGATGAAGCAGCTAACAAATGTCAGACAGTAGAGGGTGCTGTTTTTGATTCATAAGATGGGTTCAGTTTCTTACAGAAAAAGCAATGAGATGAAAAACATTTTCAGTAGATGCAGATATAATCAGTTGTACAGCAGCAAGATTAAAAGCACAATCAAATTACCTGCAACTAAAACATGTTTATTTTAATAATAATACTGATTAATGGTCTCTTCTGTAAGTATATTTTAGTTTTCTATTGAAACATGTCAACATGTGATTTCTGCTTAATTGTATATATAATGTCTCTCTGTGTTGCAGTGGGAGTGGATGCAGATAAAGTCAGTCAGCCTCGTTTGATTATTTCACCTGAGGGAGACAAATCTGTACTGACATGCAGCCATGATATTACAGACTTCAACTCTATGTACTGGTATGTACATCATCCAAACAAGGCTCCTGAACTTCTCATTCATGGATATAACACGGCTCTTCCTAAAGGAAGATTCTTAATGGATGTGAACAGAACAGAACGTCTGACCAACCTCTCCATCAGTGACAGTAGGACAGAAGACACAGCTGTGTATTACTGTGCAGTGCAGCCCACAATGACACAGAGTGTGTGTCTGATGGTACAAAAACACAGTTACTGCTTCTCTGAGAATCAGCAAACAGCAGGTGCACATCAAAGACACAGTTTCTTTTTTGATAATCAGTAGTGACTCACTGCACAAAAAGCGCAGAAAATCCGGCTATCAGTTCATGCCCTGAAGCTCAAGCACACTTGGGTTAAGCAGTAGGACAACGATGCAAAGCACATCAGCACTGTATGTCCTGGAGACACGGTATAAAGGTGCAGATGATGGGTTCAGCTCTCAGCACTCTCCACTGTCGGGTCGTTGTATGGGCACTTTAGTTCCTATAGGAGACAATAATGCAGCTGGACAGGACGTTCTCACCGGTGCCCCTTTTGAATGTGGCAAAGATGGGGGAACCACCTCTCTTCAGTAACCATAGAAACCATAGAAAACGCAGGCAGTGCTGGGGTAGCAGTCAGGTAGCTGATTTTGGTTGAGCAGATAACTACCTCGCTCTGTGATGTGCACGTTGTTCGATATACTGGTATCAGTACTGTATCCCAAAAATTTGAAGCCGGAAATGTGCTGTACATCTCTATTACAATACAATAATGATGGTAATATTAGTAGTAATAACAATAATGGCAATTTTATTAATTCCAACAGTAATACCAATAAAATAACATTAAAAAACACATTCACATACCTTAGTTTGTGACATTCACCCCTATGGTGTCACACTTCCCCTGGCACGGAATGTATCTCCCCGCTGTTTTAGCATTAACCTCATTCACTGATAATTAACTGGCACCATGTGAGTGACAGGTATGTAGTACGGTGTATGTGCGTCCTGAGATGCATGTGCAGGCTGACCTAACCATGGTGGGTGAGGTGTGGCTGGATGGAATCAGCTGGACTATATTAGGATCTATCAGGCTCGGTGTAGTGTGTGGTTCAATTGAGGGCTGGTAGGTGAACCCCTGTGCAGGTCTTCTCTGCCTTTCAGACCTCCTCAGCCTCTCTGCAGGCTCAATCCCATCCGATATTTCCTCCATTTCTGCCCCTACATTTCCTTCCTGCTCAGCTACACCTAGTTCTTGTCCCTGGCAGACAGATTGAGCATCTTCTTCATGGATCCTCACTTCTCTTCCTGAGTCAGCATCCTCAGGTAGGTTATTCATACTTGAACCTGCCTCCACAACTCCAGGTCAGCATTCTGTATTTGTCTCTTGGTCCCACACTTCTGTCCCCCTTAGTTGTTGCTATTCAACAGCAGGCAAGATTGAATTGGGTGCATCACTCAAGTCTCCCATCTGGAAGCCTATAGTAACCCAACCCTTCTTCCTCTGAATCTGATGTCTCATATTCATTTAAACAGTTATGTCCACCTCCATTCATAGATTCAAGATTCAAGATTCAAGATTCAAAGCGTTTATTATCATATGTACAGATAGGATGTTGGCTCGTCTTCACTCGGACTCTCTGTCCTTCCGCTGGTTGCCTGCTTTGTCACTCTTGGACTCCTGAAACTCAGTGATGGGCAAGTCATTGACGAGAAGAAGGAGATTTCTGTGCAGAGTGTGTATCTTCCTTTTGTCTGCCTCAGCATACACAGTGTATATTGGGGTCTCTCCAATCTGCTCCTTCACTATATAAGCAGAGGGTTCCCAGTATGCTCAGAGTTTGCCTGGTCCTCCCCTCTGGCTTAGGTTCCTCACTACACCCCAATCTCCTGGTTGCAGGATGACACCATTGGCCTCCTGGTCATAGAAGCCTTTGTTTCTCTTACTGGACTCTCAACTGCATTGGGCTGCGAATTTATATACCTCAGACATGCGTTCAGCCCAGCATCCCTCATATCCTCAGTGTGTCTCTTGTGTTTCATCTTGACAGAATCGAAACACTAAGTGAATGGGAAGGCGAGGCTGACTTCCATACATGGGAAAACCCAGTGGATTTGTGTTTGGGACAGTTATATGAGTACATTACTCTCGCAAGGTGATCTTTCTACCTGTACTTGTCCCTTTCGGTCAACGTTTGTAACATCTGTAACAATGTCTGATTAAGGTTGGGGGTTGTCCTGGAATGCCCAACCCCAGAGAGCTTCCGCAGGGAGCAAAGCAGGCTGTTTACAAATTCACGACCCTGCTTGTGATGGATTTTTACAGGGAACCCAAATCTAAGGATGAAGTCATTGAAAATCTTCTCTGCCGTTGTAGTCACTGACTTGTTCTTTGTGGGGTAAGTCTGCAGGAACCTTGTAAAATGGTTAATGACAATGATTACATACTCATAACCTCCATGACTTGTTTCCATGTGGAGGTAGTCAATGCAAACCAGTTTGAGTGGTAAGTTGGATGTTATTTGTGGCCAAGTAGGAGTAATAAGTAAAAAATAATAATAATCTGTACATTTTTATTTTCAATTAGGTTTCCTTCATAGATTAATAATATCACATAAATAAATACATATTTGTAAGATAACTACAGTTTTTGTGAATGAATATTACAGCTGCTGGTGGCCAAAAACTGAAGCCCAATGATTCCCAATACAGCCAGAATAACAGACACAAACAATCAAACGGTAAGATTTTAACCAACCTGATAGCAGATGTTCAGACAATGATGTTCTTCTGTTTAAATAGACTGAAACTGATAGCAGTAGCAAAATGATAATAAGTGAGAGAGGGAGGGAGAGAGAGAGAGAGAGGGCTCGAGGGGTGAGACTTTAGTCTCAAGTTCTGTCACAGTGGACCAAGCATTTTGCTTTGGGGCAGTGTGCAGCTCAGTGGGCTAAGCCTCTGTGCTTGTGATCAGAAGGTCACCAGTCCAAACCCATCCTTGGCAGAATAGTCACATCTGTGGCCCCCTGAGCAAGATCCTTAACCTTGAAATGTTATTCTTGGTTTCATAAAATCCAAGTTCTTTTTTTCATTATTGTTATAAAGTAAACTTACGCAAAGATCAGCTTGTATGCTTCCAGGTGTGAGAGGAATAAATGAAACGCGTACATTTCTTGCAAATCTATGGATGTTGTTATATGAAGTTCCTGCAGGGGGCGACATTGTAGCACAACCATCCATTCTTCCATATAAGCCCCTCCATAACTCCTGACACTGCAGAGAGAACTGCATATAGACAGTGGAAGCAACAGCCAGACAGACTGCTTATCCGATCCATAGCATACATACTGTAGATCTCCATATTTATTGTCTTTACAGCTCAATCATGATGCAAAGGATGTGGATTTTTCTCATCTTGGCTCATTTGTTTGTTGGTATGATTTGTTCCCATCTCTATTGCTGTTTTTTTTAACTGACTGCTTGTAATCATTTAATGTTTTTAATGACTTAATATTTCTGTTATTTCCTTAGACTGCAGAGCTGAGGACAGAATAGAACAAACCAGCAAAAATGTCATTATAGGTGAAGGAAAATCAGTGACACTAGACTGCGCATATGCATCAGACTGGCCAAACCCATACCTCTTCTGGTACATCCAGTATCCCAATGAGTCTCTCAAGTACCTGCTGAAATGGCTTGGATCAGGAGCTCCTGATAATGCTCCAGATTTTCAGGGGAGATTTCATGCCAGTCCGAACAAAACTATGAAAACTATACCATTAACAGTGCAGAATGTGCAGCTGTCAGACTCTGCTGTGTATTACTGTGCTCTGAGGCCCACAGTGAGAATAACCTTCTCACACCCTCTACAAAAACACCTGGGCGCTAAGAATGTGATACGATAAAGAGAGCTGCAGATTCTCACACAAGTCAAAGTGCATTATTCTTAGGAGTAATAAAAAAAAAAATCTAAAGTATTAGTATATACTGTATCAATATAAACAGTATATTTTTATTTTCAATTAAGTTTGCTTCATAGACTAAACCTATCATAAAAATAAATGCTATTGTAAGTTGTAAGACAACTACAGTTTTTATGAATGAATATTACAGCTGTTGGAGACCAGACCCAAACAATCAAACTGTAAGATATTAACCATTCTGATAGCAGATGTTCAGACAATGATGTTCTTTTGTTTAAATAGCCTGAAACTGATAGCAGTAGCAAATGATAATAAGTGAGAGAGAGAGAGAGGGAGGGCTGTCAGGGTGAAACAAGCTGTGTCACAGTTGAACAAGTGTGTTGTTTTGGGGCAGTAGAGGAGTTTCCTGTTAGACCCGACCTTGGTTGCAGAGTATTCATTTCAGTCTGTCTCTCTCCATCTGCCATGATGTTACTCTGTTCATTCCTTCTCTTTTCAGCACTTGTGGGTATGTGACATACTGCATTTTTTCTTAATTTTTACTAGAAATATTCTTTTAGTTTGACTATTAATGGTAAGTATTGCCCTCAATCATCTTTTCCACAGGTCACAGTACTGAGGATGCGATTACACCTTTTAATGACACAGTGCATGTTACAGAAGGTGGAAATGTTACACTCTCCTGTAACTATAGTGGAGCAGCTTACAGTCTACAATGGTATCACCAGTATCCCAGATCAGCACCAGAATTTCTTCTGCTCATCGTTGAAGTTACAAAGATCGTACCGAACCCCAAGCCTCGAATGTCTGTTAAACTTGACAAGGAGAACAAGCGTGTAGATCTGGAGCTCTCCTCTACAGAAGTGACAGACTCTGCAGTGTACTACTGTGCTCTGAATCCCACAGTGACAGGAAACTCACTGACGCTGTACAAAAACCTGACTGCATCTCAACAGTCAATGAGGTTTTTTTTAAATTACCAAACTGTTTCAGTAGTTTTGTGAATTTGTAAACTTTCCTCAACCTACACCTTCAAACGATGAATCATGTATAATGACCAATTTTATCAGAGTATTAATTATGGGATTATGATGAATGAGCCAACGGTGCCCCAATACCAGAGCTGCTTGTCTGGAGTAAATGTAGTGGAATTAAGTCTCCACCTGATTACCAGCCAAAGACAGACTGACCAGTGACGTGACGTGGGTGATGGTATGGCTTCATTTCTTCATTGAACGCTTTTAAAATCATTACAGAACAGGGCACCAGCTTCCCATTTCCTGGCTGCACCCATTAAAGCCATAATAACATAAGCCACCCTGGATCTCTGCGTGGGGAAGGCTGATGGCTGAACTTCAATGGCAAACGAGCACTGAGAATGAAAGGCGTGACCAGAGCCAGGTTGTCTACTATACTGCCTGGGGGGTGAGGTGATCACGGATATCCTAGCCCACACTAGCTTCTATTATTCCTCAAGTTGTGGCTGGTATTAATCAACTGTCAATACAGTATATTAAGTGTCACTATTGTGAATATACAGGCAAACATGCAGTAATGGCCAGTATTCCTAATGTTTTTGTCAGTGCTATTGAATTCTACACACATTTGATATCCTTGTTGTCATGGTGATTGTGATGTGAAAATAAACATCATGTGACAACAGGAAAATGTCTATAATTTCATCTATCGTTTATTTCATTGTCACATACCCCATCCTTAAACATGCATGTAAAATGTTTGCAGGAAAGCCCCAATTGTCACTGCCTGATCTGCAGCCGCATGCACACCAGGTTTCGTGCATGCATAGACTGCGCAACATTACACAGTACTGCATGATCTTTACCATTCATGCTTCAACAGTTCATGGTTTTAGGAAAGGAAAATATAAATGAAATATGAGTACCTTGTCTTTGTCGAGTAAACAATTCAAAATGTAATAAGAAATAGGTCATGTGGTCATTTTATATGGACCATTTATTCATTGAATTTACAGAAAATGTGCTATTTTGTCATATGTATCGTTATCAGGATGTGAGATATTGGTCACATCACAAAGCCCTATATGTGTCTGTTATTAAATGAACGTTGCTAACTAATGGCCACAGGATGCATATTTTAACACGTTTGTCACATTATCAACATTCCATTCGCAATTCACCAATAAGTTAGCCTGACCACAAACATTAGAGGATCACCTCTTGCCTCTCTAACTGGAAAAAAAACATAGTGGCCAAAGGTTTAATCTTGTTTATTATGTTTCTAAGAGCTGATAGGAATGGAAACCTGTGTCTCCTACTCCCTGCTTCCAGTCGCTGGAATTTACTTTGATGAAAAAACCTCAGAAATTTCGGTACTATCTAAAACAAAAAAGCAATAACACGATGCTAAGTATAAATGTAATAGATCAGAAAGTATTGTAATGACTGGGAGACAGGAGCATCATGGCAGCGATGAGTAACATGGAGGCTCTTCAAGAAAACAGCTCTTTTATTAAGTCTTGAGAAGGACTAACACAGGCACTCATCAAAGCACCAAACCTAATGGCAGAAAAGCAGGGAGAGTGTAACTGTTCACACTCAGCACATTCAGCAGCTTCTCTGTCTGCTCCTCCTTCCTTCTGCCCCTCCCACATCACAGCCCAAACATCCCCACAGAAAAACTGAGGCTGTATTTGGCTTCAAGTCATCTACCCTCCAGGAGTGACAATGTTTAGGTCACATGACAAGATGCAGCTTCTTGTAGCAGTGCTGCTAACCATGACATTCTGTAAGTATGTGAAACCTCATGGTCAGTATTGGATGGTAGTTTCATTATCAGTGTTCCTTTGCGCATCAGTAATCACTTGTATTGGTTTATCCACTGCTGACAGGTTTATCCTCTGGGGATAATATAGAGCAGAAGGAGACAGAACTGTGGAAGAAGGAAGGAGAGACGGCTTCACTGGAATGTACCTTCAGCACGAGCAGCACTAACTATCTGATTTACTGGTACCGTCAGTATCCTGGAGCAGCACTGCAGTTCCTACTGTACAGTGGGTCAGGCACTGTTCAACAGAGATTCTCCTCTAATGCTGATAGATCATCAGGAAAAGCCCCTTTATCCATTTCAAATGTCCAACTAGGAGACAGTGCTGTCTATTACTGTGCTCTGAGAGCCACAGTGATGTATTAATGCTAGAGCTCATACAAAAACCTGCTTCACCTGCTTACACACAATTTACTTTAATGGGGCAACTGAAGAACACTGAGGTTTACCGCAACAGGAAATAATGTTGGCAGGTTGTGTACATATTTCCTGGCTCCAGTCCAGCCTGTGTGGTAACAGTGAAGATAATTCATGCTCCTGGTGAATCGACAAGGCTAACATGAGATTATTCTATATTCCTGACAGGAATACAGTAACAAACATTCTTCTTATTTATGACCCATTGAAACAGGAATGTCCCAGAACAAGAGAATTTTTGACAGTCGTCATCAATGTTACTTTTGTTTGAATACATTTCTTTACAGCAGAGTGCATGTAGACTCTTACTGTATGAACACTCCCAAAATACACTGAAGGGGCAAAAATAAATAAATAAATGGATCTGAAAATGAACTTAATACTACAAAACAAATTTCTATGACAGATCTGTTCATTCTATTAATATGCAAGACATCCATGATGTCGACATGACATTGACAAATATAGTAGCTCGATGCTCTGGGTCAACTAATGATTGATTCGTTTTGGGTTACACCTACTGCATCAGTATCTCCCAACTGCTGTAGCACAAAATACACATGCATTTTTTCACAATGAATTTTATGGAAAGATTGATAAATGAGGCCCCTGGAGCCGTTATGTTTCAAGCTCTTATTCAAGGACCTAATGGTGTGTGACTGATCAGCCAGGAGGGAGAATCAAACCAACAATTTGTCTGGCACAGGAGCCTTAACCCCCATCAGGCCTGTTTAAGCCATAAAATCACAGCAGTTGTGCTTCTCTAAAGCAATATGTTGTAACTGTTGATTATTGCCCCAATCATAGATATAATTCACAGTGTGTCACATAGTATATCTGTACATAGTAGAAGCTTGTGTGAGCATTCATAATAAAAAGTTTGTTAAATGAACAAAAGTCTTATATTGTTTCATGCATATTCTTTTGTTCCTGGGCCAATTTTAAATGTGTTCAGCAGGATACAGTCATATTGCAATGAAATTAATAATTACTACAGGATACAGTGGAGGTGTGATTGTGTTACCTTTGTGTTTAACAAGTCATATATTTCTTATTTATTTCTTTTGAAGATAATTAGTTCTTAGTTGGTGGTCATGCAAAATAAATTATTGAAATAATAATTGGAGATATTTGTCTTTATTTATAGGTTAAGATTCATGATCTAGAATTAAACATGTTTTTGCAGACTTGGACCCCAACTCGGCTACACAGCTGCAGTAAGGGACTCAATCTTGACTCAGGCTCAGTTTGGTAAAGAACTGGTCTTGACTCAGACATGAGTAAAGAGTACTTGAACACAACACTGGAGTATGGTATAGTGCAGGGGTGGGCAAAATTATCTGCAAAGAGTGAATGTGTATGTTTGTTTCTGGGATAACCTTTAGGTCAGCTGTTCAAACCCAGGTGTGTGGACTCTTCTGCCAATCAGTCATCTAATTAGTAACCTAATTAGGGGGTGGCAGCGAATACCAACAGCCCATTCAGCATACGATTGCTGCCACCTGTTATAGTGCTTAGTGGGAATAGCAATAATCCTGCTTAAGATGCCTAAACAGTAGATGGCACTGTTCCACTAAAAACAGTAATGAAATTAAAAAAATAAATCCAACAAATACATTTTTCTAGAAGGAGCAGCTAACAAATGTGAGACAGTAGAGGGTGCTGTTTTTGATACATAAGATTCTGTTTCTTACAGAAAAAACAATGAGTTGGAAAACTTTTTCAGTAGTTGCAGATATAGTCAGTTGTACAGCACTGAGACTATAACCACAATCAAATTACATTCAACTAAAAACATGTTTATTTTAGCAATAATGCTGATTAATGGTCTCTTTTGTAAGTATATTTTAGGTTTTCTATTGAAACCATTTTTGCTTAGTTTTATGTATAATGTGTAATTTCTCTCTGTATTGCAGTGGAAGTGAATGCAGATAAAGTCAATCAGCATCCTTTTATTAATTCACCTCAGGGAGACAAAGCTGTACTGACATGCAGCCATGATATTACAAACTCATACTCTATGTACTGGTATGTACAGCATCCAAACAAGGCTCCTGAACTTCTCATTCAGGGATTTGATAAGACTGTTTCTAAAGGAAGATTCTTAATGGATGTGGACAAAAAACAACGTCTGACCAACCTCTCCATCAGTGACAGTAGGACAGAAGACACAGCTGTGTATTACTGTGCAGTGCAGCCCACAGTGAGACAGAGTGTGTGTCTGATGGTACAAAAACACAGTTACTGCTTCTCTGAGAATCAGCAAACAGCAGGTGCACATCAAAGACAGTTTCTTTCTTGATAATCAGTAGTGACTCACTGTACAAAAAAATCTGTAACAAGAAACATTCACTTCTGAAATTCAAGGCTTGTTATTGTAATAAGATTCATCAAAGCACCAAACCTAATGGCCGAAAAGCAGGGAGAGTGTAACTGTTCACACTCAGCACATTCAGCAGCTTCTCTGTCTGCTCCTCCTTCCTTCTGCCCCTCCCACATCACAGCCCAAACATCCCCACAGAAAAACTGAGGCTGTATTTGGCTTCAAGTCATCTACCCTCCAGGAGTGACAATGTTAACGTCACATGACAAGATGCAGCTTCTTGTAGCAGTGCTGCTAACCATGACATTCTGTAAGTATGTGAAACCTCATGGTCAGTATTGGATGGTAGTTTCATTATCAGTGTTCCTTTGCTCATCAGTAATCACTTGTATTGGTTTATCCACTGCTGACAGGTTTATCCTCTGGGGATAATATAGAGCAGAAGGAGACAGAACTGTGGAAGAAGGAAGGAGAGAAGGTTTCACTGGAATGTACCTTCAGCACGAGCAGCACTCACTATGATGTCAGCTGGTACCGTCAGTATCCTGGAGCAGCACCGCAGTTCCTACTGTACAGAGGGTCAGGGACTGTTCAAGAGAGATTCTCCTCCGGAGTCACAGATGGAAGAGCCCCTTTATTCATTTCAAATGTCCAACTAGGAGACAGTGCTGTCTATTACTGTGCTCTGGAGACCACAGTGATACATTAATGCTAGAGCTCATACAAAAACCTGCTTCACCTGCTTACACACAATTTACTTTAATGGGGTAACTGAAGAACACTGAGGTTTACCGCAACAGGAAATAATGTTGGCAGGTTGTGTACAAATTTCCTGGCTCCAGTCCAGCCTGTCTGGTAACGGTGAAGAAAATTCATGCTCCTGGTGAATCGACAAGGCTAACATGAGATCATTCTATATTCCTGACAGGAATACAGTAACAAACATTCTTCTTATTTATGACCACTGAAACAGGAATGTCCCAGAACAAGAGAATTTTTGACAGTCGTCATCAATGTTACTTTTGTTCGAATACATTTCTTTACAGCAGAGTGCCTGTAGGGTCCTATGAACGCTCCCAAAATACACTGTAGGGGCAAAAATAAATAAATAAATGGATCTGAAAATGAACCTAATTCTACAAAACAAATTTTTATGACTGATTTGTTCATTCTATTAATATGCAAGACATCCATGATGTCGACATGACATTGACAAATATTGTAGCTCGATGCTCTGGGTCAACTAATGATTGATTCGTTTTGGGTTACACCTACTGCATCAGTATCTCCCAACTGCTGTAGCAAAAAATACACATGCATTTTTTCACAATGAATTTTATGGAAAGATTGATAAATGAGGTCCCTGGAGCCGTTATGTTTCAAGCTCTTATTCAAGGACCTAATGGTGGCGTGACTGATCAGCCAGGAGGGAGAATCAAACTAACAATTTGTCTGGCACAGGTGTCATGATCCGCTCCGTCCGCTCCTGATGTGTGCCACGCCCACCTCATTACCTCGTGTTCAGCCCTAATTGTGATCGCCTGTGTCCTGTTAAGTCTAGCTTGTCTCTTGTATTTAGTCCGCGTTCCCGTTTGTATCCCCAGTCCGGTCATTGACGTTGTTGTGGTGTGCTTTGTGCTCTGTGTTCTACCATTAAAACCCGTATTCCCCGATCCCTGACGTCCGTTCGCCTGCTTCCCCGATCCCTGCGGCACGCTTCGTGACAGAATGACCGGACTCAACAAGACGCCCCAGATCGGTGAGGCAGAATACCTCGACCTCACCGACGAGGTTTTATATTGGCTGTCAGAGCCCGAAGTTCAGGAGGATCCCCTGCTTCGGGCTATAGCCAGCCGGAGCAGGGACATATTAGAGGAGATGTCCCTGCCCAGAGACGCGCACCTTGCGGGGGAGGTGCGCGACAACGTGCGGCAGCTTCGTGCAGGGGTTGCCAGAATATCGCTGAGGCAGGTCGCGTTGGACAGCGGACTGCCAGACTGCTGCCAGCACGGATCGCCCTCGACACCGCTTCCCCCAGCACGGAGGAAGAAGCGGAGAGGCAGGAGACGGGAGGACAAGCATGAGGTCTTTCTGGGGGCTGTTTCTCTCTCCGTCGCTTGCCCTGCTGAGCACCGGGAGAATCCGCGCCCGATTCTCCACCCGGCGGTGTTCGCGGGTGACGTCACCGCCGCTTCGCTGCCCAAGCCCTTCAACGGGATGCGCCTGGCCCTTAAAGGGGCCAGGTCCAGTAAGGACGCTATCCAGCGGGTTCCGCGGTTTCGGGAGGCTGCAGCGCCCCCCGTGCTTCCTGAGGCTGCAGCGCCCCCCGTGCTTCCTGAGGCTGCAGCGCCCCCCGTGCTTCCTGAGGCTGCAGCGCCCCCCGTGCTTCCTGAGGCTGCAGCGCCCCCCGTGCTTCCTGAGGCTGCAGCTGCCTCCCCAGTGACTCCCCTGCCTGCAGCTCTGGCCCCTGTGATGTCCCCTGCTGCAGCTGCCATCGCCGCACGCCTGCCGTGGCGCCCCCTGCTGGCCGCACGCCTGCCGTGGCGCCCCCTGCTGGCCGCACGCCTGCCGTGGCGCCCCCTGCTGGCCGCACGCCTGCCGTGGCGCCCCCTGCTGGCCGCACGCCTGCCGAGGCCTCTGCTGCTGCTATGGTGCCCACGGTCCCGGCTCAGCTCCCCGTGACTCCCATGCTCCCCGTGCTCCCAGTGACTCCCGTGCCAGCCGCTGGCGGCACGCCCGAGGTGCCTGCAGCGTCAACCCCAGTGACTCCCGTGCCTGCAGCTGGCCGCACGTCCGCGGCCCCACCGGAGGCCGCCGCTCTGCCCGCGGTCCCGCCTGAGCTCCCCGCGGCCCCACCTGAGATTGCCGCGGTCCCCGAGCTCCCAGCTCTGCCTCCCAAGGCCCCTGTCCCCGAGGAGGTCCCGGACTGCTGCCCTGCTGCTCCTCCCTCCATAGTGGAGTCGGAGGGGGAGCTTGAGTGGGACCCCTCGGGGATTGCCTTGGCTTCCCCCGTGGCTTCCCCCGTGACTGCCCCCGTGACTCCTCCACTGTCACCCCAGGGTGAAAGACCCCGGCCAGGTCCCCGCCTCTCAGTTTCCCGGAAAGGGCGGGGACACCTACGTCGGGTCCGGGTCCCGCCCGCCCTGCCCCCTGGCTCGCCCGTTCGGCCCCTAGCGGTTGCTCGGTGGCTGCCTGCGGGTCCTCCGGCTCTGGGTCGGCGGTCCCCTCCGGGTCCCCCCCCGGTGCCTCGGTGCCGGTCCTCGGCATCGTCTCCGGCTCCTTGTCGGTCTCCTCCGGGTCCCCCTGCTTCGGCGGGGCGTCGGACGGCGCCTTCGCCGGCTCCGGCTGCGCCGTCGCCTGCCGCGGCTTCCCCCTCCTACCTGCCTCCGCTGGTGTTCCCTCCTGCTCCCTCCGTGTCCCCTCCGTCTCTCCCTCGTCCCGTTCCCTCGACCCCTGTGTGGTTCCCTCCTGCTCCCTCCTCCCTGTCGCCTGTGGTCCCTCCGGCCGCTGCCCGTCGCCCGCCTGGGCTCTCTCGGGCTCCCCTGGTTCCTCCTCCCTTTCCCTCCGTCCCGCCTGTTTTTGCTCCTCGTCCCTCTGTGTCTCCTCCGTTCCCTCCTGGTCCCTTTGTCCCTCCGGGTTTTGCTCCTCGTCCCTCAGTGTCTCCTGTGTTCACTCCTCGTCCTGTTCCTCCGTTTTCTGTCCCCTCTGTGTCTCCTTTCTCTGTCTGCCTGTCTGCGTTTCCTGTTCTTTGTCAGGTCCTGTCTTTCTGTTGGTCCTTGTTCCTGTTCTGTGTCTCTGTCCTGTTTCCAGTGTCTCGTTGATGTTTTTGCTTTTGTCTTCCAGGTCTTGTACCCCGGTCTCGTCCCGTCCGTCGCCTCCTCTCGGGCGCGCCCGGTGTGCGCGCCTTTGGGGGGGGGTTCTGTCATGATCCGCTCCGTCCGCTCCTGATGTGTGCCACGCCCACCTCGTTACCTCATGTTCAGCCCTAATTGTGATCGCCTGTGTCCTGTTAAGTCTAGCTTGTCTCTTGTATTTAGTCCGCGTTCCCGTTTGTATCCCCAGTCCGGTCATTGACGTTGTTGTGGTGTGCTTTGTGCTCTGTGTTCTACCATTAAAACCTGTATTCCCCGATCCCTGACGTCCGTTCGCCTGCTTCCCCGATCCCTGCGGCACGCTTCGTGACAACAGGAGCCTTAACCCCCACTGGGCCTGTTTAAGCCATAAAATCACAGCACTTGTGTTTCTTTAAATCAATATGTTGTAATTGTTGATTATTGCCCCAATCATAGATATAATGCACAGTGTGTCACATAGTATATCTGTACATAGTAGAACCTTGTGTGAGCATTTATAATAAAAAGTTTGTTAAATGAACAAAAGTCTTATATTGTTTCATGCATATTCTTTTGTTCCTGGGCCAATTTTAAATGTGTTCAGCAGGATACAGTCATATTGCAATGAAATTAATTACTACAGGATACATTGGCGGTGTGATTGTGTTACCTTTGTGTTTAACAAGTCATATACACTCACCTAAAGGATTATTAGGAACACCATACTAATACGGTGTTTGACCCCCTTTCGCCTTCAGAACTGCCTTAATTCTACGTGGCATTGATTCAACAAGGTGCTGAAAGCATTCTTTAGAAATGTTGGCCCATATTGATAGGATAGCATCTTGCAGTTGATGGAGACTTGTGGGATGCACATCCAGGGCACGAAGCTCCCGTTCCACCACATCCCAAAGATTCTCTATTGGGTTGAGATCTGGTGACTGTGGGGGCCATTTTAGTACAGTGAACTCATTGTCATGTTCAAGAAACCAATTTGAAATGATTCGAGCTTTGTGACATGGTGCATTATCTTGCTGGAAGTAGCCATCAGAGGATGGGTACATGGTGGTCATAAAGGGATGGACACGGTCAGAAACAATGCTCAGGTAGGCCGTGGCATTTAAACGATGCCCAAATGGCACTAAGGGGCCTAAAGTGTGCCAAGAAAACATCCCCCACACCATTACACCACCACCACCAGCCTGCACAGTGGTAACAAGGCATGATGGATCCATGTTCTCATTCTGTTTACGCCAAATTCTGACTCTACCATTTGAATGTCTCAACAGAACTCGAGACTCATCAGACCAGGCAACATTTTTCCAGTCTTCAACTGTCCAATTTTGGTGAGCTCGTGCAAATTGTAGCCTCTTTTTCCTATTTGTAGTGGAGATGAGTGGTACCCGGTGGGGTCTTCTGCTGTTGTAGCCCATCCGCCTCAAAGTTGTGCGTGTTGTGGCTTCACAAATGCTTTGCTGCATACCTCGGTTGTAACGAGTGGTTATTTCAGTCAAACTTGCTCTTCTATCAGCTTGAATCAGTCGACCCATTCTCCTCTGACCTCTAGCATCAACAAGGCATTTTCGCCCACAGGACTGCCGCATACTGGATGTTTTTCCCTTTGCACACCATTCTTTGTAAACCCTAGAAATGGTTGTGCATGAAAATCCCAGTAACTGAGCAGATTGTGAAATACTCAGACTGGCCCGTCTGGCACCAACAACCATGCCACGCTCAAAATTGCTTAAATCACCTTTCTTTCCCATTCTGACATTCAGTTTGGAGTTCAGGAGATTGTCTTGACCAGGACCACACCCCTAAATGCATTGAAGCAACTGCCATGTGATTGGTTGATTAGATAATTGCATTAATGAGAAATTGAACAGGTGTTCCTAATAATCCTTTAGGTGAGTGTATTTCTTATTTATTTCTTTTGAAGATAATATACTACTATAATATACTAATATACTGAATACCAACGGCCCATTCTGCATAAGATTGCTGCCACCTGTTATAGTGCTTAGTGGGAAAAGCAATAATCCTGCTTAAGATGCCTAAACACTAGATGGCGCTGTTCCACTAAAAACAGTAATGAAATTAAAAAAATAAATCCAACAAATACATTGTGCTAGAAGGAGCAGCTAACAAATGTGAGACAGTAGAGGGTGCTGTTTTTGATTCATAAGATTCTGTTTCTTACAGAAAAAGCAATGAGTTGGAAAACTTTTTCAGTAGTTGCAGATATAGTCAGTTGTACAGCACTGAGACTATAACCACAATCAAATTACCTGCAACTAAAAACATGTTTATTTTAGCAATAATGCTGATTAATGGTCTCTTTTGTAAGTATATTTTAGATTTTCTATTGAAACCATTTTTGCTTAGTTATATGTATAATGTGTAATTTCTCCCTGTGTTGCAGTGGAAGTGAATGCAGATAAAGTCAATCAGCCTCCTTTGATTAATTCACCTGAGGGAGACAAAGCTGTACTGACATGCAGCCATGATATTACAGACTCATACTCTATGTACTGGTATATACAGCATCCAAACAAGGCTCCTGAATTTCTCATTCAGGGATTTGATAAGCCTGTTAGTGAAGGAAGATTCTTAATGGATGTGGACAAAAAACAACGTCTGACCAACCTCTCCATCAGTGACAGTAGGACAGAAGACACAGCTGTGTATTACTGTGCAGTGCAGCCCACAGTGACACAGAGTGTGTGTCTGATGGTACAAAAACACAGTTACAGCTTCTCTGAGAATCAGCAAACAGCAGGTGCACATCAAAGGCAGTTTCTTTCTTGATAATCAGTAGTGACTCACTGCACAAAAAATCTGTAACAAGAAACATTCACTTCTGAAATTCAAGGCTTGTTATTGTAATAAGATTCATCAGGGGCCAGTGCCAACACGACTCCTCCATGGCTCAGCGGAAAATACAGATCAAAGCAAAGAGATTAAGTGTGTGTGTTCGTATAGCAGATATTGAATATTCTAATTAGATACTGAACATTATTATTGGAAGTGACAATTCAAGTGACAATTCAATTCAAGAACATTTATTTTAAAAGAATTATTTATTGAGAATTTTTTTGTAATGCATCCATTAATCCACCCACCTTCCCGTTTCTTCTTGGGAACTGATTCATGTGCTGATTTACACTCTTCCACTTTATTTTTTTTACACAACTGCATCATCATTTTTTCCCCCAAGTCATTGCAGAAATGTACTGTCAAATTGGGAAAATATCATTGTGAATGAAGTCAAATAAATCAAGTCGAGTAGCGCTTTATTGTCATCAAAGCCATGTACAATACACAGTGAAATGAAGTAACGCTCCTCCTGAGCCCACAGTGCAACATTCATGGCAGGACAGACATTACAGTGCTAAAGGCTGTGTTTTGGAATAATTTATAGAGTGCAAAAATCTTGGCTAAAACTACTTAAAGCTGTCATCTGTAATGCATTATCAGTACCTTCATAATGCATTATAATGCTTAGTATAAGAATTAATAAAGAATTACTGCTAGTAATAAGGCATTATAGTGTCGATTATAATATGTCATGAGCTCCGTAATACATTATAATGGTCGATATAAGGATTAAGGATGCTTTGCATTGCATTATGAAGGTCTCCATAGTGGATTATATAGCAGAGCTTTATAAAGCATTCATAATACATAATAAACATGGCTATCACGTGTTATGCTTTTTTAAAAGTATTTATAGCCTGTAAAAAGAAACACATCATGCCACGATCTAAGGCAGGATTGAATCGGGTGCATCACTCAGCACTTCCTGAAGTCTCCCATCTGGAAGCCTATAGTAACCCAGGTAACCCAGTTCCTCCGAATTTGATGTCTCCTATTCATTAAAACAGCTATGTCCACTTTCATTCAAAGGATGTTGGCTCGTCTTCCTCCAATTACTTGGCTCTCTGTCCTTCCGCTGGTTGCCTGCTTTGTCACTCTTAGACTCCCCAAACTGTGATGGGTAAGTCATTGACGAGAAGAAGGAGATTTCTGTGCAGCGTGCATACCTTCCTTTGGTCTGCCTCAGCATACACAGTGTATATTAGGTTCTCTCCAATCTGCTCCTTCACTATATAAGCAGAGGGTTCCCAGTATGCTCAGAGTTTGCCTGGCCCTCCCCTCTGGCTTAGATTCCTGATTACACCTCAATCTCCTGGTTGCAGGATTACACCATGGGCCTCCTGGTCATAGAACCCTTTGTTTCTCTTACTGGACTCTCAACTGCTTTGGGCTGATAATTTATATACCTCAGACATGCGTTTAGCCCAGCGTCCCTCATATCCTCAGTGTGTCTCTTGTGTTTCATCTTGACAGAATCGAAACACTAAGTGAATGGGAAGGCGAGGCTGACTTCCATACATGAGAAAACTCAGTGGATTTGTGTTTGGGACAGTTATATGAGTATATTACTCTTGCAAGGTGATCTTTCTACCTGTACTTGTCCTTTTCGTTCAACGTTTGTAACATCTGTAACAATGTCTGATTAAGGTTGGGGGTTGTCCTGGAATGCCCAACCCCAGAGAGCTTCCGCAAGGAGCAAAGCAGGCTGTTTACAAATTCACGACCCTGCTTGTGATGGATTTTTACAGGGAACCCAAATCTAAGGATGAAGTCATTGAGAATCTTCTCTGCCGTTGTAGTCCCTGACTTGTTCTTTGTGGGGTAAGTCTGCACGAACCTTGTAAAATGGTTAATGACAATAATTATATACTCATAACCACCCTGACCTATTTCCATGTGGAGGTAGTCAATGCAAACCAGTTTGAGTGGTTAGTTGGATATTATTTCCCCCATTGGTGTGCGGACATCGGTGACTGGTTGTTTCTGTGTGAGAGAGGAACACCTTCTGGTGATATGCTCTTCCACATAAAGCCTCATATTTATGGCCAATAAGAAAAAAACATTATAATAATCTATACATTTTTATTGTCAGTTAAATTGCCTTCATAGACTAATTCCACCATAAACATAAATGCAAAGTTGTAAGACAACTACAGCTTTATGAATGATTATTACAGCTGCTGGTGACCAAAAACTGAAGCCAAATGATTCCGAATTAAGCTGGAATAACAAAGACTCAAACATTCCAACTGTAGAATATTAACCATCCTGATAGCAGATGGTCAGAGAATTATATTACTCAGTTTAAACTGAAATTGTTAGCAGCAGGAAAAGGATAATAAAAAATGAGACAGGGAGAGAGGGGGAGAGAGGGAGAGAGAGGGAGAGAGGGGGAGAGAGGGAGAGAGGGGGAGAGAGAGGGGGAGAGAGCGAGGGCTGTTAGGGTGAAACAAGCTGTGTCACAGTGAAACGAGCATTTTGCTTTGGGGCAGTGTTCAGCTCAGTTGGCTAAGCCTCAGGCTTGTGATCAGAAGGTCACCAGTCCAAACACATCCTTGGCAAAATAGTCACGTCTGTGGACCCTTGAGCAAGGTCCATAACCCTAAAATGTTATTCTTGGTTTGATAAAATCCATTCCTTCATTACCTATTCATTTTTTTTTTATTATTGTTATAAAGTAAACTTATGCAAAGATCAGCTTGCATGCTTCCAGGTGTGAGAGGAATAAATGAAACGCGTACATTTCTTGCAAATCTATGGATGTTGTAATATGAAGTTCCTGCAGGGGGCGACATTGTAGCACAACCACCCATTCTTCTCATATGAGCCCCTCCATAACTCCTGACACTGCAAAGAAAACTGCATTTAGACACTGGAAGCAACAACCAGGCAGACTGCTTACCTGATCTGTAGTATACATAGATCTCCATATTTATTGTCTTTATAGCTAAGTCATGATGCAAAGGATGTGGATTTTTCTCATCTTAACTCATTTGTTTGTTGGTATGATTTGTTCCCATCTTCATTGCTGATTATTTTATTCTGCTTTGTAATCATTTTATTTTTAAAATAACAATATTTCTGTTATTTCTGTAGAATGCAGAGCTGAAGACAGAATAGAACAAACCAGAAGAAATGTCATTGTAGGTGAAGGAAAATCAGAGACACTAGACTGCACATATGCATCAGTCAGTACAAACCCAGATCTCTTCTGGTACATCCAATATCCCAATGAGTCTCCCAAGTACCTGCTGAAATGGCTTGGATCAGGAGCTCCTGTAAATGCGCCAGATTTTGAGGGGAGATTTCATGCCAGTCCGAACAAAACTATGAAAACTATACCATTAACAGTGCAGAATGTGCAGCTGTCAGACTCTGCTGTGTATTACTGTGCTCTGAGGCCCACAGTGAGAATAACCTTCTCACACCTTCTACAAAAACACCTGGGCGCTAAGACTGTGACACGATAAAGAGAGCTGCAGATTCTCACACAAGTCAAAGTGCATTATTCTTAGGAGTAATAATAATAAAAAAAATCAAAAAGTATTAGTGTATATCAGTATCAACAGTATATTTTTATTTTCAATTAAGTTTCCTTCATAGACTAATCCTACCATAAAAATAAATGCTATTGTAAGTTGTAAGTCATCTACAGTTGTAAATTGTAAGAGAACTACAGTTTTTATCAATGAATTACTGTACAGCTGTTGGTGCCCAGACCCAAACCGTAAGATATTAACCATCCTGATAGCAGATGTTCAGACAATGATGTTCTTCTGTTTAAATAGCCTGAAACTGATAGCAGTAGAAAATGATAATAAGTGAGAGAGAGAGAGAGAGAGAGAGAGAGAGGGAGGGCTGTCAGGGTGAAACAAGCTGTGTCACAGTGGAACAAGCGTGTTGTTTTGGGGCAGTAGAGGAGTTTCCTGTTAGACCCGACCTTGGTAGCAGAGTATTCATTTCAGTCTGTCTCTCTCCATCTGCCATGATGTTACTCTGTTCATTCCTTCTCTTATCAGCACTTGTGGGTAAGTGACATAATGCATTTCTTCTTAACTTTTACTAGGGTAATTATTCAAAAATCACCTTAATCTGTATATTTAAATTGAAATATTCTTTTTAGTTTGACTATTAATGGTAAATATTGCCCCGAATCACCTTTTCCACAGGTCACAGTACTGAGGATGTGATTACACCTTTTAATGACACAGTGCATGTTACAGAAGGTGACAATGTTACACTCTCCTGTAACTATAGTGGAGCAGCTTACAGTCTACAATGGTATCGTCAGTATCCCAGATCAGCACCAAAATTTCTCATGCTCATCACTGAAAGTTCAGAACCCAAACAGAACACCGAGCTTCGAATGTCTATTAAAGTCGACAAGAATAACAAGCTTCTACATCTGGAGCTCTACTCTACAGAAGTGACAGACTCTGCAGTGTATTACTGTGCTCTGAGTCCCACAGTGACAGGAAACTCACTGACGCTGTACAAAAACCTGACTGCATCTCAGCAGTTAATGAGGTTTTTCTTAAATTACCAAACTGTCTTTCAGTAGCTTTGTAAATTTGTAAACTTACCTGAACCTACATCTTCAAATGGTGAATCATTTATAATGACCAATTTAATCAGAGTATTAATGTAGAGTGTCAGTGGTAACTGACTGAGCTATCTTAACTAGCTAAGTGACCGGCTGAGAGTGTGCTGTCACTAATCACCCATCGTGACCAATGAGGTAGGCTGTAGGTAAGAGTAATCAGTGGGAATGTGACTGAGTGAGAGCAGGGTGTGTGCTGGGAGTGAATAGGGCTCATGTTCTGGGAGATTCACAGGGTGTTTTACTCTGGTGTCATTTTAGTTTGCTGTCTTTGTAAAAATTCCATGTTGATAAGACAGTGTGGAGGTGGGAGAGAGCAGCAGTGACAGGGGAGCCTGATGGTGTCTCAGTGTCTTAGTTTCCTAAAAACAACAGCAGCAGGATTAAATGGTAGACTTTCGTTAACCGCAAAGATGCAAAAATTGAGGTTTTTAAGGTTTTAAATAGTCTCAGAAAATATTACCTACATTCCAATGTTACAGGTTTCTCTAATTTTTCTCATTAACTTCTAAGACTGAACCTCCATATGGTTTTGGTGCAGATTTACATGAATAAAATAGTATTTGTTATATTCAGCTCCAACTCTGGCTTCTCTATTCCCATGAGCTAACTGCCCCTCCCACACCACACCAAGCATTTTCATACAGTCACATGATGAACCTCTTGTTATACAACTAGACAAATTATATATAACTAACACTGCGCATTTGTGATGAATCAATATATTAATGGTTTTTAATGAATAACTTTATATATACCAATATATTTATTGCATTAAAGTTAGTGGTGTGCGTACTGAAATGTCAAAGTAAGTAAGTAGGCATTAAAAATGCACCGGAAAGGAGGATACTGGTGTGATTTCAGGTGAGGCAGGCTGGTTTGATTTTGGGGAAATCCCCGAAATCCAAGACAAGTCGTAGTCAAAGGGTGGACAATGCACGTGATGTGCGTCGTTTAGCAAAGGGGAGAGATGGAGATGGTGATGGGTAGGCAGAGGTCGGCAATTTGTGTCATCACGACAGAGCGCAGGATGGGTCTCGTGGTCTGCAGGAAGGCTTGGGTCAGAAGACAGGTAGTCAAACAGGCAGACAGAGAAACAGAAGGGCTGAAACTCAGGAGAACCTGGAAGATCTCACATCAGCCCAATGTATCAGACTGACTGAAATAGACAAGATAGTTAGCATAGTAATTGTCAGCTGGGGTCGGCCGCTGCATTGAGACATATATTTCAACCCCTGTATTAGCTTAGTCATTTCATCTTGTTTGTTTGACTCATCTGCCGGCCCCTGGAGGATGGGCTCCCCCTTTGGGTCTGGTTCCTCCCAAGGTTTCTTCCTCTTAGGGAGTTTTTCCATGCCACCGTTGCCTTTGGCTTACTCAATGGGGGGTCCTTACGAGGCAGAAATGTAAAGCGCATTGAGACAATGTAATGTTGTGATAATGCGCTATATAAATAAAATTGAATTGAATTGAATAGCGTCCAATCAAGACACACCTGCAAGGCGTGAACATTTGCACTGGGGATTCCCTGTGATGTCACTGGGGGATCCCTAACGCCAATCCCTGACAGTACCTCCCACAACAACCTCCACTCTAGGGATGGGCGGGATTATTCCCGCGGGGATGGACGGGAACGGGAGTGGAAATTTTGATTTTTCATGGAAACGGGACGGGGCGGTGGGAGGCCCAGACGGTATAGGAACGGGGCGGGAATGGGTCTCGGCGGGAACGGTAACGGGATGGGAATGATGATACTAGAATTAAACTGAAGTCTAATCAAAAAGTATTGCATTTACTTTCGTCTTCTTATCTGTTCATTTTTAAAAGTACAGACTGGCATCAGCCAACAAAAATTCTTGCCTGTGACACACGGCACGACACCTGCAATGCCTGCATGTGTCTGTTCCTGATGAGTCAATACTTGTGTAACTTTCGGCTACGATGACGATTGCGCAAAAAGTGAAAGCAGCACAGCGCATTCGACAGCTAAGCGGCTGCAGTGATTTCGTTGTAGTTTTCTATCTCTATCCCTGAAAAACCTATCCAACAGAATGGCTGGACTCGATAAGAAGTCAGTCAGTAAAAATATTCGAAAAGGAAATTATAATTTGATCACTCCAACTGAGCCAAAATTTACTTCAGCAGTTTGGAAACAATTCTCATTGGTCGTGGACGAAAATGGTGATCGATTGAATTTCGCAGATTGCAATTCCTGTAAGGAGGTTTATCCATATTCAGCAGATTTCCGTAATTCTGGACTGAGGAATCACAAATGCTCCCAGCTGAGAAAGGCTGCGGCTTCGTCTCATTCGATGACCAAATTTGTCGACAAGAAGCCAAGTTCAGCTGACAAGGAAAAATTCAAGGAATCGTGTGCCTTTTTTGTGGCCAGTGATATTCACCCCTACAACATCGTTGCTGGTCCAGGCTTTGCTCAGCTCATTCAGACTGCTATTGATATCGGAGCTAGCCGAGGAAAAACTGATGCATCTGAATTAATACCTGATCGGAGAACTGTGGGCTGATGCACCAGTGAGTTGGCAAATAGATCATTGGAGAAACTTTCCAAGCTTCTGCAATAATGATTTCTCGAATCGCGGAGTGTTCACTGCTGATATGTGGAGCGATGATTACAGAAAATTGTCGTACATGGCAGTAACTGCTCATTTCATCGATGGTGATTGGGTACTCCATGATCACATCCTCAGTTTTAGGCATTACACGTTGGAGGATAAATCGGCGCAAAACATTCGCAGCTTGATCGAAAGCATCATATCCGATTTCAAAATCGATAATTTATCAGATCCGGTGATCGTGATGATCGGTGGTATCGTCAGCAAACTTGAGGATGGTGGTAGAGCTGTACTTAGCTACGCAGTCATGGGTGTAGAGAGAGTAAAGCAGGGGATTCAGCACACTGCCCTGTGGGGTGCCAGTGTTGATGGTGATGATGGAGGAGGTTTTTCCACCAATACACACTTGCTGAGGTCTGTCGGTAAGGAAATCCAGTACCCAGTTGCACAGTGAAGAGCTGTTTCAAATCCAGATATTCCACTGGGACTGATGTCAGATCAGGGAATTATTCTTCTGTCTCCGGAACCTCGGATGGCATGTGGAGTAAACAATCCAAAATTTAATATACTTGGATGTCATTGATCTTCTAGCAAAGTTTATTCTGTGAAGATGTAACACAGCATCACCCTGGTTAACCTGGAAGGCTCTTTGTTCATCCGAGGCTCTGTTACTGGTTGCTGCAATACTCTTACCAATCCTTACATCACCATCTATCTTTGTATACAACTCATCTCTCTTTGGCAATATAGGCACAGCAACAGGCTCATAACTGTACAGGTGGAGAAACGGGTGGAAATTCAGGCAAATCTTAAGCTTGTTGTTATGGTGATTGTGATGTGAAAATAAACATCATGTGACAATAGGAAAGTGTCTATAATTTCATCTATCGTTTATTTCATTGTCACATACCCCATCCTTAAACGTGCATGTAAAATGTTTACAGGAAAGCCGCAATTGTCACTGCCTGATCTGCAGCCGCATGCACACCAGGTTTGTGCATGCATGCACTGCGCAACATTACACAGTACTGCATGATCTTTACCATTCATGCTTCAACAGTTCATGGATTTAGGAAAGGAAAATATTAATGAAATTTGAGTACCTTGTCTTTGTCGAGTAAACAATTCAAAATGTAATAAGAAATAGGTCATGTGGTCATTTTATATGGACCATTTATTCACTGAATTTACAGAAAATGTGCTATTTTGTCATATGTATCGTTATCAGGATGTGAGATTTTGGTCACATCGCAAAGCCCTATATGTGTCTGTTATTAAATGTTAAGACACGCCAGGATCGGCCAGGGTTCACATAAGACAGAGGCAGACACACATGCGACAATAGGAGAGGACAACAAGTATTAACAACACTACAAGGGGCTGTTTACTGTCACTCACAGGGCATGCTGGGACATGCAAATCCGTTCGGCCCTGTACTATACATAATTGCTGTAGTGGCGTAAAAGTCAAAAGTGTCCACTGCTAAATCTACTTAAGTACAAATATATGAAAATTGCACTTAAGTACAATAACAAGGTAATTGTACTTCGGTACTTTCCACCACTGTTTTTTATTAGATACTATTTTAATAACAAACTACACCCATCCCCCCAAATGCTTGTTTTATACATGGAGAGTGTAACTGTTCACACTCAGCACATTCAGCAGCTTCTCTGTCTGCTCCTCCTTCCTTCTGCCCCTCCCACATCACAGCCCAAACATCCCCACAGAAAAACTGAGGCTGTATTTGGCTTCAAGTCATCTACTGTACCCTCCAGGAGTGACAATGTTAACGTCACATGACAAGATGCAGCTTCTTGTAGCAGTGCTGCTAACCCTGACATTCTGTAAGTATGTGAAACCTCATGGTCAGTATTGGATGGTAGTTTCATTATCAGTGTTCCTTTGCTCATCAGTAATCACTTGTATTGGTTTATCCACTGCTGACAGGTTTATCCTCTGGGGATAAGATAGAGCAGAAGGAGAAAGAACTGTGGAAGAAGGAAGGAGAGACGGCTTCACTGGAATGTACCTTCAGCACGAGCAGCACGGACTACGATGTCTACTGGTACCGTCAGTATCCTGGAACAGCACCCGAGTTCATACTGTACAGTGGAGAAAACAGCTACACTGCAGAGTTTGCTCGACAGAGATTCTCCTCCGAAGTCACAGATGGAAGAGCCCCTTTATCCATTTCAAATGTTCGCCTAGGAGACAGTGCTGTCTATTACTGTGCTCTGGATACCACAGTGATACATTAATGCTAGAGCTCATACAAAAACCTGCTTCATCTACTTACACACAATTTACTTTAATGGGGCAACTGAAAAACACTGAGGTTTACCGCAACAGGAAATAATGTTGGCAGGTTGTGTACATACTGTATTTCCTGGCTCCAGTCCAGCCTGTGTGGTAACAGTGAAGATAATTCATGCTTCTGGTGAATCGACAAGACTAACATAAGATCATTCTATATTCCTGACAGGAATACAGCAGCAAGCACTCTTCTCATTTATGACCCTTTGAGCACTAATGTCCCAGAACAAGAGAATTTTTGACGTTCATAATCAATGTTACTTTTGTTGGAATACATTTCTTTATACCAGAGAGCCTGTAGGCTCCTATGAACTCTCCCAAAATACACTGTAGGAGGAAAATACATAAATAAAAGGATCTGAAAATGAACCTAATGCTACAAAACAAATTTGTATGCCAGATATAATGTAAAAACACACTTGTTTCATCTAGCCTATAGGGACTCTAGTTCCAGTTCTAGCTAACTGCTCACTCCCAGATAGACCTATAGTGTGAGGTGTAGAGCTGAGTGGGAATCGGTGCCATTGGCTTTGGATGAGCTGAACTGTCAGTGCTGTCACTCTAGCTTCACACCCCCTTGTGGAATTGGAGTGCTGACGTTCAGGGACCCCCCATGCCTGCATTCCCACCTGCCTCTCCCTCCTACTTATACTGCCATAGCCATATCTGCCGGGGCTTACATACTGCACTCAGTGTTTGCCATGCCTCGAGTCTCCCCTACTCAGGCTATTTACACATTCTATTTCCCCTACTCCTCCTGGGGTGTGCTGCCTGGAGACCCCACATTTTCAGGATATCCTGCTGCCTGCGACGTCCCCCCTACCTGTGACACCCTTCCTGCTCGCCCTTCTGCCTGTGATGCCTTCCCTGTTTGCCCTGCTGCCGTACGACTGTTCGCCCAGCCATCTGAAGCATCTCCAGCACTTGCCTGTCATGACCACTCTGCCCCCCACTTTGTGTCTCAAATGTTAAGACTGGGAAAATGTGAATTGGGACTTTGACTCTCCCTGTCGGCCCCAGGAGGATGGGCTCCTCCTTGGAGTCTGGTTCCTCCCAAGGATTCTTCCTTCTAGGGAGTTTTTCCTTGCCACTGTTGTCTGGCTTGCTTACTGGGGGCTTTGGTTGGGGATGCTGTAAAGCATTTTGAGGCAATGTAATGTTCACACGCTATACAAATGAAACTGAAATGAACTGAATGTTTCAGATAACATGGATTATATATAATATTCATATTACCTGTTGGGGCAACCTTGAAGCACAATCATCTACTTGTTTATTTTTCCTTTTTTATCCCAAGCACTGTCAAACATGCTCCTGAGTTAAAGTCTGATGCTGCAGAGATATCTGGGTACAGAATCTGACAACAACAACCAGACAGTCTGTTTGCCTGATCCTTAGTGTACATAGATTTGTGTGCTTATTGTTTTACAGATCAATTAGAACACAGCAGCCATGGATTATTTCTAGTATCTGCTCCATGTTTCTTTTGTATCTTATTATTTTTCATTTGTTTCTCCTTAAATGTATGTGAAATAATATACAGTAATTTAATAATTTCCTTAAATATTTACAATTTTGTCTGGAATGCAGAGCTGAAGACACAGTGTCTCAGACCACAGGAGATGTGATTGTTTATGAAGGAGGATCCATGTCACTCACTGCAACTACATAGCAAAGAGTGAAAATATTTATCTGTTTTGGTACAAACTGCACTCTAATCAGGCACCTGATGTGTTTTTCGAATATGAAAATGAGCCGATGCAGCAGAGCAAAGATGGCCATTGGATTTTGGTGTGATATGGCACAATTTCATCATTAAATTGTGTGTAATGTAAACCTTCTTATTGTTTTTCTAAGTGGTAGTTGAACAACATTTAAATGCATATGCACAGGAGGACAGCTGAAATGTGCGCACCCAACTTCTTACACAAAATCACAGATTTATCAATCAAAACTTCGTACTTCATACGAAACGGCCAACACGCTCCTTCACGTGGAAAAGTAAATCTGAAAATGTGAACTGTGATGTGATGCATCAGTATCTCCCAACTGCTGTGGTACAGCACCACATAACAGGGCATCCCATAGATGCATATGCATGTTGAAGTTTTAGGGCAAAGATATGGGTTTCTGTTCTTGGTTTCATATTTACAGTAACTATCATTGGACATTACAACCAGAAAGACATGAGCTTGCAGTTTGTGTGTATTAACCATTTATGGTTATTTGTGGTCGGCATCTGGGAAGGATATCAGGCTCGTGCACATATGTACATATACAGTACAAGACTGAATTTATCCAGGGGAAAATGGTTACATAAGTGTGTATGTCAGGTTTGATAAATCTGATTTTTTATGCACTGGCTTTTTTTTTTGTGCACATGCATTTTTTCACAATGAATTTTATGCAAAGATTGATAAATGAGGTCCCTGGAGCCGTTATGTTTCAAGCTCTTACTCAAGGACCTAATGGTGTGTGACTGTTCAGCCAGGAGGGAGAATCAAACCAACAATTTGTCTGGCACTGGAGCCTTAACCCCCATCAGGTCTGTTTAAGCCATAAAATCACAGCATTTGTGTTTCTCTAAAGCAATATGTTGTAATTGTAGAGTGTTGCCCCAACCATAGATATAATGCACAGTATGTTACATAGTATATCTGTACATAGTAGAAACTTGTGTGAGCATTAATAATGAAATGTTTGTTAAATTAACAAAAGTCTTGTACTGTTTTATGCATATTCTTTTGTTCCAGGGCCAATTTTAAATGTGCTCAGCAGGATACAGTCATGTTGCAATGAAATTAATAATTACTACAGGATACAGTGGAGGTGCCGTGCAAGCTGGCACACGGAGCGCAGAAAAGACGTAGGAAGTCAAGAATCGGGGCAAACGCGGGGTTTAATAGACACAGCAACAAAAGGAGCAAGCAAACCACGGGCTGACATAACAATGACCGGACTGGGGAAACAAACGGAAACGTGGACTAAATACAATGGACTAATTGACAACGATCGGGAACAGCTGGTAAACATGGGGAATCCACATGGGGTTAATGAGGGGGCGCAGCACACGAGAGGAGCGGACGACCGGGGCAGGACAGGAGGTGTGTTTCTGTTACCTTTGTGATTTACAAATCATTTATTTCTTATTTGAAGATAATAATTTCTTACTTGGTTGTCATTTAAAACAAATTATTGAAATGTAATAATTTGTATGGAGCCCCTCTGGAGACACAGGAGAAAAAAAAATATTGAGCAGCCGGAGTGAGGACTCTTCAGCCAATCAGTCCTCTAATTAGTAATCTAATTAGGGAGCTTCAGCGAAAAGCCGCAAACCCAACGGCCCTTTCTGGATAAGATTGCCCACCTCTGGTATATTGCTAGTGCCAATAGCAGTAATCCTGCTTATGATGTCTAAACACTAGATGGCACTGTTTCACTAAAAACAGCAATGAAATTTTAAAAATGCAATAAATACATTTTGCAGACGGAGCAGCTAACAAATGTCAGACAGTAGAGGGTGCTGTTTTTGATTCATAAGATTCTGCTTCTTACAGAAAAGGCAATGAGTTGGAAAACTTTTTCAGTAGTTGCAGATATAATCAGTTGTACATCAACCAGATTATAACCATAATCAAATTACCTGGAACTAAAAACATGTTTATTTTAATAATAATAATATTGATTAATGGTATCTTCTGTAAGTATATTTTTGGTTTTCTATTGTCTAAATATGTTATTTTTGCTTAATTATATGTATAATGTGTAATTTCTTTCTGTGTTGCAGTGGAAGTGAATGCAGATAAAGTCAGTCAGTCTCCTTTGATTAATTCACCTCAGGGAGACAAAGCTGTACTGACATGCAGCCATGATATTTCAAACTCAGGCTACATGTACTGGTATGTACAGCATCCAAACAAGGCTCCTGAGCTTCTCATTCACGGATTTGATAAGCCTGTTCATAAAGGAAGATTCTTAATGGATGTGAACAGAACAGAACGTCTGACCAACCTCTCCATCAGTGGCAGTAGGACAGAAGACACAGCTGTGTATTACTGTGCAGTGCAGCCCACAGTGACACAGAGTGTGTGTCTGATGGTACAAAAACACAGTTACAGCTTCTCTGAGAATCAGCAAACAGCAGGTGCACATCAAAAACACATTTTCTTTCTTGATAATCAGTAGTGACTTGCTCCACCAAAAAAACTGTAATAAGAAACATTCACTTCTGAAATTCAAGGCTTGTTAAGATATTTCAGCAGGAGCCAGTGGCACCAAGACTCTTCCTTAGCTCAACGGAAAATATGCATCAAAGTGATTAATTGAGTGTTTTCTGATAGCAGATAATGAATATTCTCAGTAGAAGTTGGGGTAAATTTACAATATCAATACTACATGTTACGTGCCGTAAGCGATTTAGGGATGTCCCTGCAGGTTCTCCGGACCATATGCCCTTGTCGCCATTCGCCGGTTGCTCCCTTCAACCCCACCTCCCGGTTCCCAACCACGCCTCTTCCGCCCTCTGCACTCGCCTTGGTTTCCGGTGGACGTAGAGAAAAGCCTGCTGCTGGTCACTAGCTCCAGCTCTTGCTCTGTTTTCGCTTTTGCTCTGTAGGTTTGCTTTTTCCGGTTTGACTCTCATATACAGTATGACTGTTTTGGTTCTCGGTTTTCTGATTCTCTGCTTCGCCCTTCTGACCCTTTGCTATCGGTTTGCTTGTCTTCTTCTGGTTTTGAACTCTCGCCCGGCTCCCGACTACTCCCTTTGCTCGCCCCTTTGGACACTGTATTTTTTGGACCGTGTGTTTACTGTGTGTGTGTTTGGTTTGGTGCGTACGGAGTGACTGCCCTTTTGTTTTTGCGTAACGTGGTGATTACTGTCAGGTTGGCTAGGGAGTCAGGTGTAGTTCTTATCATTTCATTTACACTTTGTCTTTGTTCCACTTATGTTTAGCTTAGATTGGGTTGTGCTCGGAGATGTTTTTGCTTGTTATTTTGGCCTCTGTCACTCCCGAAGTTTGTTGCACCTACTGTTGTGAAATGTCTGTGAAGTGTCTGTGAATAAAATACAAAAAAAAAGATCCCTTTGTGTCTCGTGTTCCCTTTTCCCGTTCCCTGGTTGTCTCGTCCTCTCCTTACCCTTTCAGACGGTCCCCAACCCTAGACTGGGGACCATAATATACAACATTAACTGGACTGATTCCTGGGCTGATTTATGATATGTCACACACACACACACACATAACTACTTTTTCAAAAGTCTTACACTACTCAAACAGAATAAAAACCATCATCAATGTTTTCCCAATTCATTGTGGAACTGTTACATTTGGAAAATATCACTATGAATGAAGTCAAATAAATCAAGTCAAGTAGAGCTTTGTCGTCATCTCAGCCATGGACAATAAAGTTTTCTGGCTTTAATAACTTTTAATGGAAGTAAGGTGGGGCGATTTTAATGACAGAATTGTGATGTCCAGTACACAGACTTCGATGCACACCGATTATCTTTGCACTTCAAACCTTTTCATGATTTGTGCCAAATCGTGTCAATAGCTAATATAATAGGTCCTTTCAGCTATAATGACATGGTGATTTAGCATTTTGTGCTCATGGCGACTTTTGTACACCCCTTTATTTCCCAGATTGCTTTATGTACGAATTTGAATTAATTTTTGAATGTTCGATTGTATCCGTATAATGTGCAATGGAATAATACGTGAATGGGTTAATAACGTTAAAACTAGACAAGACAGGCACATTTAGTGAAGTGTGCTTTGATCAGTGGACAACAGGGAACAATTCACACCCCTTGGGTTTTCAGAATAACTTTCTCTCTAACAGTTATTAATTAATACATTGTATGCATATTATATGCCATTGCTCCATTTCATACATATTGACAGAGAGAGCCCCTCATGATTTGCGTGCTAATGTCGTACGGATCATCCAGGTACGCCGGCATTGTCTTCGGAGAAATTATAGTTGGAGGGGCAGTGTTCATATAGGGCTGGCTTACGCAGAAACCTCGACTTAGCCAAGAACAAAAACTGCTCGGAGTTTTTGTTCTTTCGTAGTACGGGTTAATCGTGAAGTTATACCACATGTCGTCAAGTTACTTGTAAAGTTACCCCGATAAGCCAGTAAGCCTGCTTCATAGTACAGGCCACTGGTCATGAGTAAGGTGTACTCGAACACAACACTGGAGTATGGTATAGTGCAGGGATGGGCAAACTTATTTGCAAAGGGTCAGTGTGTGTGTAGGTTTCTGGGATAACCTTTAGGTCAGCTGTTCAAACACTGGAGTGAGGACTCTTCAGCCAATCAGTCCTCTAATTAGGAATCTAATTAGGGAGTGGCAGCGAAAACCTGCAAACCCAACGGCCCTTTCTGGATAAGATTACCCACCCCTGGTATAGTGCTTAGTACAAATAGCAATAATCCTGATTTTGATGCCTAAGCACTAGATGGCACTGTTCCACTAAAAACAGCAATGAAAAAAAAAGAAAAATGCAACAAATACATTGTGCTAGACCACAGGTGTCAGACTCCAGTCCTGGGGGGCCAGAGCCCTGCACATTTTTGGGTTTCCCCTCGTTTAACACACAAGATTCAACTTCTTGTGCTAATTACCACTTAGCTATTGAGCTGAATCATTTGTGGTTGAACAGGGAAAGAACTAAGCTACACAGGGCTCCGGCCCCCCAGGACTGGAGTTTGACACTTCTGTGTTAGACAGAGCAGCTAACAAATGTCAGACAGTAGAGGGGGCTGTTTTTGATTCATAAGATTTTGCTTCTTACAGAAAAGGCAAGGAGTTGGAAAACTTTTTCAGTAGTTGCAGATATAATCACTTGTACAGCAGCAGAATTATATCCACAATCAAATTACCTGTAACTAAAAACATGTTCATTTTAATAATAATATTGATTAATGTTATCTTCTGTAAGTATATTTTAGGTTTTCTATTGTCTAAATATGTCATTTTTGCTTAATTATATGTATAATGTGTAATTTCTCTCTGTGTTGCAGTGGAAGTGAATGCAGATAAAGTCAATCAGCATCCTTTTATTAATTCACCTGAGGGAGACAAAGCTGTACTGACATGCAGCCATGATATTAAAAACTCAGACTTCATGTACTGGTATGTACAGCATCCAAACAAGGCTCCTGAATTTCTCATTCAGGGATATGATAAGGCTGTTTCTAAAGGAAGATTCTTAATGGATGTGAACAGAAAAGATGCTCTGACCAACCTCTCCATCAGTGACAGTAGGACAGAAGACACAGCTGTGTATTACTGTGCAGTGCAGCCCACAGTGACACAGAGTGTGTGTCTCATGGTACAAAAACACAATTACTACTTCTCTCAGAATCAACAAACAGCAGGTGCACATCAAAGAAACCATTTTTTTTTGATAATCAGTTGTGAGTCGCTGCATAAAAATCATTGTAATAAGGTTTGTTAAGATATTTCAGCAGGAGCCAGTGCCACCAAGACTCCTCTATGACTCAGTGGAAAATATGCATCAAAGTAAAGAGATTATGTGAGTGTTTTCTGATAGCAGGTACTGAATATTCTCATTAGAAGTCAGGGTAAGTTTACAATAAAAATTCTACAACATTACCGAAATTTTTTCCGGATAATTTAATTAACAATTTCTTATTAGAATCCATCCATCCATCCACATCTCAGCCATGTACAATACACAGAGAAATGAAGTAACGCTCCTCACAGTGCAACATTCATGGCAGGACAGACATTACAGTGCTAAACGCTGAGTTTTGGAATAATTTATGCAGTGCAAAAAAATCTTGGCTAACACTTTACTTAAAGCTGTTTCTCTCTGGACCTGAACTCTCTGCACTATCGATACCTTCATAATGCATTGTAATGGTCGGTATAATAATTTAGGATGCATTATGATGGTATCTATAGTTCAGATGTAGTACCCTCTGTCCAGACACTGTTGCTCATCTCAGCCTTATATCTGTTGTTATGCATGCCTAATAATCTTTATACTCCTCATATTAATCAGGGTGAGAGAGACAGATGCTTAAACAGGTTTCAATGTGGTCCCCTGGGGCAACAGATGCCTTGTTGCATACTAGGGCTATTGACTCCATCTGTTCATCCTTCTCAGATCTGCGGCTCATCTCAGAAGTGTCATGTATGCTGGGATTAGCATTACTGTGAACCCTCTGGACATGCTCCTGCTCATTGCAGGACAAAATCAAAAATGTCATCCAGATAAAAAACAGTCTTATTTAGCACATCACTGATAAGACTCTGAAACACAGCTGGGGCACCAGTTAACCCAAAGAGCATAATTAGATACTCATAGTGCCCAGTGGGCATGTTGTAGGCAGTCTTCCACTCATCCCCCTCTCTGGTAAGTGTTGCAGAGGTCCAACTTAGTAAAAATTCACATGAACGGTACGGCAGAAGGGAAGAGGCTTGGGATTTACGAAATACCTGTTTTAACTCTCTGGGGTCAAGTATGTCGTCGGCGACATCGCATACTTTTCTCGTCTATTTCAGTCTATATCTCGCTGAAATCTAAATGTAGAATCATGAAAAAAACGCTGGCTAAATCCGTAATCTGTCTTCTTTTCAAAATGTCCATTGTCGGAAGTATTAAAGTTTTTTTAATTAGGTTAAATCAGCAAAAAAGTAAACCATGTCATCTTACTTTGTTTTACCTGCATTGGGGGCGTGTAGTACCGCTCTCACCCGAAGATCGCTATTCACATTCTAAATAGCGCGTATTCAAATCGCATTCGCATGGTAATTTGACTAACAGTGCAACGGTGAAACGCGATCCAGATACGTCCCCATCAGCGCCATAAAAGGGGGGTAGGGACGTGGCCAGGTGACAATGGCTCATTCATACACATGAAAGTTGCTACATATTCAATGGAAGGAGCCAGAAATAGTGACATGAGTTAGCTTTTTCTTATTTATTTATCCAAATGAATGTTGCATCTACACCATTTAGTCATCTTCATGGAGCCAAGACTTTGGTGATCAGATATCTGGGATCAAAACACCCTGCCAGCATTGCTTACTATGTACTTTTATAATGTTTCTGCAAGTGTTCCAAACGGCATTTTGCAATGTCTATACTTTGATGTCAAATTACAGACTTAACAAAAATCTGACATATTTACAATATATATTAAAATAAAGATGAGTGTAATGGCAAAACAAATATATAAGAAATAATTTATTTGCCATGAATTAAGTTTATGATATTTGAAGAAATGTGTGATCATGCCCCAGTCAGCGAAAGTGTGTTTCCTACCCCTAGACCCCAGAGAGTTAAATCCAGATATTCCGCTGGGACTGATGTCAGATCAGGGAATTAATCTTCTGTCTCCAGAACCTTGGGTGGCGTGGCCGGACGTAGGCACTGCGAAAAACAAAATGGACTCCAAATACCATTAGTTTCCTTCTCCTAATTAATTAGGGGATTATGACGAGTGAGCCAAGGGTGCCTCAATGCCAGAGCTGCTTGTGCGGAGTCAATGCGGAATAAGGAGATAGATTCCACCTGATTACCACCCAGAGACAGACTCAGCGGTGACATGACGTGGGTGATGGTTTGGCTTAATTTCTTTGTCGAACTGCATAAAATCAATACAGATTGTTGCAAAAAATCACAAATAACCCATAACTTAAGTAGAATAACAAGGTAATTGTACTTCAGTAATTTCGCCCAGTATTTTTATTACATACTATTTTAATTACAAAATACACCCAAACCCCCTCAAATGCTTGTTTTATACATGCAGAGTGTAACTGTTCACACTCAGCACATTCAGCAGCTTCTCTGTCTGCTCCTCCTTCCTTCTGCCCCTCCCACATCACAGCCCAAACATCCCCACAGAAAAACTGAGGCTGTATTTGGCTTCAAGTCATCTACCCTCCAGGAGTGACAATGTTAATGTCACATGAGAAGATGCAGCTTCTTGTAGCAGTGCTGCTAACCATGACATTCTGTAAGTATGTGAAACCTCATGGTCAGTATTGGATGGTAGTTTCATTATCAGTGTTCCTTTGCTCACCAGTAATCACTTGTATTGGTTTATCCACTGCTGACAGGTTTATCCTCTGGGGATAATATAGAGCAGAAGGAGACAGAACTGTGGAAGAAGGAAGGGGAAACAGCTTCACTGGAATGTACCTTCAGCACGAGCAGCACTAGCTATTATGTCTACTGGTACCGTCAGTATCCTGGAACAGCACCTGAGTTTCTACTGTTCAGAGGAACATATGACTACACTGCAGAGTTTGCTAAACAGAGATTCTCCTCAAATGCTGATAAGTCATCAGGAAGAGCCTCTTTATCCATTTCAAATGTCCATCTAGGAGACAGTGCTGTCTATTACTGTGCTCTGAGTACCACAGTGATGTATTAATGCTAGAGCTCATACAAAAACCTGCTTCACCTGTTTACACACAATTTACTTTAATGGGGCAACTGAAAAACACTGAGGTTTACCGCAACAGGAAATAATGTTGGCAGGTTGTGTACATATTTCCTGGCTCCAGTCCAGCCTGTGTGGTAACAGTGAAGATAATTCATGCTTCTGGTTAATTGACAAGGCTAACATAAGATCATTCTATATTCCTGACAGTAATACAGCAGCAAGCACTCTTCTTATTTATGACCGTTTGAGCATTAATGTCCCAGAACAAGAGAATTTTTGACAGTCGTCATCAATGTTATTTCTGTTTGAATACATTTCCTTACAGCAGAGTGCATGTAGGCTCCTATGAACGCTCCCAAAATACAGTGTAGCAAAAACAAACAAAGAAATGTATCTGAAAATGAACCTAATTCTACAAAACACACTTATATGACAGATATGATGTTCAGATATCATGAATCATATGTAATATTCATATTCCCTGTTGGGGCGACACTGCAGCACAATCATCTGTTGTTTTTATATCAAGCACTGTCAAACATGCTCCTCAGTTAAGGATTGATGCTGCAGAGATATTTGGGTACAGAATCTGACGACAAAAACAACCAGACAGTCTGTTTACCTGATCCTTACTGTACATAGATTTGTCTGCTTATTGTTTTATAGATCAATTAGAACACAGCAGCCATGGATCATTTCTAGTATTTGCTGGCTTCTTTGGTGTCTATTATTTTTCATTTTCATCATCAGCACTTTAATCAGGCACTTGATGTACTTTTCGAATATGAAAATGAGCCGAAAAGCAGGAGAGCAAAGATGACCATTGCATTTTGGTGTGAAATGGCACAATTTCATTGTTAAACAGTGTGTAAACCTTTTAATTGTGTTTCTAGATGGTAGTTGCACAAGATTTATCAAAAATGCATATGCAAAGACAGACAGCCAAAATGTGCATACCCAACTTCTTAGACAAAATCCCAGATTTATCAATCAAAACTTGATGGGAAAAAAATGTGTATAATGATTGGTTCATTTTGCGTTACGCCTACTGCAACAGTATCTCCCAACTGCTGCAGGACAACGGCACATACCAGTGCATCCCATATTATAGATGCATATGCATTGTCACGGCGAGCTGGTACGGAGCGGGGAAGCAGGAACTGGAGTCCAGGGATTCGGGGGAACGAGGGATTTATTTGGGGAGAACACAATCGGGAACACAGGAGCACATGCTGAGATGACGTGAATGACGTTATGATGCTAATGACCGGACTGGGGAAACATTCACAGACACTCACTTAACCCGCATCAGGCCTGTTTAAGCCATAAAATCACAGCACTTGTGCTTCTCTAAAGCAATATGTTGTAATTGTAAAGTGTCGTGCCAATCATAGATATAATGCACAGTGTGTTACATACCTGTAGTATATCTACATAGTACTATCCTGTGTGTGTACGCCATAATGAAAAGTTTGTTAAATAAACAAAAGTCTTGTACTTTTTTATGCATATTCTTTTGTTCCAGGGCCAATTTTAAATGTGCTCAGCAGGATACAGTCATGTTGCAATGAAATTAATAATTACTACAGGATACAGTGGAGGTGTGTTTCTGTTACCATTGTGTTTAACAAATCATTTATTGAAATGTAAGAATTTGATATTTGTCTAAGAGTCATGATCTAGAATTAAACATGTTTTTGCAGACTTTGACTCCAACTCTGCTACCCAGCTCCAGTAAGGGACTCAATCTTGAGCCAAGCTCAGTTTGTTAAAGAATTGGTCTTGACTCAGTCATGAGTAAGGCGTACTCGAACACAACACTGGAGTATGGTATAGTGCAGGGGTGGGCAATCTTATTTGCAAAGGGTCAGTTTGTGTGCAGGTTTCTGGGATAACCTTTAGGTCATCTGTTCAAACCCTGGAGTGAGGACTCTTCAGCCAATCAGTCCCCTAATTAGTAATCTAATTAGGGAGCTTCATCGAAAACCCGCAAACCCAACGGCCCTTTCTGGATAAGATTACCCACCCCTGGTATAGTGGTTACAGTACTACAAATAGCAATAATCCTGATTAAGATGCCTAAACACTAGATGGCACTGTTTCACTAAAAACAGCAATGAAATTTTAAAAAATGCAATAAATACATTGTGCTAGATGGAGCAGCTAACAAATGTGAGACAGTAGAGGGTGCTGTTTTTGATTCATATGATTCTGCTTCTTACAGAAAAGGCAATGAGTTGGAAAACTTTTTCAGTAGTTGCAGATATAATCAGTTGTACATCAACCAGATTATAACCACAATCAAATTACCTGTAACTAAAAACATGTTTATTTTAATAATAATACTGATTAATGGTCTCTTCTGTAAGTATATTTTAGGTTTTCTATTGAAGCATGTCATTTTTGCTTAATTATATGTATAATTTGATTGTATGTGTAATTTCTCTCTGTGTTGCAGTGGGAGTGAATGCAGATAAAGTTGATCAGTCTCTTTTGATTAATTCACCTGAGGGAGACAAAGCTGTACTGACATGCAGCCATGATATTAAAAACTCAGACTTCATGTACTGGTATGTACAGCATCCAAACAAGGCTCCTGAGCTTCTCATTCAGGGATATGATAAGCCTGTTCATAAAGGAAGATTCTTAATGGATGTGAACAAAACAGAACGTCTGACCAACCTCTCCATCAGTGACAGTAGGACAGAAGACACAGCTGTGTATTACTGTGCTGTGAGGCCCACAGTGACACAGAGTGTGTGTCTGATGGTTCAAAAACACAGTTACAGCTTCTCTCAGAATCAACAAACAGCAGGTGCACATCAAAGATACCGTTGTTGTTTTTTTTTGATAATCAGTTGTGAGTCGCTGCACAAAAATCATTGTAATAAGGTTTGTTAAGATATTTCAGCAGGAGCCGGTGCCACCAAGACTCCTCTATGACTCAGTGGGAAATATGCATCAAAGAAAAGTGATTACAGTATGTGAGTGTTTTCTGATAGCAGATACTGAATATTCTCATTAGAAGTCAGGGTAAGTTTACAATAACAATTCTACAACATTACATACATTTTATTTGGATAATTTAATTTTAAAATTTTTATTAGAATCCATCCATCCATCCATCCATCCACATCTCAGCCATGTACAATACACAGAGAAATGAAGTAACGCTCCTCACAGTGCAACATTCATGGCAGGACAGACATTACAGTGCTAAAGGCTGAGTTTTGGAATAATTTATGCAGTGCAAAAAATCTTGGCTAACACTTTACTTAAAGCTGTTACTCTCTGGTGCTGAATTACCCAACTCTGTGCACTATCAATACCTTCATAATGCATTATAATGGTCAGTATAAGAATTAAGGATGCTTTGTACTGATTTATGATGGTGCATTATAGATGAGAGCTTCATAAGCATAATAAATATTTATAGTCATGTTTACATTCTTACAGACATGGCATTCATAGGAAGTGTTACCAAATCTTCTACAATTATCAACAACTTAAGGACATGGGAGACAGAGAGAAGACTACTACCTATCAGAGCATATGAGCGGAGCGGAGCGTGAGCGAGGAGCGGAGCGGGCCGAATTTGGTCAGAGCGCGGAGCGGGTTTTCTAATTAAGGCTGGAGCGGTCGCTTTGTCTCGCTCCAATTTCGCTCCGATACGGCTCACACTACAATTCTGAGGCGTGCCCAAATCTACCCAGAATTCATCTGTACAATTATCAAGACTGTTACACAAATTGGCCGAGATGGAATTCGCAAAGTATTTCACAAAGAAAACTGATAAATCATACAAGTGTACTATTCTTATCAAACGTTTAGATGACAAGAATGTACAGCAAGAACAGCAATGTGGTGAAACTGTTTCAGTGAGTAAAGATTCACTTTGGAATCACTTTTCTCAGAAACTTGAGTGTGCTACGCGAACAAGCGGAAGCCAGGGCAAAACGCGTGCAAGTTTTATATGGTTGTAGCATATCAAGTCTATAAAGTAAATTAAAGTATAAAAGCCTATAAAGTAAATATTGGTAATCAAATAAATTCGTTTTGTCATTCAAAGTAGGTCTAATAAGATTTTTTTTAATTTCACGTAACGTAAAATTTTATTTTAGAGACGTGCTGCATCAACAGAAAAAAATTGAGGAATTTAAAACGTGTCTGTATATTCTTTAGGCTATTAAACCCACTGATTCCTTTATTTTTAAGCCTATTTTTGTGTGGAATGCCATTTCCAAACCTGTCCGTTGTTGCCGATAGGTTGCTTAAAAATAAATAGCCTATTTTCTGTTCTGACTGGCAATGTTGCCGTTGCTCATATTTCTTTATGACATAAGGCTTCGGTTTAAGGTGACATTTGTTAGGCATGCAGATTATTTGTTCCTCTTTTAAATTGGAGCGAGCGTGGAACGATTTGACTGGAGCGGGAGGACATTTTAGTGGAGCGAGGAGCGGTGTTGAGCGGAGCGGCTTAGTGCGAATTAGAGCGGAGGAGCGGGCGGAGCCAACAGCCTCGTGAGCGAGGAGCGGAAATTCTCACCGCTCCGCTCCGCTCACATGCTCTGCTACCTATATTTACTACCTAAGATAACAACCATTCCATTCCACTATTGCTGGGGACAAGATAAAGCACCTGGTCAGTCGATGGAGGGAAGGATTTCCTCGCCTGCTAAAAAAACAGTGACACTGAGGAAGGGGTCATGCTGAAACGCGTCTGTGCTGTGACGTTCAATTAAACTATATCTAGCAAAGTGCGAGTTCTTTTACACAGTCAGTTAATAGCCAACAAAATATTAACTAGCTATTATTAGATATGTTTGATAAATTAATATTTTACTTTCTGTAATTCATTGCAAAAATAATGTATCACAGTCCAGGAGTTTTGTTCTAATAAATATTACAGCTACTGGTGGTCGAACACGGAACCTAACACCCCTCGGGAATAAGCAGGGATCACAGAGTTTAAGGACCCAAACATTCAAACTGTAAGAAATGGACCATCCTGTTATTTTCTGCTCAAAGAACAGTATTCATCTATTTAAATAAATTGTAATTTTAGCTTCAGCAAAATAATGATCAAAAAATGAGAAAGGGAGAGAGAGAGGGAGAGAGAGGGAGGGCTGTCAGGGTGACACAAGCTGTGTCACAGTGGGACAAGCGTGTTGTTTTGGGGCAGTAGAGGAGTTTCCTGTTAGACCCGACCTTGGTAGCAGAGTATTCAGTTCAGTCTGTCTCTCTCCATCTGCCATGATGTTACTCTGTTCATTTCTTCTCTTTTTAGCACTTGTGGGTAAGTGACCCAATACATTTAGTTCTTATCTTTTTTACCAGTGTCTTTTGTAATAGATTTTAATATGTATATTTCACTGAAATATTCTTTTTATATTTTATTAATGTAAAATATTGCAATCATCTTCTCCACAGGTCACAGTAAGGAGAATACAATTACATCTTTAACTGATACACTGCATGTTGTAGAGGGTGGAAATATTAAACTCTCCTGTAACTACAGTGGATCAGTTAGGAATCTACAATGGTATCGTCAGTATCCCAGATCAGCACCAACATTTCTCATGCTCATCACTGAAAGTTCAGACCCCAAACAGAACACCGAGCTTCGAATGTCTGTTAAAGTCGACAAGAATGACAAGCTTCTACATCTGGAGCTCTCCTCTACAGAAGTGACAGACTCTGCAGTGTACTACTGTGCTCTGAGTCCCACAGTGACAGGAAACTCACTGACGCTGTACAAAAACCTGACAGCATCTGAGCAGTTAATGAGGTTTTTTAACTTCCACACTATGTTTCAATGTTTGTAAACTCTCCTGAATCTACATCTACATCTTCAAAAAATGAGATTTATAATGACAGATTTTGTAAGAATATTGAATGTAGAGCATCACTGGTTACTGACTGAGCTGCTTTAACAAGCTAAGTGACCAGCTGAGAGTGTGCTGTCACTAATCACCCATCGTGACCAATGAGGTAGGCTGTAGGTAAGAGTAATCAGTGGGAATGTGACTGAGTGAGAGCAGGGTGTGTGCTGGGAGTGAATAGGGCTCATGTTCTGGGAGATTCACAGGGTGTTTTACTCTGGTGTCATTTTAGTTTGCTGTCTGTGTAAAATTCCATGTTGATAAGACAGTGTGGAGGTGGGAGAGAGCAGCAGTGACAGGGGAGCCTGATGGTGTCTCAGTGTCTTAATTTCTAGAAAGAGCAGCAGCAGGATTAAATGGTAGACTTTCGTTAACTGCATGGATGCAAAAAGTAAGGTTCTTAAGGTTTTAAATAGTCTCAGAAAATATTACCTACATTCCAGTGTTACAGGTTTCTCTAATTTCTCTCATTTATTTCCAAGACTGAAGCTCCATGTGGTTTTGGTGCAGTTTTATGATGTGACGTGGGTGATGGTATGGCTTCATTTCTTCGTCGAACTGCATAGAATCATTACAGATTGTCGCAAAAATCACAAATTATAAATCAACATAAAAACGGTTTTCTGACCACAGAATCAAGCCTACAAAATGTTATAGGAGAAGACTCAGTGCTGTTATACTCTAATGGGAGGTTGTACAAAGTATTAAAAGCAGGGGTGCCAATAATTCTGTACGTGTTTTTCATAAAAAATAATTATTTCTTGATGAAGGATTTGTTTTATCTTTCTCATTAAATTTATTTCAATGAAAGCTTGGATTTTTCTCATTTTTTTCAGTGTGAGATGAAGGCAATTCACCAAAGGGTAGATTTTTTTCTGACCCTTTTTACAAATATTTACAAGAAGTGCCGATAATTGTGCAGGGCACTCTACATGTTGGGCAATATGAAGATAAATATCATGTGACGATAGGAAAAATGTCTGTCGTTTCAAACTTCATCTGTCGTTTATTTCGTTGTGTCGCATATCACATTCTTAGACATGCATACAAAACATTTGGTTGTAAACCCCTAGGTTTCATGTATGCATGTACTGAACAACATTACACAGCGCTGCCTGATCCTACCATGCATGCTCCAACAGTTCACGGTTTTCTGTTGAACTTCTAAGAGCAGACAGGAATTGAAACCTGTGACGTCTACCCCCTGCTTCCAGTCATTGGGCTTTACTTTGACGAGAAAAGCTCAGAAATCTCAGTAATCTCATTAATAATAAAAAAAAAGCAATAACATGATGCAGAAAGTATTGTAATGACTGGGAGACAGGAGCATCATGGAGGCAGTGAGTAACATGGAGGCTCTTTAAGAAAAGAGCTCTTTAATTAAGTCTTGAGAAGGACTAACACAGGCACTCATCAAAGCACCAAACCTAATGGCCGTAAAGCAGGGAGGTTAGACACCAGACAATAAGGTGAGTAATTTACACAATGCCAAAGACACGCCAGGATTGGCCAGGGTTCACATAAGACAGAGGCAGACACACAAACAATAGGAGAGGACAACAAGTATTAACAAAACTACAAGGGGCTATTTACAGTCACTCACAGGGCATGCTGGGACATGCAAATCCGTCCGACGCTCTACTATAAATATTTGCTGTAGTAGCATAAAAGGCAAAATTGTCTACAGCTAAATATAATGTACAGTAACAAAGTAATTGCACTTCAGTAATTTCCCCCAGTATTTTTTATTAGGTACTATTTTAATAACAAACTGCACCCAAACCCCCTCAAATGCCTGTTTTATACATGGAGAGTGTAACTGTTCACACTCAGCACATTCAGCACCTTCTCTGTCTGCTCCTCCTTCCTTCTGCCCCTCCCACATCACAGCCCAAACATCCCCACAGAAAAACTGAGGCTGTATTTGGCTTCAAGTCATCTACCCTCCAGGAGTGACAATGTTAACGTCACATGAGAAGATGCAGCTTCTTGTAGCAGTGCTGCTAACCATGACATTCTGTAAGTATGTGAAACCTCATGGTCAGTATTGGATGGTAGTTTCATTATCAGTGTTCCTTTGCTCATCAGTAATCACTTGTATTGGTTTATCCACTGCTGACAGGTTTATCCTCTGGGGATAATATAGAGCAGAAGGAGAAAGAACTGTCAAAGAAGGAAGGAGAGACGGCTTCACTGGAATGTACCTTCAGCACGAGCAGCAGTAGCTTTTGGGTTTATTGGTACCGTCAGTATCCTGGAACAGCACCCGAGTTCATACTGTACAGTGGGTCAAGCAGCTACACTGCAGAGTTTGCTCAACAGAGATTCTCTTCTAATGCCAGAAATGGAAGAGCCCCTTTATCCATTTCAAATGTCCAACTAGGAGACAGTGCTGTCTATTACTGTGCTCTGAGAACCACAGTGATACATTAATGCTAGAGCTCATACAAAAACCTGCTTCACCTGCTTGCACACAATTTACTTTAATGGGGCAACTGAAAAACACTGAGGTTTACCGCAACAGGAAATAATGTTGGCAGGTTGTGTACATATTTCCTGGCTCCAGTCCAGCCTGTGTGGTAACAGTGAAGATAATTCATGCTCCTGGTGAATCGACAAGGCAAACATAAGATCATCCAATATTCCTGACAGGAATACAGTAACAAACATTCTTCTTACTTATGACCCTTTGAAACACTAATATCCCAGAACAAGAGAATTTTTGACAGTCGTCATCAATGTTACTTTGTCTGAATACATTTCCTTACAGCAGAGTGCATGTAGGCTCCTATGAACGCTCCCAAAATACACTGTAGGAGCAAAATAAATAAATAAAATGATCTGAAAATGAACCTAATCCTACAGTACAAAACAAACTTGTACGATAGATATTATGTTCAGATATCATGAATCATATATAATATTTCTATTACCTGTTGGGGGCGACACTGCAGCACAATCATGTTTTTATATCAAGTAACTGTGAAACATGCTCCTCAGTTAAGGTCTGTGTAGTGTATTAAAAAGGGTTAAATGAAGCGCTACAGCAATTTACAATCCTGATTATGATGCCTAAACACTAGATGGCACTATTTCACTAAAAACAGCAATGAAATTTAAAAAAATGCAATAAATACATTGTGCTAGATGGAGCAGCTAACAAATGTCAGACAGTAGAGGGTGCTGTTTTTGATTCATAAGATTCTGCTTCTTACAGAAAAGGCAATGAGTTGGAAAACTTTTTCAGTATTTGCAGATATAATCAGTTGTACAGCAGCGAGATTATAACCACAATCAAATTACCTGTAACTAAAAACATGTTTATTTTAATAATAATATTGATTAATGGTCTCTTCTGTAAGTATATTTTAGGTTTTCTATTGAAACATGTCATTTTTGCTTAATTATATGTATAATTTGATTGTATGTGTAATTTCTCTCTGTGTTGCAGTGGCAGTGAATGCAGATAAAGTTGATCAGTCTCTTTTGATTAATTCACCTGAGGGAGACAAAGCTGTACTGACATGCAGCCATGATATTAAAAACTCAGACTTCATGTACTGGTATGTACAGCATCCAAACAAGGCTCCTGAATTTCTCATTCAGGGATTTGATAAGCCTGTTTCTAAAGGAAGATTCGTAATGGATGTGAAAAGAACAGAACGTCTGACCAACCTCTCCATCAGTGACAGAAGGACAGAAGACACAGCTGTGTATTACTGTGCAGTGCAGCCCACAGTGACACAGTGTGTGTGTCTGATGGTACAAAAACACAATTACAGCTTCTCTCAGAGTCAGCAAGCAGCAGGTGCACATCTAAAACACCATTTGTTTTTTTTGATAATCAGTTGTGAGTCACTGCACAAAAATCCTTGTAATAAGGTTTGTTAAGATACTGTATTTCAGCAGGAGCCGGTGCCACCAAGACTCCTCTAAGACTAGTGGGAAATATGCTTCAAAGCAAAGAGATTATGTGAGTGTTTTCTGATAGCAGGTACTGAATATTCTCATTAGAAGTCAGGGTAAGTTTACAATAACAATTCTACAACATTACCAACATTTTATTTGGATAATTTAATAAAAAAAAATTTTATTAGAATCCATCCATCCATCCATCCATCCACATCTCAGCCATGTACAATACACAGAGAAATGAAGTAACGCTCCTCACAGTGCAACATTCATGGCAGGACAGACATTACAGTGCTAAAGACAGAGTTTTGGAATAATTTATGCAGTGCAAAAAATCTTGACTAACACTTTACTTAAAGCTGTTACTCTCTGGTGCTGAATTACCCAACTATGCACTATGCACTATCAATACCTTCATAATGCATTATAATGGTCAGTATAAGAATTAAGGATGCTTTGTACTGATTTATGATGGTGCATTATAGATGAGAGCTTCATAAGCATAATAAATATTTATAGTCATGTTTACATTCTTACAGACATGGCATTCATAGGAAGTGTTACCAAATCTTCTACAATTATCAACAACTTAAGGAGAGAGAAGACTACTACCTATATTTACTACCTAAGATAACAACCATTCCATTCCACAATTGCTGGGGACAAGATAAAGCACCTGGTCAGTCAATGGAGGGAAGGATTTCCTCGCCTGCTAAAAAAAGTGTCACTGAGGAAGGGGTCATGCTGAAACGCGTCTGTGCTGTGACGTTCAATTAAACTATATCTAGCAAAGTGCTAGTTCTTTTACACAGTCAGTTAATAGCCAACAAAATTTTAACTAGCTATTATTAGATATGTTTGATAAATGAATATTTTACCTTCTGTAATTCATTGCAAAAATAATGTATCACAATCCAGGAGTTTTGTTCTAATAAATATTACAGCTACTGGTGGTCGAACACGGAACCTAACACCCCTCGGGAATAAGCAGGGATCACAGAGTTTAAGGACCCAAACATTGAAACTGTAAGAAATGGACCGTCCTGTTATTTTCTGCTCAAAGAGCAGTATTCATCTATTTAAATAAATTGTAATCTTACCTTCAGCAAAATAATGATCAAAAATTGAGAAAGGGGGAGAGAGAGGGAGGGCTGTCAGGGTGACACAAGCTGTGTCACAGTGGAACAAGCGTGTTGTTTTGGGGCAGTAGAGGAGTTTCCTGTTAGACCCGACCTTGGTAGCAGAGTATTCAGTTCAGTCTGTCTCTCTCCATCTGCCATGATGTTACTCTGTTCATTACTTCTCTTTTTAGCACTTGTGGGTAAGTGACATAATGCATGTAGTACTTTCCTTTTTTACCTTTTTTTCTTTTGTAATAGATTTTAATATGTATATTACACTGAAATATTCTTTTTACATTTTATTAATGTAAAATATTGCAACCATTTTCTTCACAGGTCACAGTAAGGAGAATACAATTACATCTTTAACTGATACACTGCATGTTGTAGAGGGTGGAAATATTAAACTCTCCTGTAACTACAGTGGAACAGTTTGGAATCTACAGTGGTATCGTCAGTATCCCAGATCAGCACCAAAATTTCTCATGCTCATCACTGAAAGTTCAGAACCCATACAGAACACAGAGCTTCGAATGTCTGTTCAAGTCAACAAGAATGACAAGCTTCTACATCTGGAGCTCTCCTCTACAGAAGTGACAGACTCTGCAGTGTACTACTGTGCTCTGAATCCCACAGTGACAGGAAACTCACTGACGCTGTACAAAAACCTAACAGCATCTGAGCAGTTAATGAGGTTTTCTAATTTCCAAACTATGTTTCAATGTTTGTAAACTCTCCTGAAGCTACATTTACGTCTTCAAAAAAATAAGATTTATAAAGACAGATTTTATAAGAATATTGAAAGTAGAGCATCACTGGTTACTGACTGAGCTCTTCTAACAAGCTACCTGACCAGCTGAGAGTGTGCTGTCACTAATTAATCACTGGAATAAAAGACGTAGGAATCTGACTGAGTGAGAGCAGGGTGTGTGCTGGGAGTGAATAGGGCTCATGTTCTGGGAGATTCAGGAGGTGTTTTCCTCTGGTGTCATTTTAGCTTGTGTTCTGTGTAAATATGTATATGAGCCACAGTGATGGTGGGAGAGAGCAGCCGTGACAGGGAGGCTGAAGGTGTTTGAGTGTCTTAAGGCCAGTTCATACTTCACTTCTCCGTTTGTGCTTTTGGTCAGCACCAGATGATGCATGTGTAGCAGACAACCAAAAAGAATTAGAGATGCAATCTGGAAGAGTGAAAGATTTGTACCTGATGGACTGAATGGAGAAAGAAACTCAAGCAAAGCATGCTTGGCTCCCACAGCTGGACTGGAGGAGTCATAACAACAATAAGTAAATAAATAAATTCATATCAGACACTAGATGGTGCTGTTTTTAAATTATGAGACTGATTCTCCCTCTCAAATACAAAACCAAGAGACAGAAAACAAATGGTCTGTTTCCCACTGTACATTTTATGTGCGAATCAGATACAGCAGCTAAACCACAATCTCTTAAATTAAGAGGCTAACTGTTCCTGTTAACATGCTTATTGTAGTAACAAAACAAATTAATGGATCCTGTGGGCCATTGTTGGAGTGAGTGTATTCTGGCAGTAGACATTGGGTTTTCTCATCCCATTTGAACTTCTGGTTGGTTCACAGTGAAAAAATAATTACTGTATTCTAATTGACCACAAATGTTTTATGACGTACACAACTGGAACGCAACAGGAAGCTAGACTAATTTTTACTGACATAAAAGTTAAATGCAGGCTTACTGACCATAAAGTGTCACTTTGGGAGAATTTAGTTAAAAATATACCCAGAATGCATTGCAGGTCATCTGCAGCACCATAGACACCAGGCTCCTCCCATTTTGTTACTCGCTTACCTTCATTTGACTCATGCATGCAATTTAAATAGAAGCCAAACTGTGTAAGCAGAACAGAGAGAATGTTCTGGAAAATGGGCATTCCTGTGTACACCTATGTATCCTGGCACCTGATGACCTGGTCATTCATAGCATGTGAGTAATACTGCAGCGTTTCTCCTGAACATCCACATGTGAAGCTTTCTGGGCTGAACTCAGCTTGTGATCTTTCTGTTCCTCCTCAGATGTCCACAGTGCACCAGATGTGACCCAAAGCCCTGAGTCTAGGGTGGCAAAAGAGGGTGAATCGGTGATAATCAGCTGTAGCTACACAATCAGTAACTTTTATTCTATGCAGTGGTACAAACAAACCTTTAATGATGCCACACCTAGATATATAAATGAAGCAACAGGGTCAAGCAACTATGGAGATTCTCGTGGAAGATTCATTCCAAATGTGGACACTTCAAGGAAGACTGGAACACTGACAATTACTCCAACGATTGGAGACTCTGGAATCTACTACTGTGCCGTAACCGTAAGGCAAACCACAGTGCTACAACACGGCCTGAACTTTAACAAAAACTCTTCAATAGAAATTTACTACTAATCAGATGCTAATTCTGCCTCTGTGGTTTGACTTCCTTTACCGGAGGTTCACCACAGTCACATCTGAAAGGTGCTGCATGGCTTCTTATGGCTGGAATCCAGAGATATAAGAACAGAGTTTGTAGAGATCTGGGTGCTGCTGGGGAAGGAAGTACAGGCATGCTAAATTATACTGGTTGCATCATCACTCAGGAGCTTGTAGGAATTCTATTTATGGTGACAAATTAATGTCAAATATAGCCTCTAAGTCCAGTCTCTAATGACATTAAAGGTGCTTTAACAGAATACCCAAGTACTAGGGTATTACAGCATATATAAACAAAAGTTTAAATATGGTAAAAGTGTAAATATGGTACAGCATGGATGTTTTGGGAAAAGGGCTTTGCTACTCACGGCTATTCATGACTCTCTTATAATTAATGGTAACTTCAATGGGAGAGGAAGACATCAGGAAGGAATGATGATGATGATACTTTATTAATCCCTGTGGGCAAAATTCTCTTTTTCCTTCCCGATCCTGTTCTCCCTGAGACACAAAGACACATACAGTATACAGGTGAGAGCCAGCTGCTGGGGGTCAATCACCACAGCAGGGACATACTGTAGGGTTCATGTTAATAATGGGGGAAGCAAGTGTATTGGAGTCAGAGGTCTGACGCCACATTGTGTTATAGGGCGATTCTGTAGTCATGCTGTTAGTATTTTGTATTTGTAAACTATTGCTTATAGAATTGCAATATATAAAATGATATTAATCTTTCTGTATATAAAACAGCGACTACAAGATCTATATGAGCAAATAGCAGATTTATTCAATTCCTTCTTAGCAATAAATGTGACTTTCTTCTTTTTTTTGAATATCCAACCTACCCCCCCCCCCTCACTCTTCAGGGGACAACTCTATTTTTAATTAGCTTAAGAACAGTTCAATACATTAGGGGAAACTACTCCAAATCAGCCCATCCCTGCCTGCCCACCCCCTTCACCCCAATATGACATAACAGTACAAAAATAGACAAATGAGACAAGGCAAGGTAGACAGAAGACAGGACAAGACAGAGCAGAGTCATACACTCACTGGGATATATGGGGATTTTCTGTAAAGTCTGGAACTTAACCCAACTGCTTAGGGGTTATTCGACACTTGCTTTCTGAAATGTATGTCGCTTTGGATATACAGTACGCCTCTGCTAAATGAAAGTAAAATATGTTGCTCTCTGTTGTTCACTTTACCTACCAGCTCATAGCACCAGGAAGCCAAATAAATTTTTCTCTTTCATCCTCAACATTCCTGTGCCCTGTGGATCTGTTCACCATCCTAGGCGTTATGCTTTTTCATTATTTAAAGTGGAAAGGGACACCTGTCATTATGAGTAAGGTTTCATTATGGGTTGCGCATCACTGCTTTCATAGAAACATCAAGGATGGTATGGAACCAAGAGGGGGTGAACCTGGGACGGCAGGTACCACCGTCGAGCCCTCAGGAGGCATCATGGGGCTGTCAGGGAAACATCGGGGAAGGAGGGCGCCCCCTAGTGACCCCTACAAGGGCTCCATCCTCCCTCCCCAAGCCGATCCGTTTGTCAGCATCAACAAGAATGTTGCAGATTATCTGTTTTGTTTTGTTTTTTCTCTCCTCTCTCTCTCCCTCTCTCTCTTTCCACCCTTCTTCTCCTTTGTTTCCCCCCTTCTCTCTCCCTCGCCATCTCTTGAGGAAGTAAAAAAAATAAATAATAATAATTTAAATAAATAAATAAATAAATAAAGTACTCCTCCGCAGAGGGGGGGTGGTGGAGGGAGTAAAAAAAATAAAAAGTCAAGAATGTCGTCTTACTAGTGGGACTGAAACATCCACTCCTATGAGCTCTAATAAATAATTACGTTATCCTAGGTAGTTTTGTCTCCAGTCCCAATAACATAAGACTAACACAAATATTATAACTCAAAGCCTGCTGGTGACTCACACATGCAGTGTGCTTGTGATGAAAAACATTTATTTTTTTCTACCTGATGGGGGCGACATTACATCACAAATGATATAATCTTCAATTCAAAACACTGTCATTTCAGCACATCTTTAAGGCCTGACACTGCAGAGATATTTAGATATCGACAGTGAAAGCAAGAACCAGGCAGACTGTTTGCCTGATCCATAGCATACATAGATCTCCATATTTATTGTCTTTACAGCTCAGTCATGGGGCAAAGGATGTGGATTTTTCTGATCTTTGCTCGTTTGTTCTTTGGTATGATTTGATCTCATACTCGTTGCTGATTTTTTTTTACATTGTACAGTTTTACAAGTTTTTAAATAACTTACTATTCTGTTTCTTTCTTTAGAATGCAGCGCTGAAGACAGAATAAATCAAACCAGAGCAAATGTCAGTCTAGAAGAAGGAGGATCAGTGATACTACACTGTGCATATGAATCAGGCAGCACAAACCCGTATCTCTTCTGGTACATACAATATCCCAATGAGTCACCCAAGTACATCCTGAGACGGGAAAAGTTTGGAGAAGGTGATACTGCTCCAGGATACAAGGGGAGATTTAATGCCGGTTTGAATATAAGCACACAAACTGTACCATTAACAGTACAGAATGTGCAGCTGTCAGACTCTGCTGTGTATTACTGTGCTCTGAGGCCCACAGTGAGAATAACCTTCTCACACCCTCTACAAAAACACCTGCACACTGAGCAGATCATTCTCAGCAAACATTATATGATAAAGTTTATTCCTGTTTCCTGTCTCTGTTCAGTTATTTTGTCACTATTACAGCCGTTTGGTTCTCATTTAAGTCTTGCACATTTCGTCCCTGTTGTCTTCTCTATCTTGCTATAACAAGCCCTACTCATTTTAACATGCATTAACACTTTTTTGTATATTTTAGATGTGTTTCATAATATAATAATCCTACAGCAACAGACTGAACAAGACCGCATTCCTTGCCACTTTGTTTTTGTCATTCAAAAAGAAGGTTCTTTGCATACAACTGGGAAACTTCCATTATGAATGAAAAATGTTTTTCATCCTTTGCAGACATGTTGTAAGGCTGAACCAGATTTTGCACCAATATTGAAGCAATGGAGCTTAGTGACAGTAACACGAAGGATGAGATAATTCTATGTGTCATTCCAGTTTCAGCCAAAGACTATTACAGACATCTGAGAATGGTGGTTGGATTTTTAGTAACCTCTCTCACCAGTCAACATCTTGTATTGTTTTGACGGATGGCCTGTTCTACAAAGGGTCTGGGTGCTGTGATGAACCTTTCGCTTTCTTATGATGGATCCAACAGTGCTTAACAGAACATCCAAAGTCTTCAATATTTTACCTGCCTTGTGCATTTCAATGACTTTGTTTCTCACAGCAGCAGAATGCTCCTTTGTCTTCATTTTTGTGGTGATTGTTCAACAAAGACAATGGCCCGGTCATTGTCAGTCATTTTTTTTTGACTGATTCATTCAGTTTTGTTCTTGCCATTTTGCTATTAATTGCAATTGTAGTCACTGACTGGACAAAGGGATACTTCACACATTTTTGGTGTTTTATGTTATTGCAAAGGTGTTGCTAATTAAAAAGCACCCAGTGAGACTGCTGGTCAATGAAGATAAGAAGGTAACAAACCCAACTGTATTACTGTTATGCAATAATCTTCAGAAGAATCTGAAGGGATGATATGAGGTGGAGTCTGTGACAGTCCTTGGAATGGCAACTTTGCAGGGTCCCAGGTTTAAGGTTTTGGTTTTCAGATGCGCAGAGAATGCAACTATAGCACTTACGGTATGTGTTTGACATCTGAGTGTTGTGCTGCCGCTCATGCAAGTTTCCATACATAAGCAAGTCATTGTCAGCCTTTAACATCTGCTAATATAGGACCTCACGTCAGGAAAAGGAATGAAGAACAAAGCCTCTGGGATTTTTCAGACAGCAGAGTGGGTGGTACAATTCAGTCAGGGTTTCTCTGCTCAAGCTCCTGTAGAGTTTCAGAGGTAACTTTCAGCTACATATCTGCTCATGGGAGATACTGGCCCAGACACACTGTAATATTTCCACATCTATTTCAGCAACATCACTGCCTTGTAAGAGTTTTTTCCAAAGCAGCAGAGGTTTTAACTAAAAGGATAAACTGTATCACTCTGGACACAAATCTTCACACAACATCATTACTGAAGCTCAGTATGCAAGAATTCACCCTACAAATCCCTTCAAGTCATTTTTATAAAATACATATTTTGCATATATTTTATATGTTGCGCTGGCATTAAATGTGTTCATTAAATATGTTTTTACTAAAATCACATGCATTCTATTTTTGTCTGTTTCTCCAAGAGTGTCCATGGAGCACTATTTGCCCACTAGACGTCACTGTGAAACAATGTTTTGAACGTTTTGAAAAATCATAAGTCATAATATAGCTCCAATTGTTTTGTCTCTCAGAAGCCTGGTTTTGTCACTGAAAGAGCTCCTCTTATGGAGCTAATTGGCCAGCGTGGAGTGTGGGGTTATTTACTATTCACTCTGATTACAGTAGGATGTAGCTAAGCACAATTAGTGCAAATCCGCAGGAGGGCAGGGTATGTGCAGGGAGTGAATAGAGCTCATGTACTGGGAGATTCAGAGGGTTTTCCTCTGGTGTAATTTTTATTTGCTGTCTGTGTAAAAATTCCATGTTGATAAGACTGTGTGGAGGTGCAAACATTACAGTAAAGCGTGAAGATCAGTCTATGAAAGCTTCCCTAGGGTTTGTAGAGTAAGAGAATCTTTATGGGAAGTGTGACAGAGACATATTACGTATTCAGCCAATAGAAACAGAGGTCATGTGACATGATTATTCTCATTAAAACAACAAATCATGAAGCACCTCTCAACAGAGTAAGGTGAACACTGGAGTTCATTTCTATTATTCATGGAGAAGTCTTTCATCTTAGTTATCATAACTATCATTACAGGTAATCATAAAAAGGCATAAATGGTTAGCAAATATTTAAAAAATCATTCAATTCAAAGAATTTCTTATCAGCATTCTAATTTTTTGTTATTAATTATGTTTTCTGTTTTCAGGATTAACTATTTGTAATGAAATCAATCCTGGTAGACTTGAAGTTTCTGGCAAAGAAGGAGGATCAGTGTCATTAAGCTGCAGCTACAAAACAACAAATCAATATGCTAGGATAGATTGGTACAGACAGCAGTCTAACCAGAGACTGCAGTATCTCGCCTTTAAAGATGTCCGTGGATGGACTAATAGCCATACCACAGATGAACGATTCAAATTTTCTACTTCCACGGACTCAATCGAGCTCACCATTGATCAGCTTACCATAGCAGACACAGCAATCTACTACTGTACTTTGCTGGTGGCACAGTGATCAAAAGTTACTGAGATGCTTTACAAAAACTGAGCTTCCTCTCAGTTGGAATCAGAAGTAGCTTCCTTCCCACAATCTGGGATCAGTTCCAGAGCAGCAGATGTTCAGGTATAAAGCTGGTTATTGTGGTTATATCAGTCAGAGGAGCTGATGGCTGAGATACTGAAGTAAACAGGAATCTGCTGTAAATGCAGCCTCTGTTTATTTATATACATACACACACACACACACACACACATTTATTTAGCAAATGTTTTATCCAGGGCTGGCCCATGGCATATGCAGTATAGGTAAATGCTAGGGGCACCATCCATTCAAAGGAGGCAGCCAGGCACCCCAAAGGATGGAAGGGGGGGGGGGCGGATTTTAAATGTCCTTTTAATGTATTTATTTACTAATACTATTTTGAAATGAAAAGCTTACTAAATCAATTAGCAAATCTTTGCCCAGCGCCCCTTCCTCCCTCCTGTCCTCGTCTTTAATTGACATCGATAGTGCGTGATATGATTAATTCTTATGTACATACGATTTTCAGGAAACACTATTACATACCTCGGGTTATTATGTGACCCAGCATATATAGGCGATATTTAAAAATCAAGCCAAAAGTAACTTAACTGTGCAAACTGGAATAACTCTTCCCAAAACACTAAGAACAGTCTCTAAACAAACTGAACTTTTTACACCGTTTTACAATAATCTCGTTCTTAAGCACTGGTCCTCTGGCCAGAAGTTGTTCTTTTTGCATGCAGCATGCTAAAACTTAATTCCTTAATTTTTAAGGAAAATATTTGCATGAAAATGTTAACTTTATAACAGTTTAAACGATTTCCCCATCCTGTCCTGTGTATTGGCTGTTTCATCTGTGTGGTTTTGTTTGTTGGTCTCTCCTGTTGTCCGTTTGGTCTCTGGTCTGTTCTGTGCCCATTCTTGTGCCTTGTATCCTGTCCTGTCCAGTGGCTCTGTCCCACTGATCTTGTGTGGTGTCAATTCCATGGATTTCCAACAGGCATTTACCGAAGTGTTTGATCACCCTGCGGTAGGAATAAGCTTAGGCAAACGATTGTTCCAGGATGAGCTGGCCACCCACGGCGAGGCACAGATCTTCAAGCTGTCTGGTTGTCTGTAACACTGGATAACACTGTAAGGGAGTGCCATTGCCGATAAACCCGTGCAGATTTGATGTTCGCCATCGAACACTCTTCGCCGTCGAGCCAATGCAGCTCGGGCACTCTCCCCTCTCCACTGCTGAAAGATGCCGTCGCTCTCAGCAAGGGCTTTGTCTGTACTGTGGGGAGTCAGGACACATCCTATGGACCTGCCCCGTATGCCCACCTCGTCCAGAGGGTGCCCTTAAGGTAGGCCTCTCCGTTCTCATGGCCGTGTCCCCCGTCCAATTCACTATACCAATTGTTGTGCATGGTGGGGGGTTGCAGATAACCACTAACCTCTTCCCCTTATCCCTGCACGAGGAGGAGGCCATGGAAACCTACATCAAGGAAGTCCTGAGACAGGGTATCATTCGCCCATCCACATCACCCATAACAGTGGGCTTCTTCTTCGTAAAGAAGAAGGATGATGGCCTACGCCTGTGTATCAATTACCGGGTCCTCAATGCCATAACCGTGAAATGCCGGGAACCCCTGCCTCTGATCCCGCCCGCTCTAGAAAAACTTTGCGAGGTGACCGTGTTCACTAAGTTAGACCTGCGAAGTGCCTATAACCTGGTCCAGATTCGATGAGAGGATGAGTGGAAAACCTCCTTTATCACCAACACAGGGCAGTATGAATATCGAGTTATGCCGTATGGTCTCGCCAACAGCCCATCCATCTTCCAAGCTTTCATGTATGCTGTATTCCAGGATATGAACAACCGGTTCGTTATTGTCTGTATAGACAATATTCTGATTTTCTCTCCTACCTTGTCCCAGCATATTGAACATGTTCGACAGGTGTTGCTGTGGTTACGAGAACACTATTTATATGTCAAAGGTTAGAAGTGTGAGTTTCATCAACCCCAGGTCAAGTTCCTGGGTTATCACATCCAGCAGGGAGCAGTCGCGATGGAAGAAGGAAAGGTCACCTCCATCAAGGAATGGCCCCAACCACGCACCACCAAGGAGCTCCAGCGGTTCCTGGAGTTCACCAACTTTTACCATCGGTTCATCAGGAACTTCAGCCAGGTAGCGGCTCCTCTCACCTCCCTCATACGCGAGGGCAAAACATGTCTTCAGTGGACCCTGGAGGTGGGAATCGCCTATGAGAATCTGAAACATGCATTCTGCTCCGTTCCTGTCCTTCAGCAGCCACGGCAGGAACTCCCCTTTGAGATGGAGGTGGAGTGGGAGCTGTCCTTATCCAAAGGGATCCAGTAACCGGTCGTTGTCACCTGTGTGCTTACTTTTCTAGGAAGCTATTGCCGGGCAAACGCAATTATGACATGGGGGATTGGGAACTCCTGGCCATAAAGCTAGTCCTGGAAGAGTGGAGGCACTAGCTAGAACGACCTCGACACCCCTTCCAGATCTTCACCGATCACCGCAACTTGGAGTACCTCCAGAACGCCAAGAGGCTGAACTCCCAACAAGCGCGGTGGTCTATGTTTTTTCACACGATTCAACTTTAAGGTCACCTACCTACCTGGTAAGAAGAACACAAAGGCCGACGCCCTCTCCCGACAGTTCGACCCACCGGAGGCTTAGGGCAAGACCACCCCTATCCTGGCACCCATTTGCTTCACGGCGACGATCACTGGTCCCTTGATGAGACTATCTAGGCGAATGAACGTGACACTCCCCCTACCACATGTCCCCCAGGCAAACTGCATGTACAGTACCATGCCAACACCGCTCCGCCGTGGTGCGCTCGGTACACACCTTGAGGAGCACGGGACATCCTTCTCTGCTACTCTGCAGTTGGTAGTCCAGCTGTACTGGTGGCCAGGATGGAGAAGTGCAGTAGAGGAGTATGTGGCTTACTGCTCCGAGTGTGTGCAGATGAAGTCCTCTCACCAACCGCCCGCCGGATTGCTACAGGCCCTACTGGTCCCGTCACGGCCCTGGTCGCATCTAGCCATGGATTTCATTACGGACCTTCCCCTGTCCTACAGTAATACGGTTATCCTCACGATAGTGGACAGGTTTTCTAAGATGTGCCGTCTGCTTGCTCTCCCCAAGCTACCGACAGCCTGCCCTCAACACCCAAGTTACTCCTATCACAAACCTCTCTCCCTATCAGTGTGTTCTAGGCTATCAACCTCCCCTCTTCCCATGGGATGCACCAAGCAGTGACGTGCCATGAGTGGAGACTTGGTATCGGGACTGTAAGGCAGTCTGGTGCCGGACACAACTCGCTCTCTCCCATCAGGCACGGAAACAGAAGGTCAAAGCAGACAAATGCCTACGCTCAGCTCCCCCCTATCGAGTGAGCCAGCTCTCTATCTGCAACCTCAAGCTACCCACATGTCAGAAGTTGTTGGCTCATTTCATCGGGCCGTTCAGGATTGTCCGGCAAGTAGGACCGAACACGTTTTGTGTACAACTCTCAAGTATGTACCACATCTACCCCACGTTCCACGTCTCCCTCTTGAAGCCGGTGCGATACAGCCCAGTGAACCCAACTGAGGGTGTGGTGGTCCCACCTCCTCAACCCTTGCAGGATGACTCAGGGGTGTTCCAGGTTCATGCCCTTCTGGACTCTCAACGCCATGCTGGGGTTCTGCTGCAGTACCTCGCTGACTGGGATTGGTTCAGACCCCCAGGAGGTGGCCGTCTGGTGGGGGGGGGGTTCTGTCACAATCACACGGGCAGGGCGTAACAGCTGTGGACAATCACCTCCGTGTCGTAAGCAGATCTACCGAATCCCAAGATGCGAAGTATTGTTGCCATGTACCGGAAACTTACTGAGCATTCTTTTGTCTCTCATCTCTCCCATTACCCCTGCCTGCTCCTTCTGCACTGCTTGTCTCGCCTGCCCTGCCTGCCTCGCCCGTCCTGCCTGCCTGACCTGCCTCCGTCGCCCCCGCTCCCCTGTCGTCTTCTCGTCCCATGTTCTTCCATAGGGCTTACTTCACTGGTTCTCAACCTCTGTTGATCTTCCCCACTACGATTCTTGCTCACTGTACTGGCTTTGTTTGTTATCGGCTCTTTAATAAACCCACTGGTCTCTCGCAACCAGGGATCCGTCTCCTCCTCGCTATCTGATTATTACAGAATACTTTGCCAGCAAAGTATTTGATTATTACATACATAACCTTTGATTGAAGCAAAATCATTATAAGGAAATATAAATTGTTACCATAAAACAAAAATATTTTTGAAAAATATGTGTGCCACAATTATTAGTCCAACTTATCTGTCCTTGTTTTCTCAACCGGATTGTATATTAAAAACCTGTTTGCTCCGCACTTGGGTTTATGGCTGAAATCATTCCTTGTTATTAAATTTATCTTGCAATTCATGGACCTCTGCCACACTCCATATATTAAGCTTCACTTGTAACACATTTTATGGTGTGTAATCATTCTTATGAAAAAGCATAAAAGTGTAAAAAGTCAAATATTTGGTCAACTTTTCCAGTACCATTGTCAAGAAAATGCACTTTTGGTTATATAAACCAAGTTTTTCACAGGATGTAAACTGCTAATTACCCAATATTCCCATAGCGATGATTTGAGTGAAGCCAAGTGGCTCAAATATTTCATCCAATATGCTGTGTTCCCTTGGAAACTTTTTAGATTGATTGGTGAGATGATATGGTCAACTGACATCACGGCATGCTATGGGGGTAACACACTCCCATAGGTATGGTGTCAGGCATTAACAAGAATATATTCATGAATATGAATGTCAAGCGAATTCAACAGATGAGTTCAGTTGATTGTTCATTGATAAGCATTTGATAGAAAACACTTGCTATAACAGGTGTATGTATTATATGACGTCATTTACATTGTTATTTTAGTTGCGGTTTACTTGAAAACAGTACAGTAAAACTTGTCAAAGGTGCATTGATTCCAATCAAGGACTTTGTTTAGCAAGTGGTATGAGACACTTCAAAAGCTTAATGGAAAAATTCTGAGAAATGGCCAAGCAAACTTGGCCCACATAAGAAAAAAGCAAGCATTGCAAAATAAATGTACTTAAAATGGCAAAGTAAAAGTTGGCCAAATTTTATCTATAAATAAGCTATAAGACTTGTTTATGCATTATGAGAAAATTCTGAGATATGGCCTGTCAAACTTGGCTCATATAAAACCATCGATTTCAAAGGGTCACGGTGGTGTGGCAAGGTGCTGACAGGAAGGTAATGATCCACTAGTCACACAGAGACACAGGGGTGTTTTGATAAAAGTCAGGCTCAACGCCAAAAGGGGAAATCACAAAATAAAGGAACTATGACAAAAAAAAAAAGGGGGGCTAACAAACTAAAGAAACCTTATCCTAAAATGACAAGGGAGCAGGACTAGGAACACCAGAGTAACACATGAGTACTGACATGTGCACAGAGATTGACTGAGAAAATGAACAAAGACAGGCACTTAAATTCACAGATAACGAGGATTAACAATAGGCAGGTGTGAATCATCACAAACTTCAACCAATCAACAAGGCGATGGAACAACAAGACACAGGTGAAATAACTTACAATTAACAAGAGCAGGAACCAGGGAACCTAACAAACACTAAAGGTTAACAGCTACTACTAGGGAAGATGAGGAACATAAGGCTGTGCAGAACAGAATAGAAGGAGGCAGAAGCAGCTAAATTAATATTACACAGGTTCCGCAGTTGTTTCTCCTTTATACGACTCGTTTTCCTTCTGATGCAAAGACACAGCACTGGAAAACAAATATCACATATCCAGTAGATGCAGAAATAATCCAATATAATTATGATTTAACAGAAACTAAATTGTAATTATAATCGAACTGGGAAGCTTAGCTGTATCTGATGTAATGGACAGTGTTCAATTGAAACATGTTAATATGTCATTTATTGTTTATTTGGAAATATAATTTCTCACTGTGTGCCAGGGGAGTAGTTGCAGACAAAATTGTCTGGAAAAGTGATAAAAAAAAAAAAGTAATTATATATGAGTAATTATATTTGCATCCAGATGGGGGCGACAATACCACACAAATATCCATTCCTTTAGTTAAAACTAGATATTGACAAATTGTATTGGCCACCTACTGGTACTGAACAATACAGCAACAATCAGCCATCAGCCAAAGGTTAAAAATGAGATATTTACCGCCAACAATACCCTTTAAAATAATGACCCATATTGCTTTGCACACCTGCATACTAAAGTTAGAAAGATGTCATCTGTATGGAATTGTTGTAACATTAGCAAGAACGAAATGAGACATTTTCCAAACAATCCTCTGCCAAAATGTCATGAGGAGGGTCTACTAATAAACATTTCAGCACAACAAATTTAATTTCTCACCTTAAGGCGAGACGGTGCAGAGTATGGAGAGTTTCTGAAGAACTAATCTGTTCCAATAAAGAAGGCTGGAGTACTGCTGGATAACTCTGGTCCACCAGTAATGCAAGAGTTTGATAGCAAAATTAAATTCAGTGCACATAGCGTAAAATCAAATATACCTCAAAAAATTATGGACACTTGATGATCAGCCTGTATCTGTTATAAATGTCATAAATATATAATATGTATACAGTTACAAAATATAGTGCCTTGGGACTGTTGTTGTATTCCAGAGTTGGTGTTTTCTTTCCAAAAATGAATATGAATTTCATATTTTGGGAACCTTATTTATTTATTTGGGTGAGCTGTCCCTTTAAACTTATTTAAGCAGAACCTCCCAAACAATCAGTATTGGTGTCTGTGTCAGTTTTCAGTATCGGCCAGAAATTTAAGAAGTTTAAAGATAATTATATAAGCACATCCTTAAGGCCTGACACTGCAGAGAGATTTGAGTACAGAAACTGGAAGCAACAACCAGACAGACTGTTCATCTCATGCTTGTAGACACATCCAAACCTGTACTGTATACATACTGTAAATGTTAATGTTTACTGCCATTGCAGCTTGGTTATGGCACAGAATCTGTGGATTCATTTGATCTGTGCTTCATGTTGCTTTGGCAGGATTCATTTGCTCATTCATTCAGTTGTTCTGAAAAGGTTGTAAAATTGATGTAATTTCATCACAATATAGAGCTAAAGACAGAGAAACTCCACAGTCCACAGCAGATGTACCTGCAGTATGAAGCAGTGACACTCACTCAGAATTGTCATTGTGGATATGAAATAGACACAACCCCGTATCTCTTCTGGTACATCCAATATCCCAATGAGTCTCCCAAGTACCTGCTCAGATGGAGTGAATATGGAGATCATGACGCTCCAGGCTACAAGGAGAGATTTAATGCCAGTCTGAACACAACTGCTAAAACTGTACCTTAAAATTGTATAACTGTACCTAAAACTGTAACAGTACAGAATGTGCAGCTGTCAGTCTCTGCTGTGATATTGTGCTCTGAGGCCCACATGAATCACAGGGTTTAAGGGCCAAAACATTGAAATTGCAGGACACTAACCATCCTGATATTTCCTACTCAGAGGACAATATTTATCTGTTTAAATAGACTAAATTATTAGTTGCAGCAAAATTACAATATAAAGTGTGTGTGTGTGTGTGTGAGAGAGAGAGAAAGAGAGGGAGGGCTGTCAGGGTGAAACAAGCTTGTCACAGTGGAACAAGCGTGTTGTTTTGGGGCAGTAGAGGAGTTTCCTGTTAGACCCGACCTTGGTAGCAGAGTATTCAGTTCAGTCTGTCTCTCTCCATCTGCCATGATGTTACTCTGTTCATTCCTTCTCTTTTCAGCACTTGTGGGTAAATGACATAATGCATTTAGTTCTTACCTTTTACAAATACCATTTTCCATAAATGAGCTTAATAATTATATTTAAAGTGAAATATTCTTTTTAGTTTGACTGTTAATGGTTAAAATTACACTGAATCATCTTCTCTACAGGTTACAGTACTGAGGATGCGATTACACCTTTAAATGACACAGTGCATGTTACAGAAGGTGAAAATGTTACACTCTCCTGTAACTACAGTGGATTTGTAAATAACTTACAATGGTATCGTCAGTATCCTGGATTAGCACCAGAATTTCTCCTGCTCATTCTTGAATCTAATGGGTATGTACAAAACCCCAAGCCTCGAATGTCTGCTGAACTTGGCAACAAGGACAACAAGCGTGTAGATCTGAAGCTCTCCTCTACAGAAGTGACAGACTCTGCAGTGTACTACTGTGCTCTGAATCCCACAGTGACAGGAAACTCACTGACGCTGTACAGAAACCTCACTGCATCTCAGCAGTTATTACGGTTATTTCAATTAACCTGTGTTTCAATAGTTTTGTAATTTTGGTAGCTTAGCTGTGTGTAACTTGCCATTATGTTAATGCGAATGAGAAGCTCAGCACCATATTGTTGGGAGTGGATAAGCTTCCCAGCACCTTTGATGTTACCCCCCCTCATAGAGGTGTGGGGCGTGAAGGTGATGCTGAGATGCCTGGTCACAGATGTTGTTCCAAACATGATTGCTTGTGCAAAAGCAGAACATGTTAGACATACAATAAGTGAAACACATTCACTTAGCTTCAAAGTAGACAAGTCAGTCGATGAAATCTCTACCTTTAGTGACATTCCCACCAAAGCCAGAAAATAGTGGCTTACTTTCATACCAGCACCACTGCAAAAGAGAGACTAACCCAGACACAGGAGAGGATGGACAGACAAACACCCAAGGTGATAACTGAGGTAGACATGTGGTTTATCAGCACCTTCCATATGCTGGAACCTCTTTATCATCAAAGAGAGCCGGTGGGGGGCAGCCCTGGCCGCCCTGAAGACAGTACTTACCCCACTTACTGCTCAGGAATATGAGGTAATGAAAGACAGTCTGTCTGTGCTGGACACATTTTACCAGGCCGAAGTCAACCTGTCAGGGGAGAGAAGAGCATCTGCACCAAAAGTCAGACCCTAGATGAAAAAGCTACATCATCCTATAATGTGTCAAGCAGAAGCCTGACTAGTGACATAGCAGCTGAGTGAGAATCTGGTCAGACATCTCAGGGGAAATTTATCACACCTGGTGTCAATAAGTATGATGACATTGGCAACCATGTGGATCAAAGATTCAGAACCTTGGGTTCTTCAGCCAAACCAAGGCCAATGAGGCAGCCATGCAACCTAGATCAGAATGTGCCATTATAATGAAAAACTAAGATTTTAATCAAACAACATCTAATACACCCTCAACTCAGCTGGCAGGCTGCACAGAAGCTGAAGGACCTGCACTAAGTCTTTGCTTTTGTGAATTATTGTTATATTACATTCATGGGGAGGTAGCATGTGGCTCAGTGGGCTAAGCCTCAGTGTCTGTGATCAGAAGGTCTCCGTTTCAAGCCCAGCTTTGGCATGTCTGCAGGTCCTTGAGCAAGGCCCTTAAACCCATATTCACTGGACTCGTCCGTTATAGACGATATTCCATTATAAGCGAGCCCGCTATAATGAGATTTTACTGTATTATTACTTCTACTTCAGCATTACTGAAGTTTTTTTTTCCTCTTAGTGCCAAGCGGCCCTACAGTCTCATGCCCTTTTATGGGAAATTGCAGGGCGTTTCCCTATGCTAATTATACCATACCACACAGGCCCAAAGTGCTGTACAGAGAATAATGAAACAAGCAGAATTAGGTAAATAAATGTTCATAAAATAATACAAAGATAATATACCAGCAAACAAAAATAAACTAAAATCAACATCTCATAAGGAATCTAAAGCCAAAGAAAAGAGATGGGTTTTCAGGCGGGATTTAAAAACAGACAGAGAAGAAGCCAGTCTAACATGCAAGGGCAGATCATTCCACATTTTCGGAGCTACAGCAGCGAAAGCGCGGCCCCCTCTATGCTTACGCTTAGTTGTAGGCACACTCAGGAGCAGCTGACCTGAGAGACCGGGAGGGTATGTAAGGGTGTAACAGCTCAAAGAGGTAGGGAGGGGTAAGACCATTAAGACCCTTAAAAGCAAATAAAAGAATTTAAAAATGAAACCTAAAATGTACAGGCAACCAGTGGAGCATTGATAAAACAGGCGAAATGTGCTCATATTTCCGAGCGCCCGTCAGAAGGCATGCAGCAGCATTTCGCACCCTTTGAAGTTGAGTAATACAGGATGCACCTACCCCAACGTAAAGCGCATTGCAGTAATCAAGCCGAGTGGGAATACAGGCATGGATTACTGTCTCAAAATGCTGCTTGGAAAGAATTGGCTTTATTTTAGCCAACTTCCTCAACTCAAAAAAGCTAGATTTGACCACAGCGCTCAAATTTAAGGTCAGCATCTACCTTGACCCCCAGATTAGTGACAATTGGCTTAATATATTTTGCCAAAGAACCAAAGTCTAGGTTGGGGGTCTCAGTGGAGCTACCAAAAACCATCACCTCTGTCTTATTATCATTACATTTTAAGAAATTACGAGACAGCCAGGCCTTAATGTCTTCAAGACACTTCAGTAATGGCAATATAGAATGAGAGTCTTTCTTCTTTAAAGACTCTAATTAGGACAAACTGGCACGCGCTTTCAGTTACGATGGCGTGAGATTCACCATTCTTAAGAACAAAGGTGTGAACAATTCTGATACTTAAGAACACGTCATGAATCCGACGTAGGTTGTTCTTAAATTTCGTAGGAACAAATTTAAGAGAATTCATAAGAAAATATTGGTGAATGAGGCCCATTCATTTCAGTGATAATTCTGCATAATGGACACTCTCTAAGCATTCGATTGGAACACGTTAACACGTCATTTATTGCTTATTTGGAAAGATAAATCCTCTCTGTGCTGCAATGGGAGCGGATGCAGATAAAATTGATCAGTCTGAAGAAGTGACAATAAGGAGTCAAGAAGTTTGAGTAATTATTTCTGCATCCAGAAGGGGGCGACAGTACAGCACAAACATCCATTCCTCTAGTTTACACACGATCATATAAGTACCTCCTTAAAGCTTGTCACTGCAGAGAGATTTGGGTACAGAGACTGGAAGCAACAACCAGGCAGACTGTTTACCTCATCTGTGTAGATAAATCCAAGCCTCTGTACATAAATTTGAAAGTGTATCACCATTACAGCTCAGTTATGCTACAAAAGCTGTGGATTTTCTTAATCTTCACTACATGTTTCTTTGGTATGATTGATTTTCCTCTTACTTTCTTCTTTTAAATGTTTTGATTCCTTCATTTTAAATTTTTTTTAACTTATAAACATCTGCTTTTTCCAGAATGTAGAGCTGTAGACACAGTGACTCAGTCCACGGAAGATGTGACTGTATATGAAGGAATGAGAGTGACTCTGGATTGCAGATATGAAACAACAGCAACCCCGTATCTCTCCTGGTACAAACAATATCCTAATGAGTCTCCCAAGTATATCCTGAGACGGGAAAAGTTTGGAGAAGGTGATACTGCTCCAGGATACAAGGAGAGATTTGATGCTAGTTTGAACACATCTGCTAAAACTGTACCATTAACAGTACAGAACGTGCAGCTGTCAGACTCTGCTGTGTATTACTGTGCTCTGAATCCCACAGTGAGAATAACCTTCTCACACCCTCTACAAAAACACCTGGGACACTAATGGCGCTTTTCCACTGCATAGTACGGCACGACACGGTTCAGTTCAGCTCACTTTTGGGGGGTTTTCCACTGGGAACAGTACCTGGTACCTGGTCCTTTTTTTAGTACCACCTCAGCCGAGGTTCCAAGCGCGCCGAACCGTTACCAAAACGTGACGTGTAAACTCTACTGGTCACTGATTGGCCGGAGAAAATCGTCATTACTGCGTCACTGAACTTGCGACACGAGACACAACAGACCCGCTAGATTTTTAGCACAGCCAGCGAAGGTTCGGACGCACCATTTTGTTTTAACTAAAAATGGTCTTGCTGTTAAAAACATCCACATGCCGAAAATGAAGAACACCATTCCGTCGATATGCTCCATTGTTGTGTGTTTGTTTGTGGCGCATTTACGATGATGTCACGGCAATAGAGGCGGCGCAACTATAACGACACGTGAATAATCCCGCCCACTCTAAAGCGGCACTAAACTGCAGTCGAAATGCAAACCGAGCCGAACTGAGCCAAACCAAGGTGAGCTGTACTGAACCGTGCTGTGCCGTACTATGCAGTGGAAAAGCGCCATAAGATTGTGACAAGACAGAGAGAGCAGGTTCTCATACAGATTTAAATGCATTATGAAAATATAATAATAAGACAGTACAGTATTATGTGATTTATTTATTCTGTTACTAGAATTATATACTACTTAAGAATTATTCAGTGTAAGTTTTTCATATTTAACATTTAATTTCAAATTTGTTTGAGTGTGGATACAGACAATGTCCATCTGAATCTCATGAATCAATTTTCAGTTAGACTGGCATCCACCTCAAACCAGCGATCAGTTAATACCCAAGAGAATTCTAACAAACTATTTTGCATTCATCAGACATTTTTTATACATTCCCTTCTATGATTGTTTGCACAACAAATGTATGGACTACATATTCATACTGTAAGACACAAACCAATCCCATATCTTTTCTGGTATAGCCAATATCCCAATGAATCTCTCATATACTGTACTTGCTCAGATTAAGTGAATATTGGGCTACAAGGGGAGATTTAATGCCAGTTTGAACACTACTGCTAAAACTGTACTAACAGTACAGAATGTGCAGCTGTCAGACTCTGCTGTGTATTACTGTGTATTACTGTGTATTACTGAGTATTACTGTGTATTACTCTGCTCTGAGCCCCACAAAAACACTGGGGCACTAAGACTATAAATGTTTGTACAACAAATGTAAGGACCCACATATTCCAACTGTAAGACACTAACTATCCTGATATTTCCTACTCAGAAAACAATATTTATCTATTTAAATAGACTAAATTGTTAGCAGCAATAAAATGTGTGAGAGAGAGAGAGAGAGAGAGAGAGAGAGAGGGAGGGCTGTCAGGGTGAAACAAGCTGTGTCACAGAGGAACAAGCGTGTTGTTTTGGGGCAGTAGAGGAGTTTCCTGTTAGACCCGACCTTGGTAGCAGAGTATTCAGTTCAGTCTGCCTCTCTCCATCTGCCGTGATGTTACTCTGTTCATTCCTTCTCTTTTCAGCACTTGTGGGTAAGTGACATAATGCGTTTAGTTCTTTCCTTTTACTAGGATCATTTTCCATAAATGAGTTTAATGTGTATACTTAAATTGAAATATTCTTTTTAGTTTGACTATTAATCTATGAATCATCTTTTCCACAGGTCACAGTACTGAGGATGTGATTACACCTTTTAATGACACAGTACATGTTACAGAAGGTGACAATGTTACACTCTCCTGTAACTACAGTGGATCAGCTTACAGTCTACTATGGTATCGCCAGTATCCCAGATCAGCACCAGAATTTCTCCTGCTCATCATGGAAAGTACTGGGTCCGTACCCTACCCCAAGTCTGGAATGTCTGCTAAACTTCATAAGGCGAACAAGCGTGTAGATCTGGAGCTCTCCTCTACAGAAGTGACAGACTCTGCAGTGTACTACTGTGCTCTGAGGCCCACAGTGACAGGAAACTCACTGACGCTGTACAAAAACCTGACAGCATATCAGCAGTTAAAACAGGTATTTAGCTGTCTGTAACTTGCCATTTTGTTAATGAGAAGCTCATATTGTTGGGAGTGGATAAGCTTCTCCCGCCAGCTGTAATCTCTGCCCTCCTCTCTGAGGAGCTGAACTTCTCCCTCAGCAGCTCAGCCCATAACTTAGGTGTCACCTTAGACACGTGTCTCTCATTGAAACCATATGTGGATGCAGCATCAATAGTGAGCTTCCTACAGCCACATAACATCTCCAAACTCCAGGGTTATCTAACTATTCAAGACACTGGGACACTAATACATGCTTTTGTATACAGTAGGTTAGACTGCTGTAGTGCTGTCTTATCTGGGAGCACAAACATTAAACATCGAGCAGCATGTTTAAAATGCAGCAGCTCTAATGGTCAAACCAGGAGCAAGAAATTTGAATACATAACCTCTGCTCTAGTTCCCTGCACTGGCTTCCTGTTACATTCAGGAATGACTTCAAAGTTCTACTTACATGTATTCAAAGGTCTAGCACCTTCTAACCTAATAGAATTGATTCATGTGCACATGCTGTATCATACATTCAGATCACAGAATGCAGGTTTCCTGGTCATTCCAGATATAAATAAAGTAAAAGCTGGTGGTAAAGCCTTCTGCTACAGGAAAGCCTTGTGCTACAGGAAAGCCTTCTGCTACAGGAAAGCCTTCTGCTACAGGGCCCCTATATTGTGAAATGGTTTGGCAGCCAATGTTCAAGATGCCAAATCGGTTTCAGTCTTTAAATTTCGACTGAAGACCTATTTACATCAGTTTATGTTACCCACAACACACAACACACTGTAGCTGTGGCTTCCAGTGCTGCTTTTGGTCTATTGTGAATATATATGAATATATGAATGTTCTGACCACAGAGGTTCTCTGATTTTCCCACATGTTCTGAAGGTGCCCAAGGTGGGCATCATCTAACCTGGAATGGGATCAGTCCTGTGGAAGTGAGACATTGTGGGTACAGCCTTCAATCTACTGACTCACACAGGCCGGTGTGGAGAACTGACCCACTGATGGACTTTGGATCTGACTGTGACGACAGTTTACACCTTGCTTTTAGCATGCAGGCCCCTTCGTTCTTTTTCCTATAATATTAGCATGCCCCCGGGGGGGTTGGGCAGCCAGTTGACGTTGGACCTTCAGAGGTTTAATATTTCCTCCAAACTTACCAGTCACTTTTTCATAGATGAAATTAAAATTTAATATTCTTTTTAGTTTGACTATTAATGTTGAATTCTGTCCTGAATCATCTTCTCCACAGGTCACAGTACTGAGGATGCGATTACACCTTTTAATGACACAGTGCATGTTACAGAAGGTGACAATGTTACACTCTCCTGTAACTACAGTGGATCTGTAAATAACCTACAATGGTATCGTCTGTATTCCAGATCAGCACCAGAATTTCTTATCAGTGTTACTGAATATAGCCCTAAAGTGAATGCAAAACATCCAAGTAGACAAGTCAATCAATGAAATCCCTACCATTAGTGACATTAGCCCCGAAGCTGTCACAGATCAACCCCGGAGAACCCCAAATGACATCACGAAACCTATGCCCCCAGGAAAACCCCGACTGGTCTGACCCTCCTGAATACGCTGCCTGCCCAGGATACTGCACTGGTATTTTTCCAGTTTGGTATAGCTACGCACTCACAGGTGATTCAAATTGTTCTCATCTGTGGAGTCTATTTTAATTCATCTGATCTTGTACATAGACACAAGATCTTCCGGATTCTTTCACAGCACGGGCATTCTCCTAGTTCTCTGTTTTGCTTGTCTGCCTGCCTGTTTCCTCAACCTGCTTTTTGCCTTCAGATCACGAGACCCATCCAGCCCTTCTTGCCAGATTACACACATCACCTGACCCTGGCCTGTCTATGGACTGCTGATTCTGTCTCACCTCTGACGCTCATTGCCCGACCCTTGCATGTCCCTCGACCACGGCTTCATTTTTAATTTGGATCCCATTTTGGCTTTCGCTGGTATGGACTCGGACTGTGGACTACGGCTTTGGATTGCTCCCGAACAAATTATGTTATTGCAACCAATGTCTGTGCAAGTGTCCTCTTTTGCTGGTCATCATCGCTGAAACAAAGCCAGACAAATAGTGGCTTACTTTTGTACCTGCACAACTGCAAAAGACAGACCTGGCCTCCCTGAAGACAGTACTTACCCCACTTACTGCTCAGGAATATGAGGTAATGAAAGACAGTCTGTCTGTGCTGGACACATTTTACCAGGCCAAAGTCAACCTGTCAGAGGAGAAAAGAGCATCTGCTCCAATAGACAGACCCTAGATGAAAAAGCTACATCATCCTAAAATGTGTCAAGCAGAAGTCTGACTAGTGACAGCTGAGTGAGAATCTGGTCAGACATCTCAGGGGAAATTAATCACTCCTGGAGTCAATAAGTATGATGACAATGGCAACTATGTGGATCAAAGATTCAGAACCTTGGGTTCCTCAATCAAACCAAGGCCAATGAGGCAGTCAACTGATTTAAAGCAGAACATGCCATTATAATGAAAAGCTCAGATGTTAATCAAACAACATCTATCAAATCAATACAAATGACTCTCCCTTCTCTTCTCTACTTAATGCCCAGTTGCAGTAATGCTCTCAGTCCCCAGTGACATAAGCACTTTGCCCACCTGAACTGGACTGGGTTTAAAAATCGGCCCTGGATTTTGGGGTCCCACATGGTGAATCTTGGTGATGGTGGTGGGGTCCCCACAGTACAATTTGCTGGCTAAAAACTCCCCCACAAATATACAACATGGCCAGTCCAGGCCTGACTGAACCCCACACAAATGTTTCCCCCCTATATTTAAATCATGAATAGTGATAACATTATTTTTTACACAGCTTGTTTAATAATACATTACTGCATATGAGGTGTATATATCTCTTAATAGACACATAGACAGACATCTTAATATAAGGTATAATGTACAATACAAAAGAGCATAATTACAACAGTAACAAAAAATTCTAGAGAAACTTACTGGTTTAAGAGTATGTTACAATGTGAGCTGATTACTGGAGTGATGGTTTTTTATTATCATGGGTTAACATTACCATTGACTTGGCTGCTCTAATTTACTTTTACCAGTAGATGTCACTGAAGTACAATCAAATCAATGGGCTTCAAAGCATTTTTATAAGCATTTAGTAGTATTTATCTACTGTACACTCTGTTTTGCACAGTTTCAGGAGCAAGCCAGATTTTCAGTTCAGTTTAAATTGTACTGTGCATATGACCAATTAAATTGTGTGACGTCTCAGCTCTGGACAGCAGTGTTTAAGTAAATATTACAAAGCAGTGGTCGCCCACGCACTGACCACAAGCTACTAGTAGGCCACAGAGAGTCAACAACAGCCAGCAAAATAAAATAAATCTGACGATTAGCACTGCCAGCGGACAGGGATCCGGGAGTGAAAAGCTGCTTAAGAAAAACTTTACGAAAAGCTGTTCATTAGCTTAGCTGGATGCACCAGGTTCATTGCCCTTGTTGTTGTTGTTGTTGTTGCTATGTGACTCTCTTGGGTGGTGGAATGTATGTCATGAAGTAGTAATGCACCATTGTAGGTGCTTTCGACAATGAATTGGGGTCAGCATGGACACTCTGACTTTCCTGCAGCTTCTTAGCCCTGTATGCAACAGGAGTTAATGCCCTGTGTGTTGTGACACGTTATACCATGACCGTCAAAATTATCTGCCATTTGTTGCCCAGTAGCCCTATATATATGGCAGACAACGTATTCAGTAGAAATGAATATAAAGGAGAATCAGTGGCTCTGAATTGCAGTTATGAAACTGTCAACAAAACCTGCTTCCATTTCCAGAACATCCAGTAACCCAATAACTCAAGTTATATGGGAACAGCCTGAATTTCTGTTTCTCTTTGAGAGATCGGGGAGTGATTTATTGTCAATCTGAAGACAAGTGTGAAAATGACACATTATGATATAAAATGTGTTGCTATGTGACTCTCTTGTGCTGTTTAATGTATGTCAGGAAGTAGTAAGGAAGACTCCCGGGTCAATAACACACAAAAACATCTGGGAGAAGATGAGTCTATAAATGCACATCAGGGTTTGTAGAATAAGAGAATCTTTATGGGAAGTGTGACAGAGACATGTTACATAATCAGCCAATAAAAACAGAGGTCTTGTCACATGTTGACTCTCATTAAAACAACAAATCAGGAAGCACAACTCAACAGAGCAGGGTGAACACTGGAGTTCATTTCTGTTACCCTCAGTTCTACATGGAGAAGTCATTCATCATCATTATCATAACCATCATCACAGGTAACCTTATAAAAAGATGTATATGGTCAGCAAATACAAATGACATTGTTGTCAATTAATTTGCCAACTTTTTTTGTTATTGTTTATGTTTTTTTTTTGTTTTTAGGATTGACTACTAGTGATGACATCAGTCCTGATAAACTAGAAATGTCCAGTAAAGAAGGACAACAAGTGACACTGAGCTGCAACTACAGAACAGACAGTGAATATGTTAGGTTATACTGGTACAGACAGCACTCTGATCAGAGACTACAGTATCTCCTCTTTCAAGCGGCCCGTTCAAGCAGTGGTAGGCATACCTCAGATACACGATACCAATCAGCTACATCCAGGGATTCCACTCAGCTCATCATTGACAGTCTTACCATAGCAGATACAGCCATTTACTACTGTGCTCTGAGGGTGACACAGTGATCATAAACTACTGAGATGCTGAACAAAAACCTCATTTGACAAGAGTTTCCTCTCAGTGGGCATCAGAAGTAGCTTCCTTCCCACAATCTGGGATCAGTTCCAAAGCAGCAGATGTTCAGGTATAAAGCTGATTATTGTGGTCAGAGGAGCTGATAGCTGAGATACTGAAGTGAACAGAGCAGGAAGTTGCTGTAAATGCAGCCTCTGCTGCTATGGAAACTGTGTTTATTTATATACATTTATTTAATGTTTTCATTCAAAGCAACATACAAATGAGAAAGCTGGACTAAGGGCCTTACTCTTTCAACAACGGAATTTGATCACATGCACACTGAGTCACCCCCCCCCCCAACTATTAACTTACTTCATGTCCGGATGAGTAAGTGAGTGTTGATGTTTCAGACCCATCAGCTCACATCATTCTCTCTCAGAGCTGTGAATGAGGCTGACAGTCATCGGCCCTGCATGTGTAAAAGGCTCCTGGACAGAAACACTGTCCAGTGTACATGTGTGTGAATGACTCTCTGCAGACAGGATAATACATGACCGTAGCTTGTACCTTAACATGGACATACAGTACATTCCATGACTGAGTAGCTCTAGAAGAGCTACAGTTCTGTGACAATGTATTTGCCCCCATCCTGATCCCATATATTTTTTCTGATTCATGACATGTAATTGATTCTGATCTCCAGACAAATTTAGGTTAATTCACAAAGGACGACTTGAATAAAGCCACGAACAATTTAAATGATCAATTCAAGGAAAGAAATTCACCCTCACCCATATCAGCCATGTGATATAATAACTGCCCCCCCCCTCCCCAGTCACTCAATCAACCATGAACCAAATCTAAGTGATAATGGGCTCATTACTCTAGACATACCCAAGCTTGATTGCTGCTAGCCCTGTTGAATCTACCCATCATTTAAATAGAACCATTCCAGCAATGTAGAGCCGGATAAAGGGTCTCAAGAAGCTCTCCCTAAAATATTTGGATTCCATTGAAACATAATGAAAGTCATCATCTCCAAAAGGAAAAAAAAACTTGTAACATTGTCTAATCTGCCTATGAATGGCCGGTCTAGCAGAATCATTCCAAGAGTGCATAGAAAACCCATCGGGGAAGTCACTGCAGACCCCAGGTGAACATCTAAGGAGCTGCAAGTCTCTCTCAGGTCAGTTCATGTCAACATTCATGATTCCAGGATTAGATAGACCCTGGCCAAAAATGGTGTCTATGAGAGAGTTATAAGGCAAAAACCATTGTTAAACAAGAGGAACATGAAGGCTCGCCTACAATTTGCCAAAAAACATTTTAGTGCGAATGAATCAAAAGTCTAACTCTTTGGAAGACGAAACCAAATTTTGTTGCCTAGTCAAAGTCCTGACTTGAACCTCATCGAGATATTGTGACAGGACTTTAAGCGGGCAGTTCATAGTCGAAAACCCCCCAAAGCAGCTGAATTAAATCATTTCTGTAGAGCAGAGTTGGCTAAAACTGCCAAAGACTGGTTTCATCTTACCTCAAGTATTTTATTGCAATTGTTGCTGCTAAAGGTGATACAACCAAGTATTACGTTTAGAGGGGCACTTAGTTTGTCACATGGGTGCTGTTGAAGTGTTTTCCTTCAATAAATCAAATGATCATTTTAAAACTGTCTGTGTTTACTCTGCTTGTCCTTTGTATTATATAAAATATCTGTGGAAATCAGATGCAATTGAGTGTTATGGGTGAGCAAAAATAGAGGGAATTAGGTCAAATATTTTGTCACATCCCTGTAATTACCACCGCTGAGTCCTCAACATCATGTCATACGTATCTAAGGAGTCGCAAATTTTGTTCTCATTGCTGTTTTGCGAATTACTGCTTTGTACTTCACCAACTGGATGCTGCAACCAGGAATTAATTGTAATCAAGGCCAGTGTCTGCCATTTTTACAATTTCATCACTACAAGTGTTTTATTTGAGTAATACTAACTGAATCAAGTGAAATGACATGTCTGCAGAATAAAATACAAATTTTCAATACTGTACAACTAGAAATGACATCTTATTGGCATTTTCGGATAAAGTCAAGAGATTTTTTATGCAGAAAGCAAACAAATCAGATACTAGAGCAGGGCTGCCCAACTCCAGTCCTGGGGGGCCGGAGCCCTGCACATTTTTGGGTTTCCCCTCATTTAACACACCTGATTCAACTTCTTGTGTTAATTACCACACAGCTCATAAGCTGAATCATTTATAGTGGAACAGGGAAAGAACTAAAGCTACACAGGGCTTCGGCCCCCCAGGACTGGAGTTGGACACCCCTGTACTAGAGGGTACTGATTGGCAATTTCACTTCACTTAGGTAGAGCAAACGTCATACTTTAAATATTCCTAACAGAAGCAGGTGTGAGCAGCACTGTGATATAGCAGTTAGGGATTTTTTTTTAGAAGGCAACAACAGACATGTGAGGACAGAAGCAGCTAAATTAATTTGACACATTTTTCGCTGCTGTTTTGCAGCTCATTCTACTTCTCAAACACGTGCCTGGAAAACAAATATCGCATTTCCAGCAGATACAAATATAATCAGATATAATCACAATTTTACAGACACTAGATAGAAACTACACAATCACACTGGGAAGCTGAGCTGTAGCTGATAATGTTCATTTTAGTGATAATTCTGCATAATGGACACTCTGTAAGCATTCGATTGTAACATGTTAACACGTCATTTATTGCTTATTTGGAAAGATAAATCCTCTCTGTGCTGCAATGGGAGCGGATGCAGATAAAATTGATCAGTCTGAAGAAGTGACAATAAGGAGTCAAGATGTTTGAGTAATTATTTCTGCGTCCAGAAGGGGGCGACAGTACAGCACAAACATCCATTCCTCTAGTTTACACACGATCATATAAGTACCTCCTTAAAGCTTGTCACTGCAGAGAGATTTGGGTACAGAGACTGGAAGCAACAACCAGGCAGACTGTTTACCTCATCTGTGTAGATAAATCCAAGCCTGTGTACATAAATTTGAAAGTGTATCACCATTACAGCTCAGTTATGGTACAAAAGCTGTGGATTTTCTTAATCTTCATTACATGTTTCTTTGGTATGATTGATTTTCCTCTTACTTTCTTCTTTTAAATGTTTTGATTCCTTCACTTTAAATTTTTTTTAACTTATAAACATCTGCTTTTTCCAGAATGTAGAGCTGTAGACACAGTGACTCAGTCCATGGAAGATGTGACTGTATATGAAGGAATGAGAGTGACTCTGGATTGTGGATATGATACAAAAGTTATCCCGTATCTCTTCTGGTACATCCAATATCCCAATGAGTCTCCCAAGTACCTGCTGAAATGGCTTGGATCAGGAGCTCCTGTAAATGCGCCAGATTTTGAGGGGAGATTTCATGCCAGTCCGAACAAAACTATGAAAACTATACCATTAACAGTGCAGAATGTGCAGCTGTCAGACTCTGCTGTGTATTACTGTGCTCTGAGGCCCACAGTGAGAATAACCTTCTCACAGCCTCTACAAAAACACCTGTGCGATAAGACTGTGACAAGACAAAGACAGACAGGTTCTCACACAGCTTTAAATGCATTATGAAAATAGAATAATAAATCAGTACAATAATATGTGATCAATTTATTCTGTTTCAGTACTACTATTATATATACGACTAAAGAAAAAACTGAATCCATTATTCAGTGTAAGTTTTTCATATTTAACAAAATTTCAGATTTCTTTGAGTGTGGATACAGACAATGTCCATCTGAGTCTCATGAATCAGTTTTCAGTTACACTGACATCCACCTCAAACCACAATCAGTTATTACCCAGCAAAATTTTAACAAGCTATTTTTCATTCATCAAACATTTTTTATACATTTCCTTCTATAGATGATTGCACAACAAATGTATGGACTACATATTCCAACTGTAAGAAACTAACCATCCTGATATTTCCTACTCAGAGAACAATATTTATCTATTTAAATAGACTAAATTGTTAGCAGCAATAAAATTATGTAAAAAAAAGTGAGAGAGAGGGAGGGAGAGAGAGGGAGGGCTGTCAGGGTGAAACAAGCTGTGTCACAGTGGAACAAGCGTGTTGTTTTGGGGCAGTAGAGGAGTTTCCTGTTAGACCCGACCTTGGTAGCAGAGTATTCAGTTCAGTCTGTCTCTCTCCATCTGCCATGATGTTACTCTGTTCATTCCTTCTCTTTTCAGCACTTGTGGGTAAGTGACATAATGCATTTAGTTCTTAATTTGAACTAGTGTAATTTTTCATAGGTGAGCTTAATGTGTATATTTCAATTGAAAAATTCTTTTTAGTTTGACTATTAATCTATGAACCATCTTTTCCACAGGTCATAGTACTGAGGATGTGATTATACCTTTTAATGACACAGTGCATGTTACAGAAGGTGACGATGTTACACTCTCCTGTAACTACAGTGGATCAGTTAACAACCTACAATGGTATCGTCAGTATCCCAGATCAGCACCAGAGTTTCTCCTGCTCACCTTTGAGACTGCAAAAACTCCACAGAGCAGCCGGCCTCGAATGTCTACTGAAGTTAACAAGGACAACAAGCTTCTACATCTGGAGCTCTCCTCTACAGAAGTGACAGACTCTGCAGTGTACTACTGTGCTCTGAATCCCACAGTGACAGGAAACTCACTGACGCTGTACAAAAACCTGACAGCATCTCAGCAGGTTATAAGGTTGTTTTAATTACAGTACCAACCTGTGTTTCAATAGTTTTGTAATTTTGGAAGCTTAGCTGTCTGTAACTTGCCATTTTGTTAATGAGAATAAGAAGCTCACCACCATATTGTTGGGAGTGGATAAGCTTCCCAGTAGAAAAGTCAATCAATGAAATCCCTACCATTAGTGACATTAGCACCAAAGCTTTCACAGATCAACCCCGGGGATCCCCAAATGATGTCACAAAACCACGCCTCCAAGGAAACCCTGACCAGTCTGACCCTCCTGAATACGATGCCTGCCCAGGTTACATGTGGCTGCACAGCTACGCCCTCACAGAGACCTGTCCAGCCCTTCTTGCCAGATTACGCTCATCACCCAACCCCCGCAAGTCCCTTGACCACGACTTCGTTTTTGATTTGGATCCCATTTTGGCTCACTGGTTTGGACTTGGACTGTGGACTACGGCTTAGGATTGCTCCCGAATAAATTATTTTATTACAACCAGTATTTGCGCAAGTGTCCTCCTTTGCTGGTCGTCATCCCTGAAACAAAGCCAGACAAATAGTGGCTTACTTTCATACCAGCACCACTGCAAAATACTAGGGGCAGCCCTGGCCTCTCTGAAGACAGTACTTACCCCACTTACTGCTCAGGAATATGAAGTAATGAAATGTACTGGACACATTTTACCAGGTCAAAGTCAACCTGTCAGGGGAGAGAAGAGCATCTGCTCAAAAAGTCAGACCCTACATGAAAATGCTACAGCGCCCAATAATGTCATAAAACATAAAAATGTCTCTCCCTTCTCTTATCAACTTAATGCCCAGTTGCAGTAATGCTCTCAGTCCCCAGTCACATAAACAATTTGCCCACCAGAACTGGACTGGAATTAAAAATTGGCCCTGGATTTTGGGGTCCTACACAATGGATTTTGTTGTTGATGAATTTTGGTGAGGGAGGGAGGTCCCCACAGTACAATTTGCTGGCTAAACACCTCCCCCACCACCACCCAGATATGCCACATGGCCAGTCCAGGCCTGACTGAACCACACACAAATGTTTCCCCCCTATATTTAAATCATGAATAGTAATAACATAATTTTTAACACGTGTTTAATAATACATTACTGCATATGAGGTGTATATATCTCTTAATAGACATATAGACAGACATCTTAATATAAGGTATAATGTACAAAACAAAAGAGCATAATTACAACAGTAACAAAAAATTCTAGAGAAACTTACTGGTTTAAGAGTATGTTACAATGTGAGCTGCTTACTGGAGTGATGGTTTTTTATTATCATGGGTTAACATTATGTTATTGACTTGGCTGCTCTAATTTACTTTTACCAGTAGATGTCACTAAAGTACAATCAAATCAATGGGCTTTAAAGCATTTTTAGCTTTAGTATTTATCAACCATACACTAATTTTTGCACAGTTTCAGGAGCAATCCAAATTTTCAGTTCAGTTCAAGTTGTACTGTGCATGCGACTAATAAAATCATGTAACGTCTCAGCTCTGGACAGCAGTGTTTAAGTAAATATTACAAAGTAGTGGTCGCCCACGCACTGACCACAAGCTACTAGTAGGCCACAGAGAGTCAACAAGCAGCCAGCAAAATAAAATAAATCTGACGATTAGCACTGCCAGCGGACAGGGATCCAGGAGTGAAAAGCTGCTTTAGAAAAACTTTACGAAAAGCTGTTCATTAGCTTAGCTGGATGCACCAGGTTCATTGAATATTTCAGTCCTAACATTAGTGAGGAAGCTTTGATTCTGCTGCTACATTTATCACTTCAGTGCCGTCACAAATACGGCAACATCCTCTGGGTCCTCCTGAGTGGCACCATGAGTGACCTTGAGGAAATACCGAGGTTGGTCTTGGTCAACATGGAATTTAACTAAAGTTACCCCAAAGCCTCCACTGTGTATCCCTCAGGTACAGTATTCCTTATGTAGCAGGTGGAGATCCTTCGATTTGTGGGGGATGTGTTGCGTGTTCAGTCTGTTAATCAATTATCCACTCAAAGACACCTTATATACTGTAAGGCTTTGGTGCCCAGCGTGACTGGTCCCTGACTTGCCGGTGTTGACACTCCCCACTTCCAGGTCGCCCCATTCCCTTCGGCTCATTGCCAGCAGTGTGAATAAGGTAGTAGTATCAGCTGTTTTGCTTCCTATCGGCTACGGTTCGCCATTAACTGTTGGTTTGCTTTTGTTAGCGGTGCAACGCAGTAACTCTGAAGGCTTCGTAGCAGGACAGGCTCTTCCCTAGTGTGACACTGGTACGATGTGTCTTTTCCTCTTGCGTGCGATTGAGGGCGCTGCCTGAGCGGTATGTATGCCTGACAAAGTTATTGGCTTTGCCCTTTGTCCTGGCTGTAGCACAAACTGTATTTACTTTTCTAATAGATGGTGTCTGGACGATGTAACGGCTGCAAGATGCTGCGGTTACTTTGTAGGGTCTGTTGGACCTGTTCATGTTTTAGTTTTATGTTCCTTTTTATTAATTGTGGTTTGTGTTTTAAAGAGCCGTCTTTATCATATCGCCACACTTAAGCAATTATTTGATCTGCGTAAACAAAGCAACATCACCTTGCAGTCTTTGGAAGAGCTCTTCATTGCTTTTTCCAAGATAATGAATGACATTTCAAATAACGGCCATCTCCTGTCTCAATATTGTGAGACTGTCTGTTTTCTTTTTATATTCCACATTGCTTTAGGAGATGTTTTTATCCAAAGCAACATACATTTGAGAAAGCAGGGTCAGTCAATCCCTAGAGCAGGGGTCACCAACACGGTGTCTGTGGGCACCAGGATGCCCCCAAGGACCACACGATTGCCCGCGGACCTGTTCTAAAAATAGCACAACTCACCAGTGAGCAGCGTCTAAAATTAAATTTTATCTTGTTGCTATTCGTCTTTAATCTCATTTGTATTTATTTAGATTTGAAAATGACAATATCTAAAAAAAAATGCATTTAAAACATGTTTATACATGAAGTTTACAGATGAAGTCGCTTCAATTTTCCCAGCCCTGCCGGAGGCCATTCGGCTGACAGCCGAAAGCCAGCCAGTTCCCAGCCAAAAACCAGCCGAAGGAGTTGACCCCCCTTCTTCTGGAGGTGTGCCTCAGTAATCCTTTAAACCCGCCCATTTATCCACTTGCAGGGTGTTACCATTAGATGGTGCTTCCTTAACAAAAACAAATTTCAGCTGTGGTCAGATGTCCAACAGGTATCAACCTGAAGCTTTTGGTAGCCATCAGCAAGCTTCTGGCTTAATTCTGACTGGATATTTGACCACTGTTCTTGGCAGAATTGGTAGTTGGTTTCCTAGTATGGCTTTAAAGAATAACCTACAAATTTTCAATATGTTTGAGAAAATATAGGTGAACTGTTCCATAAAGCAGGAACAGTTCTGAAGCTTGGCATACTTATCAGGAGTGAAAATTTATTATTCCAATATTTATTTATTTATTTATTGTTTTGTACTATTCCTGTAATATAGAAAAGCTCAAAAGTCTTGGCAAAAAAATTCATGATGTGATTTTTACATTTTCTCAGCACCAAATAGATTTTTGAAAAGTGTATGTTTGATTTGAACAAAAATAGAATAATCACACTCCAAATGGTCTCAGATAATTGATGCTAAGTTTGTTCTGAATAAAAGCATTTGATTCACTTTGGGATAAATGTGTTTTAGGTCAAGGGTGAAATATTTTTAACACTAGAATCACTGAGTTTTTATTTTCTGGTGCAAGTCCCGAGGTGTTCTTCACCCCTGCTGAGATTTTCACAGGTCTTCAGCTCGATTCTCCTCCTGCTTTTGTTGTGCAAACCACCCTGTGAGGCCCGGCACATTTGCATTTGTTTACTCAGAGTAGCTCAGATCCAAGTCAGGCCAAACCTCTGTGTGACATGGAAACCTTCAGAAAAGCCTGCCGTATCTATGCAAATTATCCCACACACTGACTGACCTGCAAATATGAAAGACACACATTCACAAAATATATGGGCACACAAGTTTGCATGTCACACACAGAGGTTTGGCCTGCCTTGGATTTGAGCCACTCTGAGTAAGCAAATGCCGGGCCTCACAGGTAATGGGTGTGTCTGCACAACAAAAGCAGGAGGACAATGGAGCTGAAGACCTGTGAAAATTTTTGCTGAACTGAAGAAGCGTCTGAGTGCCACGGAAACAAAGGTTGCAGCCCTGACGGAAGCACTGAGCGCCACAGAGTCCCAGCTCACAAGCACAAGGTCTGCACTGGAGGCTGTGACACAGAGACTCATCCTGCTGGAACAGGACAGACCAGAGAATACAGGACACCAACCGGGTTGCAGTCCAGTTGTGAGGAGGCAACTTTTTCAAACTCCAAATGATGAAGATGATCAACAGACATGTGGATCCACCACCCCCGCCGCTCAGCCAGCCAGTGCCACCCCTTCCTGCACCCCCTGCACGCCACTGCCAGGTCCTTTGCCAGAGATCTCCACCAGGACTGTATCTATTGAACGGGAGGAAGTCTTCTACCGGGACTGCTTTGTGCGAGGCCAGTATAGGCCAGAGGTGTATGCAGCCAATTTATTTATGGCTCTTACACCTTTTGAGACCTATACGGGCTGGGTGAAGCATGCGAACTGGTGCGGCACAAATGGCAAGAGGGAGTTGCCTCATAACTTAAAGGAAAAAATACAATGTTATCTGGTCAAGAGGTTCCCAGAGCTGACAGGGGAGCAGTGGCATAGAATAAGAAACAGAATCAATGAGAGACTGAGGAGCCCCCGAAAGATTGATCCAGAGACACCTCGCCTTGGTTTCTCCCCCCACTGAATGTTAATGACACATGCCTGAATAAACAAAACACATGAAAGCAATAAAATTGAGCCTCGTTACCTTTTGTTTTTGCCACTATTGAGTACTGTACTATACAGTGCAGTATTTGCAATAAAAATGCATCTCCTATTGATCTCGTATCAAGATATAATGATAAGACTACTACAGAGAATTTGTTGTATTTGTGATAAAAAATGTTGATGGCCCATTAGCCGTGAACAAAGATCAATGCTGCGCAGATTTTCGCAGGCCTTCAGCTCCATTGTCCTGCTTTTGCTGTGTAAACACACCCATTACCTGTGAGGCCTGGCATATTTGCATTTATTTACTCAGACTGCTAGCTCAATTCCAAGGCAGCCCAAACCTATGTGTGTGATATCTATACAAAATATCCCACACACTGACTGACCTGCAAATACGAAGACACAGACTCACAGAATATATGGAGAGACAAGCCTGTTTTATTTATAGAAAAGAGTGAATATAGAATAAAAAGTTGCCAATAGAATGAAATGAGTAGCAATGAGTAGGTTTGCAGACCATGGACCATGACTTCACTCAGTTTATGACATATATGAACAAACATACGTTGGGGACTGATGTGTTAGCGGGTTTTCATTCTATTAATTTCATTCTATTAGCAACTTTTTATTCTATAAACGATATTTTCGTATAGATATGGCACACACATAGGTTTGGGCTGCCTTAGATTTGAGTTAGCAGTCTGAGTAAATAAATGCAAATGTACCAGGGTTCACAGGTAAGTAGTGCGTTTGCACAACGAAAGCAGAAGGGCAATGGAGCTGAAGGCCTGCTCAAATCTGCTCAGGCTTAGTAGTTCTAGGTATTTTTCACCAGAATATAAAAAGCTCAGTAATTTTAGTGTTAACAGAGACAACATCTAATGTTATATTTATATTAAACAGTGCAATATGAAAATACAAAACCAGTACAAAATAGATTATATTCTATTCAAATATACATTCTGTCCCTCTTTGTTCAACATCCTGTCCATCTTATTACTTTATTTAGGCCTGTAATTAGTGTGTTGCACACATCCTGGGTCAGTCTCACCAAAAAAAAGAAGTGAATTAAATTTAAAAAACTCTAAAATAAAATACACTAATGAGTTACAGTTACCTGATAACAGGGAAAGCAGCTTAATTTATCACTGCTCCTCCTGGTGGATAGGTAAATCACTGCAAGTGTTATACACAGAAAAGGTTTAGGGGCGGATCATGCCGGCCCCCTTGTTCATGACATCACCAAGGGGGATCTCATTACAGTCAAGGTCCCACCCAGATCCCAGCAGGGACCTGTCAGGGACCAGCCATGGCCCCATCAAGGAAACAGGGGAAATTTCAAGCGACTGCATCTGTAGGTAAGTTTAGGAGGGCGTTTCAAACTAGTAACCCTTCGTATGGCTCAGTACCTGTGAAGTAGCTCTGTTTCAAAAAGGTTGGTGACCCCTGGTCTAGAGTAATGGGGTCAGCCAATCCCAAGAGTAACAGGGTGTATATTACTGTGTATTACTGTATATTACTGTGTATTACTCTGCTCTGAGCCCCACAAAAACACTGGGGCACTAAGACTATAAATGTTTGCACAACAGATGTAAGGACCCACATATTCCAACTGTAAGACACTAACTATCCTGATATTTCCTACTCAGAGGACAATATTTATCTATTTAAATAGACTAAATTGTTAGCAGCAATAAAATTATGAAAAAAAAGTGTGAGAGAGAGAGAGAGAGAGGGAGGGCTGTCAGGGTGAAACAAGCTGTGTCACAGTGGAACAAGCGTGTTGTTTTGGGGCAGTAGAGGAGTTTCCTGTTAGACCCGACCTTGGTAGCAGAGTATTCAGTTCAGTCTGTCTCTCTCCATCTGCCATGATGTTACTCTGTTCATTCCTTCTCTTTTCAGCACTTGTGGGTAAGTGACATAATGCATTTAGTTCTTTCCTTTTGTAATTTTTCATAGATGTATATTTAAACTGAAATATTTTTTTTAGTTTGACTACTAATGGTGAATTTTGCCCTGAATCATCTTTTCACAGGGCACAGTACTGAGGATGTGATTACACCTTTAAATGACACAGTGCATGTTACAGAAGGTGACAATGTTACACTCTCCTGTAACTACAGTGGATTTGTAAATAGCCTACAATGGTATCGTCAGTATCCCAGATCAGCACCAGAGTTTCTCCTATTCATCACTGAAGCTTCAGAGCCCAAACAGAACCACAAACTTCGACTGTGTGCTAAAGTTGACAAGGAGAACAAGCGTGTAGATCTGGAGCTCTCCTCTACAGAAGTGACAGACTCTGCAGTGTACTACTGTGCTCTGAGGCCCACAGTGACAGGAAACTCACTGACGCTGTACAAAAACCTCACTGCATCTCAGCAGTTATTACGGTTATTTCAATTAACCTGTGTTTCAATAGTTTTGTAATTTTGGTAGCTTAGCTGTGTGTAACTTGCCATTATGTTAATGCGAATGAGAAGCTCAGCACCATATTGTTGGGAGTGGATAAGCTTCCCAGCACCTTTGATGTTACCACAGAGGTGTGGGGCGTGAAGGTGATGCTGAGATGCCTGGTCACAGATGTTGCTCCAAACATGATTGCTTGTGCAAAAGCAGAACATGTTAGACATACAATAAGTGAAACACATTCACTTAGCTTCAAAGTAGGCAAGTCAATCAATGAAATCCCTACCTTTAGTGACATTCCCAGCAAAGTCAGAAAAATAGTGGCTTACTTTCATACCAGCACCACTGCAAAAGAGAGACTAACCCAGACACAGGAGAGGATGGACAGACAAACACCCAAGGTGATAACTGAGGTAGACATGCGGTTTATCAGCACCTTCCATATGCTGGAACCTCTTTATCATCAAAGAGAGCCGGTGGGGGGCAGCCCTGGCCCCCCTGAAGACAGTACTTACCCCACTTACTGCTCAGGAATATGAGGTCATGAAAGACAGTCTGTCTGTCCGAAGTCAACCTGTCAGGGGAGAGAAGAGCATTAAAAGGATGCAGCCCCAGTGGTGAGCTTCCTACAGCCACATAACATCTCCAAACTCCAGGGTTACCTAACTATTCAAGACACTGGGAAACTAATACATGCTTTTGTATACAGTAGGTTAGACTGCTGTAATGCTGTCTTATCTGGGAGCACAAACATTAAACACACATTAAACATCGACCAGCATGTTTAAAATGCAGCAGCTCTAATGGTCAAACCAGGAGCAAGAAATTTGAATACATAACCTCTGCTCTAGTTCCCTGCACTGGCTTCCTGTTACATTCAGGAATGACTTCAAAGTTCTACTTACATGTATTCAAAGGTCTAGCACCTTCTAACCTAATAGAATTGATTCATATGCACATGCTGCATCATACATTCAGATCACAGAATGCAAGTTTCCTTGTCATTCCTTGTCAAGTAAAAGCTGGTGGTAAAGCCTTCTGCTACAGGAAAGCCTTCTGCTACAGGAAAGGCTTCTGCTACAGGAAAGCCTTCTGCTACAGGGCCCCTATATTGTGAAATGTTTTGTCAGCCTATGTTCAAGATGCCAAATCGGTTTCAGTCTTAAAATTTCGACTGAAGACCTATTTACATCAGTTAGGCCGGTTGACGTTGGATGTTTAGTACTTCATCTAAACTTGAGAGTTTTCGGTCATCTGGCTTTCTGTCTTTTATTCTTTTTTCATTTTTCCTGGTCTTGTGTATTATTCTATAAATCAGACTGTAATGTATCACAACACACCCATGTGAAGTTCCTTGGGGTGGCTCTGTTTTACAAGGTCCTATATAAAAATAACTGAATTAGCCTCCCCTGTTGCTCAGTTCCCCATCTCATAAATGTTTATAGAGCACACAAACTAACCCTCTGAATGTCTGAGAACAGGAGTGCTAGTCACTCCCCCGCATACACCCACTCAATCAGATTCCCACTAACTGCTTTTACCTATAGCGCATCTATTTTAGAGTGGATATTTAGAAACACCACACTTACAGCAGGTCAATTAGCTTGTTAGAGGGAAGGAAGGTGAAATGAGGCTTTCTGAAGTAAAGAGGCTTTAAAGCCCATTCATTTGATTGTACACTAGTGACATCTACTGGTAAAAAGTAAATTAGCGGCCGAGTCAATGTTCATGAGCCACAGACATAATGTAACAACCCAAAATTTGGAAATTGAAGTGTCACATTAATTAATAACTGTAATAATTGTATCTGTTGATGTTCTAAGTCTATTCATGATTTAAATGTAGGGGGCAACATTTGTGTGAGATTCAGCCTCTGCCACAACGGGAATGGCTTCCCGATTGCGATATGAAATCATATTCTTATTCAATAATTCAGTAATTATTACATTTAACTAGGGATCCATTTCTAATTTTTTTGTCAACCATATTCGACATTAGGTAATCTACTGTTCAGAATGTATACACTTCATATACACTTCATGATTTATGTAAATAGTCATCAACAAGTTGCCAGATTTTATAACGAACAAAACAGATTTACAAAAGAATTAAACATTTAATCCTCGAGCGATAAGTGTGCTTAACTGGCAGGTACGGCAAAACCTACATTTCCCGTGTATGAAAATATTGCAAAACTAAAACGAACTGCACACTTTTTACCGATATCATGTAGAGTACTGTAATAAAAACCTGCTCTGCTATCAGATATATTTAATCTTGGCTAATTGAAGATTAACAACCAACGTAGTTGGTCGCACGTGTCGACACGCCGTATGAGCTGACAGGCAATGTATCCAAGCATGTTTTTTTTTTTCCTATCCGTTCTATGAGTATACCACACAGCAAACTTTTTAACATTTTTAACATTTATTAATCGTATAAAATACTGACAAATACCTCCGCCTCTTCTTCTCTGCCACCATGACTCCTTTTTTCTGACAGCACTAGAGGCACGTGAATGACGTTGTTAATTTCCAATCAATACGCACCTGCCGTCATCGATAAAGAAACCGATAAGCTCAGAGGCGTACGATTCCGATGCTTTGGAAAATTTGGAACCGGTTCTCAAGTGGCACCAGTACTCAGTTCCATCCCTAATCAAAGTTTCTACAAGGGGCATTAAATGCTGTTCTGTTTCAGGGGATGAAAGAGTTAACTAGTGCATTTAAAATTAAAGGACAGCCTGAATTTGACTAGGCTATCACCACCCAACCAGTTAATAGGATGTCAGACATGCCCTGTTACATACTCTTTCCATGTTATTAAACACAAAAATCAGGGAAGCAACACTGATCTGTGTAATCGGAATAAATCTTATTAGAATTTTTAAAAAGATATTGTTAATTAAATGATTAAAGTATATTTTTAATGATAGTTTTTCCCAAATTACATGTCTTACATAAATAAATAGGTAAATGCATTAATTAAACCCTATATTATCAATTCCACCTAAGAGTTCATTTACTTCACTTAAAGTGTGTTACAGACACATGCAAGAAATCATTTTAACAGTGTGGAATAACATAAATGTCAAGAAGCTGTTATATCTGAGTAATTATACTAGTATCCTGATGGGGGCGACATGACAGCACAAACATCCATTGTTCTGGGTCAGATGCTGTCATTTAAGCACCTCCTAAAAGCCAGACACTGCAGAGAGCTATAGGTACAGACACTGGAAAGAGCAAGACTCTAATCCATTGTGTGTGTAGATGTAAATATTCATTGCCTCCATTATGTCAGAAAAGCTGTGGATTTTTATGATCTTTGCTCTATGTTTCTTCGGTATGATTCATTTTCCTTCTTCTTTCTGAAGTCATTCAAATGTCTCTGTAATTTCACTAATAACCTTAATTCTTTTTTCCCCAGAATGCAGAGCTGAAGATAAAGTGACTCAGCCCACTGGAGATGTGACTGTTTTTGCAGGAGAAGCAGTGACTCTAAGCTGTAGTTATGAAACTTCCATAACAAGCCCAGATCTTTTCTGGTACATCCAATATCCCAATGAGTCTCCAAAGTACATTCTCAGACAGAGTACATATGGAAATCATACTGTTCCAGGCTACGAGGAGAGATTTACTGCCAGACTGGACCAAAGTACAAACACTGTTCCTTTAACAGTACAGAAAGTGCAGCTGTCAGACTCTGCTGTGTATTACTGTGCTCTGAAGCCCACAGTGACATGAAACTCTCTGATGCTGTACAACAACCTGACTGCAACTTAGAAATTAATAAGGTTGTTTTATTTACTAAACAGTGTATATATTATTTACCTTCAACTGTATTTTTACAGCATATAAATAATTTTGTCGTTTTAAAAACATATTCTACATTTACATCAAGCAGTGAATCATTAACTACTAGAAAGGGGGCCGTCAGAATGACAGTAATGTTTTCCCCTCACAGCCCCCTCACTCCCTCTGCCTATTTAATCCTTTTGCCTCCTCAACCTCTGAAATTTACAGAAGTACTGGATGGATCAACCGGAAATGTGAAAGTCAATAAATCTGGTTTTCCCAAAATGCTCTGTGTACTAGTTGTGATACATTACTTTGAAAATATATTCTTCATTTATTGCACATTCATGGCAATTTGGAGAATCTTTCCCCACTAATTGGGTTTGATAATATGATAATAAAAAGTGAGAGAGAGAGAGAGAGAGGGAGGGCTGTCAGGGTGAAACAAGCTGTGTCACAGTGGAACAAGCATGTTGTTTTGGGGCAGTAGAGGAGTTTCCTGTTAGACCCGACCTTGGTAGCAGAGTATTCAGTTCAGTCTGTCTCTCTCCATCTGCCATGATGTTACTCTGTTCATTTATTCTCTTTTCAGCACTTGTGGGTAAGTGACATAATGTGTTTAGTTCTTAATTTTTACCAGGATCATAGATGAAATTCATGAGTATATTAAAATTCTTAATACTGTTTTTAGTTGGACTATTAATGAATCGTCTTTACCACAGGTCACAGTACTGAGGATGCGATTACACCTTTTAAAGACAAAGTGCATGTTACAGAAGGTGAAAATGTTACACTCTCCTGTAACTATAGTGGATCAGTTACCAATCTACAATGGTATCGTCAGTATCCCAGATCAGCACCAGAATTTCTCCTGCTCATCCTTGAAGTTACAGAGAGTGTACCAAACCCCAAGCCTCGAATGTCTGTTAAACTTGACAAGACGAACATGCGTGTAGATCTGAAGCTCTCCTCTACAGAAGTGACAGACTCTGCAGTGTACTACTGTGCTCTGAAACCCACAGTGACAGGAAACTCACTGACGCTGTACAAAAAGCTGATTGCATTCAGCACTTAATGAAGTTTTCTTTTTTCAATTATCAAACAATAATAGTTTTGTAATTTTAAATAGTGGCTTACTTTCATACCAGTACCACTACAACAGTGAGACTAGGCCAGACACAGGAGAGGATGGACAGACAAACACCCAAGGTGATAACTGAGGTAGACATGTGGTGGATCAGCACCTTCCATATGCTGGAACCTCTTTATCATCAAAGAGAGCCGGTGGGGGCAGCCCTGGCCCCCCTGAAGACAGTACTTACCCCACTTACTGCTCAGGAATATGAGGTAATGAAAGACAGTCTGTCTGTGCTGGACACATTTTACCAGGCCGAAGTCAACCAGTCAGAGGAGAAAAGAGCATCTGCACCAAAAGTCAGACCCTTCTATGATGACAATGGCAGCCATGTGGAGCCAAGATTCAGAACCTTTGGTTTTTACTCACTACACTGTTGCATTAGCGCTCACTGTCCTCAATTAAATAAGCACTTTAGCACTTTGCCCACCTGAATCCAGCCCACAAAGTTATGTCCCCCCCGCCCATGCCAGTCCAGACCACCAAAAGCAATCGATCTTAGGGGATAATGAAGAAAATAACGAACAATGTAAGTGAAGGAGGAGTGAGGTCTGCCAGCGTTTCCAAAACCCTTCATTACTCCAGAATTAACGGACGCGCTTTAAGAAGTACTTTGTTGGCTCCTCCGCAGCCTCCGTGTGACAAAAGCAGGCTGTCAATAACATATTTCAATGGTGGAATGTGTCATATGACTGTCACATCAGACAAATGCAAATGTAAAAAATATATAATCTAATTAGAAAACCAATAAAAAAACACAAAAGCAACCATAATTAAGACCAAAAAAATGACCTATTTGTTGAAAATATAGAAATTGGCTCAAAATGTGTTGCTTCCTTGTAAAAAAGACAGTGGCGAGCGGCAATAGGAAAAGGAAGTAGCACTTCTCAAAAGAAGCATTAAAACAACGTTTTGAGTGGGTGGCCAACAATTTATTTTAATGAAATGATTACTGAAATGTTGTGCTGCTTACTATACACAACAAGAACAGCACAATCGCAATTACGGGGAAATCTCAAAGCTCCCGAGGACTTGTGTAGGCACCAGAATCACCTCCACATGCCCAAAGCCCCCTCTACAGCGCTGTCTGTTCTTTGGGGTGCAGTGTGATACCTCCTCAGCCACGGTTTGGGGATTCAACACTGCAGTCAGCAGGTATTTCTTCAGAGGTTGACTGATGTCTCCTAATAACCAGCCACCAGCAAACACACCATCCTTTGCCATCTGACACTCCAAAGCTGGACCAGATATAAGCGTCATGTGACCTCCCAGGCCACTTGGTGACAATGTCTGTAAAATGTGCTATTTGTGTTCACCAGCATCCTCTGCACCATGTGAGAGAGAGTTCTCCAAAGCCAGGGAAGGTGTGTCTAACAAGAGGATCATCTCAGCCTGAAGACACAGAAGAAACTTCTGTTAATGGATAGAAATCAATAAAAATGTATCATGAAGCATCACAGTGGCAAAAACTAAACTAAAAAAGACGGGTTCCGAACAAAACTTTGGATTTTATTGTAGCCCGTAAAGGCTTTGCGCACAAATAACCACACTCCCATCACATATAACGGAGAAACACAGAGTCTGACACTGGACTATAATTTACACACGTGATAATTACTTACAGAGAACACGGAAACATGTGAAACACTGGCACAGATGGGTTAATACACAGGTAAACACACATGGCTGGGAAGTATGCTGGACATGCTAATAGGGTCCGAGCCGTATCAAGGGTGCTACGATATTATTACATAAAAAAACCCTCGGAGGTACACAAATACATAGGCAAGGGACACACACACTGATAACAGAGCATTGCCAGAGCCACCACACAACAAACCAGCTCAGAGAAGAGCTGAGTGCAGCCATGTGGCAGGTGATACCTCAGCACCACACCAGTCAGAATGGGCCAGTGTAAGTTTTTTCTGGCAGCTGGAGTGTCAATGCTGCCATCGACCCCCAAGTTTTCCCCTGTAAGTTGGAGGACCCACTTGCAGGGCTGGATGTAAATTAACATCATATCCTGAACTAAGAAATTACAGGATAAAGGCCTTGCTCCAGGGCCCAATGAAATAAGCTCACTTCTGGCATTCGCAGGATTCGAACCAGCGTCCTTCCGTTTGCTCAGAGCCACACCCCTGCCTATACAAGCAGACATATACTGAACATAGAATATTAGAATATTAAGTAAATATTTATTCTTCTTCTTATTAATAATAATAATAATAAATTAGTGATGCTATTTGTATTTTATATTAATCAAATTGTGTTTGTTATATTAAGCACCCCCTTCTGGCTTCTCCTCTCCCACAATAAGACATAATTGCCCCTCCCACATACACCAAGCATTTTCAGACAGTACGGAATATGCAGACTGTGGTGCAATAAACAAAGAAAAATCTGACCGCTGATTCCAATTCCAGACTCTGTTTTCTGTCCTCCCAAGTAGTTAGTTTAATAATGACTTATTCTGACATTAGTCTTACACCCAGCTCACAAGTAAGGAAGGCTGGAAAATCAGCAGTATTCAGCCCTTGAGGACCGTGATTTGACTAACCCTGATCTGTAGCTTGTACCTTTCATATTGACCAGCTTGGTTGGGCTTTACCGTCTGCGCATGCAGATCATATTCAGGAAGAGTGAGGCTGCAGTCACACATTCTGCCTGATGGGGGCAACATTGCAGCAAAAATGTGTATTTTTCCAGGTTGATCAGTCATATAAGCTCCTCCTTACATCCTGGTGTGCTACAGAGAGATTCAGAGTCTCAGAAACTGGAGACCACAAAGATTGTTTGGCTGATGTGGTGGAAACCTTTATTTTAACAATTCAATTATGGAACATGCATTGAGAATTTTGCTATTCTTTTCAATAGTTATAGGTAATTCATTGTTTTCCTGATTTTGATACTGTCTTTAGACTCCTGGTGTGTTACTTCATTCTTCCACTCTCATTTCCACAGAGTGCCGAGCTGCAGATACAGTGAATCAGACTGCTGGAGATGTCTTTGCATCTGAAGGAGGATCAGTGACACTCAACTGTAGCTATGAAATTTCTAGCTCGTACACCTACTACCTGTTCTGGTATATTAAATATCCCGATGAGTCCCCAAAGTACATGCTGCAACTGAGCAAACATTCAAATGAGAACGCTCCGGACTACAAGGAGAGATTTAATGCCAATCTGTACGAAAGTACAAACACTGTACCTTTAACAGTACAGAATGTGCAGCTGTCAGACTCCGCTGTGTATTACTGTGCTCTGAAGCCCACAGTGACATGAAACTCTCTGATGCTGTACAAAAACCCAGCTGCAACTTAGATTTTAGAAGGTTGTTTTATTCAGTAAACAGTGTATTATTTACCATTTACTGTATTTTTTACAGCATATCAGTAATTTTGTAATTTTGGAAACTTGGCTTATTCTACATTTACATCAAGCAGTGAATCATTTATAACTAGAAAGGGGGCCGTCAGAATGACAGTAATGTTTTCCCCTCACAGCCCCCTCACCCCCTTCACCTATATAATCCTTTCTATCTAATCCATCTAATCCTTACGTTCCCACGAAATACTAACTCAAGTTCACGAGATCCCAAAATGAGTTACCAGGCGATCGAGTAATATAAGGGATGGATGCAAATTTACGATCCTCACATTTTCTAAAAGGCTTAATTGCACTACTGTGCAGATCAATAAAAAAATTTTAAAAAAAATGAACAAAAAATGACCATTCGTATATACTCTATATACACAGGATTAGCTACAATCAACAAGTACAGAATTTACAAACTAGTAGAAAAACTAGTGTAGGTTTTTCCACTTAGAGTATACCAATTCCTCACGAAACAGCAAAGAAAATTGGTGAACTGTGACTTTGTAAGTGATTTTATCTTGCCAGATGTCTGAAAAAAATGTTCTGAAAGGTCAAACATGGTTAATGACTTTCGTTTTCCACACATACACACGTATATAGATAGAGAAGTTTGGGGTCTGGGTGCAAGGTCAGGCCATTTATCCGATGCTCCCAGTACACTTTGTATGACTGGTTGTCAGGATCAGCCTCTGCCTGGCCAGCAGGTGTCACTGGTTGCCCCTTTCCTAGAGTTACAGTCTTGTTCGCAGCCCTAAGGTTTGGTTAACTGTAATTGGTCCACACCTGTCCCTTACATTACCCTTGTTATCCCTGTATATATGCACCTGCTCTTGCCCTTTTTCCTCAGTTGGTCATTGTATGTTTGTAGCTGTTGTTGCCCTTTGTTTGTTGTTGTTCTACTATGGTTGGTCGTGTGTTGCCCTCTGTCTTAGTTTCATGTTCTTCATGTTTCTTTTGTTTTCATACATTTCCTGCAGCTTCTTAGCCCCGTATGTAACAGGAGTTCATGCCCTTTGTGTCGAGACACGTTACTCCCATGACCATCAAATATTATAAAGAAGAATCAGTGGCTCTGAATTGCAGTTATGAAACTGCCAGCAAAACCTGCTTCCATTTCCAGAACATCTAGTATCCCAATGACTCAAGCTCATGATTATATGGGATCAGCCTGAACTTCTCTTTCTCTTTGAGAGATCGGGGAGAAATTTATTGTTAGACTGAAGAGAAGCGTGAAAATGACACATTATGATATAAAATGTGTTGCTATGTGACTCTCTTGTGCTGTTTAATGTATGTCAGGAAGTAGTAAGGAAGACTCCCGGGTCAATAACACATAAAAACATCTGGGAGAAGATGAGTCTATAAATGCACATCAGGGTTTGTAGAATAAGAGAATCTTTATGGGAAGTGTGACAGAGACATGTTACATAATCAGCCAATAAAAACAGAGGCCTTGTCACATGTTGACTCTCATTAAAACAACAAATCAGGAAGCACAACTCAACAGAGCAGGGTGAACACTGGAGTTCATTTCTGTTACCCTCAGTTCTACATGGAGAAGTCATTCATCATCATTATCATAACCATCATCACAGGTAACCTTGTAAAAAGATGTATATGGTCAGCAAATACATATGACATTGTTGTCAATTAATTTGCCAACTTTTTTTATTGTTTATGTTTTTGTTTTTTTTTCAGGATTGACTACTAGTGATGACATCAGTCCTGATAAACTAGAAATGTCCAGTAAAGAAGGACAACAAGTGACACTGAGCTGCAACTACAGAACAGACAGTGAATATGTTAGGTTATACTGGTACAGACAGCACTCTACTCAGAGACTACAGTATCTCCTCTATAAAGAGGCCCGGGCATGGAGTAGTAGTCATACCTCAGATACACGATACAAATCAGCTACATCCAGGGATTCTACTCAGCTCACCATTGACAGTCTTACCATAGCTGATACAGCCATTTACTACTGTGCTCTGAGGGTGACACAGTGATCAAAAACTACTGAGATGCTGAACAAAAACCTCATTTGACAAGAGTTTCCTCTCAGTGGGCATCAGAAGTAGCTTCCTTCCCACAATCTGGGATCAGTTCCAGAGCAGCAGAGGTTCATATGTAAAGCTGGTTATTATGGTTACATCAGTCAGAGGAGCTGATGGCTGAGATACTGAAGTAAACAGAGTAGGAATCTGCCGTAAATGCAGCCTCTGTTGCTATAGAAACTGTGTTTATTTATGTACATTTATTTAGCAGGTGGTTTCATCCAAAGCAACAAGCAAATGAGAAAGCTGGACGAAGGGCCTTACTCTTTCAAAGTGGAATTTAATCACATGCGCAGTGTCTTAACTCACTGAGTCACCCCCCCGCCCCAAACTATTAACTTACTTCATGTCCGGATGAGTATCTGTAGTGAGTGTTGATGTTTCAGACCCATCAGCTCACATCATTCTCCCTCAGAGCTGTGAATGAGGCTGACAGTCATCGGCCATGCATGTGTAAAAGGCTCCTGGACAGAAACACTGTCCAGTGTACATGTGTGTGAATGACTCTCTGCAGACAGCGCACGGAGCCCCAGAGTGTGCAAATCGTCACTGTGTCATTCATTTTGCTGCTCCTTTACAATCAGGAAGAAACACAAGCTGTGGCTCTATTAAAGTTCTATGCAAATTTTAAGCAAATTTTCTGTTAGTCAGCAAAGTTAAATTGTGAATACAGTGTGTTTCCATTAATGCATATCATGGGAATAATGCCTGTTGTTTATTATCTCAGGATAATACATGACCGTAGCTTGTACCTTAACATGGACATGCATTCCATGACTGAGTAGCTCTAGAAGAGTCCGATGACATAATAAAGCAAGAGTATCTAAATCTACAGGCTGAATTAAAAAATGACATTAGACGAGCTAAAAGGAATGTCGAAAGGAAGATCGCATTGGAGGCTAAGGATGACGTTAAAAGTTTCTTCCAGTATTTTAACTCTAAAAGAGCTCTAAAAGCTGAAATTACTAATCTGCAGGATAGTAAGGGTCTTATAATTGAAAACGACATTGACATAGTAAATGAGTTCAATGATAGTTTTGCACGGGTATTCACTGTCGAGGACACTAGTAACTTACCAGTTCTTATTACTAATTCAACATCGTCTATAACTAATATATATATAACTGAAGCTGATGTTTTGCAAAGCCTAGCTAAGCTCAAAATAAATAAATCACAGGGCCCTGATGGCATCTTACCTATAGTGTTAAAAGAGATGAGGGATATTATTTGCCGACCCTTAACATTACTGTTTCAAAAATCCTTATCTGAAGGTGTGGTACCTTCTGATTGGAAGCATGCCAACATAACGCCCATTTTCAAAAAAGGGGATAGAAGTAATTTGTCAAACTATAGGCCAATCAGTCTAACTTGTATAACTGGTAAAGTTATGGAGGCTATAATCAAAGAGAAAATGGTAGATTACCTGGACTCAAATAACATTTTGAGGGATAGCCAGCATGGATTTAGGAGAGGTAGATCCTGTTTAACAAATCTGTTGGAGTTTTTTGAGGAAGCTACTCAGGAAGTTGATGATAAGAAGGCCTATGATGTCATCTATTTAGATTTCCAAAAGGCTTTTGATGTTGTTCCCCACAAGAGGCTCTCACTTAAACTCAAAGCGACAGGTATTTTAGGAACTGTAGCGACTTGGATTGATAACTGGTTAACGGATAGGAAGCAGCGAGTAGTTATAAGAGGCTCGATGTCACAGTGGGCCTGCGTTCATAGTGGGGTACCGCAGGGTTCAATTTTAGGACCACTTTTGTTCCTAATTTACATAAATGATATAGACACCAATATATACAGTAAACTGGTGAAATTTGCAGATGACACCAAGGTGGGTGGTGTAGCAGATACTGAACTAGCGGCTCAGCAGCTACAGCGGGATCTTAATTTAATTAGTGACTGGGCTGACACCTGGCAGATGAAATTTAACATAGACAAATGTAAGGTACTCCATGTAGGGAGCAGAAATATAAAGTACAGGTATTTTATGGGACCTACTGAAATAAAGGTAGCTGATTATGAGAAAGACCTTGGTGTGTATGTTGATGCTTCCATGTCTCATTCTCGCCAGTGTGGGGAAGCAATAAAAAAGGCCAATAGGATGTTGGGGTACATCTCCAGGTGTGTGGAGTTTAAGTCAAGGGAGGTAATGCTAAGATTATACAATTCCTTGGTGAGACCTCACCTAGAATATTGTGTACAGGTTTGGTCACCATATCTTAAAAAGGACATAGCGGCCTTAGAAAAGGTGCAGCGTAGGGCCACAAGAATGATTCCTGGTCTTAGAGGAATGTCATACGAGGAAAGGTTATTTGAGCTAAATCTGTTCAGCCTCAAGCAAAGGAGACTGAGGGGGGACATGATCCAGGTCTATAAGATTCTAACAGGTTTGGATGCTGTTCAACCGAATAGTTACTTCAGCATTAGTTCAAATACAAGAACTCGTGGCCATAGGTGGAAATTAGCGGGAGAACATTTCAAACTGGATTTAAGGAAGCACTTCTTTACACAGCGTGTAGTCAGAGTATGGAATAGTCTTCCTGATAACGTAGTGCAAGCTGAATCCTTGGGTTCCTTTAAATCAGAGCTAGATAAGATTTTAACAACTCTGAGCTATTAGTTAAGTTCTCCCCAAGCGAGCTCGATGGGCCGAATGGCCTCCTCTCGTTTGTATAGTTCTTATGTTCTTATGTTCTTATTAACTACTAGAAAGGGGGCCGTCAGAATGACAGTAATGTTTTCCCCTCACAGCCCCCTCACTCCCTCTGCCTATTTAATCCTTTTGCCTCCTCAACCTCTGCAATTTACAGAAGTACTGGATGGATCAACCGGAAATGTGAAAGTCAATAAATGCGTTTCTCCCTGAATGCTGAGTCCTATTCCTGATACATAATTCTGAATCCGCACATATAAATTTATTATACATTCCACCTACATGCCGAGTCGTACTCTGGGTACGCAACAGTCTGGGTGGTAAGTCTGTTTGGCCTTCTGCACACTGTAACTCTCCCAGATGTGGGAAAGACACCACCTTCAAATTTATTCTCTTGTAGTTTTTTAATGTACATACTGTAACATAGTCTTTGGTGTTATTTAGTTACCATTTACATGTTTACATATCAAGTCGTTTACAGGGTTCATACAGTCATAAAAATCCTGGAAAAATCATATAATTAAGGAATCATATTTTCCAGACCTGGAAAAGTTATAGAAAATGAAAAAAATATCAGAACGTTTTACAAAAATCTTGGGATATTTGAAATCAGTGTTTTGTTTTTATTAAACATTCACGATGTCTTTCGCATCGCGTCTTGATTATATTTCCCACGTCCACATTGGTCTTGAGTATGTGAACATGGAAGGGTGGTTGGGGCGGAAAACGTGAAACAAAATATGTCTCAACACGACATTTTTCCCCCGTCTAGACTGTAAGGGTCAGCGGCTGCCTGAGCCCGCCCCCTGACCTGTCTCTTGCTTTTCAACCCTGGTGTGTTTTCCCTGTTCCCTGGACCCCTGTGTAGCTTAAAGGGTTAAACATGCTGCTCAGAAGCTTCTGGTTGTGGGTTTGGGCCCCAGCCTCTCCTGTTTCATTTGTGTTCTGTTTCCCCCCCCCCCTAGTGTTTCTTATTAGGTACCATTGCTTCCCTGGTGTTTCTTAAGAGTTCTTGTCCAGTGCTCATTTATTGTAGTTGATTCCACATGTTGTCTGTTGCCCTGATTGGTTGTTTTTGATTCACACCTGCCCTTTGTTAGTCCTCAGTATCATTGTATCGTGGTCTTTGTTGTGGTCGTTGTTGGGTATTTGTTCCCAGTGTGTTTAGTTAGTTCTGTTCCTATTAAACCCCTCTGTCTCGCAGTCGCTAGTGGATTGTCACATCATTCTGCCCGCACGGTATTTTTTCTGTTGCAGTGCGCTTTACCATGCCTCTCACAATTCCCTCGAGTTCTCAGCGGCACATTTCAGCTGTTCTTATAATCACTACATAGGTAGCATAGGTGTTGAAAAGATCATTTCTTTCTATGCCACAGTGGGAGTAGATGCAGCTAAAATTGATCAGTCTGCAGAAGGGAATTACTTTTGCGTCCAGATGGGGGCGACAGTACAGCACAAACACCCATTCTTCTAGTTTAAACACGAGCATATACAGTAAGTACCTCCTTAAAGCTTGTCACTGCAGAGAGATTTGGGTACAGAGACTGGAAGCAACAACCAGGCAGACTGTTTACCTCATCTGTGTAGATAGATCCAAGCCTGTGTACATAAATTAGAAAGTTTACTGCCATTACAGCTCAGTTATGGTGCAAAAGCTGTGGATTTTTTTGATATTCACTTCATGTTTCTTTGGTATGATTCATTTCGTCCTTATTTTCTTCCATTTAAATGTTTTTATTCCTTTATTTTTTTTAACAGTTAACTTACAGTATTTCTGTTTTCTCCAGAATGCAGAGCTATAGACACAGTGACTCAGTCCACAGATGACGTGACTGTATATGAAGGAATGAGAGTGACTCTGGATTGTGGATATGAAACAACAGCAAACCCGTATCTCTCCTGGTACATCCAATATCCCAATGAGTCTCCCAAGTACATCCTGAGACGTGAAAAGTTTGGAGAAGGTGATACTGCTCCAGGATACAAGGAGAGATTTGATGCTAGTTTGAACACATCTGCTAAAACTGTACCTTTAACAGTACAGAATGTGCAGCTGTCAGACTCTGCTGTGTATTACTGTGCTCTGAGGCCCACAGTGAGAATAACCTTCTCACACACTCTACAAAAACACCCGAGACACTAAGATTGTGACATAACAGAGAGAGAAGGTTCTCACACAGATTTAAATGCATTATGAAAATGGAATAATAAAATAGTACAATAATATGTGATTAATTTATTCTGTTACTAGAATTATATATAATTATATACTACTTTAGACACAACTGGATCCATTACTCAGTGTAAGTTTTTAATATTTAACAAAATTTCAAATTTGTTTCAGTGTGGATACAGACAATTTCCATCTGAGTCTCATGAGTCAGTTTTCAGTTACACTGACATCCACCTCAAACCAGCAATCAGTTAATACCCAACAAAATTTTAACAAGTAATTTTTCATTCATCAAACATTTTTTATAAATTACCTTCTATAAATGATAACACAACAAATGTAAGGACTACATATTCATACTGTAAGAGACTAACCATCCTGATATTTCCTATTCAGAGGACAATAGTAGCGCAGGCGGTGGTCATATCCCAGCATGCTTGTGGGCAAATGTAAGTAGCCCCTGTGTGTAATTGGAAATAGTCCCTGTGTGTAATTAGAAATAGCCCCTGTGTGTAATTGGAAATAGTCCCTGTGTGTAATTGGAAATAGCCCCTGTGTGTAATTGGAAATAGCCCCTGTGTGTAATTGGAAATAGCCCCTGTATTGCTGTTGTTCTTCTTCTTCTTCATCTTATGGTTATCCTTGCCTTCTCGATCGTGACGTGTATGTTTGCCCATGTCTTGTGTGCACCCTGTCCGAACCTCGCATGTTTGTAGTTTGTACAACTCTCTCCCACCATGTGTGCACCTTACAGTTCGGCATCTGACCACCTCGTGCCTCCGTTGTGTGTATTTGGGTTCGTGTTCATTGAGTGTCTGTAGGGTCCTGTTCTGGACTATAGCAAAGAGTGTGTCTTCGTCTGCAAGCGAGTCACCTCATTCTTCGCCACGTTTGCAATGCCTCAGTCTGCCCAGCGTTACAGTATTTATCTATTTAAATATACTGAATTATTAGCTGCTGCAAAATGATAATAAAGAGATGGAGAGAGAGAGAGAGAGAGAGAGAGAGAGAGGGAGGGCTGTCAGGGTGAAACAAGCTGTGTCACAGAGGAACAAGCGTGTTGTTTTGGGGCAGTAGAGGAGTTTCCTGTTAGACCCGACCTTGGTAGCAGAGTATTCAGTTCAGTCTGTCTCTCTCCATCTGCCATGATGTTACTCTGTTCATTCCTTCTCTTTTCAGTACTTGTGGGTAAGTGACATAATACATTTAGTTCTTTCCTTTTACTAGGATCATTTTCCATAAATGAGTTTAATGTGTATACTTAAATTGAAATATTCTTTTTAGTTTGACTATTAATCTATGAATCATCTTCTCCACAGGTCACAGTACTGAGGATGCGATTACACCTTTTAATGACACAGTGCATGTTACAGAAGGTGACAATGTTACACTCTCCTGTAACTACAGTGGATTAGCTGACAATCTACAGTGGTATCGTCAGTATCCCAGATCAGCACCAGAATTTCTCCTGCTCATCATGGAAAGTACTGGGTCCGTACCCTACCGCAAGCCTCGAATGTCACCTAAAGTTGACAAGGAGAACAAGCGTGTAGATCTGAAGCTCTCCTCTACAGAAGTGACAGACTCTGCAGTGTACTACTGTGCTCTGAGGCCCACAGTGACAGGAAACTCACTGACGCTGTACAAAAACCTCACTGCAACTTAAATGTTAGAAGGTTGTTTTAATCACCAAACTATGTTTCGATAGTTTTTTAGTTTCGGAAGCTTAGCTGTGTGTAACTTGTCATTTTGTTAATGAGAATGAGAAGCTCAGCACCATATTATTGGGAGTGGATAAGCTTCCCAGCACCTTTGATGTTACTCCCCCCCCCCCCCCCCCCCCCCACCTGACAGAGGAGTGGGGCGTGAAGGTGATGCTGAGATGCCTGGTCACAGATGTTGCTCCAAACATGATTGCTTGTGCAAAAGCAGAACATGTTAGACATACAATAAGTGAAACACATTCACTCAGCTTCAAAGTAGACAAGTCAGTCGATGAAATCCCTACTTTTAGTGACATTCTCAGCAAAGCCAGAAAAATAGTGGTTTACTTTCATACCAGTACCACTGCAAAAGAGAGACTAACGCAGACACAGGAGAGGATGGACAGTCAAACATCCAAGGTGATAACTGAGGTAGACATGTGGTGGATCAGCACCTTCCATATGCTGGAACCTCTTTATCATCAAAGAGAGCCGGTGGGGGGCAGCCCTGGCCCCCCTGAAGACAGTACTTACCCCACTTACTGCTCAGGAATATGAGGTAATGAAAGACAGTCTGTCTGTGCTGGACACATTTTACCAGGCCGAAGTCAACCTGTCAGGGGAGAGAAGAGCATCTGCACCAAAAGTCAGACCCTAGATGAAAAAGCTACATCATCCTATAATGTGTCAAGCAGAAGCCTGACTAGTGACATAGCAGCTGAGTGAGAATCTGGTCAGACATCTCAGGGGAAATTTATCTACGGTGGCCCTGAAGGTTAAAACACAACAACATTTCAGAAAACCTGAAGTCACACCTGGAGTCAATAAGTATGATGACATTGGCAACTATGTGGATCAAAGATTCAGAACCTTGGGTTCTTCAGTCAAACCAAGACCAATGAGGCCAACTCATCTACCAGTCTCCACAGAAGCTAAAGGACCTGCAGATTTGTTTTGTGAATTATTGATATTTACCTACATGTGTACTGATATATAGGTACCTCGTACACAGGATAACTTTTTGTCATTACTCTATTGACTCTATTTTACCTATGATGGATCGCATTACCGTTTCACAAAAATATTGTATTGATGAAAATCTGCTCCTGAAAATATTCTCCATGATAGATCCCAAATCAACCCAAAATTGGAACTACACGACAGAGAGTAGCAGTAGGCTAAAACAGAACTCCATTGCCTGACCCTGTTCTGTGACCTCTCGCAAAAATTACAGAATAATTACAACAGAAAAAATTAGTCAAGTGAGATTAACTGCTACGGTTTAAGAGCATATTACAACGTTGTATTCCAAGAGTTAATGTTTGCACTGTCAGTGGATTATGACCATCCATTGACTTGGCTGCTCTAATTTACTTTTACCAGTAGATGTCACTAGTGTACAATCAAGTACATGGGCTGGTAAGCCTCCGTGCTTCAGAAAGCATCATTTCAGCATCACAACTTCTAACAAGCTAACTGACCAGCTGGGAGTGTCTTGTCATTATTTAGACACTATGATAAAAGAGCTAGATTACAGGAAAGAGCACTTGGTGGGAATCTGGTTGAGTGAGTGTGTGCTGTGTAAATATGGGGAGTCAGGGTGAGGTGGGGGTGTGGTCAGTGACAGGGGAGGCTGATGGTGCATGCTGCAGTAATTACTACTTTTTCTAATTAAACTTGTCTCATCTGCTTTCTGCATCCAAAACTGATCTACTCTTGAAGTTCCATGTGGTTCTAGTGCAGTTTTACAGGAATAAAATGATGTTTATTATGTTCAGCAGTTCCTCCAGCTTCTCCTTCACCACAATAAGTCCTAACTGCCCCTCCCACATCACACACCAAGCATTTTCATACAGCGCAGAGTATACAGAGGATAGGGCAATTAACCAAAGATTCAATTCATTGGATTTCTGAGGGTATATGATAGACATTGTCTACAGCTTGTATCTGTCTTAACAGCTTGGTTGGGCTTTACCATCTGTAAGGGACATGGAGTTCACGTTCTGGAAGAATGAGGCTGAATGAATGAACTTTTGCCAGGTGGGGGCAACATTGCAGCAAACACATGTATTCTTCCAGTTTGATCACTGTCATATAACAACCTGCTTACGAGTTAATGTGCTACAGAGAGATTGGGGAACAGAGACTGGAAATACCAACCAGAAAGACTGTTTACCTGATATATACTGAGCTCTATTTTTAACAGCTCGATTATGGAACCTGCATTTGGGATTTTGCTAATTTTTTCAACTTTTATTGGTAATTCGTGATTTTCATGACTTTTTGATATTGTCCTTAGATTCATGGTGTGTTACTTCATCCTTCTACTCTCAATTCTACAGAGTGCAGTGCTGCAGATACAGTGAACCAGACTACTGGAGATGTCTTTGCATCTGAAGGAGGATCAGTGACACTCAACTGTACCTATGAAATTAGCAGTTTAGTCACCGAATACCTCTTCTGGTACATCCAGTATCCCAATGAGTCTCCCAAGTACCTTCTGAGACGGAGTAGATATGGAGATGAGAACGCTCCAGGCTACAAGGAGAGATTTCATGCTAGTCTGAACACAACTGCTAAAACTGTACCTTTAACAGTACAGAATGTGCAGCTGTCAGACTCTGCTGTGTATTACTGTGCTCTGAGGCCCACAGTGAGAATAACCTTCTCACACCCTCTACAAAAACACCTGCACACTGAGCAGATCATACAACAAAAACAAGTAGTTTTAATATACATTAATATACATTTAAGTTTGCTGATGTTAATTAATAATAAAATGTGGTTTAAATGTGTATATACACTCACCTAAAGGATTATTAGGAACACCATACTAATACAGTGTTTGACCCCCTTTCGCCTTCAGAACTGCCTTAATTCTACGTGGTATTAATTCAACAAGGTGCTGAAAGCATTCTTTAGAAATGTTGGCCCATATTGATAGGATAGCATCTTGCAGTTGATGGAGATTTGTGGGATGCACATCCAGGGCACAAAGCTCCCGTTCCACCACATCCCAAAGATGCTCTATTGGGTTGAGATCTGGTGACTGTGGGGGCCATTTTAGTACAGTGAAGTCATTGTCATGTTCAAGAAACCAATTTGAAATGATTCGAGCTTTGTGACATGGTGCATTATCCTGCTGGAAGTAGCCATCAGAGGATGGGTACATGGTGGTCATAAAGGGATGGACATGGTCAGAAACAATGCTCAGGTAGGCCGTGGCATTTAAACGATGCCCAATTGGCACTAAGGGGCCTAAAGTGTGCCAAGAAAACATCCCCCACACCATTACACCACCACCACCAGCCTGCACAGTGGTAACAAGGCATGATGGATCCATGTTCTCATTCTGTTTACGCCAAATTCTGACTCTACCATTTGAATGTCTCAACAGAAATCGAGACTCATCAGACCAGGCAACATTTTTCCAGTCTTCAACTGTCCAATTTTGGTGAGCTCGTGCAAATTGTAGCCTCTTTTTCCTATTTGTAGTGGAGATGAGTGCTACCCGTGGGGTCTTCTGCTGTTGTAGCCCATCCGCCTCAAGGTTGTGCATGTTGTGGCTTCACAAATGCTTTGCTGCATACCTTGGTTGTAACGAGTGGTTATTTCAGTCAAAGTTGCTCTTCTATCAGCTTGAATCAGTCGGCCCATTCTCCTCTGACCTCTAGCATCAACAAGGCATTTTCGCCTACAGGACTGTCGCATACTGGATGTTTTTCCCTTTGCACACAATTCTTTGTAAACCCTAGAAATGGTTGTGCGCGAAAATCCCAGTAACTGAGCAGATTGTGTAATACTCAGACCGGCCCGTCTGGCACCAACAACCATGCCAAGCTTAAAATTGCTTAAATCACCTTTCTTTCCCATTATGACATTCAGTTTGGAGTTCAGGAGATTGTCTTGACCAGGACCACACCCCTAAATGCATTGAAGCAACTGCCATGTGATTGGTTGATTAGATAATTGCATTAATGAGAAATTGAACAGGTGTTCCTAATAATCCTTTAGGTGAGTGTATATATATATACTGTATGACTACAGGTAGTGGTTTATTTATGAATAATTTTTTATTTTTTTGTCAGCAGCCATGCCATCTGCTGTTCAGATTAGATAATCCCTTGAAGTTGAGCTGGTTTTGGCCTGGCCAGTATATGGTTGGGAGACCAAATATGAAAGCTGGGTTGCTGCTGGAACAAGTGTTGATGTGGCCAAAACGTTAGGTTGTTATGTGGTCTGTATGGATCCCAGTGCAATGGTAGGGATACTCTGCTGTAATAATGGTGCCGTCCTTTGGCTGCGATGTAAACCCAAGGTAGTGACCCTCTAAGGCAGGGGTGGCCAATCTTATCCGCAAAGGGCCGCTGTGTATGCGGGTTTTCGCTGCAACTCCCTAATTAGATTACTAATTAGAGGACTGATTGGCTGAAGAGTCCTCACACCTGGGTTTGAACAGCTGACCTAAAGGTTATCCCAAAAACCTGCATACACACTGGCCCTTTGCGGATAAGATTGGGCACCCCTGCTCTAAGGTCATAAACGATCCCTGGGTGTCTTTTGTTAGAGTTGGGGTGGTGCCCCGATGTCCTGGCTAATACTGCCCTCTGTGGCCCTATCAGATCATCCCCTATATCTAACTGGTAAATTCTCTGCTCCTTCACCACCTTAGCCATTGTGTGGTGAGCGTACTGGTGCAGAATGGCTGCCGTCTCATCATTCAGGTGGGGGCTGCACAGTGGTGGTGGCTGAAGCAGCTCCCCATTGGTTCTGTAGAGCACTATATAAATGCAACTTTCATTCATTCATATTTTAAATATTTTGGGTTTGTGAATAAAAATCATTGCCTTATGCGATTTTTCCGCATTAATTTTTAACAGATAATTTACAGCCATCTTATATTTTTGTATCAGTTTAATAAAGTCAATGTAAACTAAACATGGATGCAAGTACGAATTCACCTTATAAAGCGATAAGCACACAAACAGCATTAATGCATTTGCTCTGCTATTTCTCCAATTCATGTAGACCAGGGGTGTCAAACTACAGTCTTGGAGTAGCTTAGCTCTTTCACTGTTCCACCACCAATGATTCAGCTAGAGAGTTGTGTGATGTTTAGCATAAGGAGTTAAATCAGGTGTGTTAAATGAGGGGAAACCCAAAAATGTGCAGGGCTCCGGCCCCCAGGGACTGGAGTCTGACACCCTTGATCTACACCGTAGGAGGAAACTGGAAAACCCATGGAGAGAAAATGCCAATTCCACACAGACAGAGCCAAAGTGGGGAATCCAACCCTGGTCCCCAGAGGTGTCAGACAACGGCGCTACCCAATGAGCCACCCTTATGAAGGCACCTATAAATTATTTTTTCTGTTTCACTGTCCATTTGTGAAATATAGCTGAACATATTTATTTAATTACTGAGGAGCAACACAGATATTATGTTCTCAGCTAATAGCCTGCCGTGGTCTCACATATGCAGTACATTATATGTGATGGAGAATGCTCCCTACAGGTCTGATCCTGCTTCATAACCTGGATTTTTGGAACAAAAACAGATTACTGTCTGAAGAACTTACAACAAAGAGCCAAAACATTGCAGTAATTATATTTTTATCCGGATGGGGGCGACAAAACTGCACAAACCCATTCCTCTAATTAAAACATTATCATATACAGTAAGTATGATAGCCTGATACTAAAGAGAGATTTGGGTACAGAGACTGGAAGCAACAACCAGGCAGACTGTTTACCACATCTGTGTAGATAAATCCAAGCCTGTGTACATAAATTAGAAAGTTTACTGCCATTACAGCTCAGTTATGGCACAAAGGCTGTGGATGTTTTTGATCTTCACTCCATGTTTCTTTGGTATGATTAATTTTCCTCTTATTTTCTTCTTTAACATGTTCAGATTCCTTCGTTTTTTTACAATGAACTTAATTTTGTTTTCTCCTGAACGTAGAGCTAAAGACACAGTGACTCAGTCCATGGAAGATGTGACTGTATATGAAGGAATGAGAGGGACTATGGATTGTGGATATGACACAACAGCAACCCCGTATCTCTCCTGGTACATCCAATATCCCAATGAGTCTCCCAAGTACCTGCTCAGATGGAGTCAATATGGAGACCATGACACTCCAGGCTACAAGGAGAGATTTACTGCCAGTCTGAACATAAGTGCAGAAACTGTACCTTTAACAGTGCAGAACGTGCAGCTGTCAGACTCTGCTGTGTATTACTGTGTTCGGAGGCCCACAGTGAGAATAACCTTCTCACACCCTCTACAAAAACAGTGGGGCACTGTTTTTGTAAGAAGATGACAGTTAAAAAACAATCTGTTGCTGGTTTTAAGGCTTGAGACAGAAACAGAAACCAGACAGAGGGTTTACCTGATTGAGAGGATACATGCATTTGTATATCTATCACTTTTACAGAACATTTGTCATGCAAAAGCTGTGGATTTTTCAAAATCTATTTCTGTTGATGCTTGTTTAGCTTCTTTCCCCTCCTAGATTTCTCGTTAAGTTTCTAAGGTCAATCTGAACACAAGTGTAAAGAGTACAGCTAAAAAAACTGAGAGAATGTGTATATACTGTATGAAAGACTTAATAAATTTAGAAGGTATTTATGGGGACTATAACGAAACATATCGTGGCTATCCAATGAAGAACATGCATCTCCATAAATCCATTATTTTAGGAGCCTAAAAAATGCTTTTTCTCAGAAACTTCTTTACATAATAAACCAAAAACAATGAACCCTTAGCACCATTGATATAAGCCTCTCTTTACACAGCTGTCAGTGAACAGTTTCATGTGTTAAAGGCGCTCACCTGGATTGTTGTCAGTGAGGCAAATCTCAGTGTCAAAAAGATACAAAGTAATTATGCTTTATGTTCTTGAACTGCTTAGAAATTTTTCTCATTGTTGTAAAGAAACCATGGGTTTGTGAAAGGCGCTATATAAATGTAATATGTAAAAAATGTAATAATGTATTTCTATTATTATTATTATTATTATTATATTTAGCAATGAACACTAAGTTGTTAAAATTAGCAATATAAAGTAATGCACACAAATGACCATCATTAATACAAATGTTAACTAGTGCTAACATAAGTACTAGCTAAATCGATTGCTTAAATCATCTTCTAGTTGCTTTATCATATGTCAAGCTCTATCAGTTGACAGAGGAGAATTGGTGTATTAAGTCTAAGCTGTTGAAAAAGTAGACATACACGGTTTTCATTGGACAGCGATGATATGCATTCAGACAATGGATACAGAAGTCATGTGACATTTTGATCTCATTAAAACGATATATCAGAAAGCACTCAACTGAGTAGAATGAACACCTGGGTTTATTCCAACTAACCCAAGTTATACATGGAGAAGTCATTCATCTTAATCATTATAACCATCCTTGCAGGTAACCTTTAAAAATGCTTAAAATGCATCATCATTAAAATAATAAAAAAAAAAAACTCATATTTGTTCAAAAAAATTCTTTCCTTGATTATAAATCATTTAATTGTTTTTTTTCTGTTTAGGATTGACTGCAGGAGATTACATCAAGTCTGATAAACAAGATGTTTCCAGTATTGAAGGAGAATCAGTGACACTGAGCTGCAGCTACACAGCAACCAGTGATTATATTTATTTTTACTGGTACAGACAGCACTCTAATCAGGGACCACGATTCCTACTCCTAAAAGGTGCATGGACAGTCACTGGTGAAGAATACAGTTCTGAGAAAAGATTCAAATCTACTACATCCAGGAATTTCACAAGCTTTGTCATTGACAGCCTTAGCATTGTAGACAAAGCGATCTACTACTGTGCTTTTTTGGTGGCACAGTGATGAAAAGGCGAGGAGATGCTGCACAAAAACTCATTCGATAAGAACTTCCGCTCAGTGGGCATCGCAAGTGGCTTTTCCCCAGAATTTGGGATCAGTTCCGTAGTAGCAGAGGTACAGAGGTTAGAGGTGGTTGCTGTGGTTATTGTGGCAGATAAGTGAGATACTGAAGTAAATAGATCAGGAAGCTGCGGTAAATGCACCCTGTGCTGGTCCTGCGGAAGAGAAAGAAAATGAAGTAAATTTATGTAAATATCAGCAGATATACTAAGTGTGCGGAGAAATAAAAATTCCGTAAATGCCCTGCCTATCTAAGGATCTTGTTACATAAAATTCCTGCAGGGGGCGACATTGTAACACAAACATCCATTCTAGTCATATATGTGCCTCTATAAGGCCTGACATTGTAGGGATATTTATGCACAGAGACTGGAGACAACAACCAGACATCCTCAGTGAACACAGATTTGTATGTTATTATTATTATTATTATTATTATTATTATTATTACAGCTCCGTTTTTTTCTAATTGGATGTGTTAGGACGTTTCTTTGGTATGATTTGTTCTCCACCATATATGTTTATGAAGTTATTTCGAAAACTGCATTATTTTATGACCACAGCAGATGCAATTCTACGTGAAAGTGAATTATTGACTTTGAACTGGGAATATGAAACAAACAGAGGAAATCCATCTCTCTACATCCAATATCCCAATAAGTCTCCCCCATACCTACTGGGAGTGTATGCATTAGGGGCCAGTTATAATTTTAAGAGGAGATTGATTGTAGGTCTGAACACAAGTTTGAAAACAGTATCTTTAACAGTGCAGAACGTGCAGCTGTCAGACTCTGCTGTGTATTACTGTGCTCTGAGGCCCACAGTGAGAATAACCTTCTCACACCCTCTACTGTAACACTTGGGCAGTAAGGATGCCTCTTTAAAGTGACACAACATTAGTATCAGATTCTCACACAGCTTTATACTGGTATCATAATATTTAATTTAGTTTGCTTTCTTTTGAAGCTAGTTAGGATATTTCAAATATTTTTTTTATGTTATTGAATAGCAAATAACAGCCTAATAAATGCCTGGTACAAGACAATTAAATTTCTTTCCACATTTGTATCCTTCATAAATGACTAGATCTAAGTTTTCCCAAGTTTTTTTTTTTTTTTTTAAAGAAATATAATTATAATGTTAATCATCATTCAGTAACTACTTACACAGGACATTAGTCATACTGTAGGTGTAATAAGCAAAAAAAATCATAAAATTGATCTACAGTACATGTTATTATTTTCAATTATGTGTCCTTCAAAAACTAGTTATACCGTTATACTAGTTATACAGATAAATGCATAGTTGTAAGACAACTAGTTATTTATAAATGCTATTGTTGAAAATATATGACAGCACACACACACACACACACACACAATAAAGAGGAATAACAAAGACCTGACTGTAACTGGAAGATATTACCCATCCTGATAGCAGATGTTCAGAGAATGACATTCATCTATTTAAATGGATTAAACTGTTAGAAATAGGAAACTGATAATAAAAAGTGTGTGAGAGAGAGAGAGGGAGAGAGAGAGAGAGAGGGAGGGCTGTCAGGGTGAAACAAGCTGTGTCACAGAGGAACAAGCGTGTTGTTTTGGGGCAGTAGAGGAGTTTCCTGTTAGACCCGACCTTGGTAGCAGAGTATTCAGTTCAGTCTGTCTCTCTCCATTTGCCATGATGTTACTCTGTTCATTCCTTCTCTTTTCAGCACTTGTGGGTAAGTGACATAATATATTTAGTTCTTTCCTTTTACCAGCATCATTTTAATTAATGAGCTTAATGTGCTTATTTGAATTGATTAATCTGACCATTTATGGTAAATATTGCCCTGAATCATCTTTTCCACAGGTCACAGTACTGAGGATGTGATTACACCTTTTAATGACACAGTGCATGTTACAGAAGGTGACAATGTTACACTCTCCTGTAACTATAGTGGATCAGTTAACAATCTACAGTGGTATCGTCAGTATCCCAGATCAGCACCAGAATTTCTCCTGCTCATCATGGAAAGTACAGGGTCCGTACCGAACCCCAAGCCTCGAATGTCACCTAAAGTTGACAAGGAGAACAAGCGTGTAGATCTGGAGCTCTCCTCTACAGAAGTGACAGACTCTGCAGTGTACTACTGTGCTCTGAGGCCCACAGTGACAGGAAACTCACTGACGCTGAACAAAAACCTGACTGCATCTCAACAGTTAATAAAGTCATTTAAAATATCAAACTGTGTTATAATATATCTTAATTTTGAAAATTTGCCTGATCCTATATCTATATCTTGAAATAGTGAATCATTTATAATGATGAATTTTTAATTCTTGAATATAGAATATCACTGATGACTGAATGAATTCATATAACAAGCTAACAGACCAGCTGGGAGTGTATTTCACTAATTGCCTATGATGAAATAAGGCTTTCTGAAGCACTGACACTTTCCAGCCAAATGATTCACCAAAAGGTTAATTACTCAAAGACTCATATGACACAGTGTACACTAGTGACACCTACTGGTGAGTATAGTGATGGGGCTTCTGTGAAATCAAGACAATTGAAACCAGCGTTGCATGAAAAGGTGGTGGCGCAGTGATTAGCCCTGTTGCTTCCCGCCTCTTGGACTCTCGGAGCACCTCTTGGACCACGGTTTGAGTCTTTGCCCCTGTTCTACATCTGTGTGGAGTTTGCATGTTCTACCTGTATAATCATGGGGTTTCCTCTGGGTTCTCTAGTTTCCTCACACAACCTAAAAACCTGCTGAGGTTAATTGGAATTGCTCTTTTGTCCATACTATAGCTGTGAATGCATGTGTGCCCTGCAGTGGGTTGGCTCCCTGTCTTGGGTTGTCCCCTGCCTTGCAACTGTAGCTTCCAGGATAGTCTCCAGACCCCCGTGACCCTGCATAGGGCAAGCAGGTACAGAAAATGAATGGATGGTTTCAGAAAAAGTTTCAATCTTTCAAAGTGTTTAAGATATTGCTTCACAGAAACAGCGCTAGCCTAGTTGTAGTACATGGACACTGTCTTGCAGAAACATACAAAAACATAATGCATACAGTATTAATAAAGGCATATTCAATAACCATTAAATCAATAACACTGTAGTCTGTTTCACTTATTATAGTGTATTATTTTGATAAGCCTACAGTGACATTAGATTTATATACAGATGCTGCAGGGCTGGGTAGCAGGACTGATCATTCACTTACCTTGTGCTGCACTGCAGGTATGTTGTAAATAGTGCTGAGACCATGCAATATTTACTGTGGAATGAGTGTGCTTCATTAGCGTGCAACCGTGAGTATGAATGTCATGTAAATTGCTGGCTTCCATGTCTGTGTCTCTGCTAGTGGTGAGTTCTGATTACAGACTACACCATTTAAAAAGCACCCTCTCCTCTCGTTTGTAAATTTCTTAGGTACTTATGTTAACAAGTGGGTACTCAGATCGTTAAGGATGCTGAAGACTTTGACAGCTTCAAGCATCAGGATGGCACAAGGAGGAGGTAGCAGCAGACCAGAAGGAGGGCCTGGGAAGCGGGCGTTGTGCCTCTCCACGGCGCCCGCGTGCAGCTAGCGTGCAGCTAGCGTGCAGCTAGCGTGCAGTGCTGGCAGCACTGGACGGCGGAGGCAGCAGAGGTTCCACGCTGCCGGGCATGAACACCATTGGTGACACGGCAAAGACCGTCATGAAGCTGCCGTGCTACAGCGAGATGGAATCCCTGGAGCCAGTGTGCGCTAATCTGCACACCATATTCACTACGATTCACTAAGCTGGGCTGTGCCTCAACCCCTGAAAGTGCTCCCTCCTGTGGTGAAAGTTGTGTCGAAAGACACATAAAGTGCAACACAGCACATGGTGCAGATAAACACTGGTAAAAAACATTTAAAAATGCACAAAAAGACCATCGTGAAAAAGAATATTAAGCACATAAATATAAATAAATATAAATGAATGGAAGGTCATCCACTCTTTTCCAACCTACAACAACCAAGTCCACAGCTCCAGAGGTATGATGCTTCTGCTCACCAGATAAACCATCATACCATGTTTGTGGCTTTTTGTCTAATTATATTTGGATTATGCAGCATCAACTTCATTAGCACTACAGCAGATACTCATTATGACCTGGCTAGTGTGGTAACAACCATTTAATTATTTCAATACCATAAAAAAGTACCATGATTTTATATTAAGTAGAATCCAATGCATGAAGACAATGGTAACGTACAGTATGTTGTACTATGTCTAGTGTGAAGAGTGATAAACCAAAAGTGAAAAGGGAAGAATGAAGCAGTGATTCTTCAAAATTAGCAGTGTAGGTATTTCTGGGCTACTGTCAAACGTGCAGGAATGAGACTGTTGATACAAATAGTACCTGCTGGGGGCAGCATTGTAATGCAAATATCCATTCTTCTAGTTCAAATACTGTCATGCAAGCATCAGAATGTCTGATGCTACAATGAGATTCAAGGACAATGAATTGAAGCACGAAGTGGGGGGTTAATTATGAGTGTCTTTAGAAATCACATGATCTGCACAACAGGTCACTTTTTTCAGGCGATTTTTTACAGCCTGCACAAGGTTTACCTGCAATTTAACCTTAAATGGTCATAATTTAAACACATCCCCAAAATGGATATTACTACTAAATATGGATATTATTACTACTTTGAACAGATGACATGTGGGTCATTCCATATGAAATCAATGGAGGCCTCCCCATTGACCATCTGGATTTGGTTCATACTACAGGTATATGTAAATAATGTAATTCTACACAAGAATTAGAGCTCAGAATGTTTGGCCTGTTTCTTCCTTAGTTTGTGAGATATGGAGGCTTTAAAAAAGCCCATAATAAACAAGTGGTGATAACAAATTGCAAAGTTCCATAAATCATCACTTTTGAACCATTCATGCTATGAAGCTGGTACCTTGAAACAATTTATATTTATTAAGCCACGTTTTACTTCAAACAGACATACTGGAAAACCAAGTCCTATGATATAATGTAACTAGGGTTGCAATGGGCTGGAAAATTTCTGGAAATTTTCCTGAAACTTTCCGTTCCATGGGAAGTTAAGCTGGGGAATTTTGGAAATATTCCACATTAGAAACTTTCCATGGGAATTAACGGGAAAGTATGGGAATTAACAAGAATATTCCTAGAATTTTGCAACCCTAAATGTAACCAACTGCAATGTCAGGAAATTAAAGACTTTGAAGAAATAGTGTCAAAAATAAGAGGTAGAACAATGCAATGACGTCCCTTTCCGATTCCGATGGAAGTGTACACTGCCTGCCTGTTAGTGTAAGTGGGGAATCAATGATCTTCAGGATATGTACAAGAGGGACCCAAGAGATAACCTCTCACCTGTTTCAACTAAGGACCATGAGGATGCATAAATGCATTTACATTTACAGCCTTTGGCAGACGCCCTTCCCCAGAGAGACTTAAGTGCTTAGAAGTCTCCATCAGTAAATACGTTCTGATAATAGTTCAATAGAACCCGGGCTAAGAATACTACCAGTCTAGAAAAGCTCTGTTGGCAGGTAATACAGTTTTTAAATAAGAATTTAATACTGGAAGTGCTAGTCCAAGTACTTCTGAAAGAGGCAGGTCTTTAGTTGTTGTATGAAGACACCCAATGACTTGGCTTTTTCTAGGGGAAGTTCATTCCACTACATAGGTGTCAAAACAGCGATGAGTCTAGATGCTGTCATAACACTTATTTATATGGCCTGGGGAGTTTCTAGCTATCGAAAAGATCAGGGGCTATGTCACGTTTACCTGGAGCTTGACTTAAGTTTTGAATGAAGTTTGGCATTAGGGTTAAAAGACTCGGGGCTATAGTTCTGAGTGATCAGACCTAACAATGCCCATGCTTAGAGATTAATGGGATTAATTAGTTTTACTGCAATTAATCATCTAAATTAATCCAGCCAGTCTTGCAACATCTTTAACATTTTTACACATTATAGCTATTAAAAATATAGGCATTATATTATAAGGTCTCAATTCTGGTCAGCATTTTTTAACTAAATATTATAAATGACCAGTGAATATAGTGGAAACTTCCTCGCTTACCTGTCGCACACGGTGGGGTATTTGGCTGGGTCTAGGTAAACACTGGCCTAGCAGTGACATCAGAGGCAGAAAATCTGGGATCGGGAACCAAAGAGAAGCACAGGCTGATAAACTGGGAGACAGAATCCAGAAGCAACTGGGGGATCTGTACCAGACAGAGCGAACGTCAAAGGAAAGGAAAGCATGTGCAGTGAAGGCCGCTGCTCCTTTGATAATTACCAGGGATGGTGGAAATATAACAATTCACTGTGCACCTTTTAGGAGGTGTCTACTGCATGGGATCCCATTGCGATATTACAACAATTGCACCCACCTCGAGGCAAATTCAGCCCCCTCCAAAGTCAAGCTCCTTCCCAAGCCACTGATAATTACTTGGATTCCACGGCTGGAAGTCACAGTGTCACAAGTCACATCCATAAAGGACCTTTGAAAGTAAACAAATGGATAGAAAAGTAATGTCATCTTTCCCATGGTATATTACAGCTAATCTGTAATTTCAAGGGTAACATGTTTGGAAGCTTAACTGCTTAAGTGCTTATTTAAGAAATAAAAGTAACTAATGATTCACAGTCAAAAATTATTATTATTATTATTATTAGTAGTAGTAGTAGTAGTAGTATTACTATTATTTACAACACAATAGCAATATACCCAGAATGCATTGCAGGTCATCTGCAGCACCATAAACATCAGGCTCCTCCCATGTTGTTACTCATTTACCTTCATATGACTCACGCATGCAATTTAAATAGAAGCCAAACTGTGTAAGCAGAACAGAGAGAATGTTCTGGAAAATGGGCATTCCTGTGTACACCTATGTATCCTGGCACCTGATGACCTGGTCATTCATAGCATGTGAGTAATACTGCAGCGTTTCTCCTGAACATCCACATGTGAAGCTTTCTGGGCTGAACTCAGCTTGTGATCTTTCTGTTCCTCCTCAGATGTCCACAGTGCACCAGATGTGACCCAAAGCCCTGAGTCTAGGGTGGCAAAAGAGGGTGAATCGGTGATAATCAGCTGTAGCTACACAATCAGTAACTTTTATGCTATGCAGTGGTACAAACAAACCTTTAATGATGCCACACCTAGATATATAAATAAAGCAACAGGGTCAAGCAGCTATGGAGATTCTAATGGAAGATTCATTCCAAATGTGGACACTTCAAAGAAGACTGGAACACTGACAATTACTCCAATGATTGGAGACTCTGGAATCTATTACTGTGCCATAGAGCCACCACAGTGTTATAAAAGGGCCTGAACTGTAACAAAAACCTTTCAGTAGAAATTCACTGCTAATCAGATGCTTATTCTGCCTCTGTGGTTTGACTTCCTTTACCGGAGGTTCACCACAGTCACATTTGCAAGGTGCTGCATGGCTTCTTATGGCTGGAATCCAGAGATATAAGAACAGAGTTTGTAAAGATCTGGGTGCTGCTGGGGAAGGAAGTACAGGCATGCTAAACTAATACTGGTTACATCATCACTCAGGAGATTGTAGGATTTATGGTTACAAAATAATATGGATTATAGCATTTAAGTTCAGTTTACAATGACACTAATAGCACTTTTCTTAGATTCTCAAGTACTAGGGTTAGGACTTTTGAACTGTAACCTTGTAACTACAGTATGTTAAAAATGTAATAAGTACTGTAACTATTTTGATATCATAAAAGTAATGTAACTGATTACATTTAATTGCAATTTTGATTACTTTAATCAAAAGAAATATCTAACGAATGTGTGAAAATTAAAAAATAAATGTTATATTCTACATATAAGTTTTTTTATTGAAAAAGATATATTCGGATGTAACCACATTGTAATCATCAGCATTTTGATAGGCAATAATACATTAAATGGGAATTTCTTGGAAGTTTTGCGAATGTTGCAGACGACACATATTCAATTTTGGTAATTCATAGCTGCATAAAGGATATATATACTGTGCTGGTCTAGACATAGAGCAGTGATCTTTATATCTCACGTTTCATATATTTTTTCACTTTGCTTGCGAAGGGGACCAAAAATTTTTCACGTAATTTTCCAGATGGCAGGGTTCAGGCACTCCAGCAATGTGGGAGGGTCAGTGCACATTTTTACCCTGTTCTCTGCAGTGACATCTCTCAGATGTGTTCTGTAGGCCTGCCCCAGTAACATATGCCTGTAATGGTGAATGTGCCCGTCTCCTGCCTTGTTGAGATGCATTCTGTAGGCATACCTCGATGTGGAAGGGTTTAGTTCACATTTTTACCACGTCCTTTACTCTGACCGCGTGGCCTAATGGATAAGGCGTCTGACTTCGGATCAGAAGATTGAGGGTTCGAGTCCCTTTGTGGTTGTTTGTTTGGGGATTCAAATTCCAGAATCAAAGTTATATCCCCAGTGGGGCCTTTGACGTGCAACCGTGCCAGGTCTGGTGACCAATTGAGTTGTACTGCTCTTCTGAAAGAAGCTGGTTTTCTGAATCTGGACGTGGGTAAAACCACCGATGATGTAACGATAAATGTTCAGTTTAAGTTTACATTTCTCTAGGCATACTTCAGTAATGTATGCATGTTTCGGTGAATATGCCCCTCTCTTGCCTTGTTCAGATGTGTTCTGTAGGCCTGCCCCAGTAACATATGCCTGTAATGGTGAATGTGCCCGTCTCCTGCCTTGTTGAGATGCATTCTGTAGGCATACCTCGATGTGGAAGGGTTTAGTTCACATTTTTACCATGTCCTTTACACTGACCGCGTGGCCTACTGGATAAGGCGTCTGACTTTGGATCAGAAGATTGAGGGTTTAAGTCCCTTCGTGGTTGTTTGTTTGGGGATTCAAATTCCAGAATCAAAGTTATATCACCAGTGGGGCCTTTGACGTGCAACCGTGCCAGGTCTGGTGACCAATTGAGTTGTACTGCTCTTCTGAAAGAAGCTGGTTTTCCGAATCTGGACGTGGGTAAAACTACCGATGATGTAACGATAAATGTTCAGTTTAAGTTTACATTTCTCTAGGCATACTTCAGTAATGTATGCATGTTTCGGTGAATATGCCCCTCTCTTGCCTTGCTCAGATGTGTTCTGTAGGCCTGCCCCAGTAACATATGCCTGTAATGGTGAATGTGCCCGTCTCCTGCCTTGTTGAGATGCATTCTGTAGGCATACCTCGATGTGGAAGGGTTTAGTTCACATTTTTACCATGTCTTTCGCACGGACCGCGTGGCCTAATGGATAAGGTGTCTGACTTCGAATCAGAAGATTGAGGGTTCGAGTCCCTTCGTGGTTGTTTGTTTGGGGATTCAAATTCCAGAATCAAAGTTATATCACCAGTGGGGCCTTTGACGTGCAACCGTGCCAGGTCTGGTGACCAATTGAGTTGTACTGCTCTTCTGAAAGAAGCTGGTTTTCTGAATCTGGACGTGGGTAAAACTACCGATGATGTAACGATAAATGTTCAGTTTAAGTTTACATTTCTCTAGGCATACTTCAGTAATGTATGCATGTTTCGGTGAATATGCCCCTCTCTTGCCTTGCTCAGATGTGTTCTGTAGGCCTGCCCCAGTAACATATGCCTGTAATGGTGAATGTGCCCGTCTCCTGCCTTGTTGAGATGCATTCTGTAGGCATACCTCGATGTGGAAGGGTTTAGTTCACATTTTTACCATGTCTTTCACACTGACCGCGTGGCCTAATGGATAAGGTGTCTGACTTCGAATCAGAAGATTGAGGGTTCGAGTCCCTTTGTGGTTGTTTGTTTGGGGATTCAAATTCCAGAATCAAAGTTATATCACCAGTGGGGCCTTTGACGTGCAACCGTGCCAGGTCTGGTGACCAATTGAGTTGTACTGCTCTTCTGAAAGAAGCTGGTTTTCTGAATCTGGACGTGGGTAAAACTACCGATGATGTAACGATAAATGTTCAGTTTAAGTTTACATTTCTCTAGGCATACTTCAGTAATGTATGCATGTTTCGGTGAATATGCCCCTCTCTTGCCTTGTTCAGATGTGTTCTGTAGGCCTGCCCCAGTAACATATGCCTGTAATAGTGAATGTGCCCGTCTCCTGCCTTGTTGAGATGCATTCTGTAGGCATACCTCGATGTGGAAGGGTTTAGTTCACATTTTTACCATGTCCTTTACACTGACCGCGTGGCCTAATGGATAAGGCGTCAGACTTCAGTTCAGAAGATTGAGAGTTCGAGTCCCTTCGTGGTTGTTTGTTTGGGGATTCAAATTCCAGAATCAAAGATATATCACCAGTGGGGCCTTTGACGTGCAACCGTGCCAGGTCTGGTGACCAATTGAGTTGTACTGCTCTTCTGAAAGAAGCTGGTTTTCTGAATCTGGACGTGGGTAAAACTACCGATGATGTAACGATAAATGTTCAGTTTAAGTTTACATTTCTCTAGGCATACTTCAGAAATGTATGCATGTTTCGGTGAATATGCCCCTCTCTTGCCTTTTTCAGATGTGTTCTGTAGGCCTGCCCCAGTGACATATGCCTGTAATGGTGAATGTGCCCGTCTCCTGCCTTGTTGAGATGCATTCTGTAGGCATACCTCGATGTGGAAGGGTTTAGTTCACATTTTTACCACGTCCTTTACACTGACCGCGTGGCCTAATGGATAAGGCGTCTGACTTCGGATCAGAAGATTGAGGGTTCGAGTCCCTTTGTGGTTGTTTGTTTGGGGATTCAAATTCCAGAATCAAAGTTATATCACCAGTGGGGCCTTTGACGTGCAACCGTGCCAGGTCTGGTGACCAATTGAGTTGTACTGCTCTTCTGAAAGAAGCTGTTTTTCCGAATCTGGACGTGGGTAAAACTACCGATGATGTAACGATAAATGTTCAGTTTAAGTTTACATTTCTCTAGGCATACTTCAGTAATGTATGCATGTTTCGGTGAATATGCCCCTCTCTTGCCTTGTTCAGATGTGTTCTGTAGGCCTGCCCCAGTAACATATGCCTGTAATGGTGAATGTGCCCGTCTCCTGCCTTGTTGAGATGCATTCTGTAGGCATACCTCGATGTCTTTTGCATTGACCCCGTGGCCTAATGGATAAGGCGTCTGACTTCGGATCAGAAGATTGAGGGTTTGAGTCCCTTCGTGGTTGTTTGTTTGGGGATTCAAATTCCAGAATCAAAGTTATATCACCAGTGGGGCCTTTGACGTGCAACCGTGTCAGGTCTGGTGACCAATTGAGTTGTACTGCTCTTCTGAAAGAAGCTGGTTTTCCGAATCTGGACGTGGGTAAAACTACCGATGATGTAACGATAAATGTTCAGTTTAAGTTTACATTTCTCTAGGCATACTTCAGTAATGTATGCATGTTTCGGTGAATATGCCCCTCTCTTGCCTTGCTCAGATGTGTTCTGTAGGCCTGCCCCAGTAACATATGCCTGAAATGGTGAATGTGCCCGTCTCCTGCCTTGTTGAGATGCATTCTGTAGGCATACCTCGATGTGGAAGGGTTTAGTTCACATTTTTAGCATGTCTTTTGCACTGACCGCGTGGCCTAATGGATAAGGCGTCTGACTTCGAATCAGAAGATTGAGGGTTCGAGTCCCTTCGTGGTTGTTTGTTTGGGGATTCAAATTCCAGAATCAAAGTCATATCACCAGTGGGGCCTTTGACGTGCAACCGTGCCAGGTCTGGTGACCAATTGAGTTGTACTGCTCTTCTGAAAGAAGCTGGTTTTCTGAATCTGGACGTGGGTAACACTAACGATGATGTAACAATAAATGTTCAGTTTAAATTTACATTTCTCTAGGCATACTTCAGAAATGTATGCATGTTTCGGTGAATATGCCCCTCTCTTGCCTTGTTCAGATGTGTTCTGTAGGCCTGCCCCAGTAACATATGCCTGTAATGGTGAATGTGCCCGTCTCCTGCCTTGTTGTGATGCATTCTGTAGGCATACCTCGATGTGGATGGGTTTAGTTCACATTTTTACCACGTCCTTTACTCTGACCGCGTGGCCTAATGGATAAGGCGTCTGACTTCGGATCAGAAGATTGAGGGTTCGAGTCCCTTCGTGGTTGTTTGTTTGGGGATTCAAATTCCAGAATCAAAGTTATATCACCAGTGGGGCCTTTGACGTGCAACCGTGCCAGGTCTGGTGACCAATTGAGTTGTACTGCTCTTCTGAAAGAAGCTGGTTTTCCGAATCCGGACGTGGGTAACACTACCGATGATGTAACGATAAATGTTCAGTTTAAATTTACATTTCTCTAGGCATACTTCAGAAATGTATGCATGTTTCGGTGAATATGCCCCTCTCTTGTCTTGTTCAGATGTGTTCTGTAGGCCTGCCCCAGTAACATATGCCTGTAATGGTGAATGTGCCCGTCTCCTGCCTTGTTGAGATGCATTCTGTAGGCATACCTCGATGTGGAAGGGTTTAGTTCACATTTTTACCACGTCCTTTGCGCTGACCGCGTGGCCTAATGGATAAGGCGTCTGACTTCGAATCAGAAGACTGAGGGTTCAAGTCCCTTCGTGGTTGTTTGTTTGGGGATTCAAATTCCAGAATCAAAGTTATATCACCAGTGGGGCCTTTGACGTGCAACCGTGCCAGGTCTGGTGACCAATTGAGTTGTACTGCTCTTCTGAAAGAAGCTGGTTTTCTGAATCTGGACGTGGGTAACACTAACGATGATGTAACAATAAATGTTCAGTTTAAATTTACATTTCTCTAGGCATACTTCAGAAATGTATGCATGTTTCGGTGAATATGCCCCTCTCTTGCCTTGTTCAGATGTGTTCTGTAGGCCTGCCCCAGTAACATATGCCTGTAATGGTGAATGTGCCCGTCTCCTGCCTTGTTGAGATGCATTC